>NW_026623056.1:1943400-3143400 GCF_023065955.2 Ursus arctos
GGGGGGGCGGGAAAGATACACCGGACCACCGGCAAGGCGGGAGCCGCCGCAGGGTTGAATCCCAAGGGCGGACTGCGCAGACCCCACCCGTTTACCTCTTAATGGTTTCACACCCTCTTAAACTCTCCAAAGTTTTTTTCAACTTTCTCCTAAGGTACTTGTTGACTATCAGTCTCGTGCCGGTATTTAGCCTTAGATGGAGTTTACCACCGGCTTTGGGCTGCATTCCCAAGCAACCCGACTCCGGGAAGACCCGGGCCCGGCGTGCTGGGGGCCGCTACCGGCCTCCCACCGTCCACAGGCTGGGCCTCAATCAGAAGGACTTGGACCCTCACGAGCGGCGCCGGGGAGTGGGTCTTCTGTGCGCCACATTTCCTGCGCCCCACCGCAGGGCGGGGATTCGGCGCTGGGCTCTTCCCTGTTCACTCGCCATTACTGAGAGAATCCTGGTTAGTTTCTTTTCCTCCACTGACTAATATGCTTAAATTCAGCGGGTCGCCACGTCTGATCTGAGGTAGCATCTCGGAGGGCGCCAGGGGCTCGAGGGGCGCGAGGCCAGAAGAGGGCAAGGAGAGGCATGGGCCATCGGAGGACCCTGGCACCAGAAGGCCACGGTTGACGCCCGCCAGGTCTCCGGCCCCAGAGGGAGAGAGACGCAGGGGCCTTCCCGGGCCTGGAGGACAGGGGGAGGGGGGACGAGGGCTGGGGGTGGGCGCGGTGTGTGCACGCAGTGAGCGGGGAGGGCGGGCACGAGCGGGGCAGGGCGGGGGAGGGGGGGTTCAGAGCACGGCGGTTGCCCCCGACCGCTGGCCCTTGCCCCCCCCCCCCCGACCAAACCCACAGCACGCCACCTGGCTCCCACATGTCAGCCCCATGCGCAAGCCGCCCCGACAGGGTGAAGGCCAGTATCGCCGGCGGGGAGGGAGGGGCGGCGGCGGCCTGGGGAGCGGTGGAGCCCGGCCGGGACAACTGCGGTCGCCGCCGCCCGCACGGCGGCAAGACTGACGGCTTTCCAGATCCGGGCCCCTCCACCCCCCATGGACCACGACCGGCACGGCAGGGGACCGTGAACCCCCACCACACACACAACCCAGGTGACCCCAAGACTGCGTACTGCATGAGGGATCTCCCCTAGAGGGACTCAGTGGCCACGGCCCTCAGCGTGAGCTCTCCTCTCTCCCTTTCTCGTGGGCGGCGCCGCCCCCCGCCCCGGCACCAGCCCCCCTTCTCCCACACCTCCCCACGTCCCACGCGCGCCACCGCCGGGTAGACCCGGTGGGGTGAGGCGGGGGTGGGGCGGCCGGCAGCGGGGACTGGGCACGGAGCAGAGGAGGCCACCGTGTCTGCACTTAGGGGGACAGAGGGCCCAGCAGCCGAGACGACCCCTCCCCACCTGGGGATGAGCCCATGGGCAGGCACAGCAGGGGCAACAGCAGAACAGGCCCTGCGAGGGAAACCCCCAGCCGCGCCACCCCCTGGGGCGAGAGACACCCAGGGGAGCGCTTGATCATCAAGCGACACTCAGACAGGCAAAGCCCTGGGAGGAACCCAGGGCCGCAAGTGCGTTCTAAGTGTCGATGATCAATGTGTCTTGCAATTCACATTAATTCTCACAGCCAGCTGCATTCTTCATCCACGCACGAGCCGAGTGATCCACCGCTAAGAGTCGTATGAGTTTTGAGCATTAAAGGGGCCAACCCCCGGAGGGGAGGCCCCCATCTGGCACAGCACAATCCCCATAGGGTGCCTCGGGCGGCCAGTAGAGACAAACGAGATCAGATTCAGAGAAGGTCGGAAAGGTTGGACAACAGGGCATCCAGCCAGCGCCCCCCAAAGCGAGGTGCGAGCTCGGACAACCCCACAGGCGCCCAGGGGGTTCCCACCTACCCCCCCCACACCGAGGACGCAGGGCACGCACGGCCTGATGGCCGCTGGGTAGCCCCGTCCCGACGGCCTCGAGGACTGTGGTGTGGCGCGGCAACCGCGGCCCCGGGGCGGGGGGTGGGTGGCAGACTCTGGGGGAGAAGGGACTCCTCCCCATGGGCTCAACTGCCCCAACCTGAGGCGGAAGGGCGACCCCCAAAGGGTCTTTAAACCTCAGCGTCGGAACACGCTAGGTACCTGGAAGGGGGTGGGGGACAGGCGAGGCGGGGTGGGGGGGGACAGGGCCACAGGCCGCCACCGCCTCGATGCCAATCCCGGCCTCGGCCAACCCTGCAGGGCTTGAACCCCGGAGCTGCCGGCCCGTGACAGAGCCAGGCCCGCCGGGTGCCGCCACCGGACCCCACCGCCACCCGACGCCACCCTCTCCCCCATCCTTTCCCCCCCAAAAGCCACCAGGTCGGACCGGACCCCTCTCGCTTCCAAGACACACCAGCCCGCCTACCCCCTCCCCGACCCTCCCCGCACCTGTGACCCAGGCCCCTCTCGCCAGAGGGCGGGGGGCTGCGGCGGGAAGCGGGGCACAAGCCGGCAGGATGCGCGAGAGGTGGAGCGGAGGCAGGGAAGGAGAGGAGCTGGACCCGGGCCCAAGGCCTGGGGGGGGGGGTCGGAGGGGAGGGAGAGACACGGAGTGGGAGGGCAGGGTCCGCACGGACGTCCGACGGACGTCCGACGGACCAGGGCAGAACCGTCCAGGGCTGGCAGCGGGAGGCGGCAGACGGCGGGCACCCCGCATGAGCTGAGGTTCTGAGACCCCCCCCAGGGGTCGGGTGGACCCGGCCCGGAAGACGCCTCGGGGGCCCGCCGCCACGCCACAAGTCGCGAGACACGTCGAGGGCACCGCGCGGGTGGCTTGGTGACTGGGGATGACCGGCGCTGAGGACAAAGGTGGAGGAGCACACATGCCCCGCCAACCCTCGACCCGCCCTCCGCGGGGAAGGCGGGACATGGGAGGGTGGAGGCCAAGGACAAGGCACGCCAAGGGGTGGCAGGGGACACAGCGGCGGTGGCCCCGGGCAGGGAAGATGGGGAGGAACCTGGAGGGGACACGGAGGGGAGGACAGGCTAAAGGGAGGAGGGCACAGGGTCCCCCTTCCCCAACCATTGCGCCACCCCGCTTTCCTCCGGGCAACCACCGCCATTCCGCTGCTGCGTCACGGGGACTCCCGCACGCCTCCAGGCACCTCCTTCCCCTTTCTCCTCACACCCTTACTGCGCGCGCTTTCACTCTCTCATCCCTCGCGACCAGCGGGCCGGCACCGCACCAGCCCGCCCGTGCCACACGGGTGAAGACTTCGAGAGCTGATGAGGCCTGACTGGCTGGCCGCCACCGCATTCTCGTTAATGATCCTTCCACAGGTTCACCTACGGAAACCTTGTTACTTTTACTTCCTCTAGATAGTCAAATTCAACCATCTTCTCAGCACTCCACCAGGGCCGTGGGCCGACCCCGGTGGGGCCGATCCGAGGGCCTCACTAAACCATGCAATCGGTAGTAGCGATGAGCGGTGTGTACAAAGGGCAGGGACTTAATCAACACAAGCTTATGACCCTCACTTAGTGGGAATTCCTCGTTCATGGGGAATAATTGCAATCCCTGATCCCCAACACGAATGGAGTTCAACGGGTTACCCGCGCCTGCCATTGTTGGGTAGGCACACACTGAGCCAGTCAGTTTAGCACGCGTGCAGCCCCGGACATCTAAGGGCATCACAGACCTGTTATTGCTCAATCTCTGGTGGCTGAACGCCACTTGTCCCTCTAAGAAGTTGGGGGACACCGACCACTCGGGGGTCGCGTAACTAGTTAGCATGCCAGAGTCTCATTTGTTATCAGAATTAACCAGACAGGGGCGCCTGGGTGGCACAGCGGTTAAGCGTCTGCCTTCGGCTCAGGGCGTGATCCTGGCGTTATGGGATCGAGCCCCACATCAGGCTCCTCTGCTATGAGCCTGCTTCTTCCTCTCCCACTCCCCCTGCTTGTGTTCCCTCTCTCGCTGGCTGTCTCTATCTCTGTCGAATAAATAAATAAATAAAATCTTTAAAAAAAAAAAAAAAAGAATTAACCAGACAAATCGCTCCACCAACTAAGAACGGCCATGCACCACTACCCACGGAATCGAGAAAGAGCTATCAATCTGTCAATCTTGTCCATGTCTGGGGTGGGGTGCGGTTTCCCGTGTTGAATCAAATTAAGCCACAGGCTCCACTCCTGGTGGTGCCCCTCTGTCATTTCCTTTAAGTTTCAGCTTTGCAACCATACTCCCCCCCGGAACCCAAAGGCTTTGGTTTCCCGGAAGCTGCCCGGCGGGTCATGGGAATAACGCCGCTGCATCGCCAGTTGGCATCGTTTATGGTCGGAACTATGACGGTATCTGATCGTCTTCAAACCTCCGACTTTCGTTCTTGATTAATGAAAACATTCTTGGCAAATGCTTTCGCTCAGACGCTTTGCGCCTGTCCAAGAATTTCACCTCTAGCGGCGCAATACGAATGCCCCTGGCCATCCCTCTTAATCAAGGCCTCAGTTCCGAAAACCAACCAAATAGAACCACAGTCCTATTCCATTATCCCTAGCTGCAGTATCCAGGCGGCTCGGCCGGCTTTGAACACCCTAATTTTTTCAAAGTAAACACTTCAGGCCCCGCGGGACACTCAGCTAAGAGCATCGAGGGGGCGCCTAGAGGCAAGGGGTGGGGACGGGTGGTGGCTCGCCTCGCCTCAAGGCGGACTTCCCGCCCGCTCCCAAGATCCAACTAGGAGCTTTTTAACTGCAGCAACTTTAATATACGCTATTGGAGCTGGAATTACCGCGGCTGCTGGCATCAGACTTGCCCTCCAATGGATCCTCATTAAAGGATTTAAAGTGGACTCATTCCAATTAAAGGACCTCAAAAGGGTCCTGTATTGTTATTTTTCATCACTACCTCCCCGGGTCGGGAGTGGGTAATTTGCTCGCCTGCTGCCTTCCTTGGATGTGGTAGCCGTTTCTCAGGCCCCCTCTCCAGAATTGAACCCTGATTCCCGTCACCCGTGGTCACCATGGTAGGCACAGAGACTACCATCGAAAGTTGATAGGGCAGACATTCAAATGGGTCGTCGCCACCACGGGGGGTGGGTGTGCGATCAGCCCGAGGTTATCTAGAGTCACCGAAGCCACCGGCGCCCGTCCCCTGGCCGGGGCCAGGGGGAGGCTGACTGGGTTTGTTTTGATCTGATAAATGCACACATCACCCCCACGAGGGGGGGTCAGCCCCCATCGGCATGTATTAGCTCCAGAATTACCACAGTTATCCAAGTAGGAGAGGAGCTAGCGATCAAAGGAACCACAACTGATTTAATGAGCCATTCACTTAGACATGCATGGCGGCAGGATCAACCAGGTAGGAGGGCGGGGAGCCAGAGACACGGCACGCCCCGGAGGGGCGGGTGCATCTCGCAGTAGGCTGGACTTTTGGAGCACGGGGGCAGTGGCAGCGGCGGCAATCCCCCCACCCCACCCCAGGAAAGTAGAACCCCACAGGGGGGAGCGGGAGAGAGGGGCACCACTCAAGCACGCCCGCCCCACCGGAGACAGCAAGCGAGGCTGATTGACCGGCCCCGCCCCCGCGGACGAGAGCACACCCGCGGCAACAAGGAGAGTCGAGGGGACGCTTCCCCCCCCCCCCCCGCGGCCCAGATGGTAGCGCGGGGACGCAGCACCGGGCGGTCATGCCGGGGCTGGGGAGCCATCGCGTGCTCACGTGGGACTGGGGCTGGGCCAGAGCCCGGTTCCCCCACCGGGGAGGCAGCACGCAGCCACACCAGCCACGACGGTCGGCCAGGACCCACCAGCGTCCATGCGCGCCAGAGCGGGAGGCGGGGGGAGGGAAGACGGTCCCTCCTCGACACACCACACCACCGCTGGGCTGCAGGCGGCGGCAGACAGGGATGGCAGGCCACAGCGGGCCTGGGAATCACTGGCGCACTGGGGCGCAGCTCCAGGGCAGCAGCCGGATGGGAGGAGGGCCACCAGACGGCTCAGCGTCGAGGGACTAGGTGCCGGAAACAGGAAAATTGGTGTTGGAAAGGACCGCGGGCCCCCGCGAGGGGGCTCAGGGACCCTTCAAAGGCGCCTCAAAGCCCGAGGTCGACCACGGGGGCACACGGGGTCACACTGTCCGAGGCCTCCAGCACAAGGGCAGTCCCGTGGCACCTAAGGAGGCCGACCAGGCCCCTGGCAAGCCTTGGCAACCACGTGGAGCTCGGGCCACAACCACCACACCACCCTCATGACGGGCCCCCAGAACGCTCTCCCACACGCGCAACGACGCCAACCCCCCCCCCCCGCACCCCGCTCAACCAGACCCGCGTGGCCTCTCCTCCTCACGAGGAGCCGAGAGCACTTCACGGGGGGGACGACCACCCGCCAAAGCTGTAGCAGCTAGGGAGGGGACAACACCCAACAGCGGTGAGGCTGGTTCCGGTCCCAAGAGGGTGGATCGAGGGCACGACGCCCTTCAGCCATCCAGTCGAGGAGGGCACAGAGGGGGTGGGTCAGTGGCTACGGGGAGGGGGCGCACAGCCGTCCAGGGCCGGGAGCGCGTGGGGGGAGTGGTTCGGGGGAAGGGCACACGCCAACGAAGACGCGAACCGGGCCACCGGGTAAACGTGCACGGGATCCCACCGCCACCAGCATGAGAGTGGTCCCGCGACGCCCGGGACACCAGCCGGCCTCAGCACCCTTGGCAGGCCTCCCCTCGAACCAGGCCCCACCAAGGCTGGGACCCAAACCCCACCTGACCCCCACCGCAGGGGCCCATCTGAACCTCTGTCCATCCAGTCAGTCCCGGAGTCACGACCTGGGGGAAGCAACCCCCACGTGAGAGCGGCCTGACACGTGCCTGCACGCCAACCCCAGCGGCAACTCGGGTGGGGAGAGGGCAGGAGACAGCCGCACGTGCTGCAGAGGGAAGCAGGACGCTCGGGGGCGCCCCACCCCTCGGGAGACGCAGCATCACCAGGGAGCCGCGGCTCGATGGCCAGGCCCCACGCGATCCTCCCCCGACTCGGAGGGGGGAGGCGCAGGCCGTGGTAGGCAAAGAGCGGCGCTCGGTCCCACCGCGGGGCCGGCAGACCCCTCGCGGAGAGGGGGCTCTGCCCAACACGCAACAGTAGTCACCCCGCATCGGTGACCACTACGTGCAGAGGAGGGGTGGCGGCTGAGGGGTTCCGGTACCCCAAGGCACCCTCTCTGATCGCTAGAGAAGGCTTTCTCACTGAGGGCGCATCGCCCCCACCCATTTGTCCCCCGACCTGGCCCCGCTAAACGGCGCTCCAAAGGCCGCCAAGGGCTCGGGGTCGGGGGTAGGTCTGCAGCAAGGGGCAGGCACAGGGCAATCCTGAGCGCTCACAGATGGGGCCCAACAAGGAGACTGTCTTTGCCCCGCCACACATGCCATGCTCGTGTCACTGCCCGGAAAGAGCTTTGTGCCTCCAGCGAGGCCACAAGAGGCGGAGATGGACATGGCATGCTGGGCAAAGAAATGGCATCCGTCGGCTGGCCAAGCGCCACAGCACTGGCTCAGCCTGCCGCGATCACTCACATGCACTGCCACGTCCAGGCCCCCCAGCACAGCAGGACGCCTGACACGTGGCACAGAGCCTTGCGGGACAAGGGTTGTCACGACCGCAGCCAGGTGCCCGCAGTGGGGAGTGCACGGGGTAAAGCAACCACACCACCTGCCCACACCACTCTGGGGTGCTGGAGACTGGAGGCGGCACCACGGCCTGGACCATCTGGAGGCACCAGAGCTGGCACACAGGCCCACGCTGATGGCTCAAGTAAGCGAGGGCACGGCACAGCTGGGCTTGGCACCATGGCAAGCCTGGAGGCCCCCCCCCTTGCACATGCCCAGAGATCCACATCTCTAAGGCCGCAGTCGCCAAAGCACAGCGTGTCAGCACCTACCTGGCAACAAAAAGTGCTCATTTCAGGTAAGAAAATCACCACGCCGACTGCTGCAGCCTAGACACAAGTCACTGGGACCTCCTGGGAATGTAGCCCGGCCACCGGCCCCAAGCACCGTTCCATCAGTCCCGGGGCCCTGGAGCCCCCAGGGCCATCTGGTCGACCCTGGGAGCATGGTGGCAGCCGAGACCGACAGGGGCCTCGCCGGGGGTGGAGCGGGCCAGGTAGGCCCTCCTCCAGTCTGCCTGTCGTCCCCACGTCAGGACTTAGAAAAATCACCAAAGGCCTGCGGAGGCACCTGTGGATGCCCTCCTCCCCGGCCCTCAGGATGGCCCCATGCCTGTCCCATGCCAGGTCCCATGCCAGGCCCCAACTCCCATTTGGGACTGGGGGGGAGGGGGTGATACCATGGAGGCATCCCTGAGGGCCGGACCACAACGGTAAATCGCGGCCGGGCCCCTGGGGTGCCATATCCGTGCCTCCCCTCGTGAACAGACCCGGTCCAGTCCATTCCGTTCCGGTGCCCTCTGGTCCCCACTTCTACAGTGGGCCTCAGAAAACTTGGTAAGAAAATCGGGTCAGACAACCGGGACCCCACGCGTGCCAATGGACAGGCCCGTCACGCTATCCAGGGCTTCCCTTCAAGGCTCGAGCATAACACGGGAGAAAACCGCGCGACATGGAAGGTCTGATGACGAATTGGAGCCACCAGCCAGAAGGCCCCCGGGTGCTGGACACACCCTCTCCCATTCCCCCACGGACGGAGGAGGAGACACTGGCGGGTGCTGGTCGACCAGTCTAGGTGACCCCCACAACCCTCTCCGGGAGCGAGGCGGCAGTGGCATCACACCACAATAAGCCTGGAGGTTCAATCTCCTGTGAGCCAGTCGCGCGCCGACGCCCCAGTGAGCAGGACAATCACGCTAGTGTCGCTGGCTTCCTGGAACTCCGCCTTGGGGAGAACTAATGGATAGGGATGTAACCAAATTATCAGAAATGGAATTCAGAGTAACAATGGTCAAGATGATGTGTAGACTTGAAAAAAGTATTCATGAAAATGTTAATGAGAATATAGAATCTCTAAGGGCAGAAATGAGAGCGAATCTGGGAGAAATTAAAAATTCTATGAGCCAAATGCAGTCAAAACTAGAGGCTCTGACAGCCAGGATAAATGAGGCAGAGGAACATATTAGCGAGTTGAGGATGGGTTAGTAGAAGAAAAAGTAAAAATAGAAGGTGGACTTAAGAAAAATCCACACCCACAAATGTAGGTTACGGGAGATTACTGACTCAATGAAACATTCCAATGTCAGAATCATCGGCATCCCTAAGGGGGTGGAGAAAAACAGAGGTCTAGAAGAGATATTTGAACAAATTGTAGCTGAAAAGTACCCTAATCTAGCAAGGGAAACAAACATTCGTATCCAAGAGGCAGAGAGGACCCCTCCCAAGCTCAACCACGACAAACCTACGCCACGTCACATCATAGTGCATTTCGCAAATATTAGATCCAAGGATACAGTATTGAAAGCAGCCAGGGCAAAGAAATTTCTCACGTACCAAGGCAAAGGTATCAGAATTACATCAGACCTGTCTACACAGACTTGGCATGAGAGAAAGGGTTGGGGGGCCATTTTTAAAGCTCTTTCAGAGAAAAACATGCAGCCAAGGATCCTTCATCCAGCAAAGCTGTCATTCAGAACTGATGGAGAAATAAAGACCTTCCAGAATCACCACTCATTAACCAATTTCATAACCACGAAACCAGCCCTACAGGAGATATTAAGGGAGATTCTATAAAGGTAAGAAAGCCCCAATAGTGATACAGAACAGAAAGTCACAACCAATACAAAGACTTTACTGGCAACATGGCATCATTAAAATCATATCTCTCAATACTCAGTCTCAATGTGAATGGCTTAAAGGCTCCCATAAAGTGCCACAGGGTTGCAGATTGGATAAAAAGACATGACCCATCCATTTGCTGTCTACAAGAGATACATTTTGAACCCAAAGATACATTCACAGTGAAAGTAAAGGGCTGGAGTACCATCTTTCACGCAAATGGACCTCAAAGAAAGCTGGGGTAGCAATTCTCCTATCAGATAGATTGGATTTTAAAGTAAAGACTATAGGTAGAGACACAGAAGGGCACTATATTATTCTTAAAGGATGTATCCAACAAGTGGATATGACAATTATAAATATCTATGCTCCCAACAGGGGAGCAGCAAGATACACAAGCCAACTCTTAATCACAATAAAGAGACATATAGATAAAAATTCATTAATAGTAGGGGACCTCAACACTCCACTATCAGAAATAGACAGAACACCCTTGCAAATACTAAGCAAAGAATCAAGGGCTGAGAATGCCATACTTGACGAGTTGGACCTCATAGATATATATAGAACATTACACCGCAGAACCAAAGAATACTAACTCTATTCTAATGCCCATGGAACATTCTCAAGAATAGACCATGTTCTGGACCCAAAACAGGTCTCAACCAATACCGAAAGTCTGAAATTATTCCCTGCATATTCTGAGACCGCAACACTCTGAAATTGGAACTGAACCACAAGGAAAAATTTGGACGAAACTCAAACAGTGGAGACTAAGAACCATCCTGCTCAGGAGTGGCTCGATAAACGAGGAAATCAAAAATCAATTTAAACAATTTATGGAGACCAACGAGAATGAAAACACAACGGTCCAAAACCTATGGGATACTGCAAAGGCAGTCCTAAGGGGGAAATACATAGCCATCCAAGCCTCACTCAAAAGAATAGAAAAATCTAAAATGCAGTTTTTATATTCTCACCCCAAGAAGCTGGAACAGCAACAAGGGACAGGTCTAATCCACGCACGAGGAAGCAGTTGACCAAGATTAGAGCAGAAATCAACGAATTAGAAACCAGGAGTACAGAACAGCAGATCAACAGAACTAGAAGCTGCTTCTTTTAGAGAATTAATAAAATTGACAGACCTCTGGTAAGACTTATCCAAAAGAAGAGAGAAAGGACCCATATTAATAAAATTATGAATGAAAAAAGGAGAGGTCACAACCAACACCAATGAAATTGGATTATTAGAAACTTTTATCAACAGCTTTATGCCAATAAATTAAGCAATCTGGAAGAGATGGAGGCCTTCCTGGAAACCCATAAACTACCAAGACTGAAACAGGAAGAAAATGATTTTTTAAACAGGCCAATTAATTATGAAGAGATTGAGTCAGTGATAAAAAAATCTTCCAAAAAATAAAACTCCAGGCCCGGATGGTTTTCCTGGGGTATTCTACCAAACATTCAAAGAAGAAATAATACCAATCTCCTAAAGCTATTTCAAAAAATAGAAACAGAAAGAAAACGATCAAACTCATTCTATGAGACCAATATTACCTTGATCCCCAAACCAGGCAAAGACCCCAACAAAAAGGAGAATTACAGAACGATTTCCCTAATGAATATGGATGCCAAAATGCTCAACAAGATCCTGGCAAATAGAATCCAACTGTACATTAAAAGGATTATCCATCATGACCAAGTGGGATTCATCCCTGGGATGCAAGGGTGGTACAACATTTGCAAATCTATCATTGTTATAGACTTTAACAGAAAGAAAAAAGCCAAAAATCATATGATTCTCTCAATAGATGCAGAAAAAGCATTTGACAAAATACAGCATCCTTTTCTGATTAAAACCCTCCAGAGTGTACGAATAGAGGGTTCATTTCTCAAGCTCATAAAAGCCATCTATGAAAAGTCTACAGCAAATATTATTCTCAAAAGGGAAAAGCTGGAAGCCTTTCCCTTAAGATCAGGAACACGACAAGGATGCCCACTCTCACCACTATTTTTTTTAATGATTTTTTATTATATTATGTTACTCACCATACAGTACATCCCCGGTTTCCAATGTAAAGCTCGATGATTCATTAGTTGCATATAACACCCAGTGCACCATGCAATACGTGCCCTCCTTACTACCCATCACCGGTCTATCCCATTTCCCCACCCCCTCCCCTCTGAGGCCTTCAGGTTGTTTCTCATAGTCCATAGTCTCTCATGTTTCATTCCCCCTTCTGATTACCACCCCTTTCTTTATCCCTTTCTTCCCCTACTGATCATTCTAGTTCTTATGTTCCATAGATGAGAGAAATCATATGATAATTGTCTTTCTCTGCTTGACTTATTTCACTTAGCATTATCTCCTCCAGTGCCGTCCATGTTGCAGCAAATGTTGAGAACTCATTCCTTCTGATAGCTGAGGAATATTCCATTGTATATATGAACCACAACTTCTTAATCCATTCATCTGTTGAAGGGCATCTCGGCTCCTTTCCCAATTTAGCTATTGTGGACATTGCTGCTATGAACATTGGGGTGCATATGGCCCTTCTCTTTAATACGTCTGTATCTATGGGGTAAACACCCAGTAGCAATGGCTGGATCATAGGGTAGCTCAATTTTTAACTTTTTAAGGGACCTCCACACTGTTTTCCAGAGTGGCTGTACCAACTTGCATTCCCACCAACAATGTAGGAGGGATCCCCTTTCTCCACATCCTCTCCAACAATTGTTGTTTCTTGCCTTGTCTATTTTTGCCATTCTAACTGGCGTAAGGTGGTATCTTAGTGTGGTTTTGATTTAAATTTCCTTGATGGCTAATGATTTTGAACATTTTTTCATTATCTGTTTGCTATTTGTATGTCTTCATTGGAAAAGTGTCTGTTCATATCTTCTGCCCATTTTTGATTTATTTGTTTCTCCTGTATTGAGTTTGAGAAGTTCTTTGTAGATCTTGGATACCAGTCCTTTATCTGTAGTGTCATTTGCAAATATATTCTCCCATTCCGTGGGCTGCCTCTTAGTTTTTCTGACTGTTTCCTTGGCTGTGCAGAAACTTTTAATCTTGATGAAGTCCCATAAATTCATTTTATCTTTTGTTTCTCTTGCCTTTGGGGATGTATCATGAAAAAGGTTGCTTTGGCTGATGTCGTAGAGGTTGTTGCCTATGTTCTCCTCTAGAATTTTGATGGATTCCTGTCTCACATCGAGGTCTTTCATCCATTTGGAGTTTATTTTTGTGTATGGTGTGAGTGGTCAAGTTTCATTCTTTTGCATGTAGCTGTCCAATTTTCCCAGCACCATTTATTGAAGAGACTGTCTTTTTCCCACCGGATGTTTTTTCCTGCTTTATCAAATATTAGTTGCCCAAAGAGCCAAGGGTCCATTTCTGGGTTCTCTATTCTGTTCCATTGGTCTATGTGTCTGTTTTTGTGCCAGTACCATGCTGTCTTTGTGATCACAGCTTTGTAGTACAGCTCGAAATCCGGCATTGTGATGCCCCCAGCTTTGTTTTTCCTTTTCAACAGTTCCTTGGTGATTCGGGGCCTTTTCTGTTTCCATAAAATTTAAGGACTGTTTGTTCCAGTTCTTTGAAAAATGTCCTCGGTATTTTGATCGGGATAGCATTGAAAGTGTAGATTGCTCTGGGTAGCATGGACATTTTAACTATGTTAATTCTTCCGATCCATGAGCATGGAATATTTTTCCATCTTTTTGTGTCTTCTTCGATATATTTCAAGAGTAATTTATAGTTTCTAGGATAGAGATCCTTTACGTCTCTGGTTAAGGTAATTCCAAGGTAACGTATGGTTTTTGGTGCTATTGTAAATGGGATGGATTCCCTAATTTCTCTTTCTTCGGTCTCGTTATTCGTGTATAGAAATGCAACTGATTTCTGAGCATTGATTTTGTATCCCGCCACATTACTGAATTGCTCTATAACTTCTAATAGTTTGGGAGTGGCTTCTTTTGGGTTTTCCATATAGAGTATCATGTCATCTGCGAAGAGAGACATTTTGACTTCTTCTTTGCCGATTTGAATACCTTTGATCCCTTTTTGTTGTCTGATTGGTGTTGCAAGGACTTCTAGTACTATGTTGGATAATAGTGGCGACAGTGGGCATCCTTGTCGTGTTCCTGATCTTAAGGGAAAGTTTTCCAGCTTTTGCCCATTGAGAATAATATTTGCAGTGGGCTTTTCATAGATGGCTTTTATGAGATTGAGAAATGTACCCTCTATTCCTACACTCTGAAGGGTTTTAATCAGGAAAGGATGCTGTATTTTGTCAAATGCTTTTTTGGCATCGATTGAGAGGATCATATGGTTCCTGAGTCTTTTCTTGTTGATATGATGTATCACGCTGATTGATTTGCGAATATTGAACCACGCTTGCATCCCAGGTATGAATCCCACTTGATCGTGATGGATAATCCTTTTAATGTACTGTTGGATTCTATTATCAAGTATCTTGCTGAGGATTTTGGCATCCATATTCATTAGGGAAATCAGTCTGTAATTCTCCTTTTTGAGGGGGTCTTTGCCTGGTTTGGGGATCAAGGTAATATTGGCCTCATAGAATGAGTTTGGTAGCGTTCCTTCTGTTTCTATTTTTTGAAATAGCTTTAGGAGAATAGGTATTATTTCTTCTTTGAATGTTTGGTAGAATTCCCCAGGAAAACCGTCCGGGCCTGGAGTCTTGTTATTTGGAAGCTTGTTTATCACTGACTCAATTTCTACATAATTAATTGGCCTGTTTAAGAAATCAATTTCTTCCTGTTTCAATCTTGGTAGTTTATAGGTTTCCAGGAAGGATTCCATCTCTTCCAGATTGCTTAGTTTATTGGCATATAGCTGTTGATAAAAATTTCCAATAATCTTTCCAATTTCGTTTTCGCCATGACCTCTCCTTTTTCATTCATAATTGTAATAATCTGGGTCCTTTCTCTTTTCTTTTGGATAAGTCTTGCCAGTGGTCTGTCAATTTTATTGATTCTCTCCAACAACCAGCTTCTAGTCCTGTTGATCTGCTCTACTGTACTTCTGGTTTCTGATTGATTGATTTCTGCTCTAATTTTGGTCAACTGCTTCCTCGTGCGTGGATTAGGCCTGTCCATCTGTTGCTGTTCTAGCTTCTTGAGTTGAGAATATAAAAACTGCATATTAGATTTTTCTATTCTTTTGAGTGAGGCTTGGATGGCTATGTATTTCCGCCATAGGACTGCCTTTGGAGTATCCCATAGGTTTTGGACCGTTGTATTTTCATTCTCATTGGTCTTCATAAATTGTTTAAACTGATTTTTGATTTCCTGGTTTATCGAGTCATTTTTAGCAGGATGGTTCTTAGTCCCCAAGTGTTCGAGTTTCTTCCAAAGTTTTCCTTGTGGTTGAGTTCCAATTTCAGAGTGTTGTGGTCTGAGAATATGCAGGGGATAATTTCAATCTTTTGGTATCGGTTGAGACCTGTTTTGTGTCCCAGAACATGGTCTATTCTTGAGAATGTTCCATGGGCATTAGAATAGAGTTAGTATTCTTTGGTTCTAGGGTGTAGTGTTCTATATATATCTATGAGGTCCAACTCGTCAAGTATGGCATTCAAAGCCTTTGATTCTTTGCTTAGTTTTTGCCAGGGTGTTCTATTTCTGATAGTGGAGTGTTGAGGTCCCCTACTATTAATGTATTTTTATCTATATGTCTCTTTATTGTGGTTAAGAGTTGGCTTGTGTATCTTGCTGCTCCCCTGTTGGGGGCATATATATTTATAATTGTCATATCCACTGTTTGAATACTTCCTTTAAGAATAATATAGTGCCCTTCTGTGTCTCTACCTATAGTCTTTAGTTTAAAATCCAATCTATCTGATATGAGAATTGCTACCCCAGCTTTCTTTTGAGGTCCATTTGCGTGAAAGATGGTACTCCAGCCCCTTACTCTCAGTCTGAATGCATCTTTGGGTTCAAAATGAGTCTCCTGTAGACAGCAAATGGATGGGTCATTTCTTTTTATCCAATCTGCAACCCTGTGGCACTTTATGGGAGAGTTCAAACCATTCACATTGGCACTAAGAACTGAGAGATATGATTTTAATGATGCCATGTTGCCAGTAAAGTCTTTGTTTGTATTGGTTGTAACTTTCTTTTGTGTATCACTCTTGGGGCCTTTTTACCTTTATAGAACCCCCCTTAATATCTCCTGTAGGGCTGGTTTTGTGGTTACGAAATTGGTTAATGACTGGCGATTCTGAATTGTCTTTATTTCTCCATCAATTCTGAATGACAGCCTTGCTGGATGAAGGATCCTTGGCTGCATGTTTTTCTCTGAAAGAGCTTGAAAAATGCCCCCCCAACCCTTTCTCTCATTTCAGGTCTGTATAGACAGGTCTGACGTAATTCTGATGCCTTTGCCTTGGTACGTGAGAAATTTCTTTGCCCTGGCTGCTTTCAATACTGTATCCTTGGATCTCATATTTGCGAAATGCACTATGACATGACGTGGTGTAGGTCTGTCATGGTTGAGCTTGGGAGGGGTCCTCTCTGCCTCTTGAACACGAATGTTTGTTTCCCTCGCTAGATTAGGGATGTTTTCAGCTAAATTTGTTCAAATATCTCTTCTAGACCTCTGTTTTTCTCCACCCCCTCGGGGATGCCGATGATTCTGACATTGGAACGTTTCATTGAGTCAGTAATCTCCCGTAACCTACATTCGTGGGCTTGGATATTTTAAGACCATCTTCTATTTTCGTTTTTACCTCTATTAACCCATCCTCCAATTCACTAACTTTTTCCTCTGCTTCGGTGACCCTGGCCATCAGAGCCTCTAGTTTTGCCTGCATTTGGCTCATAGAATTTTTAATTTCTGTCAGATTCGCTCTCATTTCTGTCCTTAGGGATTCTATATTCTCAGTAACCTTTTCGTTAATACTTTTTTCAATTCTACTCATCATTTTGACAATCGTTACTCTGAATTCCATTTCTGATAATTTGGTTACATCCATATGCATTATTTCTGTGGCAGAGGCCACAGACTCACTGTCTTTCCTTTGCTGGGTGGGGGGGGGCTTCTCCTTCTTGTCATTCTGATGAGGAGAGGTTGCGGGGTTGTCCAGAGCCCAAATTATGGACTAGGTCCCAGGCCATGCCCCTTGTTTTATTGGGTTCTTAGGGATGTGGGCTTCTTCTTTAAAGATTTTATTTATTTATCTGATAGAGAGAGAGAGAGAGACAGTCAGCAAGAACGGGAACAGAAGCAGGGGAGTGGGAGAGGAAGAAGCAGGCTCCCAGCGGAGGAGCCCGATGAGGGACTCCTTTCCGGAACGCCGGGATCACACCCTAAGCCGGAGACAGGCGCTCAATGACTACACCACCCAGGCGCCCCGGGTTGTGGGCTTCTTGATTTTTCAGCCTGCCTTCTGTGTTCTGGGGGAGGGGCCTGCCACACCAATACTCAGGCAACCCTGTTTGGGTAAGGTCTCCATGTCTCTACGAGGGGGGATGGGGATGGGCACACTGTGAGCTGGTATTACTAGGCTTTTGTTTTCTGGCGGCTTTCCCTGGTGGTCTGCTGTGTCTCTTCTGAGAGTCAGAGCAGCAGAGGCCGAATTGTCGCAGAACAGAGGGATTGCGTCCCATTCTCCACTGATGTTCTGGCCACTTTAACTCCGTTACTGTTGGTGCTGCTCAACCCTGCAGCGTCCCAGGATGTGCGCCCCACACCCGGCATCCCTGCTCTCACTTCCAACGCCGGCATGTCTCTGTCGTTTGTGTTTCTAACGCCGCCAGCCACCAGTCGCCAGCCACCCCCGCGCACTCCCGGGATTCAGGAGTTCCGTGAGAAGCCTGGAGGTGCGCGTACCTGGTTCAGGGTCTCAGTCTGCTGTTTCGCGGGTGCCCACCGTAAGTCCGCCTGCTCCCCCATGCAGGTGGCCTGCCAGCCACGAGCCGCCCTGCATGTGCTCTAGGAGCTCCCGGTCTCAGTCTGGATCCCGTGAGCACACCGGGATAACGGTGTTCCGCGAGATGTTTGGTGGCGCGCGCTCCCGGCTTACCGGTCTCAGTCTGTTCTCTCACGGGTGCCTTCCGTGAGTCTGCCCGCTCCCCCGTGCAGGTGGCTGCTGCTTCCCGACGCCTGAACGCGGCGGCTCCCTCCCCTTTCCGTTTATCTTCTGATATCTGTGCACGGTTTCACGGCTCCCCGCTTCGTACCTCAATACTCAGCGCTGGAGATGTTCATTTGTAGAGATCCAGATGTATCTTCCTGCGTCTCAGGCTGATTCCATAGTTGTTTAGGCTGGTCTGGTACCTATCCAGCTCAACTCAGGGGACCGGCTGAAAAAGGGGTCCCCTACTCCGCCATCTTAACTCCTACCCCCACTCTCACCACTATTGTTCAACATAGTATAGAAGTCCTGGCAACAGCAATCAGACAACAAAAAGGGATAAAAGGTATCCACATTGGCAAAGAAGAAGTCAAACTGTCTCTCTTCGCAGATGACATGATACTCTATATGGAAAACCCAAAAGAATCCACTCCCAAACTATTAGAAGTTATAGAGCAATTCAGTAATGTGGAGGGATAAAAAATCAATGCTTAGAAATCAGTTGCATTTCTATACACGAATAATGAGATTGAATAAAGAGAAATTAGGAAATTCATTCCATTTACAATAGCACCAAAAACCATACGTTATCTTGGAATTAACTTAACCAGAGACGTAAAGGATTTATATTCTAGAAACTACAAATCACTCTTGAAAGACAATGAAGAAGACACAAAAATATGGAAAAATATTCCATGCTCATGGATCAGAAGAATTAACATAGTTAAAATGTCCATGCTACCCAGAGCAATCTACACTTTCAATGCCATCCCAATCAAAATACCAATGACATTTTTTAAAGAACTGGAACAAACAGCCCTTAAATTTGTATGGAACCAGAAAAGGCCCCGAATCGCCAAGGAATTGTTGAAAAGGAAAAACAAAGCCGGGGGCATCACAATGCCGGATTTCAAGCTGTACTACAAAGCTGTGATCACAAAGACAGCATAGTACTGGCACAAAAACAGACACATAGACCAATGGAACAGAACAGAGAACCCAGAAATGGACCCTTGGCTCTTTGGGCAACTAATATTTGATAAAGCAGGAAAAAACATCCAGTAGAAAAAAGACAATCTCTTCAATAAATGGTTCTGGGAAAATTGGACAGCTACATGCAAAAGAATGACTTGACCACTCTCTCACACCATACACAAAGATAAACTCCAAATGGATGAAAGACCTCGATGTGCGACAGGAATCCATCAAAATCCTGGAGGACAACATAGGCAACAACCTCTACGACATCGGCCAAAGCAACCTTTTTCATTACACATCTCCAAAGGCAAATGAAACAAAAGATAAAATGAACTTGTGGGACTTCATCAAAATAAAAAGCTTCTGCACAGCCAAGGAAACAATAAAAAACACTAAGAGGGAGCCCATGGAATGCGACAATAAATTTGCAAATGACACTACAGATTAAAGACTGGTATCCAAGATCTACAAAGAACATCTCAAACTCACTACGTGAGAAACAAATAAACAAATCAGTAACTGGGCAGAAGATATGAATAGACTCTTTTCCAACGAAGACACAGAAATGGCTAACAGACACAAGAAAAATGTTCAAAATCATTAGCCATCAGGGAAATTCAAATCAAAACCACACTGAGCTACGACCTTACACCAGTTAGAATGGCAAAAACGGACAAGGCAAGAAACAACAAATGTTCCAGAGAATGTGATGAAAGGGGATCCCTCTTACACTGTTGGTGGAAATGCAAGTTGGTAAAGCCACTTTGGAAAACAGAGTGGAGGTCCCCTAAAATGTTAAAAATTGAGCTACCCTATGACCCAGCCATTGCACTACTGGGTATTTACCCCAAAGATACAGACGTAGTGAAGAGAAGGGCCATATGCACCCCAATGTTCATAGCAGCATTGTCCACAATAGCTAAATCGTGGAAGGAGCTGAGATGACTGGATTAACAGATGACTGGATTAAGAAGATGTGGTCCATATATACAATGGAATACTACTCAGCCATCAGAAAGAACGATTACACAATATTTGCAGCAACATGGACGGGACTGGAGGAGATTACGCTAAGTGCAATAAGTCAAGCAGAGAAAGACAATTATATGGGTTCACTCATTTATGGAACATAAGAAATAGGAAGATCGGTAGGAGAAGGAAGGGAAGAATGAAGGGGGGGTAAACAGAAGGGGGAATGAACCATGAGATACTGTGGACTCTGGGAAACAAAGTGAGGGCTTCAGAGGGGAGGGAGTTGGGGGTTTGGGATAGGTCGGTGATGGGTATTAAGAAGGGCACATATTACATAGTGCACTGGGTGTTATATGCAAGTAATGAATCATGGAACATTGCATCAATAACTGAGGATGTACTGTATGGTGACTAACATAACAAAATAAATATTATTAAAAAAAAACCTATTGTGAATGTGGGTGGGGGGTTACCACCATATAGGATGATTAAATGTAATGATAAAACAATGTCTGAAACCCAAAAAAATAAAAAAAGATAATATCCAGCAGTACCATCATCGATTATGAAGAGGGAAGCATGAATCAAAGTGATTGTGGAAGCAATAGGAAAGGTCTATGCACATATAGGTAAGAAACAACAGTGTATAGGAACCGCCCTCAACTAACATCACTCTCATGATTCTACATGCCTTCAGAAAATAGGGAGTGTATGAATCACCAAAGGATCACATACATATTCCAAGAAACAACAGTGAACAGCAAAGAACCCCTTACAATGGACATCACCATTCCCGCATATGGAAACATGAACCAAGGTGGAGGTGGAATCAGAAGGAAAGGACCACATACCTATATCTAGACAATACCACTTTACACAATAGCATTAACAATTAACGTCATCTTTCACAAATATGGAAGCATTTATCAAAAGGTTCTGGAATCTCAAGGACTGTGCCCCATCCTTATCAGTAATGAACCATCGTGTACAGGAAAACACCTTCAACTAACATCAGCCTCCTCAATACAGATCTCTATTCAACATTGGGTGTGTAGGCCTAGGGAAAGGTCCACATACTTATAGCTAAGAAACAAAGATGTCAGGATAATGCCCTTCAAGTCACATCAGCCTTCCTGAAGATGGAAGCATGAATCAAGTGGTTATGGCACCATTAGGTAAGGCCTATGAACATATACCTGAGAAACAACAGTGTACGGGAACCATCTTACAACGTACAATATCTTTATTAATGTGGAATCCGTATGGTAAGTGGTTGTGGCAATGTAATTTAAATGACACAAACTTATCTGTAAGAAACAACAGTGTAAGGGAACCCAGTTAACCCCAACATCATCATTCATGAATATGGAAGCATTAATCAAAGTGGTCGTGTAAGCCTGATGAAATTGCCAAACACTTATCTCTGAGACAAAACATTATACAAGGAAACCAGAGAAAATCATATTTCATGAGTAAGGAAGAGTTCACCATACTGGTATGGAAACATGATCATTGTGCCACATTCCTATATGGAATAGACAAGAGTGTCTAGGAGCTGTCCTTCAACTAAAGCCCACTCATGCATAGATATGCCTTCTCAAATTTGGGTTTGTAGAAATAGGGAAACGTCCACACCCTTATCTCTAGGAAACAACGGTGTCAAGATAATGTCCACCAGTAACATCACCAATTATGAATAGGGAAGCATGACTCAAAATGGTTCTGGAAGCATTAGGAAAGGTCTACGTACATATCTGTAAGAAACAACAGTATATAGGAACCGCCCTCAACTAACATCACCCTCATGATTCTACATGACTTCAGAATATAGGGGGTGTATGAATCACCAAAGCACCGCATACATATATCTAAGAAACAACAGTGTACAGCAAAGAACCCCTTACAAAGGACATCACCATTCACACACATGGAAATATGAACCAATGTGGAGGTGGTATCAGAAGGAAAGGACCACATACCTAGCCCTAGACAACATCACTTTAGAGAATAGCACTAACAATTAACATCATCTTTCAAGAATAAGAAAGCATTAATGAAAAAGTTCTGGAATCTCAAGGACTGTGCCCCATCCTTATTGGTAATAAACCACCGTGTACAGGAAAACACCTTTAACTAACATCAGCCTCCTCAATACAGATCCCTATTCAACATTGGGTGTGTAGGCCTGGGGAAAGGTCCACATACTTATAGCTAATAAACAACGGTTTCAGGATAATGCCCTTTAAGTCACATCAGCCTTCTTGAAGATGGAAGCATGAATCAAGTGGTTATGGTATCATTAAGTAAGGCCTATGAACTTATAGCTGGAAACAACAGTGTACAGGAACCATCTTACAACGTACAATATTTTTGGTAAATGTTGAATCCCAATCATAAGTGGTTGTGGCAATGTAACGAAAATGCCATAAACTTATCTATAAGAAACAACAGTGTACGGGAACTCACGTACCCTAACATCATCATTCATGAATATGGAAGCATTAACGAAAGTGGTCGTGGAAGCCTGACGAAAGTGCCAAACACTTACCTCTGAGACACAACACTATACAAGGAAAGACCAACGAACATCATCTTTCATGAGTAAAGAAGAGTTCACCATAGTGGTTTGGAAATATGAACATTGTGCCACATTCTTATATGTAATAGACAACAGTGTCTAGGAACCATCCTTCAACTAAAGCTGCCTCATGCATAGGTATCCCTTCTCAAAATTGGGTTTGTAGTCCTAGGGAAATGTCCACACCCTTATATCTAGGAAACAAGTGTGTCAAGATAATGTCCACCAGGAACATCATCGATTATGAAGAGGGAAGCATGAATCAAAGTGGTTGTGGAAGCATTAGGAAATGTCTACGTACATATCTGTAAGAAATAACAGTGTATAGAACCGCCCTCAACTAACATCACCCTCATGATACATCCCTTCAGAAAATAGGGGGTGTATGAATCAGCAAAGCACCACAGACATATATCTAAGAAATAACAGTGTACAGCAAAGAACCCCTTACAACAGACATCACCATTCACGCATATGGAAACATGAACCAAGGTGGAGGTGGAATCAGAAGGAAAGGACCACATACCTATCCTTAGACAACACCACTCTACAGAATAGCATTAACAATTAACATCATCTCACGAATATGGAAGCATTAAAGAAAAGGTTCTGGAATCTCGAGGACTCTGCCCCATCCTTATTGGTAATGAACCACTGTGTACAGGAAAACACCTTCAACTAACATCAGACTCCTCAATACTGATCCGTACTCAACATTGGGTGTGTAGGCCTGGGGAAAGGTCCACATACTTATAGCTAATAATCAATGGTGTCAGAATGATGCCCTTCAAGTAACATCAGGACTCCTGAAGATGGAAGCATGATCAAAGTGGTTATGGTACCATTAGTTAAGGCCTATGAACATATAGCGGAGAAACAACAGTGTACAGGAAACATCTTACAATGTACAATATCTTTGATTAATGTGGAATCCCTATCATAAGTGGTTGTGGCAACGTAACAAAAATGGTATAAACATATCTGTAAGAAACAACAGTGTATAGGAATGCACTTAGCCCTAACATCATCATTCATGAATATGGAAGCATTCACCAAAGTGGTCGTGGAAGCCTGACAGGGCTTCGATGATCGGTAGGAGAAGAAAGGGATAAAGAAAGGGAGTAATCAAAAGGGGGAATGATGCATGAGATACTATGGACTCTGAGAAAAAAACTGAGGGCTTCAGAGGGGAAGGGATTGGGGGAATGGGATAGGCTGGTGATGGGTAGTAAGGAGGGCACGAATTGGATTGTGCACTGTGTGTTATACGCAACTAATGAATCATCGAACTTTACATCAAAAACCAGGGATGTACTGTATGCTGACTAACATAGTATAATAAAAAATATTATTATAATTTAAAAAAGAGAAAGAAACACGAGTGTATAGGAGCCTCCCTCAACTAGCATCACCCCCAATGATTCTACATCCCTTCAGAAAATAGGGGGTGTATGAATCACCAAAGGCCCGCATACATATATCTAAGATACAACAGTGTACAGGAAAGAACACCTTATAAGGGACATCACCATTCACGAATATGGAAACATGAACCAAGGTGGAGGAGGAATCAGTATTAAAGGACCACATACTTATCCCCAGAAACATCACTTTATAGAATAGCATTAACAATTAACATCATCTTTCACGTAATGGCAGCATTAATTAAAAGGTTCTAATAATGAGACTGAAGAAAGAGAAATTAGGGAATCCATCCCATTTACAATAGCACCAAAAACCATACGTTACGTTGGAATTAGCTTAAACAGAGACGTAAAGGATATATATTAGAAACTATAAATCACCCTTGAAATACTTTGAAGAAGACACAAAAGATGGAAAAATATTCTATGCTCATGGATCGAAAGAATTAACATAGTTAAAATGTCCATGCTACCCAGAGCAATCTACACTTTCAATGCTATCCCGATCAAAATACCAATGACATTTTTCAAAGAACTGGAACAAATAGTCCTTAAATTTGTATGGAACCAGAAAAGGCCCCGAATCACCAAGGTACTTTTGAAAAGGAAAAACAAAGCTGGGGCATCAAAATGCCGGATATTGAGCTGTATTACAAAGCTGTGATCACAAAGACAGCATGGTACTGGCACAAAAACAGACACATAGACCAATGGAACAGAAGAGAGAACCCAGAAATAGACCCTTGGCTCCTTGGGCAACTAATCTTTGATAAAGCAGGAAAAAACATCCGATGGAAAAAAGACAGTCTCTTCAATAAATGGTGCTGGGAAAATTGGACAGCTACATGAAAAAATATGGAACTTGACCACTCTCACACCATACACAATGATAAACTCCAAATGGTTGAAAGACCTTGATGTGAGACAGGAATCCATCAAAATCCTAGAGGAGAACATAGGCAGCAACCTATATATGACATCGGCCAAAGCAACCTTTTTCATGACACATCTCCAAAGGCAAGAGAAACAAAAGATAAAATGAACTTGTGGGACTTCATCAAGAGAGAAAGCTTCTGCACAGCCAAGGAAACAGTCAAAAAAAACTAAGAGGCAGCCCACGGAATGGGAGAATATATTTGCAAATGATGGTACAGATAAAAGACTGGTATCCAAGATCTACAAAGAACTTCTCAAACTCAATACATGAGAAACAAATTAACAAATCATAAAGTGGGCAGAAGATATGAACAGACACTTTTCCAATGAAGACATACAAATGGCTAACAGACACATGAAAAAATGTTTGAAATCTTTAGCCATCAGGGAAATTCAAATCAAAACCACACTAAGATACCACCTTACGCCAGTTAGAATGGCAAAAATAGACAAGGCAAGAAACAATAATTGCTGGAGAGGATGTGGAGAAAGAGATCCCTCCTACATTGTTGGTGGGAATGCAAGTTGGTACAGCCACTCTGGAAAACAGTGTGGAGGTCCCTTAACAAGTTAAAAATTGAGCTACCCTATGACCCAGCCATTGCACTACTGGGTGTTTACCCCAAAGATACAGACGTAGTGAAGAGAAGGCCATATGTACCCCAATGTTCATAGCAGCATTGTCCACAATAGCTAAATCGTGGAAGGAACTGAGATGCCCTTCAACAGATGACTGGATTAAGAAGTCGTGGTCCATATATACAATGGAATATTTTTCTAAAGATTTTATTTATTTATTCGACAGAGATAGAGACAGCCAGCGAGAGACAGAACACAAGCAGGGGGAGTGGGAGAGGAAGAAGCAGGCTCATAGCGGAGGACCTGATGTGGGGCTCGATCCCATAACACCAGGATCACGCCCTGAGCCGAAGGCAGACGCTTAACTGTTGTGCCATGCAGGCGCCCCTATACAATGGAATATTACTCAGCTATCACAAAGAACGAGTTCTCAACATTTGCTGCAATATGGACGGCACTGGAGGAGATAATGCTAAGTGAAATAAGTCAAGCAGAGAAAGACAATTATCATATGATTTCTCTCATCTATGGAACTTAAGAACTAGGAAGATTGGTAGGGGAAGAAAGGGATAAAGAAGGGGGGGTAATCAGAAGGGGGAATGAAGCATGAGAGACTATGGACTCTGAGAAACAAACTGCGGGCTTCAGAGGGGAGGGGGATGGTGGAATGGGATAGACTGGTGATGGGTAGTAAGGAGGGCACGTATTGCATGGTGCGCTGGGTGTTATACGCAACTAATGAATCATCAAACTTTACATCAGAAACCAGGGATGTACTGTATGGTGACTAAAATAGTGTAATAAAAAATAAATAAATAAATAAAAGGTTCTGGAATCTCGAGGACTGTTCCCCATCCTTATTGATAATAAACAACCGAGTACAGGTAAACACCTTCAACTAACATCAGCGTCCTCAATACTGATCCCTATTCAGCAATGGGTGTGTAGGCCTAGGGAAAGCTCCACATACTTATAGCCAAGAAACAACGGTGTCAGGGTAATGCCCTTCAAATCACATCAGCCTTCCTGAAGATGGAAGCATGAATGAAAGTCGTTATGGACCATTAGGAAAGGCCTACGAGCATATAGCTGAGAAACACAGTGTACAGGAAACATCTTACAACGTACAATATCTTTGGTTAATGTGGAATACCTATCGTAAGTGGTTGTGGCAATGTAACGAAAATGCCATAAACTTATCTGTAAGAAACAACAATGTAAGGGAACCCACTTAGCCCTAATATCATCATTCATATATGGAAATATTAACCAAAGTGATCGTGGAAGCCTGACGAAAGTGCTCAACACTTATCTCTGAGACACAATACTATACAAGGAAAGACCAACGAACATCATCTTTCACGAGAATGGAAAAGATCACTATAGTGGTATGGAAACATGATCGTTGTGCCACATTCTTATATGTAATAGACAACACTGTCTAGGACCCGTCCTTCAACTAAAGCACCCTCATGGATTGGTATCCCTTCTCAATTTATGTTTGCAGTCCCAGGGAAACATCCACACCCTTCTCTCTAGGAAATTACAGTGTCAAGATAATGTCCACCAGTAACATCATTGATTATGAATAGGGAAGCATGACTCAAAGTGGTTGTGGAAGCATTACGAAAGGTCTACGTATACATCTGTAAGAAACAAAGGTGTATAGGAACCGCCTTCAGCTAAACATCACCCTCATGATTCTACATCCCTTCAGAAAATAGGGGGTGTATGAATCACCAAAGCACCGCATACATATATCTAAGAAACAACAGTGTACAGCAAAGAACCCCTTACAACGAACATCACCATTCACGAATATGGAAACATGAACCAAGGTGGAGGTGGAATCAGAAGGAAAGGACCACATACCTGTCCCTAGACAACACCACTTTACAGAACAGCATTAACAATTAACATCATCTTTCACGAATATGGAAGCATTAATGTAAAGGTTCTGGAATCTCGAGGATTGTGCCCCATCCTTATTGGTAATGAACCACCCTGTACAGGAAAACACCTTCAACTAACATCAGCCTCCTCAATACTGATCCCTATGCAACATTGGGTGTGTAGGCCTGGGGAAAGGTCCACATACTTATAGCTAAGAAACAATGGTGTCAAGATAATGCCCTTCAAGTCACATCCGCCTTCCTGAAGATGGAAGCATGAATCAAGGTGGTTATGGTACCATTGGGTAAGGCCTACGAACATATAACTGAGAAACAACAGTGTACAGAAATAATCTTACAACGTACAATATCTTTGGTTAATGTGGTATCCCTATGGTAAGTGGTTGTGTCAACGTAACCAAAGTGCCATAAACTTATCGGTAAGAAAGAACAGTGTACAGGAACCCACTTAGCCCTAACATCATCATTCACGAATATGGAAGCATTCACCAAATTGGCCGTGGAAGCCTGATGAAAATGACAAACACTTATCTCTGAGACACAACAGTATACAAGGAAAGACACAGCACTATACAAGGGTGCCATTTGGGACTCCAGAAAGCACTCTGAGAAGGAGAAACCTCAGGGATCACCTGACGCAAGCCCAGAGAAAACCACTCCCAGCAGATTCCTGGCCCCTAAACAATGTGCCGACAGTCTCCCCAGCCCACTCTCCTCAGCCCCGAGAGGGTCCCAGAGCCAGTCGATTGGGCTTTCCATCCTCCTAGGGCCTGACACTAACGTTAGGTTGGGTTCTCAGGGTTCCACTCCTAGAGACATGGCACAAAGATATAGGGATTGGGGAAGCCTGAGCCAGAATGGGGCCTCAGCATGCCACACAGAAAAAAAGTGTGCCATCTGGGACCCCAGAGGCTTTTAGCAGCAGAAGAAATCTGCATATCCCACAGAGTCAATCCCATCCAACTCCCGCATTCAGGAGACCCTTGGACGAAAACCCTGAGCCTTCCCTTCTCCACAACCCACCTACTCAAATCAGGACACAGGAATGGTGAGCTCAAAACCAGGAAATGGTCCCTCCCAGGCTCCTAAGCCCTAACCCCAATGCTCGGTTGGGTTCCCAGAGATCATTCCAGGAGTCAAGCACCAAACACATAGGGAGTGGGGAAACCTGAGCCACACTCGCAAATCAGCATGTCACACAGAGGGAAAAAGTACCATTTGGACCTGCAGAGGAATGCAGAGCAAGAGAAATAAGAATGCCCACCTGATCCAATCCCAGTGAGCCCTCACTTCCACAGACCCTCTGCGGGCAACTGCTGTGTCTGACATTCAACCCAAAGCACACCCTCCTCTTAGGCCCCTGGAATGTCGCATCGGCTGGCTCATCTGAACAGCCATGCCCCTAGACCTGAGCCCTAACTCCATGTTGAGTAGTGTGAGGTCCATTCCCAGACGTCTGGCTCCAAGGACCAGGGAATGGGGACCGTTGAGCAACGTCAGGACACAAAGCCTACCACACAGAAGAAAAGGGTGCCATTTGGGACTCCAGAAAGCACTCTGAGAAGGAGAAACCTCAGGGAACACCTGATCAAAGCCCAGAGAAAACCACTTCCAGCGGACCCCTGACTCCTAAACACTGTGCCGACAGTCTCCCCAGCCCACTCTCCTCAGCCCCAAGAGCCAGTCAATTGGGCTTTGCAACCTCCTAGGGCATGACACTCACCACAGCTTGGGTACTCAGGGGTCCTCTCCTAGAGACATGGCACAAAGATATAGGGATTGGGGGAAACCTGAGACCTATCTGAGGCCTCAGCATGCGACACAGAAGAAAACGTGCCATCTGGGATGCCGAGGGTATTCGGGGGATGAAAAATCTGCATATCCCACTGAGTCAATTCCAGTCAGCTCCCGCATTCAGGGTCCCCTTGGACCAAAACCCTGAGCCTTCCCTTCTCCACAACCCACCTACTCAAATCAGGACATGGGAATGGTGAGCTCAAAACCAGGAAATGGTCCCTCCCATGCTCCTGAGCCCTAAGCCGAATGCTCCGTTGGGTTCCCAGAGGTCATTCCAGGAGGCAAACACACAGCGACTGGAGAAACCTGAGCCATACCTGTGAATCAACATGCCACACAGGTGGAAACTGCCATTTGAACCTGAAGAATGAATGCAGAGCAGAAGAAATATGAATTCCCAGCTGTTCCAATCCCAATGATCCCCCACGTTCAAAGCCCCCCTGCCTGCAACTGCTGTGTTTGAGATTCAACCCAAACCACGCCCTCCTCTTAGGCCCCTGGAAGGTCGTATCTGCTGGCTGATCTGTATGGCCATGCCCCTAGACCCGTGCCTTAACTCTAGTTTGGGGTCTGTTAGGTTTATTCCCATACGCGTGTCTCCAAAGCACAGGGATCGGGTACCGCTGAGCAATGTCAAGACAGTAGCCTGCCACACAGAACTAAACTGTGCCATTTGGGACTCCAGAAAGTTTTGCGAGAAGAAACCTACGTGAACACCTGACCTAAGCCCAGTGAACCTCCACTTCCAGCGGAACTCTGGGCCCTCATCCCGGTACTCTCCTCAACCCACACCCGTCCTTCAGCCCCCAGGTTGGTGTTAGAGCCGGTCGATCGGGCTTTCCATCCTCCCCTCCATGACACTAATCGTAGGTTGGATTCTGAGTGGTCCACCAAATATATGGAGATGGAGAAGCCTGAGTCATACCTAAGGCCTCAGCATACCATCCAAAGTGAAACCATTTCAATTGGGGCTCCGGAAAGGAGGTTGAAGGAGAGAAATCCTAATGTCTTCCGTACTTGATTCCCTCGATGCCCCACATTCACTGGCCCCTGGCCACAAACCCACTGCTTGACACTCACCCCAACCCATGCCATCAACACCCCCAGCGTGGAAATTCTGGACACATCCACCCTATCAGAACTCCCATTCTCCTACACCTTACCCCTAACCCTAGTTTTGGTTGTGAGAGGTCCATTCTGAGAAGGCTGGAATGGGAGACATGGCTCCTGAGGGTGGACCTGCGGCCCCCCTCCAGGGCAGGGCATCATCCTCGCCTCACAGGGGATCCATGGAAGTGTTCTATCAGGCGACTGATGGGGCTCCCTCTTGAGGAACTCAGACACAGAAAGGCAATTACAGATGCTCTCATGTACATACCACATGGGAAAAAATACTGAAGGCGTAGATGCCGAGAACATATTGGTGGGTGCCTGATTCGGGGGGGGGAGGGTGAAGGTGGTCAAAGATACAGTGTTTGAGTGTTAAAATCTGATAGCCACGGAATGTTCTGTGTAGCATGGAGACTAAAGCGAACCCCACAGGATGGGTTACAGGTTCCCCAGGTCTTTGAAAGTACAGCACTCCTAGGAAACCTTTCACAGCAGAAAGGGTGTAAAGAAGGAATGACCATTAATTAATATGGAAAAATTAGTGACCATGCTCAGACTCCTAAATTTACTTATCGTTGGCATTTCTTAGGCCCCAGGACACAACTCCTAATAGATGCCGAAAATAAATGGAGATAAAGCACAGCAGACGCTCACAGACACAATTCAAAGTGCTGGTGGCTGGACGTGGAGAGCGGTTCCCAGGAAGGAGCTGGTTAGGGAGCTGGTTAGGGAGCACGCCGTCTCTGTCGTACTTCTCCCCAAAACAGATACTGAATGCAAAGCTCACAGTTCGACTTTTTTCATGAGGAAAATCCTCTTCAGGTTTCTTCCCATTAGTGAAACCAGGTGATAACAGAGATCTTTCAAAAAAGTCAAGTGTCTTCCCATGAACTTTTAAAAGTGGGGAATACTTGTACTTGAACGTTGCTGAGGGAGGAGATGTGAAAGGTTCTCCCGGACACAAACCTCAGCAGATCCACTGGGAAAGGCACCTTCCTCAGCATGCTGAACACGGACTACCTCTTACCCCCAGAAACCTTCTCCTTCCCCTTGCTCAGGACAACCCACAACAGCTGGGAGTTACCCCAGTTCCTCCTTTTCTCCCATCTCCGATATCTAAGCCATCGGCAAATCCTGTGAGCTCCATCTTCAAGACGTACCCACAATAGGACTCACCACTCCTTCCAAGGCCACCTGTCTGGTCCACACTGGCGCCCATCTCTTGCCTGAGTTCCTGGAAAAGAGTCATCATTGACCTCCCTTGCCCATCCTCAACCCTCTGTCATCTGTTCTCAACCCTGCAGCCAGGATGGCCCAGTGAAACAGGGTCCCATGGGATCACAGTCCTGCAATGGCTTTCTGTCACACTCTGTCACCTCGCTGATGTCAAGTCCTAAGTTGTTGCCTGTGACCACAGGGCCATCTTGCAGCTCATGGACACACCTGGTATGCTCCTGCCCTGGGGCCTTTGCACATGCTTTCCCTTCTGTTTAGAATGCTCTTCATGTGATATCACTGACCTTCCCTAGATCTTGACTCAAGTATCACCCTCCTAGTGAAGGGCCACCTGACCCCTATGTAAATACCAAACACCACCTCCACCTCCCCTTCAGCACCCCCAGTCCTGTCTCCTGCTTTATAGTTTCATAGCACTTATACTCTCCAGTTCATCTTGGCAGGGAAGAAACTGAGGCATAAACTGATGGCTTCACCACCTACTGCCCCCAATTTCCTGGTCCAAAGCCCTGGGGGGAAAGGTGCCCCAGGACTCTTACACAGCCAGGATGCCCAGGACAAGGGGGTCCACCCACCTCCTGCACCCTGAACACCATCAGGTAAGGGAGCCATATGAGGAATCCACCTGCACACGAAACCTGAAACCAGACACCTTCCTCGATGACAGGGGAGCACACACATTTACTCCTCTTCCCTGAGGTGCTCATCCGAGAAAGCTGAGCAGAGACGCTGCCCAGGGCCCAAATCTCCCTCTGGCCAAAATCCTGGGAAACAGACATCCGATCTGACCACCCTGCCAGGCTTGGACTTGCTCAGTGAGTCCTAAGACTCAGAAACTTCTTTCCACTCCAGCTCAATCCTTCTCACAGAGAAGCCAACTCCAGCCTCACAAACATGCTCATCGTTAACTCTGGAATTCCCTGGGTTGTGTCTACACTGGCCCACACAGGGGTCCTGTGCAGACCACTCTGCAAATGCCCTAGGGTTCCAAGCCACTTTCAAGTTGCCCTTAGAAAGGCAGAAACTGGCCCGATTAGGCAGACCAGCCAAGTGACTCGATGTGCTGCAAACTTGGACAACATCCTCCCTGAACAGCAATGCTTCGGAGTCCAAGCGTCCAACCTTCGCTCACTGGGCATTGAGCACCATGTCAGCTTGAACACTGGTCTTTCGATTCACTGGCCTCCCAGGCCTTCCAATCAGAACTAAACTCCAGTCACCACTCTATTTTCCCTTCAGAGAGAAAGGTCAAATGATGGAATAAAACACTCCCTGTGTGCAGCACACTTCTATCCACATAGAATTCCTTGGTCTTTCTCATTCGGGCAGCCCTACAAGACCCACACCAATGAGAGATACCACAAGTTCAATCATCACGTATATACTTGACCTTGTGTTGTTCCTTTCAATAGTTTTATCTCAAAGTCAATGTCTCTCTTGATTTGTTAAAATAATAATAATAATTAATAATTAATAATAACGATAATGATGATGATGATGATATGGTCACCTAAGGATTTGGATCTCCCTTGCCAGACAACATGGCTCTGGTCTAGATAAGGATGAAGACAGAACCTCAGCCCATGAAGCAAAGCTCACACCCTCAGGGATCCCGACATGCCTCACAGGTGAAGAGTTCCGATGCTACACGGTGTTGTCTGAGTCCAAACGATACAGGCAACCTTCAGCATTCATTCTGTATTCTTCATCAATTCCCCAGCTCAAGTCGCAAGTGACTCACGAGGTCAAGCTTCCGGAGCACCGGCTGGGCCTCCAGGTAAGCACCACCACCCCGGGGGGGGGGGGGGGGAACATGAAAACCTACAAAGGATTCTTTGAGTATTTCACAAGACTGTCTTCCCATTGTTTAATTAAACCGGGAAATAAAAATGCACAGATAGCCCCTTCTACTAGCAGGTCTGATTCACTTCACTGATCGAAATAAGAGCAGGAAATAAAAGAGTAACAGATTTTCTGAGGACCCTTCATGTCCATCACCTCAGGTTTGGAACTTCACACACATGCAAGGAAAGAAGCACCACCAAACATCTAGGCCTGGCAACTCTGACAGTCTGAATTGGAGTGACAGGGACAGACGATGAGGCTGTGTTTGCTGGCTGAGGCTGGTGGCTCTGAAGAAGGGGCTCGGCCAGCTCTCCACCTGTGTCTCACCTGTCCTCAGCCAGGAACCAGCTCTCAGCCCTCACCTGTCACAACGGTCACATGGGAGACCCACAGCCACCTCGGGAGCCCACCCTGCCCAGACCCTGCTGCAGAATGCACTCAGCTCTCCTCTGGGACCCGTCACCTCTACCCAGACCTGGAACTCCCCTGTGTGCTGCAAAGCTCCAGGATTCCCCCTCTTCTTCCAAAATTACACTGGCCCAAGGCTTTCCTGAGAAAGGGAGAAGGCTACCTAATGAATGGTTCACACCTTCTTTCCCTTTCTTTCATATTTATCTCCACTTACCTTGCTACCTGTGCAAACTGTTAAGTGACGTATCCATGGAACATGAACGTGCTCTGAGATCTCAATCTTTCATTGCAGTCTTCTCAGGCTTCCTTATGCAATAAAATACTGTATCCCTAGGATAGGGAGTTTTAAAATTATTATTTACAGAATAATACAGCCCAAATCACCTCATTTTTCATTGCTCTTCACTAGGCAGAACAGTTTCTGTATAAAAAGACTTTCCACAGATATGACCTTCCATCAATTTCTTTTTTTTCTTTTTTAAAAATTTTTTATTATGTTATGTTAGTCACCATACACTACATCCTTAGTTTTTGATGTAGTGTTCCATGATTCATTGTTTGCATACAGCACCCAGGGCTCCATGCAATACGTGCCCTCCTTAATACCCATCACTGGCCTATCCCAATCCCCCACCCCTCCCCTCTGAAGCCCTCAGTTTGTTTCCCAGAGTCCATAGTCTTTCGTGGTTCATTCCCTCTTCTGTTTACCCCACCCTTCATTCTTCCCTTCCTTCTCCTACTGATCTCCCTGCTATTTCTCCTGTTCCATAAATGAGTGAATCCGTATGATAATTGCCTTTCTCTTCTTGACTTATTTCACCTTCCAGCAATCTCATAAAGGAGGAAACAGAAACTCTGTGGGATAACCTGGCTCACCCAGCATCAGGCCAGCAGTTCCAGAACTCAGCCCAGGGCTCCTGTCGCCAAGCCCCTTGAAGCCACCAGCATGCCTCTATCCAAAGGAATTCCCAAAGACTCTCCTTCTGACTCCACCACCAAAGAAACGACAGAGAGAATATGGCACCTCAAAATATCGAGATGATACATCTAGTAAAGCTAGATAGTCAAGCTCAACTTTTAAACAGGAAAAGGCTGCTTGAATAATTTTGAATTTTCCCTCGACCCTAATTGTAACTCTTTGGATGAAAAGACTAATCAGTGATGAAACATCACCTTTGACAAATGACAAGACATCATCCATATCTGTATCTGATGACAAAAAGCCATATAACTCTAAATGGTGGCCACTCACCTATATCTTAGGCCCAACTGAATAAACACTGTTAGATGTATATCTTAAAAATACACAAAGAGTAAATCTCACCTTCCCTTTCTAATGAAAGAATGTTTCTAGGAAACAGCTGTTCAAAATACATTCATAAGCAGTCAATGAACAGAGAAAATGGGATCCCCTGCAAAGTGCTCCAAGCTCAGAAACTAAGTACCTCTTTCACCAAATCCAGAACGCTGACAACTATTACTTAAGTTTTATTTCATGACTCAACTAGAGAAAAGAGAAAAGCCCAGGAGATGGTGGGTTAATGAGAGGTTTTACCTCCAGTCCTGACGTGGATATGACATTTCTCCAAATGGACCTGCCGCTTTCTCTGAACGCTGGCCTCCCATGCCAAGCTGCCTCACTGACTCAGATGCAGGCATTCAAAACCTCGGGTCTTGCAGAGCCAGAGCAGAGAAATGTTGTCAGCTGGGGAAAAGGTGGCTCCTCCGACCTAAAGCCTGCACACCTGCTGCAGTTTCTGGGAGAAGGGGAAACACAGACTTGTCTTTTAGTAGTAATTATCTTCCAGCCCATTGCCACCATTCCCAGGGAACAGGGAGCAAAATGCTGAAGTTGGGTAATGGCTCTGGGGCTTTCTAGAGCCACACCTGTGCCTGAGGGAACAGGGAACACCCTGCTGAACTCGGGGAACTGCTCAAGTTCCATTACCTGCACTGTGTCAGGGGACAGGGGAACCCCACTGAAGTTGGGGACCATGCGGTCCTTACTCTCACTCTTGCTGGGGAACATAGGAAACCCTGGAATGTCTGCGACCCATCCCACAAAAGCTCTGCTGAGCGGGTGCCCTGGAGTTCCTCGGTCTGGAGCATATGGCCAGTTGACTGAGACTAGGGAGAAGAGACTTTCAAGGGAAAAAGAAAACTCACCTGAGTCTCCACAATGAACTCTCTCCACATGCCCTTCCAGAACCCCGCCTCTCACCCGGGGTGCCCCTACTCCCAGACACCCCCCCATGGGCACACAACATGCACTCACTCAGCCAGGAACTCCCCAGGTCGACTCTCTCAGAGCTCCCCTTCCTTGGCTCCTGGTCTCCCTCCTCAGGCTGCTCCAGGTCCACCCACAGAGACGTAGCTCCACCCCCACAGGGTGATTGGTTGGGGAGTGAGGTGCTTCCAGCCCCTTGAATGCCAGGAAACCGCCCCCATGACTCTCAACTCTGGGAGCACAGGGGGTCCAGGAGGTGCCTCCTTGGCTCGACACCTTGCGCAGGCATGACTGGGATCACAGGCAGGGCCCCCCCACACACACACACACTGGCCCCTTCGCAGACCCCTCTAGCTGCAGAACACCCTCAGAGCCCTGCCCCTTCCCTTCTGCACCAACCCTCCCTGCAGGAGTGTGCCTGGCTCCTGGCAAGGTCAGCTGCTCTCAGACTGTTCCAGCCTTGGGCTTTAGGAAATGCAATGCTTTCATGCATGTCCAAGGCAATTTTAAGCCCCAAAAGGAATGCTCCAAGCGGGAATAGCTTCACCTTCTTGTCTCACCCATGGAGTGGATAGTGCTTCTCAGACCTTCAAAGCATCCTTCTAGGATGAGCCCATTTGTGCTGGAATCTATATACACATGCTTGGTTCTGCAGGGAAGGGGCCAGGAGGAACAGCCGGCCTTCTGTGCTGGAGGAACAGCCGGCCTTCTGTGCTGTCACGGTTGTGAACCAGGAACATTTATTTTTCACTTGAAAAGAAAACATAGTGTTATTGTCAACACTAAATGAAGGAACCTTTTAAAACATTTTAGAGAGAAAGGAAGAGAGTTTTATTCAAACCCAAGTCAGGATAGCTGCCTGGGAGACACAACCTTCACAAAGAAGGGAGTGCTCCAGGGAAGGAGCATTTAGGGCCAGGTTATATATTTGTTCTGTTTTGTGTCACGTACAGTTATTCATCATGATGAGGAAGAAGATTCCAGAAAGTGACAGACTTTTTCTTATGTTTTCAGTATGTACAAGTCAGTATGACTTTAATCTTACGGGAGCCAGAGAGGTTCTTTTGTGTTCTCACCTTGATGTTGGCAAGGCATTTCTTGGTTCTCTTTTTCTTTTTGAAGCAGATGGACAATATGTGCTGGGGGCAGAAATAGTCCCCATGCCTTAAGGGTTTGCCTGGTTATTTTGAGCTGGGTATAATGTTAAAGGAGAGCTTCCCTGGGAGGCCAAGATCAGGGCCCACAGATGGTATGAGATAAAAATTACTCTTATCCTTATCATCACTACCAAATGGAGGAACTTGAGATGAAAGCACCTTTCACATAGTACAGAGAAATCAAAAGGACCCCTACAGAAGGTTACCCGCTCCATGGTCAACACAGGTAACAGAGGTGTTCACAGTCTCTGGACTCCTCCCCTTGTCCTGCCCAAATTTCTGAAGCATTGAGATCATTTACAGTCAGAATTTTAGATATCTTAGAGATGTCTGGCACCATTCCCTTGGACTACAGGATACAACAGAATAGCTCAATGTCACAACACAAAAGTGCCCCTGGATACACTAAGTTCTTTCTCTGCAACTTTTGCCTCATAGAAATCATAACCCTAACAGAGAAACACTATGATGGTTGAGAAGTAAATAATCAGAGGCAAGGGAATATTTTAGCAATCTTTAGAAGCATTGTCTCATTCTGTAGAAGAGGCTGAGTAGAATTAAATACTATTTCCGACCTTACAGGACACTCTGAACAGACCAGAGCTTCCATCAATTAAAAAAGGATAGTTCTTTCAGTTACTTTAATATCAGAAAAATATTATAGTATCTCTATTCCTAGGGATCTTTAAGTCTCTTACTCAAAGGTCCTCCACTGAGATAATTATCTTCATGATCATGATGGGCAGAGGTGAAAAGGGCAGCCGAATTCATTCCAGTTGCCCACACAACAAGAAAATCCTAATACTTCCTAGGTTCCCAGATTGAGAAGACCAGAGGTAAGAGCGAAATGGTACCCTGTATGGAAGAACAAGGGATTTGGAGTCAGTTTTGAGATTCCACATAGGTTTCTGACACTAAAATCCTCTGTCATTCATATCATCTCTGAGCCCTTGTCTAACCATCTAGAAAATGGGACTCATCTTTTTTTTTATTTTAAAGTTTTTTTTATTATATTATATTAGTCACCATACAGTACGCCTGGTTTCTGATGTAAGGTTCGATGATTCATTAGTTGAGTATAAGACCCAGTGCACCATGCAATACGTGCCCTCCTTACTACCCATCACCAGTCTATCCCATTCCCCCACCCCCTCCCCTCCAAAGCCCTCAGTTTTTTTCTGAGTCCATAGTTTCTCATGCTTCATTCCCCCTTCTGATTACCCCCTCCTTTCATTATCCCTTTCTTCCCTTACCGAACTTCCTAGTTCTTATGTTCCATAGATGAGAGAAGTCATATGATAATTGTCTTTCTCTGCTTGACTTATTTCACTTAGCATTATCTCCTCCAGTGCCGTCCATGTTGCAGCAAATGTTGAGAACTCGTGCCTTCTGATAGCTGAGTAATATTCCATTGTATATACGGACCACAACTTCTTAATCCAGTCATCTGTTGAAGGGCATCTCAGTTCCTTCCACGATTTAGCTATTGTGGACAATGCTGCTATGAACATTGGGGTGCATATGGCCCTTCTCTTCACTACATCTGTATCGTTGGGGTAAATACCCAGTATGGCAATGGCTGGGTCATAGGGTAGCTCAATTTTTAACTTGTTAAGGGACCTCCACACTGTTTTCCAGAGTGGCTGCACCAACCTGCATTCCCACCAACAATGTAGGAGGGATCCCCTTTCTCCACATCCTCTCCAGCAATTGTTGTTTCTTGCCTTGTCAGTTTTTGCCATTCTAACTGGTGTAAGGTGGTATCTCAGCGTGGTTTTAATTTGAATTTCCCTGATGGATAATGATTTTGAACACTTTTTCATGTGTCTGTTAGCCGTTTGTATGTCTTCATTGGAAAAGTGTCTGTTCATATCTTCTGCCCATTTTGTGATTTGTTTATTTGTTTCTCGTGTATTGAGTTTGAGAAGTTCTTTGTAGATCTTGGATACCAGTCTTTTATCTGTAGTACCATTTGCAAATATATTCTCCCATTCTGTGGGCTCCCTCTTAGTTTTTTTTGACTGTATCCTTGGCTGTGAGAAGCTTTTGATCTTGATGAAGTCCCACAAGTTCATTTTATCTTTTGTTTCTCTTGCCTTTGGAGATGTGTCATGAAAAAGGTTGCTTTGGCTGATGTCTTAGAGGTTGCTGCCTATGTTCTCCTCTAGGATTTTGATGGATTCCTGTCTCACATCGAGGTCTTTCATCCATTTAGAGTTTATCTTTGTGTACGGTGTGAGAGAGTGGTCAAGTTTCATTCTTTTGCATGTAGCTGTCCAATTTTCCAAGCACCATTTATTGAAGAGACTGTCTTTGTTCCACCAGATGTTTTTTCCTGCTTTATCAAAGTTTAGTTGCCCAAAGATCCGAGGGTCCATTTCTGGGTTCTCTAATCTGTTCCATTGGTCTATGTGTCTGTTTTTGTGCCAGTACCATGCTGTCTTTGTGATCACAGCTTTGTAGTACAGCTCGAAATCCGGCATTGTGATGCCCCCGGCTTTGTTTTTCCTTTTCAACAATTCCTTGGCGATTCGGGGCGTTTTCTGGTTCCATACAAATTTAAGGACTATTTGTTCCAGTTCTTTGAAAAATGTCCTTGGTATTTTGATCGGGATAGCATTGAAAATGTAGATTGCTCTGGATAGCATGGTCATTTTAACTATGTTAATGCTTCTGATCCATGAGCATGGAATATTTTTCCATCTTTTTGTGTCTTCCTCAATGTCTTTCAAGAGTGATTTATAGTTTCTAGAATATAGGTCCTTTACGTCTCTGGTTAAGTTAATTCCAAGTTAACGTATGGTTTTTTGGTGCTATTGTAAATATAATGAATTCCTTAATTTCTCTTTCTTCAGTCTCATTATTCGTGTATAGAAATGCAACTGATTTCTGAGCATTGATTTTGTATCCCGCCACATTACTGAATTGCTCTATAACTTCTCATAGTTTGGGCATGGATTCTTTTGGGTTTTCCATATAAAGTATCATGTCATCTGCGAAGAGAGACATTTTGACTTCTTCTTTGCCGATGTGGATACCTTTTATCCCTTTTTGTTGTCTGATTACTGTTGCCAGGACTTCTATACTATGTTGAATAATAGTGGCGAGAGTGGGCATCCTTGTCGTGTTCCTGATCTAAAGGGAAAGTCTTCCAGCTTTTCCCCATTGAGAATGATATTTGCTGTAGGCTTTTCATAGATGGTTATTATGAGATTGAGGAATGAGATCCCACTTAGGTTTCTGACATTAATTCCTCTGTCATTCATATCATCTCTGAGCCCTTGTCTAACCATCTAGAAAATGGTACTCATTCTATCTATACCCTTGTTTAGAAGTTTAAGAGGGGGAATGCTACACAGAGCCAGTATGGAGTCTCCCAAGAGCAGGTGCTCTGGAAGCCATAATTACCATTGGATCTATTTCTTCTCCAGAGAAAAGAACACATGTTGAAACCGATTTTCGAAAAGATGACTCACAAGATGATTTTCAAACCTTAAGGAAGGTCAAGAAGCTGCTACTGTAAAGAACGAGTTCTCAACATTTGCTGCAACATGGACGGCACTGGAGGAGATAATGCTAAGTGAAATAAGTCAAGCAGAGAAAGACAATTATCATATGATTTCTCTCATCTATGGAACATAAGAACTAGGAAGATCAGTAGGGGAAGAAAGGGGGGTAATCAGAAGCGGGAATGAAGCATGAAAGACTATGGCAAAACAAACTGAGGGCTTCAGAGGGGTGGGGGTGGGGGAATGGGATAGGCTGGTGGTGGGTAGTAAGGCGTGCACGTATTGCATGGTGCACTGGGTGTTTTACGCAACTAATGAATCATCGAACTTTACATCAGAAACCAGGGATGCACTGTATGGTGACTAACATAATATAATAAAAAAAAAAACATTTAAAAAAATAGAAGAAGCTGCTATTGTGTTGTAATTCTCTCAGAAATCATGTTGTTAGACTGGTGGGGATAATAGCACCATCATCACTAGGAGTGGTGAGCTTCCCATCTCCATATGGCTATGTTGACTCCCTTAACTCAGGGCCACCAGAAGTAAAGCTGGAGCGAGGTGGGGGGGGGGGGGAGCACAGGCCAAGGCTGCCAGGTGTGGCTGGGACATGCAGAACTCTGATAGGAGGCTTAACTCCTGTCTACGTTGGGATAGTCAGTCCTCTTCAGAGATAAAGGGCCATTTTGTGTGAGCCCTGATGTAGAAAAGGTGGAAAATATCCATTGTGATTACCTCTCTGACCCTTAGGATATGCAGCAAAGTTACATTGAATTTTTAAACATGGAGGGACTTCCTGGTCTTCTTTCCATGAGAACTAGGGCTCTATTCCTTGGTGGCCTAAGAATAGAATCTAGTTAATTTAAGGATTTTAAAATGTAGACATGATTCATGGCCCAACATATCATCAGTTTGGGTAAATAGATCACTGGAAAAAAATGTATTCTGCACTTATTATGGAATGTCCCATAGACGTCAATTAGGTCACATTTGTTACCAATGTTTTGTCTGCTTTTTCTATCAGATGTTGAGAAAGGCATATTAAAATTTCCAAACAAAATTTCCAAAAAAAAGGAGGAAAGCCATTCAAAAAGGTTGTGTGAAAATGAAAAGAAAGTGCCATCAGTCAATTCAGTGAACCAAGTTTGTGTAGAGAGACGGCAACATTAATCAGTGAAAACACCAGGGTTTCCCAATACATGTGTGGAACCTTAAGGAAACTGCCATAGACGTAACTCTCAGGAAGAAGAGGATATGGAAAGGGTCTTCCAACTTCCATCGTCTGTCATGATGTTGGAAGCATGTTTCAGAGTGGGAATGAAAGCATAAGGAAAGGGCCACTAACCAATCTTTAAGAAAGAATATTGCATCGAAGCCATCTTTCAACTCACGTCTTCAGTCGTAAAGATGAAATCGTTTGCACAGGTGTCTAAGAAAACATAAGGAAAGTGCCATATACTGAAGTCTAATAAAGAGCACCGTAGAGAAAGCATCATGCATCTCACAATCTTCTGTCATGAGAACGGAAGCATGTGCCAAAGTGTGTATGAAAACAGAAGCATAAAACGCGTTGCTTCCCTCTATAGAAGAACACTGTATAGACACCATGTCTAAACTCACAACTTCTGTCATGAAGATGGAAGCCTTGGCAAGAGTGTGTGTGAGCGCATAAAGAAAGTGCCATCTACTTAATTCTGAGAACCAAATCTGTGTAGATAGAATACAATATTGAACCCACCTCCTGATGAATGAACCAACCAGGGTTTTCTTCCCTGTGTGTTGAACCTTAAGGAAGGAGCCATAAACTTAATAGTAGGTGAGAGCACTGGGTAGATAGCATCTTACAACACACAATTGTCATGAAGACGAAAACATTTGCAACGTTGTGAAGAAAGCATAAGGAAAGTGGCAGAGACTTAGCTTCAGGAAAGGACCATACCGAACCCATCCTTCAAGTCACGTCTTCTTTCATGAAGTTGGAATCATTCTCAGAAGTGTGTTTCTCAGCATAAGGGAATTATTGTACGCTTAACTTTATGAAAGAACTCTGTAGAAAACCATCTAAAACTCACATCTTCTCTCATGAAGCTGGAAGCATTGGGTCAAGGGTGAGGGAAAGTGTAAAGAAATGCCATTTACTCAACTCTAAGCACCAAGCCTCTATAGAGAGAATGCAACTTCAAGCATCCTGATGCATGAAGAGGAAAGCTTTTTCAAATATCTGTGTTGAAGGGTAAGAGAAGTGCCATACGCTTAACACTAAGAAAGAGCACCATCTAGAAACAACCTTCTAAATCACATCTACCTTCATGAAGATTGATGTATTTTCCAAAAGTGTGTATAAAAACCTAAGGAACTTGCTGTATGCTCAGGTAAGAACACCCTTTGGAAAAGATCTTCCAACTCACATCTTTTGTAATGAAGATGGAAGTACTTGCAGAAGTGTGAGTGAAAGCATAAGGAAAGATTCTATCTAAGTAGTTGTGAGAACCAAGTCTGTGTTGATAGAAGGCAACATTGAACTAACATCGTGACCCATGAAAATACACGCATTTTCCAATACGTGTGTGGAACCTTAAGGAAAGGGCAATATACACAAATCTCAGTCAGAACACCAAATAGACACCATCTTCCAAGTCACATCTTCTGTTAGGAAGGTGGCAAGTTTTTCAAAACTGTCCACAAATGCATAAGGAAGGTATCACCCACTTTATGTTAGGGGGGAACACTCTATATAAAAGCATCTTTCACCTCACATCTGGTGTAATGAAGTGGGAGCATTGTGCAAAACAGTGTCTGCAAGCATGAAGATAATGCCCTTCATTTAACTACGTAAGAACACTACACAGAAAGCATCTATCAACTCACATCTGTCATGAGGAGGAAAGCCTTTCGAAAACGTTGTGTGAAAATGAAAAGAAAGTGCCATCAGTCAATTCAGTGAACCAAGTTTGTGTAGAGAGATGGCAACGTTGATCAGTGAAGACACCAGGGTTTCAGAATACGTGTGTTGAACCTTAAGGAAACTGCCATAGATGTAACTCTCAGGAAGAAGAGGGTATGGAAAGGGTCTTCCAATTTCCATTGTCTGTCATGATGATGGAAGCATGTTTCAGAGTGGGAATGAAAGCATAAGGAAAGGACCATGAACCAATCTTTAAGAAAGAATATTGTATCGAAGCCATCTTTCAACTCACGTCTTCGGTCGTGAAGATGAAACCGTTTGCACAGGTGTCTAAGAAAACATAAGGGAAGTGCCATATACTGAAGTCTAAGAAAGAACACCATAGAGAAAGCATCTTGCATCTCACATTCTGTCATGAAAATGGAAGCATGTGCAAAAGTGTGCATGAAAACACAAACATAAAGCGCTTGGCTTAACTCTATAGAAGAACACTGTATAGACACCATGTCTCAACTCACAACTTCTGTCGTGAAGATGGAAGCCTTGGCAAGAGTGTGTGTGAGCAGGTAAAAAAAGTGCCGTCTACTTAATTCTGAGAACCAAATCTGTGTAGATAGAATACAATATTGAACCCACCTCCTGACGAATGGATCAACTAGGGTTTTCTTCCCTGTGTGTTGAACCTTAAGGAAAGTGCAATAAACTTAATAGTAGGTGAGAACACTGGATAGATAACATCTTTTTTTTTTAATGATTTTTTTATTATATTATGTTAGTCACCATACAGTACATCCCCGGTTTGGATAGATAACATCTTACAACCCACAACTTCTGTCATGAAGACGGAAACTTTTGCAAAGTTGTGCTGAAAGCATAAGGAAAGTGGCAGAGACTTAGCTTCAAGAAAGGACTGTACTGAATCCATCCTTCAAGGCACATCTGTCATGAAGTTGGAATCATTCTCAGAAGTGTGTTTCTCAGCATAAGGGAATTATCGTAAGCTTAACTTTATGAAAGAACTCCATAGAAAACCATCTAAAACTCACATCTTCTCTCATGAAGCTGGAAGCATTGGGTCAAGCGTGAGGGAACGTGTAAAGAAATGCCGTTTACTCAACTCTAAGCACCAAGCCTCTATAGAGAGAATGCAACTTCAAGCATCCTGATGCATGAAGAGGAAAGCTTTTTCAAATATCTGTGTTGAATGGTAAGAGAAGTGCCATATGCTTAACACTAAGAAAAAGCACCATCTAGAGACGACCTTCCAAATCACACCTACCTTCATGAAGCTGGATATATTTTCCATAAGCGCATATGAAAACCTAAGTAACGTGCTGCATGCTCAAGGAAGAACACCCTTTGGAAAAGATCATCCAACTCACATCTTCTGTAATGAAGATGGAAGTACTTGCAGAAGTGTGAGTGAAAGTGTAAGGAGAGGTTCTATCTAAGTAGTTGTGAGAACCAAGTCTGTGTTGATAGAAGGCAACATTGAACTAACATCGTGACCCATGAATATACACGTGTTTTCCAATACGTGTGTTGAACCTTAGGAAAGGGCAATATACACAAATCTCAGTCATATTACTGGTGGACATTATCTTGACACCATTGTTTCCTAGAGAAAACGGTGTGGACTTTTCCCTATTACTACAAACCCAATTTTGAGAAGGGATACCTATGCATGAGGGAGCTTTAGTTGAAGGATGGTTCCTAGACACTGTGGTCTATAACATATAAGAATGTGACACAATGTTCATGTTTCCAAACCACTTTGTTAAACCCTTCATTACTGGTGAAAGAAGATGTTCATTGATCTTTAATTGTATAGTGTTGTGTCTTTGAGAGAAGTGTTTGGCACTTTCGTCAGGCTTCCAGACCACTTTGGTTAATGCTTCCATATTCATGAATGATGATGTTAGGGCTAAATAGGTTCGAGTACACTGTTGTTTCTTTTCTTTTCTTTTCTTTTTTTTAAATTTTCTACCAGGTTTTATTCATGTGGATGATATATTTTGTCACTTGTCAACTGTCATTGGCCCCTGGCTAAATCATGTTTATCTTTAATTATACTAATTTTATTATTGGAAAATCACGTAAAATTAAATTATTCCTCAGAAAGAAGCACATACATTGAAAAAATTAGAGTTCTCTTAATGGATGTGTACTGGACAGAAAAGTAAAATATCACTCTAATTTTTGCTTAAAATATTTGAATAGGTTTATGATCTCTGCAACCCCACATAGAAATACTATTGAAAAATAGGTTGGTGCTCCAGCTTCATGAGGTGAGAATATAAAAACTGCATTTTAGATTTTTCTATTCTTTTGAGTGAGGTTTGGATGGCTATCATTTCCCCCTTAGGACTGCCTTTGCAGTATCCCATAGGTTTGGACCATTGTGTTTTCATTCTCGTTGGTCTCCATAAATTGTTTAAATTGATTTTTGATTTCCTGGTTTATCGAGTCATTCCTGAGCAGGATGGTTCTTAGTCTCCAAGTGTTTGAGGTTCTTCCAAATTTTTCCTTGTGGTTGAGTTCCAATTCAAAGCGTTGTGGTCTGAGAATATGCAGGAAATAATTTCAGTCTTTTGGCATCGGTTGAGACGTGTTTTGTGTCCCAGAACATGGTCTATTCTTGAGAATGTTCCATGGGCATTAGTATAGAAAGAGTACTTTGGTTCTGGGATATAGTGTTCTATATATATATCTATGAGGTCCAACTCGTCCAGTATGGCATTCAAAGCTCTTGTTTCTTTGCTGATTTCTTGCTTAGGTGATCTGTCTATTGCTGAGAGTGGAGTGTTGAGGTCTCCTACTATTAGTGTATTTTTATCTATTGTCTCTTTATTGTGGTTAAGAGTTGGCTTGTGTATCTTGCTGTTCCCCTGTTGGGGGCATATATATTTATAATTGTCATATCCACTTGTTGGATACATCCTTTAAGAATAATATAGTGCCCTTCTGTGTCTCTAACTATAGTCTTTAGTTTAAAATCCAATCTGTCTGATATGAGAGTTGCTACCCCAGCTTTCTTTTGAGGTCCATTGTTGTGAAAGATGGTATTCCATCCCTTTACTTTCAGTCTGAATGTATCTTTAGGTTCAAAATTAGTCTCTTGTAGACAGCAAATAGATGGGTCATGTCTTTTTATCCAATCTGCAACCCTGTGGTGCTTTATGGGAGCATTTAGGCCATTTACATTGAGACTGATTATTGAGAGATATGATTTTAATGATGCCATATTGCCAGTAAAGTCTTTGTTTCTATAGATGGTGACTTTCTCTTCTGTATCACTCTTGGGGCCTTTTTACTTTTATAGAACCCCCCCTTAATACCTCCTGTAGGGCTGGTTTCGTGGTTACGAAATTGGTCAATGACTGGAGATTCTGGAAGATCTTTATTTCTCCATCAATTCTGAATGAAAGCTTTGCTGGATAAAGGATACTTGGCTGCATGTTTTTCTCTGAAAGAGCTTTAAAAATGCCCCCCAACCCCTTCTCTCATTCCAGGTCTGTGTAGACAGGTCTCACGTAATTCTGATACCTTTGCCTTGGTACGTGAGAAATTTCTTTGCCCTGGCTGCTTTCAATACTGTATCTTTGGATCTAATATTTGCGAAATGCACTATGATGTGACATGGTGTAGGTTTGTCATGGTTGAGCTTGGGAGGGGTTCTCTCTGCCTCTTGGACACGAATGTTTGTTCCCCTTGCTAGATTAGGGAAGTTTTCAACTACAATTTGTTCAAATATCTCTTCTAGACCTCTGTTTTTCTCCACCCCCTCGGGGATGCTGATGATTCTGCCATTGGAACTTTTCATTGAGTCAGTAATCTCCTGTAACCTACATTCCTGAGTGTGAATTTTTTTGAGTCCAGATTCTATTTTAGCTTTTTCTTCTACTAACCCAACCTCCAATTCGCTGATACGTTCTTCTGCCTCATTCATGCTTGCTGTCAGAGCCTCTAAATCAAAATCATTAGCCATGAGGGAAATTCAAATCAAAACCACACTAAGATACCACCTTACACCAGTTAGAATGGCAAAAATTGACAAGGCAAGAAACAACAATTGCTGGAGAGGATGTGGAGAAAGGGGATCCCTCCTACATTGTTGGTGGGAATGCAAGTTGCTACAGCCACTCTGGAAAACAGTGTGGAGGTCCCTTAAAAAGGTAAAAATTGAGCTACCCTATGACCTAGCCATTGCACTACTGGGTATTTACCCCAAAGATACAGACGTAGTAAAGAGAAGGGCCATGTGCACCCCAATGTTCATAGCAGCATTGTCCACAATAGCTAAATCGTGGAAGGAACCGAGATGCCCTTTAATGGATGACTGGATTAAGAAGCTGTGGTCCATATATACAATGGAATATTACTCAGCTATCAGAAAGAATGATTTCTCAACATTTGCTGCAACATGGACGGCACTGGAGTAGATAATGCTAAATGAAATAAGTCTAGCAGAGAAAGACAATATCATATGATTTCTCTCATCTATGGAACATAAGAACTAGGAAGATCGGTAGGGGAAGAAAGAGATAAAGAAAGGGAGGTAATCAGAAGGGGGAATGAAGCATGAGAGACTATGGACTCTGAGAAACAAACTGAGGGCTTCAGAGGGTAGTGGGGTGGGGGAATGGGATAGACTGGTGATGGGTAGTAAGGAGGGCACGTATTGCATGGTGCACTGGGTCTTATACTCAACTAATGAATCATCGAACTTTACATCAGAAACCAGGGATGTACTGTATGGTGACTAACATAATAAAAAATTTAAAATAAAAAAAAGAGAGAGGTTGGGAGGCTGTGTTTAATGTAAAATTTGGTCATTTCTGAAGCAACTTCTAAATCTTGATGCCATTAGATGTCAAGAAACCTAAAATAGTTTAATTGCACTATATTTTACTTTTTGTATATAATGATTTCCTTCTTTTCTATTTCTTTTTTTTTACACTGTTTTTTCTTACAAGTAAGTTTATTGCATTTTCGTTACATTACCACAATCACTTATGATAGGGATTCCACATTAACCAAAGATATTTAAGTTGTAAGATGGTTCCTGTACACTGTTGTTTCTCAGTTATAAGATCGTAGGCCTTACGTAATGGTACCAAAACCACTTTGATTTATGATTCCATATTCAGGAATGCTGATGTGACTTGAAGGGCATAATCCTGACACAGTTGTTTCTTAGCTATGAGTATGTGGACGTATCCTTAGGCCTACACAACCAATGTTGAATAGGAATCAGTATTGAGATGGCTGATGTTAGTTGAAGCTGTTTTCCTGTACACCGTGGTTTATTTCCAATAATGATGGGGCACAGTCCTTGAGACTCCAGAACCTTTTCATTAATGCTTCCACATTCGTGAAAGATGATGTTAACTGTTAATGCTATTCTGTAAAGTGGTTTTGTCTAATAAGTATGTGGTCCTTTCCTTCTGATTCCACCTCAACCTTGGTTCATGTTTCCATATGTGAGAATGGGGATGTTCGTTGTAAGGGCTTCTATCCTATACACTGTTGTTTCTTAGATATATGTATGTCGTCCATTGGTGATTCATACACCCCCTATTTCCTGAAGGGATGTAGAATCACGAGGGTGATGTTAGTTGAGGGCGGTTCCTATACACTGTTGTTTCTTACAAATATGTACGTAGACCTTTCCTAATACTTCTACCACCACTTTGATTCATGCTTCCCTATTCAGAATCAATGATGATACTGGTGGACATTATCTTGACACCATTGTTTCATAGACATAAGGGAGTGGACGACTCCCTATTACTACAAACCCAATTTTGAGAAGGGATACCTATGCATGAGGGAGCATAGTTGAAGGACGGTTCCTAGACACTGTTGTCTATTACATATAAGAATGTGGCACAATGTTCATGTTTCCATACCACTATGGTGAACTCTTCCTTACTCGTGAAAGAGGATGTTCATTGGTCTTTCCTTGTATAGTGTTGTGTCTCAGAGATAAGTGTTTAGCACTTTCGTCAGGCTTCCAGAACCACTGTGGTTAATGCTTCCATATTCATAAATGATGATGTTAGGGCTACGTGGGTTCCGGTACACTGTTGTTTCTTACAGATAAGTTTATGCCATTTAAATTAGGGTCCACATACTTATAGCTAAGAAACAACGGTGTCAGGATAATGCACTTCAAGTCACATCAGCCTTCCCAAAGATTGAAGCAGGAATCAAGGTGGTATGGTACCCTTCGTAAGTCCTACCAACATACCTGAGAACAACAGTGTACAGGAACACTCTTACAACGCACAATATCTTTGGTTAATGTGGAATCCCTGTCGTAAGTGGTTGTGGCAACGTAACGTAAGTGCCATAAAATTATCTGTAAGAACAAACAGTGTACAGAAACCCACATAGCACTAACAACATCATTCATGAACATGGAAGCATTAACCAAAGAGGTCGTGGAAGTCTGACGAAAGTGCCAAACACTTATCTCTGAGACACAACACTAAACAAGGAAAGACCAATGAACATCATCTTTCACGAGTAAGGAAGCATTAATGAAAAGGTTCTGGAATCTCGAGGACTCTTCCCCAACCTTATTGGTAATAAACAACCGTGTACAGGTAAACACCTTCAACTCACATCAGTCTACTCAGTACTGATCCCGATTCAACACTGGGTGTGCAGGCCTAGGGAAAGGTCCACATACTTATAGCTAAGAAACAATGCTCTCAGGATAATGTCCATTAAGGCACATCAGCCTTCCTGAAGATGGAAGTAGGAATCAAGGCATTATGTTACCCTTAAGTAATGCCTACGAACATATAACTGAGAAACAACAGTGTACAGGAACCCTCTTACAACGTACATATCTTTGGTTAATGTGGAATCCATATCATAAGTGGTTGTGGCAACGTAAGGAAAATGCCATAAACTTATCTGTAAGAAACAACAGTGTACAGGAACCCACGTAGCCCTAACATCATCATTCGTGAATATGGATGCATTATCCAAAGTGGTTTTGGAAGCCTGACGAAAGTGCCAAACACTTATTTCTGAGACACAGCACTATGAAAACAAAGAACAATGATCATCGTCTTTCATGATAAGGAACGTTGACCATAATGGCATGCAAAGATGAACATTGTGCCACATTGCTTTATGTAATAGACAACAGTGTCGAGGAACCGTCCTGCAACTAAAGCACCCTCATGCATAGGTATCCCTTTTCAAAAATGGGTTTGCAGACCTAGGAAAAAGTCCACACCCTTTTCTGTAAGAAACAACGGTGTGAAGATAATATCCACCAGTAACATCATCAATTATGAAGAGGGAAGCATGAATCAAAGTGGTTGTGGAAACATTAGGAAAGGTCTACGTACATATCGGTAAGAAACAACAGTGTATATGAACCACACTCAACTAACATCACCCTCATGATTCTACATCGCTTCAGAAAATAGGGGGTTATGAATCACCAAAGCACCGCATACATACATCTAGGAAACAACAGTGTATAGCAAAGAATCCAATACAATGAACATCACCATTCACGAATATGGAAACATGAACCAAGGAGGAGGAGGAATCAGAAGGAAAGTACCACATACTTAACCCTAGACAACATCGCTTTACAGAGTAGCATTAATAATTAACATCATCTTTCACGAATATGGAAGCATTAATGAAAAAGTTTTGGATTTTCAAGGACTGTGCCCCATCCTTATTGGTAATAAACCACATTGTACAGGAAAACACCTTCAACTAACATCAGCCTCCTCAATACTGATCTCTATTCAACATTGGGTGTGTAGGTCTAGGGAAAGGTCCACATACTTATAGCTAAGAAACAACAGTGTCGGATGGCAGAGGAGTAGGTGACCCCTTTTTCAGCCGGTCCCCTGAGTCGAGTTGGATAGGTACCAAAAACAGATATCGGAAGATAAGCGGAAGGGGGAGGGAGACGCCATGTTCGGGCACCAGGAAGTGGTAGCCACCTACACGGAGGAGCAGGCGGAAATGCGGACCGGCACCCGCGAGAGAGCAGACTGAGACCGTGAGCCAGGAACGTGCGCCACCAGATTGAAACGGAGCTCCGGTGTGCTCACTGGAACTAGACTGAGACCGGGAGCTCTGGGAGCATGCTGGGGCAGCTGGCGGCTGGCGGTGTTAGAAACACAAAGGACAGAGACGGGCCGGCCCTGGAAGTGAGGGCTGGGACCAGGGGTATGGGGCACACATCCCGTGACGCTGCAGGGTTGAGCAGCACCAACAGAAACAGAGTTAAAGTGGCCAGAACATCAGTGGAGAGCAGTCTGCGATCCCTCTGTTTGGAGACAGACTGGGAAACAAACATTCATGTTCAAGAGGCAGAGAGGACCCCTCCCAAGCTCAACCACGACAAACCTACGCCATGTCACGTCACAGTGCAATTCGCAAATATTAGATCCAAGGATACAGTATTGAAAGCGGCCAGGGCAAAGAAATTTCTCACGTACCAAGGCAAAGGTATCAGAATTACATCAGACCTGTCTACACAGACCTGGAATTAGAGAAAGGGTTGGGGGGCATTTTTAAAGCTCTTTCAGAGAAAAACATGCAGCCAAGGATCCTTTATCCAGCAAGGCTGTCATTCAGAATTGATGGAGAAATAAAGACCTTCCAGAATCGCCAGTCATTGACCAATTTCGTAACCACGAGATTATCCCTACAGGAGGTATTAAGGGGGTTTCTATAAAAGTAAAAAGGCCCCAAGAGTGATACAGAAGAGAAAGTCACCATCTATAGAAACAAAGACTTTACTGGCAATATGGCATCATTAAAATCATATCTCTCAATAATCAGTCTCAATGTAAATGGCCTAAATGCTCCCATAAAGCACCACAGGGTTGCAGATTGGATAAAAAGACATGACCCATCTATTTGCTGTCTACAAGAGACTAATTTTGAACCTAAAGATACATTCAGACTGAAAGTAAGGGGCTGGAGTACCATCTTTAATACCAATGGACCTCAAAAGAAACCTGGGGTAGTAATTCTCATATCAGACAGATTGGATTTTAAACTATAGGCTATAGTTAGAGACACAGAAGGGCACTATATTATTCTTAAAGGATGTATCCAACAAGTGGATATGACAATTATAAATATATATGCCCCCAACAGGGGAACAGCAAGATACACAAGCCAACTCTTAACCACAATAAAGAGACATGTGATGGGTAGTAAGGAGGGTACATATTGCATGGTGCAGTGGGTGTTATACGCAACCAATGAATCATGGAACCTTACATCAGAAACCAGGGATGTACTGTATGGTGACTAACATAATAAAAAAACATTAAAATTAAAAAAATACACTAATAGTAGGAAACCTCAACACTCCACTCTCAGCAATAGACAGATCACCTAAGCAAGAAATCAGCAAAGAAACAAGAGCTTTGAATTCCATTCATGACAAGTTGGACCTCAAAGATATATATATATAGAACACTACACCACAGAACCAAAGAATACACTCTATTTTAATGCCCATGGAACTTTCTCAAGAACACACCATGTTCTGGGTCACAAAACAGGTCACAACCGATACCAAAAGACTGAAATTATTTCCTGCATATTCTCAGACCACAACGCTCTGAAATTGGAACTCAACCACAAGGAAAAATTTGGAAGAAACTCAAACACTTGGAGACTAAGAACCAGCCTGCTCAGGAATGACTCGATAAACCAGGAAATCAAAAATCAATTTAAACAATTTATGGAGACCAACGTGAATGAAAACACAATGGTCCAAAACCTATGGGATACTGCAAAGGCAGTCCTAAGGGGGAAATACATAACCATCCAAACCTCACTCAAAAGAATAGAAAAATCTAAAATGCAGTTTTTATATTCTCACCTCAAGAAGCTGGAAAGCAACAGAGGGACAGGCCTAATCCACACACAAGGAAGCAGTTGACCAAGATTAGAGCAGAAACCAATGAATTAGAAACCAGGAGTACAGTTGAGCAGATCAACAGACTAGAAGCTGGTTCTTTGAGAGAATCAATAAAATTGACAGACAACTTGTATGACTTATCCAAAAGAATAGAGAAAGGACCCAAATTAATAAAATTATGAATGAAAAAGGAGAGGTCACAACCAACACCAATGAAATTGGAAGGATTATTAGAAACTTTTATCAACAGCTTTATGCCAATAAATTAAGCAATCTGGAAGAGGTGGAGGACTTCCTTGAAACCTATAAACTACCAAGACTGATACAGGAAGAAATTGATTTTTTAAGAGGCCAATTAATTATGAAGAGAATGAGTCATCGATAAAGAACTTTCCAAATAACAAAACTCCACGCCTGGATGGTTTTCCTGGGGAATTCTACCAAACATTCAAAGAAGAAATAATACCTATTCTCCTAAAGCTATTTTAAAAAAGAGAAACAGAAGGAAAGCTACCAAAGTCATTCTATGAGGCCAATATTACCTTGATCCCCAAACCAGGCAAAGACCGCATCAAAAGGGAGAATTACAGACCAATTCCCCTAATGAATATGGATGCCACAATTCTCAACAAGAACCTTGCTAATAGAATCCAACAGTACATTAAAAGGATTATCCATCATGACCAAGTGGGATTCATCCCTGGGATGTAAGGGTGGTCCAACATTTGCAAATCTATCAGTGTCATAGATTTTATCAACAACAAAAAAGCCAAAAATCCTACGATCCTCTCAATAGATGCAGAAAAAGCATTTGACAAAATACAGCATCCTTTCCTGATTAAAATCCTTCAGTGTAGGAATAGAGGGTACATTCCTCAATCCCATAAAAACTAGCTATGAAAAGCCTACAGCAAATATCATTCTCAATGGGGAAAAGCTGGAAGACTTTCCCTTAAGATCAGGAACACGACAAGGATGCCCACTCTCGCCACTATTATTCAACATAGTACTAGAAGTCCTTGCAACAGCAATCAGACAACAAAATGGGATCAAAGGTATCCACATCAGCAAAGAAGAAGTCAAAATGTCTCTCTTCGCAGATGACATGATACTCTATATGGAAAACCCAAAACAATCCACGCACAAAATATTAGAAGTTATGGAGCAATTCAGTAATGTGGCGGGATACAAAATCAATGCTCAGAAATCAGTTGCATTTCTATACATGAATAATGAGACTGAAGAAAGATAAATTAGGGAATCCATCCAATTTAAAATAGCACCAAAAATCATACGTTACCTTGGAATTAACCAGAGACGTAAAGGACCTATATTCTAGAAACTACAAATCACTCTTGAAAAACATTGAGGAAGACACAAAAATATGGAAGAATATTCCATGCTCATGGATTGTTAGAATTAACATAGTTAAAATGTCCATGTTACCCAGAGCAATCTACACTTTCAATGCTATCCCAATCAAAATACCGATGACAATTTTCAAAGAACTGGAACAAATAGCCCTTAAATTTGTATGGAAGCAGAAAAGGCCCCGAATCACCAAGGAAGTGTTGAAAAGGAAAGACAAAGCTGGCATCACAATGCCGGATTTCAAGCTGTACTACAGAGCTGTGATCACAAAGACAGCATGGTACTGGCACAAAAATAGACACATAGACCAATGGAACAGAATAGAGAACCCAGAAATGGACTCTCGGCTCTTTGGGCAACTAATCTTTGACAAAGCAGGAAAAAACATCCAGTGGAAAAAAGACAATCTCTTCAATAAATGGTGCTGGGAAAATTGGACAGCTACATGCAAAAGAATGAAACTTGACCACTCTCCCACACCATACACAGAGATAAACTCCAAATGGATGAAAGACCTTGATGTGAGACAGGAATCCATCAAAATCCTAGAGGAGAGCATAGGCAACAACCTCTACGACATCAGCCAAAGCAACCTTTTTCATGACACATCTCCAAAGGCAAGAGAAACAAAAGATAAAATGAACTTGTGGGACATCATCAAGATAAAAAGCTTCTGCACAGCCAAGAAAACAGTCAAAAAAACTAAGAGGCAGCCCACGGAATGGGAGAAAATATTTGCAAATGGTACTACAGATAAAGGACTGGTATCCAAGATCTACAAAGAACCTCTCAAACTAAATACTCGAGAAACAAATAAACAAATCATAAAATGGGCAGAAGATATGAACAGACACTTTTCCGATGAAGACATACAAATGGCTAACAGACACATGAAAAAATGTTTGAAATCTTTAGCCATCAGGGAAATTCTCGTCAAAACCACACTGAGATACCACCTTACACCAGTTAGAATGGCAAAAATTAAGAAGGCAAGAAACAACAATTGCTGGAGAGGATGTGGAGAAAGGGGGCCCCTCTTACATTGTTGGTGGGAATGCACATTGGTACAGCCACTCTGGAAAACAGTGTGGAGGTCCCTTAAAAAGTTAAAAATTGAGCTACCCTATGATCCAGCCATTGCAATACTGGGTATTTACCCCAAAGATACAGATGTAGTGAAGAGAAGGGCCATACGCACCCCAAAGTTCATAGTAGCATTGTCTACAATAGCTAAATCTTGGAAGGCGCTGAGATGCCCTTCAACGGATGATTGGATTAAGAAGTTGTGGTCCATATATACAATGGAATATTATTCAGCTATCAAAAAGAATGATTTCTCAATATTTGCTGCAACATAGACGGCACTGGAGGAGTTAATGCTAAGTGAAATAAGTCAAGAAGAGAAAGACAATTATATGGTTTCTCTCATCTATGGAACATAAGAACTGGAAGATCGGTAGGAGAAGAAAGGGATTAAGAAAGGGGGGGTAATCAGAAGGGGGAATGAAGCATGAGAGACTATGGACTCTGAGAAACAATCTGAGGGCTTTAGAGGGGAGGGGTGGTGGATGGGGATAAGCTGGTGATGGGTAATGAGGAGGGCACGTATTGCATGGTGCACTGGGTGTTATACGCACCTAATAAATCATTGAACTTTACTTAAAAAACCAGGGATGTACTGTATGGTGACTAACATAATATAATAAAAACTATTTTTAAAAAAAGACTTCCTTTGATTAAAGGGAACTCTTATTACATTCAGCTTCACCATTTGAACATGGGCTTTTAATGGTTTCCTTTCCAAGCCTTTCTCTTTGCCTTCTTCTTACCTGTGTGAATCCCTGATCCCACATCACAACATCCCCCCCACACCAGAACACACACACATGGATAAAAACTGTTCTCTGTACACCATACACCCTGAGTACTGCGAAAGTAAATGAGGAAATGCAGACAAGAGAGAAATCAAGCAAGTACTGTAACTCTGAAGGCTGGACATCTACTGAGTTGAAAGAATTGACCAAACATCAGAAACTTGAAAAGAAGGTTTTCCTTTAAAGTTGATTCTTCCTTAGTGGGCTTAAGTACCTACGTTCTTTACTGGTATTTCCTCAAGAGTGCGACAATCCAAAGGCGGTTTTGCGGTAAAAATTTGTGGGTGCTGTCTTCATATTTGTTTTGCAAGTACACATATTTCAGGACACCAGGCTGGCTCGGTCAGTCAGAGGACCATGCGACTGCAACTCTTGATCTGCGGGAGGTCGTGAGTTCCAGCACCACACTGGATGGGTGTGGAGATTACATAAACAAGCAGACGGGCAAAAGGAATTAGAATCGCTATGGTGATTTCAAACAAAACAAAACAAATGAAAACAAAACAAAACTTGGAAATAAAGTCGCCCCTGGTTTAATGCTTATTTCTAGACGCGACGACAGAGACCCTGTGAGGTTGCCAGACAGAGACATGTGGATTGATGGCACGGAACAGATACCCAAACAGATATGCTCAAGCCCTACAGAAGTTTGACAAATTCTAAGTGAAATAAGTCAAGCAGAGAAAGACAATTATCATACGGTTTTCTCATCTATGGAACATAAGAACTAGGAAGATCAGTAGGGGAAGAAAGGGATAAAGAAGCAGGGGTAATCAGAAGGGGGAATGAAGGATGAGAGACTATGGACTCTGAGAAACAAACTGAGGGCTTCAGAGGGGAGGGGGTTGGGGAATGGGATAGGCTGGTGATGGGTAGTAAGGAGGGCACGTATTGCATGGTGCACTGGGTGTTATACGCAACTAATGAATCATCGAACTTTACATCAGAAACCGGGGATGTACTGTATGGTGACTAACATAATAAAAAAAAACATTTAAAAAAAAGAAGTTTGACAAATTCTCAAAGGCCACTCGAAGGAGGAAGGATGACCCACCTCCCCATGACATCAGACGGTAATCAGACATCCACAGACCAAACACGCAGGCAGGCAGGCAGACAAAGGAACAAGAAAGCTGGGGCACCCGGGTGGCTCAGTCGGTTAAGCGTCTCCCTTCGGCTCAGGTCATGATCAAAGGGTTCTGGGATCAAGTCCCCCCATCGGGGGCTCCGTGCTCACCAGGGAATTTGCTTCTCTCTCTCACCCTCCTCCCTACTTGTCCACCCCCTCAAAATTGTTTTAATTAAAGAAAGAAGGAAAGCAAGCAAGCAAGCAAGCAAGCAAGCAAGCAAGCAAGCAAGCTTTGACCTAAACAGCCACACTTCCCCCCTAAGACAAATGTGAACTTAAAATGGATCACACACTGCCATGGGAAACATAAAACTGGAACACACCTGGGGGGGGCAGGGGGTGACTCTAAGAGAAAATTTAAGGAACTAGAACCAGGTAAAGAGAGTTTAAGACTTGACACCAGAGGTGTTATCCATGAAAAAGAAACGGGGAGGTTGGAGGTCATCAAAATTAAAAACCTAGGCTCTGTGAAACACCCTCTCAAGAGGGCCAAATGACAAAGGACACACAGAGGCCTGGGGGATTTGTGTGTGTGTGGGGGGCTTGTGGCTCAGAAAGAAACAAAATGAATAAATGCTCCCAGAGGTTGGATCAGGGTCACCAGGTGAACAGCGGTACAATCCGTTCAGATGGGAGGTCTGGCACATGGCCAAGGCAAGGAAGAAGACCAAGATTTTAGGATTAGGTCCCCTTGAATAGGTCGTGTCCACGAGGCTACTGAGTCAGAAAGTCAGCTAGGCAGTTTTATGTCTAATTCCGAATGGACATGAAGTCTGGGGTTTATAAGCAGAAAGTCCATAATCGATCACCCAGAGGTGATTAAACACAGAGAAAAACCGTAGCGACAATAGACTCTGTAGGGCCCAGGGTCAAACTACGGCCGGCGGGGGTGGGGGTGGGGGTGGGGGTACACTTCACATTTTAACACTCAGCCTAAGGAGCCCATGCTGAGGAACACTGCCACTGCAGAGGAGGACCGTCAGGAACGGTAGGAACAACAGGAGCAAGACATCGCCAGCTGTCAGGAACCACGGAGGGGATGAGAGATTCCCAAGGAACAAGGACCAGTGAGCCACTTACCCAGACTGCACTCAAGGAAACCAGAACTTGTCACCCCTAAAAGGTGCCACTTTGGTAAATGGCTTACTTTGAATTCAACCCACTGGAAACACAGCAGCTGCAAGAAGGATATTCTGACCCTTCTTTTCTTCATGAGAGCAAGAGATCGAACTTCCGTGTGAAAGGTACCTGCCCCAGAACCAGGAAGAAGACAGACATTCTTCATCACCAGAGACAAGGGGAGGGGACCGGGAGAATTAGGGTCTGAACAATCCACGTCAATAAACCCTCTTCCACTAGCCCCTGTCTTCCCGGGGACGTCTCTCACCATGGCCTAGTGGCCTGCCTGTCCCTTTCCCAAACCCCTTTGTCTTCTCCATTCTTCACAAGTTGGCTGATGCCTTGTCTTTATTCTCGTGTGAAGGCTCCCGTGCCCCATGTAAACACCCACTAACCGTCGTATGCCCTTCTCCCGTGAGTCTCTTGTGTCGGTCGCCATCCTAGGCCCAGCCAGAGACCCCCAAGAGGGTAGAGGAGAATCTCTCCTTCCCTGCCCCCCGGGGGCCTAGATTGTCAACTGGAATGTCGGTGTCGGGCTTGATGAGGAGAGCGAAGAAAAGAGAAATGAAGCGACAATGTGGTCTCCTTACAACTTGCAGCCCGCCGATAAATCCCTGAGACATACAGGTGTAACACCCCTATAACTCTCTCAGGGATTTTTTTTTTACGTTTTACCAATGAAGATTTGCTGTAGTCAGTGTCACTTTACTCTCATAACCACAGACGCCCGGGATATGCTAACACCCCTCTATCAACCTGTGGCCCACTGACACACATCTAAAGGGCCTCATGACTCGTGCTTTGCTAAAACAATAGGGACTGACCTTACCTTGACAAGAGCTAGCCCTGCAAGGTCTTGGAGACCTTTCTCTCAGGATACACAAATTCCTTAGAGACTTACCTTAGCCCTAACGCCCACTCACTAGAAGCTGTGTCACCAGTTAATGCCTCACAGTCCCAGTGCGGCTCTTTCCGCCCATAGGTCCTGTCCCCATGCTATAATAAAAGCACCTTGTTGCACCAGAAACATCTCAAGAATTCTTTCTTGACCGCATGCTTGGCAGCTCCCCATCAGGTTTGCTTGTCTGTCCCTTCTTGTGTTTGTTCCTTCGTGTGTGTGTGTGTGTGTGTGTGTGTGTGTGTGTGTGCACATTTGTCCGTCTGTCTAGTGGGGCTTTATTTATTTTTTTAGAGTGATTTCAGGTTCACCACAAAACTGACTGGCGAATGCCCATATGCCACCTGCTCTGCCATCGCTCACTGCTCCCAGCCCCACCACCCAACATGCAGAGGCGCAGGTGTGCTCCCTCAGAGCTTCCCACTCACCCATCTGTGCCAGAGCCGGTGTGTTATTACAATGGATCAATCCACACTGAGGCATCATCATCACCCACTCAGAGTACAGAGTTTACAATAGGGTTCACTCTTGGTGTTGTCCATTCTATGGGTCTTGACAAAGGTATCTTACCATCATAGTAGCCTACTCAGTAGTTCCACTGCCTTAAAAATCCTCTGTGTTCTGCCTATTCATCATCCCCCGCCACACACCCAACCCCGCCAAAACCCCTGGCAGCTTACAGATCTTTTTTTTTCTTCCCTCCCTCCCTTCATCTTTTTAAAAAAATTTTTTATTTTAATTTTTTTATTATGTTAGTCACCATACAGTACATCCCTGGTTTCTGATGTAAAGTTCGATGATTCATTACTTGCATATAACACCCAGTGCACCATGCAATACGTGCACCAGCCTATCCCATTTCCCCACTCCCCTCCCCTCTGAAACCCTCAGTTTCTCAGAGTCCTTTGTCTCCCATGCTTTATTTCCCTTTCTGATTACTCCCCCTTTCTTTATCCCTTTCTTCTCCTACAGATCTTCCTAGTTCTTACGTTCCATAAATGAGAGAATCCATATGATAGTTGTCATTCTCTGCTTGTCTTATTTCACTTAGCATTATCTCCTCCAGTGCTGTCCATATTGCATCAAATGTTGAGAAATCGTTGGTCTTTCCTTGTATACTGCTGTGTCTCCGAGATAAGTGTTTGGCACTTTCGTCAGGCTTCCACGACTACTTTGGTTAATGCTTCCATATTCATGTATGATGATGATAGGACTAAGTGCATTCGAGTACACTGTTGTTTCTTACAGATTAAGTTTATGGCATTTTCGTTACATTGTCACAACCACTTACGATAGGATTCCACATTAACCAAAGATAGTGTACGTTGTAAGATGGTTCCTGTACACTGCTGTTTCTCCCCTATATGTTTGTAGGCCTTACGTAGTGGTACCATAACCACTTTGATTCCTACTTCCATCTTCAGGAATGCTGATGTGACTTGAAGGGCATTATCCTGACACCATTGTTTCTTAGCTATAAGTATGTGGGCCTTTCACCAGGCCTACACACCCAATGTTGAATAGGGATCAGTATTGAGGAGGCTGATGTTAGTTGAAGGTGTTTTCCTGTACACAGTGTTTTATTACCAATAAGGATGAAGCACATGCTACGAGATTCCAGAAAGTTTTGATTAATACTTCCATATTCGTGAAAGATAATGTTAATTGTTAATGCTATTCTGTAAGGTGGTGTTGTCTAGGGAATCATATGTGGTCCTTTCCTTCTGATTCCACCTCCACCTTGTTTCATTTTTCCTTATGCATGTACAGTGATGTTCGTTGTAAGGGGTTCTTTCCTGTACACTGTTGTTTCTTAGATATATGTATGCGGTACTTTGGTGATTCATACACCCCCCTATTTACTGAAGGGATGTAGAATCATGAGGGTGATGTTGAGACGGTTCCTATGCAATGTTGTTTCTTACAGATATGTACGTACACCTTTCCTAATGCTTCCAAAAGCACTTTGATTCATGCTTCCCTATTCATAATCGATGATGTTACTGGTGGACATTCTCTTGACACCATTGTTTCCTAGAGTTAAGGGTGTGGATGTTTCCCTAGGACTACAAACATAATTTTGAGAAGGGATACCTATGCATGAGGGAGCATTAGTTGAAGGACGGTTCCTAGACACAGTTGTCTATTACATATAAGAATGGGCACAATTTTATGTTTCCATACAACTGTGGTGAATGTTTCCTTACTCATGAAAGATGAGTCTTTGGTCTTTCCTTGCATAGTGTTGTGTCTCAGAGATAAGTGTTTGGCACTTTTATCAGGCTTCCACGACTACTTTGGTTAATGCTTCCATATTCATGAATAATGATGTTAGGGCTAAGTGGGTTCCCGTACAGTGTTGTTTCTTACAGATAAGTTTATGGCACTTTTGTTTCATTGCCACAACCACTTACGATAGGGATTCCATATCAACCAAACATATTGTACGTTGTAAGATGGTTCCTGTACATTGTTGCTTCACAACTATATGTTTGTAGACCTTTCCTAATGGTACCATAACCACCTTGATTCATGCTTCCATCTTCAGGAAGGCTAATGTTGACTTGAAGGGCATTATACTGACACCGATGTTTCTTAACTATAAGTATGCTGACCTTTCCCTAGGCCTATTCACCCAATGTTGAATAGGGATCACTATTGAGGAGGCTGATGCTGGTTGAAGGTGTTTTCCTGTAAACAGTGGCGTATTACCAATAAGGAAGGGGCACAGTCCTAGAGATTCCAGAACCTTTTTATTAAAGCTTCCATATTCATGAAAGATGATGTTAATTATTAATGCTATTCTGTAAACTGATGTTGTCTAGGGACAGGTATGTGGTCCTTTCCTTCTGATTCCACCTCCAACATGGCTCATGATTCCATATGCGTGAATGGTGATGCTCGCTGTAAGTGCTATTTTGCTGTACTCAGTTGTTTCTTAGATATATGTATGCGGGCTTTTCGTAATTCATTCACCCCCTATTTTCTGAAGGGATGTAGAATCATGAGGGTGATGTTAGTTCAGGGCGGTTGCTATACACTGTTTTTTTTAATGTTTTTTATTATATTATGTTAGTCACCATACAGTACATCCCTGGTTTCTGACATAAAGTTCGATGATTCATTAGTTGCGTATAACACCCAGTACACCATGCAATACGTGCCCTCCTTACTACCCATCCCGTCTATCCCATTCCCCCAACCTCCCTCCCCTCTGAAGCCCTCAGTTTGTTTCTCAGAGTCCATAGTCTCTCATGCTTCATTCCCCCTTCTGATTACCCCCCCTTCTTCATCCCTTTCTTCCCCTACTGATCTTCACAATACTTATGTTCCATAGATAAGAGAAATCATACGATAATTGTCTTTCTCTGCTTGACTTATTTCACATAGCTTTATCTCCTCCAGTGCCGTCCATGTTGCAGCAAATGTTGAGAAATCATTCTTTCTGATAGCTGAGTAATATTCCATTGTATATATGGACCACAGCTTCTTAATCCAGTCATCTGTTAAAGGGCATCTCGGTTCCTTCCACGATTTAGCTATTGTGGACAATGCTGCTATGAATATTGGGGTGCATATGGCCCTTCTCTTCACTACGTCTGTATCTTTGGGGTAAATACCAGTAGTGCAATGGCTGGGTCATAGGGTAGCTCAATTTTTAACCTTTTTTTTTTTAATGATTTTTTATTATATTATGTTAGTCACCATACAGTAAATCCCCGGTTTCCGATGTAAGGCTTGATGATTCATTAGTTGTGTATAACACCCAGTGCACCATGCAATACGTGCCCTCCTTACTACCCATCACCAGTCTATCCCATTCTCCCACCCTCTCCCCTCTGAGGCCCTCAGTTTGTTTCTCATAGTCCATAGTCTCTCATGTTTCATTCCCCCTTCTGATTACCACCCCTTTCTTTATCCCTTTCTTCCCCTACTGATCATCCTAGTTCTTATGTTCCATAGATGAGAGAAATCATATGATAATTGTCTTTCTCTGCTTTACTTATTTCACTTAGCATTTTTAACCTTTTAAGGGACCTCCACACTGTTTTCCAGAGTGGCTGTACCAATTTGCATTCCCACAAACAATGTAGGAGGGATCCCCTTTCTCCACATCCTCTCCAGCAATTGTTGTTTCTTGCCTTGTCAATTTTTGCCATTCTAACTGGCATAAGGTGGTATCTTAGTGTGGTTTTGATTTGAATTTCCCTGATGACTAATGATTTTGAACATTTTTTCATGTGTTGTTTCTTACAGATATGCACGTAGACGTTTCCTAATGCTTCCACAACCACTTTGATTCATGCTTCCCTATTCATAATCGATGATCTTACTGGTAGATATTATCTTGACACTGTTGTTTCCTAGAGAAAAGTTTGTGACTTATCCCTAGGACTGCAAACACAATTTTGAGAAGGGATACCTATGCAAGAGTTGGCATTAATTGGAGGACTGTTCCTGGACACTGCTGTCTATTACATATAAGAATGTGGCACAATGTTCATATTTCCAAACCACTATGGTGAACTCTTCCTTACTCATGAAAGATGATGTTCGTTGGTCTTTCCTTGTATAGTGTTGTGTCTCAGAGATAAATGTTTGGCCCTTTCTTCAGGCTTCCATGACCACTTTGGTTAATGCTTCCATATTCATGAATGATGATGTATGGGCTAAGTGGGTTCCCATACACTGTTGTTTCTTACAGATAAGTTTATGGCATCTTTGTTACATTGCCACAAATACTTATGATGGGAATCCACATTAACCAATGATATTGTATGTTGTAAGATGGTTCCTGTATACTGTTGTTTCTCAGGTATATGTTCGTAGGCCTTACCTAATGGTACCAAAACCACCTTAATTCATGCTTCCATCTTCAGGAAGGCTGATGTGACTTGAAGGGCATTGTCCTGACACCATTGTTTCTTAGCTATATGTATGCTGACCTTTCCCTAAGCCTACACACCCAATGTTGAATAGGGATCAGTATTGAGGAGACTGATATTAGTTGAAGGTGTTTTCCTGTACACGGTGGTTTATTACCAGTAAGAATGGGGCACAGTCCTTGAGTTTCCAGAACCTTTTCATTAATGCTTCCATATTTGTGAAAGATGATGTTAACAAACTGAGGGCCACAGAGTGGAGGGGGTGGGTGAATGGGATAGGCTGGTGATGGGTAGTAAGGAGGGCATGTATTGCATGGTGCACTGGGTGTTATACACAACTAATGAATCATCGAGCCTTACATCGGAAACCGGGGATGTACTGTATGGTGACTAACATAATATAATAAAAAATCATTATAAAAAAAATAAAGCATACAAGCTGCAGGATGATATACTTAGCCAAAAAAAAAAAATCAAATTAAACAATTTATGGAAACCAACGAGAATGAGAACACAACAGTCCAAAACCTATGGGATACTGCAAAGGCAGTCCTAAGGGGAAAATATATAGCCATCCAAGCCTCACTCAAAAGAATAGAAAAATCTAAAATGCAGTTTTTATATTCTCACCTCAAGAACCTGGAACAGCAACAGAGGGACAGGCCTAATCCACGCACAAGGAAGCAGTTGATCAAGACTAGAGCAGAAATCAATGAATTAGAAACCAGGAGCACAATAGAGCAGATCAACAGAACTAGAAGCTGGTTCTTTGAAAGAGTAAATAAAAATTGACAGACCACTGGCAAGACTTATCCAAAAAATAGAGAAAGGACCCAAATTAATAAAATTATGAATGAAGAGGGTGAGGTCACAACCAACACCAAAGAAATTGGAAGGCTTATTAGACACTTTTATCAACAGCTTTATGCCAATAAATTTAGTAATCTGGAAGAGATGGAGGCCTCCTGGAAACCTATAAACTGCCAAGACTGAAACAGGAAGAAATTGATTTTCTAAAGAGGCCAATTAATTATGAAGAGGTTGAAACAGTGATAAAAAACCTTCCAAGATACAAAACGCCAGGAATGGATGGTTTTCCCAGGGAATTCTACCAAACATTCAAAGAAGAAATAATACCTATTCTCCTAAAGCTATTTCAAAAAATAGAAACAGAAGGAAAGCTACCAAACTCATTCTATGAGGTCAATATTACCTTAATCCCCAAAACAGGCAAAGACCCCATCAAAAAGGAGAATTACAGACCGATTTCCCTAATGAATATGGACGCCAAAATACTCAACAAGATCCTTGCTAATAGAATCCAACAGCACATTAAAACGATTATCCATCATGACCAAGTGGGATTCATCCCTGGGACACAAGGGTGCTTCAACATTTGCAAATCTATCAGTGTCATAGATTTTATCAACAAGAAAAAAGCCAAAAATCATATGATCCTCTCAATAGATGCAGAAAAAGCATTTGACAAAATACAGCATCCTTTCCTGATTAAAACCCTTCAGAGTGTAGGGATAGAGGGTACATTCCTCAATCTCATAAAAACCATCTATGAAAAGCCTACGTAAATATCATTCTCAATGGTGAAAAGCTGGAAACCTTTCCCTTAAGGTCAGGAACACGACAAGGATGCCCACTCTTGCCACTATTATTCAACATAGTACTAGAAGTCCTTGCAACAGCAATCAAGCAAAAAAAAGGAATAAAATGTATCCAACTCAGCAAACAAGAAGTCAAAATGTCTCTCTTTGCAGATGACATGATACTTTATATGGAAAACCCAAAAGAATCCACTCCCAAACTATTAGAAGTTATAGAGCAATTCAGTAACATGGTGGGATACAAAATCAATGCTCAGAAATCAGTTGCATTTCTATACACGAACAATGAGACTGAAGAAAGAAAAATTAGGGAATCCATTCCATTTACAATAGCACCAAAAACCATACGTTACCTTGGAATTAATGTAACCAGAGATGTAAAGGACCTATATTCTATAAACTACAAATCACTCTCAAAAAACATTGAAGAAGACACAAAAAGATGGAAAAATATTCCATGTTCATGGATCGTTAGAATTAACATAGTTAAAATGTCCATGCTACCCAGAGCAATGTACACTTTAATCCTATCCTGATCAAAATACCGATGACATTTTTCAAAGAACTGGAACAAACAGCCCTTAAATTTGTGTGGAAGCAGAAAAGGCCCCAAATCGCCAAGGAAGTGTTGAAAAGGAAAGACAAAGCTGGGGGTACCACAATGCCAGATTTCAAGCTGTACTACAAAGCTGTGATCACAAAGACAGTATGATACTGGCACAAAAACAGACACATAGACCAATGGAATAGAATAGAAAACCCAGAAATGGACTCTCGGCTCTTTGGGTAACTAATCTTTGACAAAGCAGGAAAAAACATCTGGTGGAAAAAAAGACAGTCTTTTCAATAAATGGTTCTGGGAAAATTGGACAGCTACATGCAAAAGAATGAAACTTGACCACTCTCTCATACCATAGACAAAGATAAACTCTAAATGGATGAATGTCCTCGATGTGAGACAGGAATCCATCAAAATCCTAGAGGAGAGCATAGGCAGCAACCTCTACGACATCGGCCACAGCAACCTTTTTCATGACACATCTCCAAAGGAAAGAGAACAAAAGATAAAATGAACTTGTGGGACTTCATCAAGATAAAAACTTCTGCACAGCCAAGGAAACAGTCAAAAAAACTAAGAGGGAGCCCACGGAATGGGAGAAAATATTTGCAAATGGTACTACAGATAAAAGACTGGTATCCAAGGTCTACAAACAACTTCTCAAACTCAATACGTGAGAAACAAATAAACAAATCATAAAGTGGGCAGAAGATATGAACAGACACTTTTCCAATGAAGACATACAAATGGCTAACAGACACATGAAAAAGTGTTCAAAATCATTATCCATCAGGGAAATTCCAATCAAAACCACAGTAAGATACCACCTTACACCAGTTAGAATGGCAAAAATTGACAAGGCAAGAAACAACAAATGCTGGAGAGGATGTGGAGAAAGGGGATCCCTCCTACATTGTTGGTGGGAATGCAAGTTGGTACAGCCACTCTGGAAAACAGTGTGGAGGTCCCTTAAAAAGTTAAAAATTGAGTTACCCTATGATCCAGCCATTGCAATACTGGGTATTTACCCCAACGATACAGACGTAGTGAAGAGAAGGGCCATATGCACCCCCATGTTCATAGCAGCAATGTCCACAATAGGTAAATCGTGGAAGGAACCGAGATGCCCTTCAACAGATGATTGGATTAAGAAGCTGTGGTCCAGGGGCGCCTGGGTGGCACAGCGGTTAAGCGTCTGCCTTCAGCTCAGGGCGTCATCCCGGCATGATGGGATCGAGCCCCACATCAGGCTCTTCCGCTATGAGCCTGCTTCTTCCTCTCCCACTCCCCCTGCTTGTGTTCCCTCTCTCGCTGGCTGTCTCTATCTCTGTCGAATAAATAAATAAAATCTTAAAAAAAAAAGAAGCTGTGGTCCATTTATACAATGGAATTTACTCAGGTATCAAAAGGAATGATTTCTCAACATTTGCTGCAACACTGGACGGCATTGGAGGAGATAATGCTAAGTGAAATAAGAAGAGAAAGACAATTATCATATGGTTTCTCTCATCTATGGAACATAAGATTTAGAAAGATTGGTAGAAGAAAGGGATTAAGAAAGGGGTGCAATCAGAAGGGGGAATGAAGCATGAGAGACTATGGACTCGGAGAAACAAACTGCGGGCTTCAGAGGGGAGGGGAGTGGGGGAATGCGATAGGCTGATGATGGGTAGTAAGGAGGGCACGTATTGCATGGTGCACTGGGTGTTATACGCAACTAATGAATCATCAAATTTTACATCAGAACCCAGGGATGTACTGTATGGTGACTAACATAATATAATAAAAAAATATTACTATAAAAAATAAATGAAAAATTAAATGGCCTGAAAGAAAATAAATAAATAAATATATTTAACCAAAAGTTAACAGGGAAAACTGTGCTAAACTAACTAGTATCAAAAATCAGGGACAGAAGACAGTTGAGAAATGTCTACTAAGTGCAGAGGAAAAAACTATGATCCACTAAATTAAGCTAGCTAACTTGCCAATCGAACATAAAGATGAAACAGGCATTCTCAAGATTTCCACAATCAAATCTTCTACAAAAGAATCAAAATAAAAGGCACAAAATTGGAAAGTCATAATGAAAATGCTAGTTCTGGTCATTTAATGTAATATGAATTTTTACTAAGAAAAAGAAAAGAAAAGGAAACCTCAAAAACGAAAAAAAAATAGCAATATATTCAATTACATAAATGTAATTTATATATGTATTTATATATATAATTTTTGTATAAAATACAATTATAATCACACGTTAAAAAAAAAGAACAGGGGTGCCTAGGTGAGCCTCCTACTCTTAGTTTCTGCTCTGGTCCTTATCTCAGGGTCACGGGGATCAAGCCCGCCCTCGGGCTCACTGGCTTAATGGGGTCTGCTGAAATTTCTCTCTCCCTCCTGCTGCCCCTCCCCTGTGTGCTCTCTCTCTCTCTCAAATAAATGGATAAATCTTTAAAAAACGAAAAAAGAAACAAAAAAATGAGTCCTCCTCTTATATAGGGATTTAATTGTGATTGCCTAAAACTAAGTCATATATAGTTACAAATGGCCTTCATAGTTTAGTGTTTCTTTTTTCCTTTTTCCTTAATTTTTAAAGGGATATTTATAAAAAGTTACAGGATAGACCATATAAACTTGCCAATATCCCACTGTTTCTTGTGTACAAAATGGCAGTTTCATAATTTCCACTTAATATTTTTGTGATGAAAAAATACTTCTCTGAAATGTACAATTTCCTTTAGTTTCACTTCAATTTTTCTTTTGTTAAACTGGGTAAAAACATAATTATTTAAAAATATGTAGAGCATAAATATATTTTCATAAAATTTTTACTGTCTTTCCTTCAATCTATTCATCCTTCTATGTATTTTTATATGTACACTCATGATATAAACAGATGTTTAAAATGATGCTTATCAAATAATATGGTTGTTTTCGGAGGAGTAAGATTTTTGTGGGGATTTGGGCTTCCTTTTTAGTATTTTGTTGTATTTCTTTCAAGGATATGGGTATGATTTGCTAGACTCCAACCACTGAGGTTTAGGAAAGAGAATGCGCAAGTATAATTTCTCCTTCAACTGGTCAACATTGATAACCAGCAGCACTGACATCAACTGGGTACTTGTCAGATGTGCAGAATCCTGGGCCCCACCCCAGAATTTTAACAAGACTCCCGGGGCATTTGTATACACATTGAAATTTGACAAATACTTCTTTAAAAGATCTAACAGCTCAATTCTCCAACAAGGGTGTTGGGCGGTGGCTTTCATAAAAGCTACAGAGATTAGCTGCTCAGCAGATTTGTAGAAAGGAGAAAAAAATTATTTTTTTTGTCCACATGAAGTTCTTTATGCTATATTTTAACTGTGTATTACATAGGAGAAGGGGGCCATCTCTGGTGTGGGCGTCCATACACTTTAGAACATTCTCAGGGTGATGTCAAGAGACATCCAAGGAAACAAACACAAAGGTTGGTGGTTAAATAAGGGAGAGGGACAGCCTTGTTTTTGTGGAGAGTGATATGAAGAATCAAGCAGAAGGCAGAGTTAACATTGTCTAAAGTGAAAAAAAATAGCATTACCTGCAAGATTTCTCAGCACATTTAACTCTTTTTCCAAACTGTCTAAGGTTTGCTCATCAGCGGTGTCATCTAAGAAAGGCTCACTATGGTCAGTAACATCAATATATTCAATTTCTGAAATTTCAGAAGCAGCTCTAGATAATGATCGAGCAGCTGCACTTCTTGATCGAGGATAGGAGGAGACACGGCAGCTGGAGCCTTTTTTAACAGAGTTGGAAAGGGATAAATTTGCTGTTGAAGGTCTCTGTGATATCTGGCCTAAAATGAAAAATAAAAAAATTTTACATCAACTTTAAAAAAAATTCTGAATGAATGCTTAAAGATATAAAATACCAGCCCCCTAAATCTAGAGCAGTTAAGGTCATGCAACAGAGTTTAAGGGAAAGTGGGCTCAAAATTATCATGCATTCTGGTTTACCACAATGTTTTAATCCCAAGTTACTTTCCTATGTCATAAAGAACACTTCTGGGTTATTATTCCCTTTTTTTCTACCTTCAGAAAAAGACAGCTGATTTTGATATTAACTAAAGCAAAACATCTGTAAACCAAGTTAATTCAAGACAAATTTAGTATCTAATCTTTTTTAGTTTCCAATGTTCAATCTTATAATCTATTCCATAAACATTCCAAACTGTGTCGTGTTTCTTAAATTCTCAGATGATACCACACTGTGCCTTGTAAGAGAGAAAAACTCATAGAATAGACATGGTAGCACTTCCTAATGAATTTTAGTTGATGATGTGTAACATTCTTCTATTAAGACAAACATGGAGACAAAATACTAGTATGCAAAATCTTTTAGAAAAACACAGGTTTTCAAGAAATTGAGATCATATTTCTAATTTTCCTAAATAGTTCACTTTCTGCTGCTTTGGAGGGCACGTTAGTGGAAAAGTTCCAGAAACATAGATCTAACTCAGGTTATTACTTTGTTCCACTAAGGCAGTCACAAGTTGGTCTTGACCTATTTCAAAGGTTGATTTAGTTGTTTTCTTCAACATGTGTGTTTCTTTCATAGGAGGAAAAAAAATCCCTTCAAATCTTACACTATCACAAAATAACTATATTTCTCTCTCTCTCTATTTACATATACCTATTGATAGATAGATACATATATCTATCTTTTTGTACTGCTCATAAGATTCTTTAATGAAGGCCAAGGGAATATTCAAAGTACAAATTTAGAAATTCATAGTGTAGGTATATTTTTATATGTATTAAATCAGTGTTCTGATTTAGATTAATATATTTATATTAAATATAAATAATTTATAAGATAACCTTGTATTCCCTTAATACAAATGGGCTTTGTGTAAAATATGGATTATTTAAAGAAGCGCTATTGTCAATATCATGAAAATCATGATTTGAATGAATGTATGCCATTATAACATTATGCCCACTCAACTCGAATGAAAATGTAAGATTCAGAAGAGTAACTACAGGTAGTTGTCATGTATTAAACATTTAATAACTACTGAGTTTGTCTTTTTTTAAACTTAAAAATCTACTTTGAATGTAGCTAGTATTCTAAGAAGCATCCTAATGCAGTGTGTAATTAAGCAATTAAAACTGACAAAGGTAAGTCCCAAAGGGCACCAATTTTAATGAACATTTCAGAAATCAATTTTGAAAACATTTTTTGTTGGAATGAAATTATGAATAAATTAAAATAAGATTCTGACCTTTTAGTCTATGTACACAGAGACAATTATGAAGAAAAATTATTGACAAAAATGCATCTATGTTTGAGGACATATAAATGTAAATACCCCTATGGATTACTTTAATGGCTAGAATTTGGAAATAATTTCCCCTTTCACCTGTAACACACGAGTACATCATATATAAAATACACAAATACATAAAAATACATGATACACAAAAAGCAATCTTGCCATTCCTACATAATAAAACAGTGGTAGGAACAGCCATCGTGGAAGTACGTGAGTGTAATAGTAATTCAACTATATGAATTGAAACTTCTGCATCTACAGAGAACATGAGACCCTTCTATTTGTATTGTGCTCTGTGCCAGTCAAGTAAACTTCAGAGGAATGCAGAACTCTGATTAAAATAAAGCAAGTGGAAAACGTTATGAGGAAGACCCGGACTTCTGCCAACACAGGCAAATATAAGTTGACAAAAATTTAGCATAATATAGATGTCCTTCAGAGGATTCAGAAGAGCACAAACACTTTGCAAACTCTTGTGACAACATCTGGTTGCCACAGTATTAGAGGTTAATTGATCCCAATCAAGAAGGAATGTACATTGAGGGTGGGCCAGACCTAACGCTTAGCATTCAGCAAACAGACCATCTTTTTAATGGAAAATATGTTTAAAGAATAATTTAAAGTCCCCAAAACATAGAAAGAGTCAGAAGAAGCTTCAATCTGGTCCTTGATTTATTTATTTTGTTTATTTAGGGGAGTATATAATTCTCTCTACAAGCTTATTAATGTAGAAGCTTATTAATGCTATCACCGGGGTTAAGATTTGAAACACTGTTAAGACTGACACTAATGAGAAATGCAACGATTGAAGGAAGCATTCCATATTTTTTTTAAAAAGTCCAGTTTGTAGATTATAAACATAAGAAATTCCTTTTGGAGTAACTTGTGCCATTGCTGGCAGTGTAATCTTAGGAAATTATAGATTACCACTGACCACAGTTACACTCTAAAAATAACTAAAGAAATTGTTCTTGGTATTAGCTAAAGAATATATGCTCTATGACTACTAATGAGACCATGCCATATATTGGTAAGATAAAAGAGAAGGGTGCTTTGCACTATATTAATGGGCATAAGAATGCTGACAAGGTTATGAAAGTATGCATCACTCACTGAATGGTATTTAGTACAATAACTTTTATTGCCAGCCTAAATAAAAACATTAGAATTGGATGGAACATCAGTGAGGAACATGCTTTTTGCACCGTGTTTCAATAACAAATAACATCTGATAAGGAGCCACTATTTTATTCCTGAATAAAGGTTGCAAAGCATCAGTGCCTTTTGACATTCTTGTTCTCCTAAACATTTATACATAAAACATAAAAACGTATTTTCTAAGAGTTCTTAACACATATATGGACGTTTTATTTAGCAGTATGGGTTAGTAGAAAGAAGGCTAAACTGGGAAGCACTTGCCCAGTCTCACTGAATTAGAAATCACCTTGTGACCTGAGACATGCAAATTCATATTTCACCTGCAAAAGTTAGGAGTAATTTAGGAGTTTGACAGAATGAGGTCTTAAATCCCCTTCAACTCTGAGAGCCTATGAATTAATAACCAATCCAATTAAATTACAAAATCATTTGTCAAATCCTAAAATTGCCAGGCACTGTGTCAGGATCAGGGTACTCAAAAGTGAATGAGACATTGCCTCTACCCTCAAGTTGTACTCCAAATCAATACATAGTCCTGCTCTCCTGCTTCACTCCTTCAGACACGCTTGCTAAGTGATGACAATATGCCAGGCTGTGTTCCATCACTCAGGACACCACAAAGAAAAGGACAAGCTAGGTTCTCACTTTCTTTCCAACCAAGTATAAGGTGAGCAGAAAATAAACAAGTAGGATAATTTAATCTAGTAATAGGTTCTAGGAGAAGGACAAAAGAAGGTAAATGTGACTGAGGGGTTTCAAGAGGCTGGCATTAGGTAGGGTGGTTTCAGAAGACCTCTCTAAGGAGGAAGCATCTGGGCTGAGCTGGAAAAATGGGAAAGAATCAATCATATGAAAAAGGTGTGAAGAGGGAGAAAGAGGCTACAAACCATCCCAGGTTAGACAGAAGAGCAAATTCTAAATGTAACAAGCAAGAGAGAGTGTGGCCTGTGTGAGAACAAAAAGAAGCCATTTTAGCTGCACTGTGGGAGAGGATGCGGTTGGCTGAGTTGGGCAAGGCTAACTCAGTACTGCTGTGTGATGTCTGGTAAGAAATGCTGTTTTTTTGTTTTTCTTTTTTATTCTGTCTTCTACAAGAAGCTATAAAATGCTTTTAAGCAGGAGATTGACAAGGTGCCATTTATGCTTTAAGTTTACAGAAAATGTGATTAGTTCCCTATAAATTATAAACAATTCACTCACTGACTATAAATGGTAGAATTTGATGGAAACTACTTATTGAAACTTGTTTTCAGGAAAGGCAAAAAGTGAAATTGAGACACAAATGAGAGAGGATGGACAACTGGCTTGGGCCCATCTTGGGCAATAAAGGTAGAAGCGGTCAGATCTGGGATCAGTATTAGAGCTGAACTCAGCAGGCTCTAGGGATGACCAGGCTGTGGTGGGGAGGAGAAAGACAAGATGGCTCCTGATTTGGAGACTTACCGATGTTTACACGGTTGTGCAGACAGAGATAGGAAGATGCGGTGGGCAAGCAGGAGGTTTTGGTGGGGGTTGGGGAGGCTCAAAGGGCTTGCTGCTAAACATGGCTGTATTTCATAGCTATTAGGTTTCTACATTCACAAACTTAAAAATCTTACAGAAGAATTCCTTTATACACTAGCATAATTTCAGAATATACTATTTTGATAACTTGCGGCACAGCCAGAAAAATTTTATTTTTATTTCAGGCTACTGCTTCTGTTCAGAAAGTCCTTTCCCTCTGGCCCTAACTGGTAAATCTTACTAATTTTTTAAGACTAAGCTGAAATGTCATCTGGTCTCCAACACCTTGGTGATCTACACCTTTTAATGGCAAAGCAATCACTTTACTATCTCCATTCCTAAAAAGACTTTGCACGTACCTACTTCTGTTATAGCTGGTCACATGTACCTGTTGGTCTCCAAAAGTATGTTGCTCACAGTCCTTTCATAAAATGTGTATTTAATATGGGGTGATTTATACACATAAATGCATGTATCTATACAGAAGTTTTCCCTGAGTATGATTTTTAGACTGTCTACAGTAGCATAACATGGAATTGTTGATAAAATAAATGCAAATTCCTAGACCCTATCTCAGCTTTAATAAATGAGAATCTTAAGAGTGAGGTGGCAAAATCCACACCACAACAGGTTTCCCAGGTGGTTGTGCTCAAACTAACATTTGAGAACCTCTGCACTAGACTAAGCTCTTGGAATACAGGGACGAGGGCTGATTCTGTATCGCCAGTGTCTGGCAGTGCTCCTACAAATATTTCTTATAGTAAATTATTGATTTCAACTGATCACTCCAAATTGAGACTTTAAGGCATTTGGCTACTTATCTATAAAGATTTGCCTTAGTAAGATCAGGAACACGACAAGGATGCCCACTCTCACCACTATTATTCAACATAGTACTAGAAGTCCTTGCAACAGCAATCAGACAACAAAAAGGGATAAAATGTATCAACATCGGCAAAGAAGAAGTCAAACTGTCTCTCTTCGCAGATGACATGATACTCTATATGGAAAACCCAAAAGAATCCACTCCCAAACTATTAGAAGTTATAGAGCAATTCAGTAATGTGGCGGGATACAAAATCAGTGCTCAGAAATCAGTTGCATTTCCATATACGAATAATGAGACTGAAGAAAGAGAAATTAGGGAATCCATCCCATTTACAATAGCACCAAAAATCATATGTTACCTTGGAATTAACTTAACCAGAGACGTAAAGGACCTATATTCTAGAAACTACAAATCACTGATGAAAGACATTCAAGAAGACACAAAAAGATGGAAAAATATCCCATGCTCATGGATCAGAAGAATTTACATAGTTAAAATGTCCATGCTACCCGGAGCAATCTACACTTTCAATGCTATCCCGATCAAAATACCGAGGACATTTTTCAAAGAACTGGAACAAATAGCCCTTAAATTTGTATGGAACCAGAAAAGGCCCCAAATCGCCAAGGAACTGTTGAAAAAGAAAGACAAAGCTGGGGGCATCACAATGCCGGATTTCAAGCTGTACTACAAAGCTGTGATCACAAAGACAGCATGGTACTGGCACAAAAACAGACACATAGACCAATGGAACAGAATAGAGAACCCAGAAATGGACTCTCGGCTCTTTGGGCAGCTAATTTTTGATAAAGCAGGAAAAAACATCTGGTGGAAAAAAGACAGTCTCTTCAATAAATGGTTCTGGGAATATTGGACAGCTACATGCAAAAGAATGAAACTTGACCACTCTCTCACACCATAGACAAAGATAAACTCTAAATGGATGAAAGACCTCGATGTGAGAAAGGAATCCATCAAAATCCTAGAGGAGAGCATAGGCAACAACCTCTACGACATCGGCCACAGCAACCTTTTTCATGACACATCTCCAAAGGCAAGAGAAACAAAAGATAAAATGAACTTGTGGGACTTCGTCAAGATAAAAATCCTCTGGGACGCCTGGGTGGCACAGCGGTTAAGCGTCTGCCTTCGGCTCAGGGTGTGATCCCTGTGTTGTGGGATCGAGCCCCACATCAGGCTTCTCTGCTATGAGCCTGCTTCTCCTCTCCCACTCCCCCTGCTTGTGTTCCCTCTCTCGCTGGCTGTCTGTCTCTCTGTCAAATAAATAAATAAAATCTTAAAAAAAAAAAAAGATAAAAATCCTCTGCACAGCCAAGGAAACAGTCAAAAAAACTAAGAGGCAGCCCACGGAATGGGAGAATGTATTTGCAAATGGTACTACAGATAAAAGTCTGGTTTCTAAGATCTACAAAGAACTTCTGAAACTCAATACGCGAGAAACAAATAAACAAATCATAAAGTGGGCAGAAGATATGAACAGACACTTTTCCAATGAAGACATACAAATGGCTAACAGACACATGAAAAAATGTTCAAAATCACTATCCGTCAGGGAAATTCAAATCAAAACCACACTGAGATACCACCTTACGCCAGTTAGAATGGCAAAAATTGACAAGGCAAAAAACAATTGCTGGGGAGGATGTGGAGAAAGGGATCCCTCCTACATTGTTGTTGGGAATGCAATTTGGTACAGCCACTCTGGAAAACAGTGTGGAGGTCCCTTAAAAAGTTAAAAATTGAGTTACCCTATGACCCAGCCATTGCACTACTGGGTATTTACCCCAACGATACAGACATAGTGAAGAGAAGGGCCATATGCACCCCAATGTTCATAGCAGCTTTGTCCACAATAGCTAAATCATGGAAGGAACCGAGATGCCCTTCAACAGATGATTGGATTAAGAAGTTGTGGTCCATATATACAATGGAATATTACTCAGCTATCAGAAAGAACGATTTCTCAACATTTGCTGCAACATGGATGGCACTGGAGGAGATAATGCTAAGTGAAATAAGAAGAGAAAGACAATTATCATATGATTTCTCTCATCTATGGAACATAAGAACTAGGAAGATCGGTAGGAGAAGAAAGGGATAAAGAAAGGAGAGGGTAATCAGAAGGGGGAATGAAGCATGAGAGACTATGGACTCTGAGAAACAAACTGCGGGCTTCAGAGGGGAGGGGGGTGGGGAATGGGATAGACTGGTGATGGGTAGTAAGGAGGGCGCGTATTGCATGGTGCACTGGGTGTTATACGCAACTAATGAATCATCGAACTTTACATCAAAAACCAAGGATGTACTGTATGGTGACTAATATAATAAAAAAATATTTAAAAAGAAAGATTTGTCTTAGTAACAAATTTCTCATAGCATGCATGTGCTTTTCAGCACATATGGTAACTTAAAACAGTTCCTTTGACCACCTCGGAAGGAAGCTCCCAGACGTTTTGAAGCTGCTTGAGACATTGACAGGAGAACAGGTACCTAATTATAGAGCCAAAAAACATTTATCATAAATGGATGGTTTTTCCACACACACACACACAAAATTCTAAATCTCACAGGTTCTCAACATAAATGCATATGAAAGGGAAATAAGCTAGCCAAGGAGTTTGAATCATAGGATTTAGGGCAAGAGAGACATATAAATCTTATGCATTTGGACAAATCATATGTAATTAAATCTCTGGCTTGAAGATGGCCCTCAGACGAAGGCAAATAACCCCTTTTGTCAAGTGTTCCTCTAAACCTGTGTGCTCCTGGAGATCAGGGAACATACTTATGCGTCCCTTTTCCCTCGGGGCCCAGCATCAGGCCAACATACTCAACACACATCTGTTGAATTACCTTAATTCATCAGTCATGTACAGCAACTTCACATGAAATTCAGCATAAAGCAAACTTACTGCAGCAGGTGTTAGTAGATAACAATAACGACCTAATGAAACTACTGATTTTAATGATGTCAAAATCTCTGTGTACACTCTCTAGGAAAATATTACGATGAGATTCAACATGTCAAAAGAGTTATCCTATAGACAATCTTGCAATTATTTGGGTTTGAGAATGGAGTTAATGAATTTAAATCAAGATCCTAGGGTTAACACATTTAGCACTAGGTGTAGAACAGAGGTGTCTCAACCACAGCTACAAGCAGCAATCTTAACCTAATACATTCCTTTCACAAATGGCTATGTCTGATCATAATATGAACCAAGTGGATGATATGCAAAATCTAGTACAAATCCACCATTTCCTAAGAGTGTAATAAAACTGAGTATGTATTTTATAAGTATTGTTTAAAATATACACCATACCCTGAGCTGCATTTCAAAAAATACCATTCACTAATACATTGTTGCAAAAATAACCAAGACTTAACTCTTACTGTTGAGAAGAACATGACTAGTCTTGCTCTTTTGGGTTTGGAAGAAAAATGGAAGGCAGCCAGTTAAAATGAATAAGTTCACATTATGAAACTGCAAAAACTAATTTTCAGGTACCCACTAAACTTCTCAGAGACAGACTAAAAAACACAGTGAGTCATCAGCACGGCACTGCGGCCTTCCCGCTGATCTTACCCATCCTTTGTTGTGTTCTACTCATTGACGGGTTCTGGGCACTCGGCAGAACACCCAAGGCGACTGCACTATCAGCATATGCACTTATGCTATTGTCTGGAATCCACTCTCTGTCTCCTGAAATGGAAAAATGGCAAACTAATTTAAATCTTAAAAAGGAGAGAAATCCATGTTATTGCTTTATTTTATTTATCGTCTTACTGGATAATACTTAACTAACTAAGGATCATTGATAACAGTGAGGTATATATTATAAAAGACAGAAATCTCATAATTATACAATAAAAACCATGAGATTTGCATAGCATAATAAAAAGAAATAAACTCTAAATTGCAAAGATACTACACACACATTTGAATAAAAACAAATACTTTTCTGAGTATATAACAATATAACATAACGTATAATAGTCAGTACATGAATAAACACATCTGAATACATGGGAAGCCTAAGAATATAGGTGACACCATGACCTAACTTTCAGAAGGAAATTCCATCTATGTTTCAAAAATCTCACAGATCCTGAGATTTTGAGATTTGCTTCTAAGATGGTATTTAAGAATCATCATACAACACTTAGCAGCTAATGAACTGATTCAAAGAGTTTCTATTTCACAATTTAGTAAAGGCTACATTTCTAAATTCTAAAAATAATCTCTCCTCAGTCTCATTATACTTATATTCTCTCACATTCTGAGAGTAGCCTTAAATATAAATATGTGGCAACTCACACGGGGTTAATAATTTCAGCTGGAGAAGCAGAAAATGACTTAACTCATTGAATAGAATTGCCCAGTATTTCCTAAAATGAGGATGAGCTGTTTAAAAAAAAAGTGTCAGAAAATTGTTAGGTTGGTCCACAAGCCATCTGATTTCATGTCTGAATTTACCTGCAATTGTAATCCTAGTACTGGAATAGCTGCATTCTAAGCTATGAGAATGAAGTAAGTTGAGTCTTTCATTTTTATCAAAAATAAAGAATCTTTCAAGTCCTTGATATTGTTCAGTTATAGGCTTACTTCTGAGGGCTATTTCTTGTAACAACTAGGAAACAAAATATTCAACAAAATTAAGTTTATTTTATCTCATCAACATAAAGCAGCACATTCATTCATTGAGCACCTACTGTATTCTTGGCACAGATTCTGCCCTAATCGGATTTAGGTTCTAACACAACATTTATATATAGTAAGTTCTGAAAAATATATAAACTGCAATTATAATTATCTGAAAGTTGCCATCAATCCAAGGAGAACAGAAGTTCACAAAAGAAAAAGTTCTCCTTTCTCCCTTCTTTTACTTTCTTCCCTTAGTATCTTTGTGCATAAGTTACTCTGGGAAATGGAATCTCCCTCATATGCTGTGTTTTTGAATTAGTATCTTTGTTTATACATAAACTAATTTCAAAGATGAAAGTAGAATACCAAGGGGAATAAATCTGGTCATAGACAAAATCCAAGTTAACAAAATACTCATCATGAAGCAAACATCCATGTAGTAAAACTGAAGCAAGAGCAAGCTCAGTAATTTGAGAAGTTCATACAATTAGAAACTAGCAGACCTAGGTCTGGCTGATGTGAAGCTTAGGCTTATTTCTCCATCCTATGAATTCATTTTGTGATATGCTTTCATCCTAGGGAAGAATATTAATGGGATTAAAACATACATGAGTCTAGTAAGAAACAGATCAGAGATTCAGAAGTGAGAGCTCTAGATGGACTTAAAAGGTAATCAGAGTTCTCTCAGTACTTAACAGTTCCCTAATGGATCTAATTAATGTACAAATGCAGTCTGTTTCGGACTAGTAAACAATTCACAAAAAATATTATAACTCAATTCAAATGTATAAATCAGATAAATGATAAAGTATTACAAAACAAAGCTAGCGACTGATAAAGCACCTCCTTCAAAGACAAGTCCAAGTTGGCTCTACTCATGGCATCTTCCCTGGCTGTCCCGGACACTGATTATCAATTTATAGCACCCCTTCAGCTCTAGTGCAGCTCTTATATGGATTAGACAACTGCAAATCTGGGACGTTTTTTAAAGCATCAGTTGAGAGATAAGAAGAAATTGGGTTGGTTTGTTTCCCAAACTCACAAAGTTAACTACCGGTGGTTTCAGAACCAGAACCAAGAGCCCCTAACTAGTCCGTGTTCTTCCTGGCACCCAACCCTACCCCCTGCTGCTGCTCTACAACCTGGTACTGAAATCCATAGCTTCCACTTTTATGAAGGACTCAGTTTCTGAAAAGTGAAGCGCAAAATGAACTATCGTGCACTCAAGTGGAAGTCAAGTAATTCTACTGCTAAAAATCGCCCCTACTGCTCACTCTTAAATTTTCTACTACAGCAAAATAGATTTTTTTAAAATTTTTTTATAATGTTTTTTTTTTATTATATTATGTTAGTCACCATACAGTACATCCCTGGTTTCTGATGTAAAGTTTGAGGACTCCATCAAGATAAAAAGCAAAATAGATTTTTAAGTAGTCTCTGCTCAAGGAATGGCTTCTACTAGAGCAGGAAGAGAATAAAAACAGTTCATGTCTAGTCATCACGGATGAAATCAAAGTAGATTCTACTGCTGTATATAAAGCATCATTCTCTATATGACATAATCATTTACTTTTTTTTACAATAGTAGTATAAGGAATCAAAATATGGTTAGTAGTTTTGTAACATTTCAATTTTAATTATGAAATACTTTAAATATGTAGATATGTATTACATATGACATGACTTGATCACACAATTTAATATCAGTAATTAAAAATATTTGTTTCACGAGCACCTGGGTGGCACAGTCAGTCGAATGTCTGGCTCTTGGTTTCAGCTCGGGTCGTGATCTCGAAGTAGTGTAATTGAGCCCCCTGTCTGGCTCCACGCTCAGCATGTAGTCTTCTTCAGATTCTCTCTGCCCCTCCCCCACCCTCTCAAATAAATAAATAAAATCTTTAAAAAAAATTTGCTTCAGATAGCCATATCAAAAAAAATAGGCTTTAGAGCTAATTGTATTATTGCATTGAAGTAGACATACTTAATTCCAATGCATGTTTTTGACTATTACTACATCTGAATGTATCCATAAAATGTTATAAATTTCTTAAATATTTCCAAAAATACTTATCTCCATGTGTCCTTTTACATTTAAATTTTAATGTCATATTTTTGAGATGTATCCATATAAATAGAAGTAGTCCTATGTCATTCATTTTAACTGCTTGATTGCTTTCCATTATACAAATTACCACAGATTACATATCTGTGAGCTTTGGCCAAATGCCTTTTATTAGGTTACAGCAGAGAATGTCTCCCCCTAGGGCACAGCTCAGGAAGGCTTGCACTCAGTATAAAAGAATTGGGGTCCTTATGCTCAGGAATCCTCTCCCATAACACAGGACACTGCACGTGTAGGTTGTCACCTAGTCCTCTTCATGAGGCCATGTGGAAATTGAAAATTAGAGTTCTGCTTGCAGAAATTCATTCTGATTATTTTCTTCACTGGGGGAGGAGGAAGAAAAGCTCATCTGCAATGAGGCTTTGTTTTTGAGATATATTATCGGCTAAATTGTGAGAACATCTTCTAGAAGGGATTGGATTTCTTTTGGCAGACACATTAAGGTATCAATAGACACAGATTAAAATTAATGTGAATTTGTTGGCTTGGAGCTTCTGAGCAAGAAATCTGTATCTAAACTGTAAACCTATGTTAAATGAATGCCCAAGATTTCCATTTTTCAGGTAAGATATTTTATTGACCTGTCCCAGATCCTATGCAGAAATCAGTTTCTCTTCATCTTGTTGCATCTGTGAGTATGTCTCCCAGGGTAGTCCTTCAGGGACAGAGAAGACTTCTAGGGATCAAAAGTTTTTGCAAAGGTCTCAGTTCCAACTTTGCACTTCAAAAAGGAAGAAGACCCGCCACAGAGTGGGCCCAAAAATCCAATCCCCAAGCAGACGTGGCAACAGCTCAATAGTCATTCTTCTATGTTTTGGTCCCACCTTCACTTTAGACACCATGGAGATTCATTTCAAATGACTTTGAAGGGTTGTTACAATATTTGACTTGCCTAATTTCCAAAAAAATGTATTAGGTAATCACAATTACCTAAGATTTTTAATATATAGAACAGAGATTCAAATATAGCTTCAAAACTTGGCATTAATGTAACAATGAGCTACTTTACTTGGTCTCTAAGATGAAATGAAAACTATACCCCTATTTCTTTATTAGCCGTGTTTCTAAAGGAACTGCCTTTAAAACTATGAGAAACAAACTGAGGGCCTCAGAGGGGAGGGGGGTGGGGGAATGGGATAGACCGGTGATGGGTAGTAAGGAGGGCACGTATTGCATGGTGCACTGGGTGTTGTACGCAACTAAAGAATCATCGAGCCTTACATCGGAAACCAGGGATGTACTGTATGGTGACTACCATAATATAATAAAAAATCATTAAAAAAATAAAAAATAAATAAAACCTTATACTAAACCTTATACAAAAACTGGTTCTAATCTACATATCTGCATTTATTTCATTTTAACCAGTGACTATACAGTAAAAAGCTAGAAAGGATTTATTATACTAAGTTATTCATAATAATAAATTTCATTTAGAAAAGTAACAGCTCTCTTAGTATGGTGCATGAGGTGGGCCTTAAAGTGTTATTTGTCACATAAAACCATTTGTTATAATGGCATTTACCATATTAGAATTTGTCCTGTAGGTCATTAACATTCTTTCCCATATGAGTCATCTTCATCTTCAACTATCTCAAGATAATATAAGGTAGCACATTTTAACTTCAATAGGTAGTAATGTTTAAGAATATACAGTGTCGGGGCGCCTGGGTGGCACAGCGGTTAAGCCTCTGCCTTCGGCTCAGGGCGTGATCCCGGCGTTATGGGATCGAGCCCCACATCAGGCTCCTCTGCTATGAGCCTGCTTCTTCCTCTCCCACTCCCCCTGCTTGTGTTCCCTCTCTCGCTGGCTGTCTCTATCTCTGTCAAATAAATAAATAAAATCTTTAAAAAAAAAAAAAAGAATATATGGTGTCAATATAAAATTTTCTTATGACATTTTGTATAACATTTTTAATCTAATAAACATAACAGAGATTTACCAGTGGTGACTCTGTAGTTTTAGAATCTTCAAAGTTTGGCCTCTCGTGCAGATTGCTAAATTCCAAGGATTCTTTGATGTCCTGAGATAATTGCTCCTTAATGGAAGGTTTTTCTAAATCTATACTTGGCAAATAATCCTTGCTCTCAAGTGATACGCAGGAATCACCAGACTTTTGATTACTTTTCATATCTATCATTTTCTCCTTGAAATTTCTTTCAGAAAAGCTGCTTTCCCCTAATTTCTCAATGGCAGGAGAATAAACATCAGGATCCACACTGATGTCAAATTTTGCATTTGAAGTTCCTGCTGTTGAAAACAATTATTTACAAAAGTTAAATAAGCTGATTAGACTGTTAATAAACCAAAACTTCTGTGGTATAAACCTTTATCAATAAGCACTATTTTAGCAACATTTCTTTACTGAGATCTCAGTGGTAAAATACTTTTACTCTGCTTATGTTTATAAATGATAATCATAATTACTGATGTATTCAAACCTTGATGAACCAGACTAATGGAAAAAGGCAAGATTTTATTTGTAATGAAATTTCAAAATTGATGCACATTTTTATTTCAGCCTGTGGTTCAATTCCCCCCTTCCCACATCCTCTCCCACTCAAGTTTTACAATGGCAATTTATGAAAAATAATGCAGAGAGAACTGTATTTCCACATTTTGCCTCTTTTCCTTAGCATGCCTGGTGATGAGGTGAGGGCAAGGGGAAATCTGAAGATGAAGGAACAGTACAAGTTAGGGGCACAGAAAATGTTTCAGCTGGGACACCTGCCTCTGGAAAGCTACAAAATGAGCAAGATTATATTAGTCACCACCTCCTTATGTCTGCTTTAAATAAATGAGTTTCTTTAGATCATTGGTTTTCAACCTTGGTGCACAATGGAATCATCTGAAGGTACTCTTTAAAATTGTCAAATGTATATAAAACTTCAAATGTATATAAGCCTGACCCCAAACCAATTAAATCAGACACTGGGAGTGGGATTCAAGCACTGTTTTTTTCCACCTCCGTCCACCAAGTTCTCCAGGTGATTATAATGTGCAGCCAGGGTTGTGAAACATTGGTCTAAATTTTAGAAAGAATAAAAATCCTTTAACAATTTTTGCACCATACTGCACTCATTTTAAATAAAAATATGTATATTGTTATCCAGACTGAATATAGCTTCATCTGATTATCTCTATGCTCTTTCCAATATAAATATCTTATCTCTATAAATAGATGGTATAAAATAGTAAAGGCTATGACTAAAATACTATCCAGTGATGTAAATTCTGCCTTGCTGCCCAAAGGACTTACTCGTTGCAATCAAATGTTTGTATCACTTGGCAATTACACATAGTATTTAGAACCTCCATTTCCAACAACTATCACCTCTTAAATCACACAAGTACTATCAGAAATACAGTAACTTGTATATCAGAGAAATACTTTTAAAAGTAAAACTTTATAAAAGCTATTCAGTTTAAGGAAACTTCCATTAAAATGCTGTATTTTCTTCCTAAACTTGAATAGAAATTAGTTGATTTTTTTGGTACAAAGAGTTGCCATTTCCTATACATAAATGTCTATAACTAACCTCTGCAATATTTTTGTAAAATTGCAAAACTCCATTATTAGGATCAGTTGATGCTCAAGAGGGGACAAAGCAGCATTTTAATAATCTTTAAAAATGTGATGCAGAAAGTATAGGTATGATTTAATTTAGTTTATTCATTGGAAGTTCCATTAAGTCATAAAAATCAGATGCCTTGGCTCAACATTTGAAAATCAATTAATTTGTCACATCAATAGGCTAAGGAAGAAAAATCACAGGATCATATCAGTAGATGCAAACCAGAAATGAAAGGGAACTTCCTCAACTTGATAAAGATATAAAAAGCCCTAGAGTTAACATCATACTTAATAATGATAAACTAGATGCTTTAATCCTAAGATCAGGAACTAGTTAAGGAGCTCCCCTCTTACAACTCCTTTCCAACATCGCACTACTAATAACACAATACCATTAGCAAACAAAAAATGAAATACTTAAGAATGAACCTAACAAAATACGTATAAGAGCTATATGAGGAAAACTACAAATATCTGATGAAAGAAATCAAAGAACTAAATAAATGGAGAGATAGTCCATGTTCACAAATAGGAAGACTCAACATTGTCAAAATGTCACTTCTTCCCAACTTGATCTATAGATTCAGTGCAACCCCAATTAAAATCCCAGCAAGTTATTTTGTGAATATTGATAAACTGATTCTAAAGCTTATATGGAGAGGTAAAAGACCCCGAAAAGCCAACACAATATGGAAGGAGAAGAACGTCACAGGACTGACACTACACAACTTCAAAAACTACTAAACAATTATAGTAACCAAAACAATGTGGTAATAGTAAAAGTATAGAAAAATAGATCAATAGAACATAATGGAGAATCTATAGATAGTCCCACATAAATACAGTCAACTGATCTTTGCCAAACAGCAAAGGCAAAGTGATAGAGAAAAGACAGTCTTTATAAGTAATACTAGAACTAGACATCCACATGCCCCCAAATTAATCCGGACACAGACCTTCCACCCTTCACAAAAATTAACTCAAAAGAGTGACAGACCTAAATGGGAAATGCAAAACTGTAAAACCCTTAGGACATAAAAAATCTAGATGATCCTGGGTATGTTAATGACATTTTAAGATACACACCAAGGACAGGATCCATGAAAGAAATAATTGATAAGGTGAATGTCATTAAAATTAAAATTCTGTTCTGTAAAAGACACTGTCAAGAGAATGAGAAGACAAGCCATAGACTTAGAGAAAATATTTGCAAAACACATATCTGATAGAGTACTGTTATCCCAAATATTAAAAAATCTAAAATTTCAACAGTAAGAAAGTGGAGAGTTCAATTAAAAAGTAGGCCAACAACCTTAATAGACACTTCATCAAAGAAGATATACAGATGGCAAATAAGCATATGAAAATCTGTTCAACATCATATGCTATTGGGGAATTGCAAGTTAAAACAACAATGAAATCTATTCCACAATTTTTGGAATGACAAAAATCCAAAACTCTGACAATACCAAATGCTGGCAAGAATGTGGAGAATAGGAACTCTCATTCATTGCTGATGGGAATGCAAAATGGTACAGCCACTTTGGAAGACAGTTTGGTGATTTCTTACAAAACTAAACATATTCTTACCATGTGATCTAACAATTCCAATCCTTGGTATTTACCCAAATGAGTTGAAAAGTTATGTTCAAATATACATGGATGTTTATAGCAGCTTTATTCATAATTGCCAAAACTCAGAATCAACCAAGTTGTCCTTCAATAGGTGAATATCTAAATAAATTGTGATACACCCAGACAATGAAGGATTATTCAGTACTAAAAAAAAAAAAAAAAAAAAAAGGAGCTATCAAGCCATAAAAAGACATGGAGGCACCTTTAAGTGCATATTACTAGGTGAAAAAAGCCAATATGAAAAGATTACATAGTGTATCATTCCAGCTCCATGACATTCTGGAAAAGGCTAAATTATAAAGTAAAAAGATCAGTAGTTGCCAGGAGTTAGGAGGGAGGGTGGTAACATAAAAAGGCAGGGCACAGAGTATTTTTAGGGCAATATAATGATTTTTTATGATACTATAATGGTAGATACATGTCATTATAAATTTGTCTAAGCCCACAGAATGTACAATACCAAGAGTGAACCCTAATGTGAACTATGGACTTTGGGTGATAATAGTGTGTCAACGTATGTTTGTTGATTGTAGCAAATGTACTACTCTCATTTGGGAAGTTGATAGTAGGACGAGCTATGAGTTTGTGAAGACACAGTGTATATGGGAACATTCTGTATTTCCTGCCCAATTTTGTTGTGAACCTAAAACTGCTCTAAAAAATAAAGCCTATTTACATAAATTATCTTTAAAGTAACACTTAGTGGGTATTTATATTCAGCATTTTCCCAAAGGTAACTGGAACACCATACTCCAGGTAGGTAAGAAAATACCTTTTTGGAGCCTTGTAAAGTCCTAAATTCCCATGTGGATATAGTTCATAGTTGGTCATAATAATTTAGAGGTTTATTAGTTGCAGATGTCAAGACCAGCAGGATTACCACAGATTATGGTTCTCTACTACCCAATCAGAAGGTAATCATCAGTTTTACAACTAGTTATTTTAAATAATGATCTTAAGTATCTCTCAAATCCTTCATATTAGATATATTTGTCTTTCTGAAAATCCTAAATAGATTAAACATAATATTTGAAAGGCAGATTAGAAACAATCTAGTTCCTATGTTTTAGTTTAGGAAAATGCGATCTAAGAAAGCAAGTGACGTGTTCAAGGTCACACAATGATTTAAGGCAGAAATGGAAATGAAATTTGACTCCCAGACCAAGATAATTTATTGTGACTGTCTTTAAATGGTGCTCTCACCATCTAGAAATTGAAACCAGACATTTGCATACAGCATTCTAATCTATAAATTCTAAGGAAACTACTAGTAACAACAATGTAGATATATAAATGTGACGATTTGTTTGGTTTGGTTTTATCAATTATGTGAAACTTTACATCAAATTCAAATATTTTGGGAGAAGATTTAATGCAAGGGAGGGCAACAGGGTGCCAATTAGATTTTCATTACTAAAATCCCACCCATGTAACCTTTGAAATGCTAGTTCAGTCCACAATAACTTTTAGAGACACCAGCCAACATTGGCTGCTTTCCTTCTGAATATAGACATTGTTGCCCATTGACTGAAAAGAGTATTTGCTAGAAAATTATTTATTTTCAACCAAGTTTTTCTAAGTATTAAATTTTCTGGGCTTAAAATGAACAGCATAATAGGTAAAGTTTCACATACTGCAATACCTACAGGTTTTATTAACTTGCCAACATTCATTGTTAATAATATTAATCCATAAGAAAAAAAGTTACCTTTTGAGTTATTTTTACAGTAAGAAGAGCTGTTGTTCAGATGAAGATGTAAGAGCTCTGTTTTTCCCTTGGTGAAAACATGATGTTGATGGATGTCAGTTTCATATAGAAAAGTGTTCTGATAATCATGAAATGTGCAACTTTCATGTTTCAGGACAAGCAAAAGAGAAGAGTTGAAAGAAATGATATAGAAAAGAAAGTAAAAAGGCCCATCTTATTAAAACAAATACAGTAAAACCTTTAGGGAATAGGGTTATTCACATTAATTTAATATTTTTTTTAACCTTACTGTGGACACATTCTAAACCACAAGTAACTAAATAGTATTATGGATTTTAAAGAAAGAGGCAACTGGGCCAAATCTGATTTAACTGAACAATGTCAAATGAAAACTTCTTTTAAAAAATATTCTGAAATAAGTTTGGTTCTTTATATTCTTTCTTCTAAAAATGGAGAGTTACCTTTTAAGCTCATTGAAATCTGATAAAACCAGGGTTTTATTACTTAAATAAACTTTTTGTTTGTCAATGAACTATCAGAGTCAAAAAGCCATATGTGATATTTATTTTCAATTTTTAATGATGGTTACTATATACTAGCATACATACAATTTAAATAACATTTTCTATGAATTGAATGATATATTCAATAATATCCAATATTTTTTGCAAGCTTTACATAGTACCACCATAAAAATTGATTATGTTCCTGTGTCACTTATGATTCTTTATGGTTCTTCTTAGAAAAGAAGAAACACGGGACACCCGGGTGGCACAGTGTGTTAAGTGTCTGCCTTTTGCTCAGGTCATGATCCCAGGACATGGAGTCCTGCATCTGGCTCCTTGCTTAGCAGGGAGCCTGCTTCTCCCCCTGATGGCTGCTCCCCCTGCTTGTGCTCTCTCTTTCTCTCAGACAAATAAATAAAATCTTTTAAAAAAAGGAAGGAAGGAACTCTATAGGCACCTCCAAACCCAAGATGCAAAACCAGTGCCAAACCATGATCAGTAACATTCTCTGCCTTCTGTAACACCCTACATGGAGGTCAAAGCAGGGCATGTGATAAGATATATAAAAGAATCAAATTAGAGAGCAGATATGTCATTCATTTCCTTAGGAATACAGTAGTCCATACAAATCTCTTATCTACTGACTAAAAGGTTATCTCCTGCCAAAAGCACATTTGCTGCTAGGTATCTGGGTCTATGTCTCCAAACATGGGGCTTTCAGGTCCAAGGGCATCCCTTAGGCCCACTGCTGTTCCAAAATGCTGATAGGGCCTGTGCTGATCTGAACATATAAACAAAAAATTGGTGTAGGGGCTACTTAATAGGAACTTCACTCTGCTCTTTACCCAATTCAATACTTTGTAGTCAAAACACATGAAACCCTAGCTAAAGTTTCAACAGCAAAGGAGTCCTTTTATCATTACTAACAGATACAGCTAGATATTATTTTTCACTTGGAAATGACAAAATTCTAAAAAAAGTTATAAAGTGAACTATTATACTTCACTTGTTTAATTTACCACACAGTGGTAAATTAATGTACCTAGTAAGTAATCTATAGTTTGGGAGTTCTTTTGTCTTTCAAACTAATCATTAATATATCTGTTTTTATTTAGGGTTCATAGCAAACTGAAATAAGAAAAATCCAAAGAGTATCTTTGGAGAAAAGAAGAAAGCTCATATGACATATGTCATCCTTGGTAAGCCATTTCAAATAATAACGCTGAAGTCAGAAGTTATCTATTAAGTAATCCAGATATTAGGTAAGAATATAAATGTATCATTACAGCCACTTTTCTAATTACTGAATGTTGGCAAATATTAGCAATATTGTACACAAATTTAAATGCGGCTTTAGTAGAATATATTCTAACATTGAAGTCACATGTTTTTTACATCATGAATTTCTTTTTTTTAATGTTTTTTTATTATATTATGTTAGTCACCATACAGTCCATCCCTGGTTTCTGATGTAAAGTTCGATGATTCATTAGTTGCGTATAACATCATGAATTTCTCATTTAAAGAGATAGTTGATTTGGGGGTAGGTTTTTAATTAGCATCAAAAGTGAATTAGAAAGATCTTACCTTTGTTGACTGTCTGCATCTGCTAACTCAACTTTATAGGGCACTATGTCTCCCGGTTCTTCAAATTCCTCTTCATAAGTCTTATTCAATGCACGTAGTATAATATTAGTATGTTCAATAAATGTATTTTACATTAACCAGTTAACTTGTATGTAGTATTTAGAGAATTTTCTTCCTACAAAGAATGTCATTAGCTTTCTGGCTATGTGCCATAGAACATTAGTTCTAGAAGATCTAAGCAAATTCAACAACTATTTGTTGAGGGCATTTGCTTTGTCAGCCATTTTATCACTACTATCACACCTAGAAATAACACTAACAGCCATTTGATTATGTAACTACTGAGTGCCAAGTAGGCTAGTGACTGAAATGTTTTTAGTTCTCTGCATAGCATGTTATAAGCTTACTCTGTGCATCAACAAAACAGAGAGAAACACACATACATATGTAAGCACACGTGCTTATTTGTTAAATATCTTAAATTTATCCAGAGGAGAATTAAAATGTCTCTAGGCACACATGCACATAGAGGAGAAGCTATTAACCGAAAGAAGAAAGTAGTATTTAAAGAGATATTTCTTCCCTTCTAGTCTTTTTCTGTGACAGCCACAGGGAGAGAATTATCAAGGACAAGTAGTACATTTAGCTACCAGATGACTAGAAAGTCAGAAATGTGCTAAGTTTGTCAAAACTTAAACTTTCAGCATAAGCTCTACCCCTGATTGGCTCAAGCTCCAGTTGATTCTACTTTGTATCTTCTAGAGGTTTGTATTCAAATTATTATTATACTAAATCCCTTAAATATTATTACTATTTTTCCTTTAAATAGAAAATAATATTAGATGACATTCAAGAAATTACATGTATACAAATTATATTAAATAGATACCATATTAGGAGACTAATTTTTGCTTAAAAAGACTAGTAACATAAAGAACTAAATAAAACAAACACTAAACTACATTTCTATAAGCTAAAAGTAGTACATTTCCCACGCTACATGCTTCCAAAAATGGCACAGTATCAGTACAGCTCACAAATTTACTGCCTACATTAAAGATAATACTGTTTTATTCCTTTCAACATATTTAATTCAAACTCTTGTAAATTTCCTTTCCAACAATATTGAATTATGAAAAAAGTCTTGTTGAAAATACTATGTAGTTGTAATTACATGTTATGAATTTCTTGTTTATTAAGTAATAGAGTAGTCATTATGCACTTACATCATCCAGTTCAACTATTTTTAGAGATGGCTCAGGTCTCTCTATGTTTAATTCTTCTACTGGCAGAAAAAGCTCTGGGTATTGTACTTTGGTCTTCTCAACTAGGATATAAGATTAGGAAATAATATCATCAAAGAATATACTTCACCTGATAATTCCCTATCTTCAAATAACATAGTCAACAATAAAAGAATAATGTTCTCTTGTGCATCCACACTGATATGTAAATGCTATCAGTTTCCCCAGCTCAAGTTAAAATACACATTTTCTTAACATTCAGTGTTTAAATAAACAAAATGATTTATTTTAAGGCAAAGTAAATCTATGGAATGGGAAGAGGAGTGTGCTTGAGTCTGATCTAGAGATAAAGAGTGCATAGCCCAGTTGAGGATAACATAGTAAAAAAACCAAAAGCAGATGCTGACTAATGTTTAGTGTGTAAAATTTGAAATAATAAATTAGAAAATATCTAATCAAGTCTGAACTAACCATCACTATCTTCATCACTTTCATTCTGGGAACACTGTGCCTCAGTAGCAGTTTTACATTGAGGTATGAATGTATCCGGTAGCATGTTTTGAAGTTGCTCCTGTGGTGTTCTACAAAACAAGAAAGAAGCATTATAAGACTAAAATTTATTATCTGAAGTTTTCCCAGATGAGGTCTGGATTTATTTCACAATCGAGTGAGTATGCAAAATTAATGATGAAACCAAAGCTGTGCCTCTAATTCACAGAAGTATGATTGCATAATAGAATCTTAATCTACTAAAATAATTTTGTAAACCAAATTAACATCACACAAGATTTTTCTTTTTTTTAAATTTTTATTTATTTATTTTTTGAGAGAGAGATGAGCACAAGCAGGGTAGGGGCATAGGAGAGGGAGAAGCAGACTCCCCGCTCAGCAGGCAAGCCAGATGTGGGGCTCCATCCCAGGACCCTGGGATCAGGACCTGAGCCATCCAGGCACCCACACACAAGATTTTTCAATTTCAGGTCCTACTATTTTTCGTTTAGGATGAAAATCCAAGTTATGATAGAAGTCAGTGTTCTTGCAGAAGCCACATGGAGTCCATGAAACATACTACACTATTTAAAAAGCTAATTTATGTGGGCCCCTGGGTGGCTCAGTTGGTTAAGTGGCTGACTCTTGGTTTCAGTTTAGGTCATGATCTCAGGATCCTGGAATCAAATCCTGCATCAGGCTCCACACTTAGTGGGGAATCTGCTTGAGGATTCTCTTTCTCCTTCTCCCTCTGCCCCTCTCCCCATCACGTTCTCTCTTTCTCTCAAATAAATAAATCTTTTTTTTAAAAAGCACTGATTTATGAATGTGTGTTATATATTACAGCCTAGGTAATGTGTTGATAAGTACTAAGGGAACCTAAAGACATTCTTTTAAACTTTCACCAAGCCAGTAGGGTGATAAAATCTGCTCCCACAATATGAACATAGTATGTTCTGGCTGTCCCATTTATCACCCAATTAATGAGGTCTGATATGGCCCATCTCGTATAGAAGAAAATGAAATACAGGAATTCTCAAAGGTCAAGATTATGCATCTGGTTCCAGAGGATAGTCCCAAGTTATTGAGAAGGTGGCACTTTTCAATCAAGAATATAAGTAGCTACAGCCCTTCCAGACCATAACAGCTCATGGAGTCGTCATGTAAAAGTCAGGGCCTTCTTAATGATAATAGTATGTAGCATTGATACAAAGCTTAAAATGTACCAGGCTCCACTCTAACTAATTTGGGGTATTAAATATTCATAGGTATGTTAAATAGGCACCAGTATTATCTTACTTTTACAGATGAGAAAACTGAGGCACAAAGAAGTAAATCAACCTGTTCAAAGTCATTCAGGTAGTAAATGCAGAAGAGAATTTGAACCCAAGGAGTCCATCTCCCCAAGTCAATGCTCTTAACCATTACTCTATATGGCCTCTCTCCCAGTTTGCAAAGGCAATAAAATTTGATAATCTGGCAGTCTATGGCTAACTGCATTTTCCCAATATATGTAATGTATATATCAGAACACTCCAAAATATTTATAAATTATTCAGCTTTGTGTCTTAACAAATTTGATGGGTGTGACATCTTACATCTATAATTTAATTAAGTGATGAAAAACATTAAAGAGTAAAGGTCAAAACAAACTGGCACCTGGGCACCAGAAACCTCTTTCCAGTTTGACACAGATATACTGTACAAAAAACTCAATCATAGATGCACACGAATGTACTTTTATCCAGGACTCCTCTCTGAAGTAAAAATTTACCTAATTTAATGAGCAAAGCCCTGAACCAAGGCTTATACTCCAGACAACAGAGTATTGGAACTACTGATTGCTTATTCTAAACTACAATATTTTGTAGACCAAGATATTTTACAGGATTTGCTCACAAACAAACTACTAATTAGTCAATGAACTAGGTCTGTATTCTGGCTTTTGGGACCTTGGCACCATTCCTTGCTTAAAAGGTCATGCCACATAAATAAAGGGTGAAATATCTTTTAGAATAAGATTTCCTCACCAGATTTTCCTCAAAATTTAAACAAATATTTATTGAAGACTGACTAATTGATGGGTACACACTACTGAATATCATACCTAAAAGACTGTTATGGGCATTACACTTTACAAGAGATATAAACAGCATGGACAGCAGTTGCATAGGAATAACGAGAAGAGTATTTGAATGAACTTAAAGCCCTGCCACATAAACCACAAGGGGATGCAACTATATACCTAGTAAAATGACCACCACCGGAGTTAAGATGGCAGAGGAGTAGGGGACCCCTTTTTCAGCCGGTCCCCTGAGTCGAGTTGAATAGGTACCAGACCATCCTGAACATTAACGGAATCAGCATGAGACACAGGAGCTCTGGATCTCTACAAATGAACATCTCCAGTGCTGAGTATTGAGGTAGGAAGCGGGGAGCCGCGAAACCGTGCAAGATATTGGAAGATAAATGGAAGGGGGAGGGAGCCACCGCATTCGGGCGCCGGGAAGCGGTAGCCACCTGCACAGAGGAGTGAGCGGTCTCACGGACCAGCACCCGCGAGAGAGCGGACTGAGACCATGAGCCAGGGGACACATGCCACCAGACTGAAATGGAGCTCCAGTGTGCTCACTGGAACCAGACTGAGACCTGGAGCTCCGGGAGTGTGCAGGGGTGGCTGGCAGCTAGCGGCTGGCATCTAGCAGCTGGCGGTGTTAGAAACACAAAGGACAGAGGAAGTGAGGGCTGGGACGCCCGGTGTGGGGCGCAAATCCCGGGACACTGCAGGGCTGAGCAGCACCAATAGAAACAGAGGTAAAGTGGCCAGAATATCAGTGGAGAATGGTCCACGATCCCTCTGTTCTGAGACAGAGGCTGAGATTCGGCCACTGCTGCTCTGACTCTCAGAAGAGGCACAGCAAACCACCAGCGAAAGCCGCCAGAGAACAAAAGCCTGGAAAGACCGGCTCACAGTATGCCCACCACCATCCCCCCTCGCAGGGGACACGGAGACGCTACCCAAACAGGGTTGCCTGAGTATCGGTGCAGCAGGCCCCTCCCAGAGAAGGCGGACTGAAAAATCAAGAAGCCCACATCCCTAAGATCCCTATAAAACAAGGGCTCACGGCCTGGGTCCCGGTCAATAATTTGGGCTCTGGACAACCCCGCAAACTCTCCTCATCATAATGATGAGAAGGAGAAATCCCCCACAGCAAAGAAAAGACAATGAGTCTGTGGCCTCTGTCACAGAACTAATGGTTACGGATATAACCAAATTATCAGAAATGGAATTCAGAGTAACAATGGACAAGATGATGTGTAGACTTGAAAAAGTATTAACTAAAACGTTAATGAGAATATAGAATCTCTAAGGGTGGAAATGAGAGCGAATCTGGCAGAAATTAAAAATTCTGTGAGCCAAATGCAGTCAAAACTAGAGGATCTGACAGGCACGGTGACTGAGGCAGAAGAACGTATTGGTGAATTGGAGGATGGGTTAGTACAAGAGAAAGCTAAAATAGAAACTTGGCTCAAAAAAATCCAATCCCAAGAATGTAGGTTACGGGAGATTACTGACTCAATGAAACGTTCCAATGTCAGAATCATCGGCATCCCCAAGGGGGTGGAGAATAACAGAGGTCTAGAAGAGATATTTGAACAAATTGTAGCTGAAAACAACCCTAATCTAGCAAGGGAAACAAACATTCGTATCCAAGAGGCAGAGAGGACCTCTCCCAAGCTCAACCACAACAAACCTACACCACATCACGTCATAGTGAAATTGCAAATATTAGATCCAAGGATACATTATTGAAAGCGGGCAGGACAAAGAAATTTCTCATGTACCAAGGCAAAGGCATCAGAATTATGTCAGACCTGTCTACACAGACCTGGAATGAGAGAAAGGATTGGGCGGGGGGGCATTTTTAAAGCTCTTTCAGAGAAAAACATGCAGCCAAGGATCCTTTATCCAGCAAGGCTGTCATTCAGAATTGATGGAGAAATAAAGAACTTACAGAATCGCCAGTCATTGACCAATTTCATAACCATGAAACCAGCCCTACAGGAGATGTCAAGGGGGTTCTATAAAGGTGAAAAGGCCCCAAGAGTGATACAGAACAGAAAGTCACAATCTATAAAAACAAAGACTTTACAGGCAACATGGCATCTTTAAAATCATATCTCTCAATATTCAGTCTCAATGTAAATGGCTTAAATGCTCCCATAATGACACAGGGTTGCAGATTGGATAAAAAGACATGACCCATCCATGTGCTGTCTACAAGGGACTCATTTTGAACCTAAAGATGCATTCAGACTGAAAGTAAAGGCATGGAATACCATCTTTCACGCCAATGGACCTCACAAGAAAGCTGGGGTAGCAATTCTCATATCAGACAGATTGGATTTTAAACTAAAGACTATAGGTAGAGACACCGAAGGTCACTATATTATTCTTAAAGGATGTCTCCAACAAGTGGATATGACAATTGTAAATATATATGCCCCCGAAAGGAGAGCAGCAAGATACACAAGCCAACTCTTAACCACAATAAAGAGACATATAGATAAAAATATGTTAATAGTAGAGGACCTCAACACTCCACTATCAGAAATAGACAGAATACCTATACAAAAAATCGACAAAGAAACAAGAGCTTTGAATGCCATACTCGACCAGTTGGACCTCATAGATATGTATAGAACACTACACCCCAAAACCAAAGAATACTCATTCTATTCTAATGCCCATGGAACATTCTCAAGAATAGACTATGTTCTGGGACACAAAAAAGGTCTCAACCGATACCAAAAGACTGAAATTATTCCTGCATATTCTCAGACCACAACGCTTTGAAATTGGAACTCAACCACAAGGAAAAATTTGGAAGAAACTCAAACATTTGGAGACTAAGAACCATCCTGCTCAGGAATGATTCAATAAACCAGGAAATCAAAAATCGATTTAAACAATTTATGGAGACCAACGAGAATGAAAACACAACAGTCCAAAACCTATGGGATACTGCAAAGGCAGTCCTAAGGGGGAAATACATAGCCATTCAAGCCTCACTCAAAAGAATAGAAAAATCTAAAATGCAGTTTTTATATTCTCACCTCAAGAAGCTGGAACAGCAACAGAGGGACAGGCCTAATCCACGCACGAGGAAGCAGTTGACCAAAATTAGAGCTGAAATCAATCAGGTAGAAACCAGAAGTACAGTAGAGCAGATCAACAGGACTAGAAGCTTGTTCTTGGAGAGAATCAATAAAATTGACAGACCACTGGCAAGACTTATCCAAAAGAATAGAGAAAGGACCCAAATTAATGAAATTATGAATGAAAAGGTAGAGGTCACAACCAACACCAATGAAATTGGAAGGATTATTAGAAACTTTTATCAACAGCTATATGCCAATAAATTAAGCAATCTGGAAGAGATGGAGGCCTTCCTGGAAACCCATAAACTAACAAGACTGAAACAGGAAGAAATTGATTTTTAAGAGGCCAATTAATTATGAAGAGATTGAGTCAGTGATAAACAACCTTCCAAATAACAAAACTCCAGGCCCGGACGGTTTTTGGGGAATTCTACCAAACATTCAAAGAAGAAATAATACCTATTCTCCTAAAGCTTTTGAAAACATAGAGACAGAACGAAAGCTACCAAACTCATTCTATGAGGCCAGTATTACCTTGATCCCCAAACCAGGCAAAGACCCCAACAAAAAGGAGAATTACACACCGATTTTCCTAATGAATATGGATGCCAAAATCCTCAAGAAGATCCTGGCAAATAAAATCCAACTGTACATTAAAAGGATTATCCATCATGACCAAGTGGGATTCAGCCCTGGGATGCAGGGGTGGTACAACATTCGCAAATCTATCAGTGTCTTAGATTTTATTCAGAAACAAAAATTTAGAAACCATATGATTCTCTCAATTGATGCTGATTAAAACCCTTCAGAGTGTAGGAAGAGAGGGTTCATTTCTCAAGACCATAAAAGCCATCTATGAAAAGCCTACAGCAATTATTATTCTCAATGGGGAAAAGCTGGAAGCCTTTCCCTTAAGATCAGGAACACGACAAGGATGCCCACTCTCGCCACTATTATTCAACATAGCACTAGAAGTCCTTGCAACAGCAATCAGACGACAAAAAGGGATCAAAGGTATCCAAATCAGCAAAGAAGAAGTCAAAATGTACTGTATGGTGACTAACATAATATAATAAAAAATCATTATTAAAAAAAAAATTTCTCTCTTCACAGATGACATGATACTCTATATGGAAAACCCAAAAGAAGCCACTCCCAAACTATTAGAAGTTATAGAGCAATTCAGTAATGTGGCGGGATACAAAATCAATGCTCAGAAATCAGTTGCATTTCTACACACGAACAATGAGACTGAAGAAAGAGAAATTAGGGACTCCATCCCATTTAAAATAGCACCAAAAATTATACGTTACCTTGGAATTAACTTAACCAGAGATGTAAAGGACCTATATTCTAGAAACTATAAATCAATCTTGAAAGACATTGAGGAAGACACAAAAGATGGAAGAATATTCCATGCTCATGGATCGGAAGAATTAACATAGTTAAAATGTCCATGCTACCCAGTGCAATGTATATCTTCAACGCTATCCCGATCAAAATACCGAGGACATTTTTCAAAGAACTGGCACAAATAGCCCTTAAATTTGTATGGAACCAGAAAAGGCCCTGAATCACCAAGGAAGTGTTGAAAAGGAAAAACAAAGCTGGGGGTATCACAATGCCGGATTTCGAGCTGTACTACAAAGCTGTGATCACAAAGACAGCATGGTACTGGCACAAAAACAGACACATAGACCAATGGAACAGATTAGAGAACCCAGAAATGGACCCTCGGCTCTTTGGGCAACTAAACTTTGATAATGCAGGAAAAAACATCTGGTGGAAAAAAAGACAGTCTCTTCAATAAATGGTGCTGGGAAAATTGGACAGCTACATGCAAAAGAATGAAACCTGACCACTCTCTCACACCATAGACAAAGATAAACTCCAAATGGATGAAAGACCTCAATGTGAGACAGGAATCCATCAAATTCCTGGAGGACAACATAGGCAAGAACCTCTACGACATCGGCCACAGCAACCTTTTTCATGATACATCCCCAAAGGCAAGAGAAACAAAAGATAAAATGAACTTGTGGGACTTCATCAAGATTAAAAGTTTCTGCACAGCCAAGGAAACAATCAAAAAAACCTAAGAGGCAGTCCACAGAATGGGAGAATATATTTGCAAATGATGCTACAGATAAAAGACTGGTATCCAAGATCTACAAAGAACTTCTCAAACTCAATACACGAGAAACAAATAAACAAATCAAAAAATGGGCAGAAGATATGAACAGACACTTTTCCAATGATGACATACAAATGGCTAATAGGCACATGAAAAAATGTCAAAATCATTATCCATCAGGGAAATTCAAATCAAAACCACACTGAAATACCACCTTACACCAGTTAGAATGGCAAAAATTGACAAGGCAAGAAACAACAATTGCTGGAGAGGATGTGGAGAAAGGGGATCCCTCCTACATTGTTGGTGGGAATGCAAGTTGGTACAGCAACCCTGGAAAACAGAGTGGAGGTCCCTTAAAAAGTTAAAAATTGAGCTACCCTATGACCCAGCCATTGCACTACTGGGTATTTACCCCAAAGATACAGGCATAGTGAAGAGAAGGGAGTTCTCAACATTTGCTGCAACATGGATGGCACTGGAAGAGATAATGCTAAGTGAAATAAGTCAAGCAGAGAAAGACAATTATCATATGATTTCTCTCATCTATGGAACATAAGAACTAGGAAGATTGGTAGGGGAAGAAGGGGATAAAGAAAGGGGGTAATTAGAAGGGGGAATGAAGCATGAGAGACTATGGACTCTGAGAAACATACTGAGGGCTTCAGAGGGGAGGGGGATGGGGGAATGGGATAGGCTGGTTATGCATAGTAAGGAGGGCACATATTGCATGGTGCACTGGGTGTTATACGCAACTAATGAATCATCGAACTTTACATCAGAAACCAGGGATGTACTGTATGGTGACTAACATAATATAATTAAAAAAATTTTTTAAAAAGAGTAGATATAAAGCAGAAGGTTTGGAGTGTTACAAGTTGAATGTTTAAAAGTATACTATACTATATACTAAAAAGTATACTATATACTAAAATCACTAATGAATTACTTGTCATTCAAAAAAAAAAATGACCACCACCAAACAAACAAAAAACCCTGAAAATACCAGGCTCTGTTGAAGTTAGAGAGCAACCAGAAGTCATACATTGAGGGAAAGGACACAAACTGTGCAGTTGCTTTGCAGAAATGGTCAGAGAGTTTCTCATAAAGATAAACATCCACTTACCATATGATCTAGCCATCTCAGTCCCAGGTATTTACCCGGGGAATTAAAAACTTATATTCAAGCAAAAACCTATTTGCAAATCTTTCTAACCCGTTTAGTCATAATTGCCAAAAACTAGAAATCAGCAGGATGTTCTTCAATAGATTAATGGATAAACTGTACATCAGGATGATGAAATCTCCCCCACAATAAAAAAAGAATGGATTTTGATTCACTGAAGAACACAGATGACTCTTAAATGCATTTTGCTAAGGAAAGGACACAAAAGACTACATATGGTGTGGTCTCATTTATATGACATTCAGAAAAAGGCAAATATGTATGGATAGAAACAGATTGATGGTTGTCATGTGTTGAGGAAGAAGGGCTGAGTACAAAGGGGAAGCAAAAGGGAATTTGGGGGCAATGAAAATGTGGTGTTTGGTACTATGGAGAACACTTGACTCCAGGCATTTGTAAAAACCCACAGAACTGTATACAAGTTCATGCTATTCAAATTTTAAAAAGTACTTGGGATATGGACATAACCCAGTAAATGGCAGAACTACTCTAAAGAAGATGGGGAAGAAATGAGGGCCACGGCCTCAGTAACTTTGGAGAAAAAAGATTCTGACTGTATAGTGTAGGCTAAAGATAAAAAGCACCGCACACAAACAATGCACTGTAGTGTATATACAGAGAGAGTAGTGTATATATACACATATACACACGGGATGATAAATGAATAAATATATCATAGATAATGAAAGCCAAGGTTCTCACTGTAGGTGAAAGAAACTAAAAATAAGCAAAGGGAGAACGTGATGCTGGTTTAGAGTCAGAGGTATGAGTACACTCATGTTTACTTTAACAGATATTCAGGTAGATAGATACAGAAATATATTTGGCTGTATGTTTATAGTGGGTAAGTATACATACATATATTTCCTAGATGATCTCTGGGAAAACCTAGGCTCTGTGGTACCTTTGTAGCCATGAACATACCTATAATCCAGATCTTGGTTTTTGAATACCATTTTCCAAATAATTCAAATAATCAAGATTATTTGGAAAATTTATTTCTGGCCTAGGGCACAAAAATGCATCTTGGGTGCCAGAAAAATGAAGGATGTTACAAGCAAACCAACCAATAAACAAAAAAGGATGAGACTATGTTGAAAGCAGAGAGGAGTCAACCTGAATCAGCTCTCAAGCCAGGAGCCATTTGAGTCACAAAATAAGTAACAATAGTATGGGATATCAATCCAAAAAACAAAACACATATCCATGCGTCTACACAAATTAATAACTGAGTAAATAAATGAAAGAGGGGAAGGGATAGTCTTCCTTGAAGGATTCTAATTAATAAGTATAGTAGAAATGGAGGAAACAGAAAATCCCTAGCTATTCTGCTTCTGGCAAAAGCCACTGATATATGAAAATTAGTAGAGGAAAGTTGAAGGAAAAACAGGATTTTTGTATCACCTCAAGGTATCTCCCCTAAAACCTTTATTACTTACTATGATATGAATGTACCCCCTCCCAAAATTCCTATGTTGAGATCCTAACACCCAACATGATGGCATTAAGAGGTGGGGTCTCTGGGAGGTGATTAGGTCATGAAGGTATAGACCTCATGTGGGACTGATGCCCTTATAGAAGAGAGCCAAAAGAGTGATGTGAGGACACAGCAAAAAGATGGCCTTCTATGAACTAGGAAGCAGGCCATCACTAGGCTCTGAGTTTGCCAATATCTTGATCTTGGACTTCCAACCTCCAGAACTCTGAGAAATAACTCTCTGTTGTTTTCAAGGCACCCAATTTATGTTATTCTGTTACAACATCCCAAATGGACAAAGCCAAAAATTGGTACCAGAAGTGGGGTGCTGCTAAAAATGTGGAAGCAGCCTTGGAACTCACTGATGGGTAGAGGCTGAAAGAGGTTTAAAGTTGGTACTAGAAAAAAATATATACTGCTATGAAAGAACCCTTAAAGACAATTCTGGTGAGGACCCAAAAAGAGGAGAACAGAGGAAAAGCCTCAGTCTTCTTACAGAATACCTAAGTAATCCTGAACAGAGTGTCAGTAGAAATATGGATGGATGGTAAATGCCATTCTGCTTAGGTATCAAATGGAAATAAGAAACATATTATTGGATACTGGAGGAAAGGCAATTTTCATTAATAAAGTGGCAAAGAACTTGGCTGAATTGTGTCTATGTCCTGGTATTTTATGTAAAGTAGAACTTACAAGCGAAATTATTTCTATGGCTGAGGCAATTTCTAAGCAAAGTATTGGAGGAGAGGCTTGGTTTCTCTTGACTGCTCAGAGTAAAATGCAAGAAGGGAGAAATGACTTAAAGACAGAATTATTAATCAAAATATAAGCAAAACTGAAATATTTGGAATATTCTCAGAATATACATATTGAAAAAGAACGAGAGGGTCTATTCAGGAGAGAAGAAGAAGTAAATGGCCAAAGGGTCACCTGACAGGGAGATTAATCAGAGTCGTCCAAATAGAAGTCATGACTTTTATCAGAGACAATGGAAAAAATGACCTCCAAAGGCAATTAAAAAATCATCAGGGCTATCCCTCCCACTTCAGGCACAGAAAGCTCCAGGCCACAAGAGCACCTATTGGGGCAATGCCTGGTGAAACTATGGGGGCAAGGAAGCCCTGGTAACCCCAAGCTAGAAAAGCCACATGATTTCAGCCCAAGGGAATCACAGGATGCAACCCCACATAGAGCCATCATATGAATGGGACCACACAAAGCCATAGGGGTAGAGCCACCCAAAGTCTTGGGAGCCAGCCCCTGCCCAGCATAGCCATAGGGACACTGCCTTAGTGTGTCTGGAAGGCAGAACCCCTACTCTAGTGTGTCTGGAAGGTGGGATCTCCATCCCAGTGGGCCTTGGAGTGCAGAGCATCAATGAAGAGGATAATTTTAAGACAAGGTTTAGTAGAATTTGCCCTGTGGGGTTTCAGACTTGCTTAGAACCTGCTACTCCTTTCTTTTTTCCCATTTCTCTCTTTTGGAATGGAAATATTATCCCATGCCTGTCCCACCATTATATTTTAGAAACACATAATGTGTTTGATTTCATAGGTTCATAGAAAGCAATTTGCCTCAGAATGAATCATACATTGAATCTTATCCATATCTGATTTAGGTGATATTTAGATGAGACTTTGGACTTTAAACGTGAGTTTATGCTAGAAGAAGTGAAACTTTTGGGGCTTTTAGGATAGAATGAATATATTTTGCCTGTGAGACTGACGAACCTTGCAGGGGCCAGGGCAGAAAGCTCTGTTTGGAGTGGTTCGTATGTTGCAATCCTAACTCCAAAGTGATAGTATTAGGAGGTGGGCCTTTGGGAGGTGATGGAGTCATAAGGATAGAGCCCTTATGAATGGGATTAGTGCCCTTACAAAAGAGACCTGAGAGAGTTCCCTTGCCCACTCTGCCACATGAGGACGCAGTGGGAAGGCCATCTGTGAACCAAGAAGCTGGCTCTCTCCAGATACCTAATCTGCTGGCACCTTTTACTTGGATTTCCCATCCTTAAAAACTGAAACATGAATGTTTGTGTACATAAGCTACCTGGTCTATGGTACTCTGTGTAATAGCCCAAGACATTATTTACAAAGGAAAAGAGTGAGTGTGCAGTGGAGAAACTCGGTGAGCACCACTTTAACCACGGGCTTAAAGGTTAACATACTGGTAATGAGATATACTGACAGTATGATCCTGTGATGCCACACACTGAGAAGGGCGCATCCTCTCTGTGTTATCCTTCCTCAAAATGCACAACCTCAATCTAATTATGAAAAAAAAATCAGATCCAAATTGAGTATATTCTATGAAACACCTGGCAAGTACTCTTGAAAAATGTCAGGGTCTGAGAAAAACAAGGAAAGACTGAGGAAGTGTAATGGATGAGAAGTTATGATTAAAAAAAAAAAAAAGGCAATGTGAGATCTGGATTGGATCCTGAAGTGGAATAAAGACAACAGTGGAAAAACTGATGAAATCCGAATAAAGTCTGTAGTTTAATTAATAATATTGTACCAATGTTAATTTCTTGGCTTTGATACATGCACTATGGTTATGTAAGATGTTGCCATTATGGAAAGCTGAATGAATGATATGTGGGAAATCTTAATACTGTTTTACAACTCCTCAGTATGCCTTATTTCAAAATTTAAAAAAAATTTAAACCTTGCCACATGAAAAACAGTTAAATGTGCATAGAAGTAGATAATAACCTGTCAAACAAAAGTTTCAAGGAAGGTATAAGGGCTGACTTCAAAAATCTAAAGGAATGCCATGGAGAGGAAGAATTCGATTTGCTCTGTATTGGCTTAATTGGTAGAGTTGAGACCATGTTTAGAAACCAGTCAGAAACAAATTACAGCTCACTAAGAGGTCAGCAGGCAGAAATTTCCAAAGATGGAATGGGCCATCTCAGGGGATAGTTTTATATGATTGAAGGTGAAGCAAGGGCTTGATGACCACTCCTCAGGTACATTCTAGACAGGTCCTCCAACACATTGCTCCCCAAAATGCAGCTCAGAGACCAGAATTACCCACACTAGTATCAGCTGGGAGCTGTTAGAAATTCAGAATTGCAGAGTGTCAGGTCCCACCCAGACCTAGTGAAGAAGAATCTGTATTTTGCCAGTCTACAGGTGATTCACAGGCACAATAAAATGTGAGCAGTACTGCCATAGGGCAAAGTGAGCCTTTAAAGGTACCTCCCAATACAGATCTTATTTGATCATAAAATTGTAAATGACTCTAACATGTACTCAGTTGTAATTCTGGTCTGATATTTAATAGTTTAACTTTTAAACAATTTATGAAATGGCACCTCTAATGATATAGTCTTTGAATAAAATAATTAAATACTATTAATAAAACTATAGTATTAAAGGTCTAATTAACTTAAAAGTAGATTCTGAAAGTAGAGCCTCAAAAGTTTATGCTAATGTAAAAAAATGAGAGCAATATCTTTTCAAAGTAATCTTTCATTATCACATTGTTTTTGCTATTATTCTTAAATTCTATACCATATTTGTGCATTTCCTCAGATGCACATTTGCATTTCTCCTAGCAAACTCTAAATTAATGGTGCATCACATACATAAATAAAATTTAAATTCTTATTAAACAGTAGAAGCTTCACAGGGATTTAATATTGCTTTAAAATTATTTATGCAAATGTGAAGCACACATATAAAATTGCTACAGAAAAGCATGTCACACAAGCCAGGAACATAAATAGCTTTTATATTTCTTATTAATAATGCAAGACTTCAGAAAATACCTTCTGTGTTTTTTAAGCCATAATTTTTCCATATAGGATAGACTGTCTTCTTTAAATTCAATGTTGAGTGGTTCTCTCCAAATTTTCAGATTAGTTTGTACTTCACATTCTTCCAATGAGTCTATAAAAATAAATATAATGTGCAAAATTAAGGTAATCTATAAATTACATCTCTCAATATACAAAACTTACCATTTTTGAAACAAATATGCTTTGATATTTATCTATGCAATCAACAGTTCTAGGTTTAATTAATGCAAATGTGTTAAATACTAGTGATTTATTAAATGACTGTATAGACAGTTTTCTTCAATAATCCCTTGAAATGAAAGAATCTTATGATTCATAAGGTTTTTAAAAGCAACCAATTCTCAGGGATGTACTGTATGGTGACTAACATAATATAATAAAAAAAACATTAAAATAAAAAAATTTTTAAAAAGCAACCAATTCTTTTCAATGATAAATACAAACAGATTCATTATATATTCTATCAATGCACACACACATAAAGGTATGTATTATAGCCACTGACAATAATATTTACATATTATGGGAAACAGAAAATAAATAACTCAGAATGGCACCTGGAGGAGACAACTGTCCTCATGAATTTATATCTACATGGCAATTCACTTCCAGATGCTTAAGATGTTTCTGAAGTACTACTAAATTAAAACCACTATTCAGAGATATTTAAAACTGATGGAGATTTCTGGGAAAGAAAGCAGTGTAAATCCAGGATTACCAGTCTCTCCACCTTCCTGGATACTATCCGTCTCTCCAAACTGATCATCATAGGAGGAGAAAAATTGCTGAAGGAGAAGAAAGGGAAGTAGTAAAGAGGAGAAAAATTATTTTCGAAGACTGAAATTAGAGATTAGTTCCAACTTCATACAACATGGCTGTTAATGAATAGCTTCCAGAACAGCCAAATGCAGAAACTAAATAGAAAGAAACCAAAATAATTTAAGTCACACTACCCCTATTCTTCCCAAAAAGTGGAACTGTGTTGAAGAAAGCAATTGGAGGAAGTACTGAGCAACACCTCCAGAATACACTAAACTGAAAGAATGGGAGTTAAGGATGTGAGCAAAAGGAGATCCCTCTACTATGGGTCCTCCTTTCCAGTGCAAAACAAAGTATCTCTTGATAGGAAAGCTGAAGCTAAAAATGAGGATTCACTTTTTTCTCTGTCTAGTCATAAAGAAGAGCCACTCTGCTTGAGAGATAACCCCCAGATCTATCAGGTGAGGAGGAGGAAGGAAGTAAAGCAGCTGACCTGTGATTCACTCTTCTCCCATTACCAATGGTACATCCCCAGGAAATAAAGATGGCAGGTGACCTAGGTTAATTTGTTTGTGACTATGTTAATAACTGGACCTTCTGGCAAATAGATTAATGATATTTATGGAAGCAGACTCTTATCTGTTTAATGCATTTAACAGGACAGCCCTTGTTTAGAATTACTTATAGAAAACATATCTAGGACACATGGATCTATGAAACATGTCCCCTTGAAAAGTGCCACAGAAGCTACATAACTAAGGTTTTGGTTTGCTCCCTTGTTTTCACGGGTCTCTGGCTACCTTTTGTGAGAATTTGTGTGAGATACCCCAGTATTCATACTGATTGGATGGTGGGTGTTTTTCTCAATAGACAGTGCCAAAGTCTTAAGGTGAACATATCTTTTGATGTGTTTCAAGAGGTGTTGGAAGAACAGCCAGGCAGCCAGTGTAGCTGAAACAGAACAAGCCAGAAGGAGAATAAGTGGGAGGTGAGATCACAGAGATAACGGACTTCAGATTACCTTGAACCCTCCACGCCATTGTAAGTACTTGCCTTTCACACTAAAGGAAATGAGCCTTTGGAGTTCACTTAAAATGAAACTAAATTAGAAACTAAATTAGAGGGGTGCCTGAGTGGCTCAGTTGGTTAAGCGTCTGCCTTCAGCTCAGGTCATGATTCCAGGGTCCTGGGATTGAGTTGTGTGTATCAGGGTCCCTCCTCAGTGGGGAGTCTGTTTCTCCCTCTCCCTCTCCTTTTGCCCCTCCCCCTGCTCATGCTATCTCTCTGTCAAATAAAAAATAAAATCTTTGAAAAGACAAAAAATGAAATCAATAACAGAAATAACTAGAAAACTTGAAAATTCAAAGCATGTTACTAAGCTAAATGGCCAAGAAGCATATAAAAAGATACTCAATATCATTTGTAATGAGTTACACAAAATAAATATGCCATTTCATCTTTATCAGAGCAGCAAAAATTTAAAAATCTGACAAAGTGTTGATGATAATGGGAGGCGATCAAACCTCTTATCTACTGCAGCTGGCAGTATAAACTGATACAAATACTTTGGTAAATAATTCAGTTTTACCTAGTATAGTCAAAGACATACACAGCCTATGACCCAGCTATTCCACTCCCAGGAAAAGACATCCTAGAAATGTCTGCACATGTGTACCAAGAGACCTACAGACAAATATTCATACCAGCATTGTTTGTAATGGCAAAATGGGAACCAATCCCAAAACCCATCAACATTTAAACAGGTAAATAGTGGTATTTTCATATAGCAGACGACTTAGGCAGTAAAAATGAATAAAATACAACTATCCACATCTTCATGGGTAAATCTCAGTAAATAATAGTGAGTGAAGTAGGTTGCAAAAGAATACCTACAATAGCTTTCCACTTACCGAATGTTCAAATACATGCAAATTTAACAATTTATTGTTTAGAGATACACACGTATAGTAAACTACAAGGAAATTTTTTTTAAAATGAAAAAATACAGAATCTAGGTTAGTGACAATCTCTTAGAGAGGAGGAAAGAGAGGTGCCTGGGTGGCTCAGTGGGTTAAGCGTCTGCCCTCAGCTCAGGTAATGATCTCAGGGTCCTGGGATTAAGTCCGGAATAAGCTCCTTGCTCAGCAGGGAGTCTCTTTCTCCCTCCCTCTCTTCCACCTCCCCCCTTCATGCTCTCTTTCCCTCTGTCAACTAAATAAACAAAATCTTAAAAAAAAAAAAGAGGAGGAAAGAAGAGAACAGGTGCTTACTGCTTTTTCTCCAGAATCTATACAAATTTTGTAAATGTTCTTTTGTATCAACTTAATATGTTAGGAAAAGAAAAATATTGGCAAACATATATATATGGTACACACAGAGTTTTATATATATATATATATATATATATATATATATATATATATAATACTCTGGGTCAAAAATATCATATATCAACAGAGGTCCTCATCTTAATGATTTCTCTTCAGCAACCACTGACACAACATTTCTACATTTAAAAATTTATTTTAAGGTAATTGTACAAGCACACAAATAGCTAAGATGGTCATTATAACTTATTTTACCATACTGAAAATTAGAAACAAAATATCCATCAATAAAATTCTGATTAAGTAAATCATGGCATACAGAGTATTATGCAACAGTTACAAATGATGATACACAACTGTATTTATATGGAAAGTTGTCCATGACAGAATCTAAGCAAAACAGTTACAAATAGCATGTATAGTGTCACCCCATTTATGCCTGTGTTTGTGCAACTGTGTCTATTGAAAAACATGTACCAACATGTTAACATTGCTTATCTTTAGATGGTTGAATTAGGTTATTTTCATTTTCTTCTTGGTTAACTTTTTGTTATAACAAAATCATGTAAAATAATCATTATATTATTATTATAATATAGTTATCTACACTATGAAAAACAATGTTTTTTCTTCTCTAACCTTATCTGATTTTTCAAATCAGTCCCTTTATTATTTTAAACACTATGTCTTTCAAAGTAAACAATCAAAAAGGTATTTTTATAGAAGACTTTTCCCTTTCAGAGTAGAAAAGTAAAAAATACATCAAAATTTGAAAGTTCAAATAAAAAGCACATAAAATAACATAGTCAATGAGAATTACATTAAGATACATGCTACAAAGAGAGTATATAAATAAAATCTTGGAAATATTAATGAAACTGATGTAGCATGAATAAGGGTAGGGAAAAATACTTCAAACAATATTATTTGGTAAAAAATCCAATTCTAATTGGAAGATGGTATGTAATACCTTGACATTAGGAATTACACTGTTATGAAGAATGAATAATCAGGAAAGTTCTTGTGCTGGAAAAAAAATGAAGTAAAAATAATAAAATTGGATGCTGACAATAAAGATTCATGATTGAAATTCATTATCTAACATTTTATTTTCAGTGAAAAGCAATTGAGAGTCGCTATAAGATTCTGAGTAATAAAATTAATAAATCAAATAGTTTTAAAAGTATGATATTCCTCAAGAGATTCTGGGAAATGTAAAGCTGAGACAGTATGCGCCTCAGTCATCCAATCTGCAATGTCTAGAATATGGGGGCAAAAACCATCAAGAAAAAATAAAAATAAGAAATATCCTTTGGACAGGAAAAAAAAAGATAAGTCAATTCTCCTTCTTAAGTTCATAGCCATCCTTGAACTATATTTTTTCAAGACACATACAAAAAATTTCTTTACTTCTCTATATCACAGATTCTCTTGTTTTATGTATACATACAGTTCAATAAAGGAACAGTTGTCCTGATGAAACTTTCTGCCAGGAGTGGGGAAGCTGAAAGCATCCAATTCTCCATTCATTTGACAGTCTGAGTTTACATAGGAAACAAACACAAATCTCCCCAGTGCTCAAGTCAGGGCTCTATAAATATCAAACCACTTACCCCTGGTTGTGCAGTGAGTGCTCTTTTGAGGAGTTACATCAGACTGTTATCCTAATGCTAACAGTTTTTGAACATTGCATTTATATTCACAGAGAATGGAGATAAATAAAATAAATTCAGGTTCATTTTATAACATTCATTTTATAAAAATAGCTGTACCTGCTTTTGCTTCATGTAAGTTGTGTTTCTCATTGTCATCTTGATGTCCAGTTCTCCATTGATTTAAAGCTTCCTGAAAGGACTGGGCAGAAGCTTCTTCATCAAATGACCCTTCACAGAGGAGCCTATCTTTTGGATTCGAACATTCTGCTTTTTTTGTGGTTGGAACTTCTACCTAAATCAATTAAAAGTGCATCTAAGTGTGCTTTCCTAAATTTTTCATATCTTAAAATGCAGGTAGCATTAATTATTAGGCATTTTGGATCATACACTACTTTTTAACTGAAAAACGGAATGCTTTTAAGTTGCACTTATGTATATGTTTTCCTGATTTCTTTTTCTTTCTTTCTTTCTTTCTTTCTTTCTTTCTTTCTTTCTTTCTTTCTTTCTTTCTTTCTTTCTTTCTCTTTCTTTCTTCTTTCTTTCTTTCTCTCTCTCTTTCTCTCTTTCTTTCTTTTCTTTCTCTCTTTCTCTCTTTCTCTCTTTCTTTCTCTTTCTTAATATTTTTTTATTATATTATGTTAGTCACCACACAGTACATCCCTGGTTTCTGATGTAAAGTTTGATATTTATTAGCTGCATATAACACCCAGTACACCATGCAATATGTGCCCTCCTTACTACCTATCACCGGTCTATCCCATTCCCCCACCCCCCTCCCCTCTGAAGCCCGCAGTTTGTTTCTCAGAGTCCATAGTCTCTCATGCTTCATTCCCCCTTCTGATTACTCCCCCTTTCTTTACCACTTTCTCCTCCTACCGATCTTCCTAGTTCTTATGTTCCATATGAGAGAAACCATATGATACTTGTCTTTCTCTGCTTGACTTATTTCACTTAGCATTATATCCTCCAGTGCTGTCCATGTTGCAGCAAATGTTGAGAAATCATTCTTTTTGATGGCTGAATAATATTCCATTGTATATATGGACCACAACTTCTTAATCCAGTCATGTGTTGAAGGGCATCTCAGTTCCTTCCACGAGTTAGCTATTGTGGACAATGTTGCTATGAACACTGGAGTGCATATGGCCCTTCTCTTCACTATATCTGTATCTCTGGGGTAAATACCCAGTATTGCAATGGCTGGGTCATAGGGTAGCTCAATTTTTAACTTTCTAAGGGACCTCCACACTGTTTTCCAGAGTGGCTGTCCCAACTTGCATTCCCACCAACAATGTAGGAGGGATCCCCTTTCTCCACATCCTCTCCAACAATTGTTGTTTCTTGCCTTGTCTATTTTTGCCATTCTAACTGGCGTAAGGTGGTATCTTACTATGGTTTTCATTTGAATTTCCCTGATGGATAATGATTTTGAACATTTTTTCATGTGTCTGTTAGCCATTTGTATGTCTTCATTGGAAAAGTGTCTCTTCATATCTTCTGCCCATTTTATGATTTGTTTATCTGTTTCTCGTGTATTGAGTTTGAGAAGTTCTTTATGGATCTTGGATACCAGTCTTTTATCTGTAGTATCATTTGCAAATATATTCTGATTCCTGATTTCTTTAAAACCATATCAACAATTAGAAATGGTGCAAGAGACAAATAAAAGATTAGTTGCCCAAAGAGCCTAGGGTCCATTTCTGGGTTCTCTATTCTGTTCCATTGGTCCATGTGTCTATTTTTGTGCCAGTACCATGCTGTCTTTGTGATCACAGCTTTGTAGTACAGCTCGAAATCTGGCATTGTGATGCCCCCAGCTTTGTTTTTCCTTTTCAACAGTTCCTTGGTGATTCGGGGCCTTTTCTGGTTCCATACAAATTTAAGGACTATTTGTGCCAATTCTTTGAATAATGTCATCGGTATTTTGATCGGGATAGCATTGAAAGTGTAGATTGCTCTGAGTAGCATGGACATTTTAACTATGTTAATGCTTCCGATCCATGAGCATGGAATATTTTTCCATCTTTTTGTGTCTTCTTCAATGTCTTTCAAGAGTGATTTATAGCTTCTAGAATATAGATCCTTTACATCTCTGGTTAAGTTAATTCCAAGGTAACGTATGGTTTTTGGTGCTATTGTAATGGGATGGATTCCCTGATTTCTCTTTCTTCAGTCTCATTATTCGTGTACAGAAGATAAAATGAACTTGTGGGACTTCATCAAGATAAAAATCTTCTGCACAGCCAAGGAAACAGTCAAAAAAACTAAGAGGCATCCCACAGAATGGGAGAATATATTTGCAAATGATGCTACAGATAAAAGACTGGTATCCAAGATCTACAAAGAACTTCTCAAACTCAATACTCGAGAAACAAATAAACAAATTAAAAAATGGGCAGAAGATATGAACAGACACTTTTCCAATGAAGACATACAAATGGCTAACAGACACATGAAAAAAGGTTCAAAATCATTAGCCATCAGGGAAATTCAAATCAAAACCACACTGAGATACCACCTTACGCCAGTTAGAATGGCAAAAATAGACAAGGCAAGAAACAACAATTGTTGGAGAGGATGTGGAGAAAGGGGATCCCTCCTACACTGTTGGTGGGAATGCAGGTTGGTGCAGCCACTCTGGAAAACAGTGTGGAGGTCCCTTAAAAAGTTAAAAATTGAGCTACCCTATGACCCAGCCATTGCAATACTGGGTATTTACCCCAAAGATACAGACATAGTGAAGAGAAGGGCGATATGCACCCCAATGTTCATAGCAGCATTGTCCACAATAGCCAAATCATGGAAGGAACCAAGACGCCCTTCAACAGATGACTGGATTAAGAAGTTGTGGTCCATATATACAATGGAATATTCCTCAGCTATCAGAAGGAACGAGTTCTCAACATTTGCTGCAACATGGATGGCACTGGAGGAGATAATGCTAAGTGAAATAAGTCAAGCAGAGAAAGACAATTATCATATGATTTCTCTCCTCTATGGAACATAAGAACTAGGAAGATCGGTAGGGGAAGAAAGGGATAAAGAAAGGGGGGGTAATCAGAAGGGGGAATGAAGCATGAGAGACTATGGACACTGAGAAACAAACTGCGGGCTTCAGAGGGGAGGGGGGTGAGGGAATGGGATGGGCTGGTGATGGGTAGTGAGGAGCACACGTGTTGCATGGTGCACTTGGTGTTATACACAACCATGAAGCATCGAGCTTTACATCGCAAACCAGGATGTACTCTATGGCGACTAACATAATAGAAAAACAGTAAAATAAAAAAAATGTTTATAATTAGTAAAAAAAAGTTAAAAAAATAAAAATAAAAATATAGTATGAAAAGGATTTTATGGAGAAATTCTCAAAACTTTTTTTATTCAAGAGTATTACTAATTTCCAATTGTATTGATATGTTCAGAGTATATAGCCTTAATGTTCTCTTTTTTTCCTAATTTGTTGAGATTTTTGTAAACTTACACAAATTTTATGCATGTCCCATATATGCTTAGAAATACCAATTCTCTCCTTGTTGGATATATGCGTGTACATGTCTGTTGTATCAAACTCATGGGTTCTACCAATTCTCTTCCTTTGTATTCATGTTTCTAATTGATCTATCACTGGGTTTCTGAATGAAAGTTGTGTCAAAGTTTCCCATTAATGTTGTGGATTTCCAGTCTCTTCTTGTTTTCTTATCCATATTTATTTCATTTACTTCAGAGTTATGTTTTTATGACTAATCTAATAATTGGTATAATTAATCAACTAATTGGTACAATAGTTCAATAATTTGTATATCCTCCTGGTGGGTTATACCAATATGAAATATTCCTCTTGTCCCTTTTGATTTTTGTCTTTTGCTTGGTGTTACTATTGTTACACCTGACTTCAGTTTTGTTAGCATTTTCTTCATGTGCCTTTCTCAAATTTGTTTTCAGTTTCATGTGTCATTTTGATTAAAATGTGTTCCTTTTAAACTGGAAAAAAATAAAAAAATAATAAAATAAACAACATATTGCTTTTTGCTGTCTACAAGAGACTCATTTTGAACCCAAAGATACATTCAGACTGAAAGTAAAGGGAAGGAATACCATCTTTCACGCAAATGGACCTCAAAAGAAAGCTGGGGTAGCAATTCTCCTAGCAGATAGATTGGATTTTAAACTAAAGACTATAGTTAGAGACGCAGAAGGGCACTATATTATTCTTAAAGGATGTATCCAACAAGTGGATATGACAATTATAAATATATATGCCCCCAACAGGGGAGCAGCAAGATACACAAGCCAACTCTTAACCACAATAAAGAGACATATAGATAAAAATACATTAATAGTAGGGGACCTCAACACCCCACTATCAGAAATAGACAGAACACCTTGCAAATACTAAGCAAAGAATCAAAGGCTTTGAATGCCATACTCGACGAGTTGGACCTCATAGATATATATAGAACACTACACCCCAGAACCAAAGAATACTCATTCTATTCTAATGCCCATGGAACATTCTCAAGAATAGACTATGTTCTGGGACACAAAACAGGTCTCAACCGATACCAAAAGATTGAAATTATCCCCTGCATATTCTCAGACCACAACGCTCTGAAATTGGAACTCAACCACAAGGAAAAATTTGGAAGAAACTCAAACACTTGGAGACTAAGAACCATTATTAAAAAAATTTAAAAAAATAAAAATAAAGGAATGAGGATTATTACATAGATCAAAATTTGAGGAAGCTTGTTTTTTTGCTAAAGAATCAATATAACAAGTCTATTACAAAATAATCATGAGCTGATGAAAGCTTATCTAGCACATCATGGGTTCCATAGTTAATCTGAATAACGACCAGAATTTGGTGTAAATTCAATTTTAAATAACTATAAAATTGCCTGTCACCTAAAAAAACAAAAAACCAAAAAATCATAACAACTTGGCAGAGCCTCTCTGAAATCCTGACTAAAATAAAATTGTTATATTACATTGTGTTATTTTTTTTTCATGTTTCTCCCAAATACTCATTCATTTCCTAACATGGTAGCAATGTCCAGAAAGCAACATGGTCAAATAATCATTTATTTAAAAAAAACAGTCTTCAGTAGAATCAAACCAGTCTCCTTAAAAGGATTTTTATAGTCAAGATGTTTTTAAGTCATAAAACAAACAAACAAATAAATAAATATTAAACAACAATGTGATAAAATAATCTACAAAACTCTATAGCTCTAATTAAGTCTGTAAATGACAGTGTCCATGATCATGTATGACAGAAAATATCTACTCTGTTTTCCTTAGCTTACCCCAGAGTTGCTCCCCTGTAGAAGAAACCTGGGTTTATTCTGACTTTTACTAATCTCTTTTGTAGAGTGATTCTCCCCTTTGGGTTCATCTGGATTGACTTCCTTGATAAATCGATGGGCAACATCCAATACATTGGATAATATTTGAGATTTTGCCTGTTAAAAAAGAAGCAAAATAGGACTAAAAAGACTAATTATGTCAGTCTAAGTAACTTAGATACATTAAATCCTATTTTTATTATGCTGTGATTACTAAAATCCAATACATTTCATTTAATATTTCAAAATACAAATTGACATTTACATCAACCAATATAATAGTGGCAGTTGCCATCTATTGAGCAGCTAGTTTGGTCTCATACTATCCCAAGTATCTTAAAAACATATCATTTAATCTTCAACTTTATAGCATTACTATTTTTCTCTCTGTTTTAAGGATAAAGAAATGAAAGCTCTGATGTTTAAGTAACTTAGGCCTGGTCACATGGTGAGAGGGTGGCAGAGCTGGGAAATAACCCCAGGTGTGTATAATTCTAATGACTCATAGCCTTTCTACCATGTCAACTCCAAATAGACAGATGTGTTATTTTTGTGCAACAGAAAGAACTAAATATAACTAATCTAGTAGGAGCCTGAATAAGCAGTAATGAGTATGGCTTGGTGATAAAACATCTTTAGAAAGTATTAACTATTCAAAAGTGAACATCAGGAAGTGCCTCTACCTGTAGGTTCCTAGTAAACTCCAAGCTGTTCCTCATTTAGTATCTTTGCTTATGAGTTTCACTTACCAGGGAGGCCTTCCCTCCTCTACCATCTTCTTTGCCTGGCAGACTCCTACTTCTCCTTCTAGAGTCATCCCAAATTCCTCCCACAGGTCTAGGAACCTTTCTTTGCCCTCCTCGCTCTGGCTGTGTGAGGTGCCCATCCTCTGTACCTCTTCATACCCAAAGTAGATCTTTAGTAGCCCTACAATATTGATTGTACATCACCTTTTGGTGTCTATCTATTCCATCATACCATATAAGTTCACAGAAGGAAAAAATTTTGTCTTAAATCTTTCTACAGCTACCACAGTGCCTGGCATATAACATATGGTAAAAATAAGGTGGTGGTGGAGGGAGAGGAAGATCTCCCACCAGCAACTACTCTGATCTGCCCTAGGACTCTGTAGGATTCTGGGCTCCATGTGAGCTTGAACCAAACCACCTACAGGGTGAGACTCTGAAAACCTGGTATTAGAAAGACAAGCAATAGGTCATACTCCTTTAGCAAATGTCCTCAAGACAGAGAAAAACTTCAGCAGGGGTTAGAAATAATTATTTTGTACTTTCCCATGGAAATATTCCTATTTTTAAATTTTCATCTAGTTACCTATTTAAATAACTAAGATTACATTGAAACTTCCCAGTTACGACCTTTTATAGATCTGTTAAGAGTCACTGCAATCTCATTCTGGAATAAACCACTGAAGATCAAATTAATTAGTGTTATGTCATGCTGAATTAATGAATTACCTATGAAAAATGACTAATGTCATCTATGCACATTTAAATATACATATATGTAGGCACAGATATCAGTGATATAGCTGCTCTAAATTTTCCTAGTGATCATCAAAAAGCCTATATAGACCTATATAATACTTATTTTTCAAAGAAATTCAAGCCAATGGTAATGCTTTACCAAAAAAATATTTTTTTAAACAGAGTAATCCAATATAAGCCTGATTTTAAATTCCCTAGACTAGAGATCTATTGATTTCAAAGTTGTTAGAAGGTCTAGTTTTCATTTTACACATTCATAAAAGTAGTAAAAACAACAGTATTAATTTTACATAAAATTATGAAGGTAGAATTATTTTTCAAATACATGTTTATTTACATAACACAAAACAAAGGTTATTCCTGTGCTAAAATGGATCCTGCTATCAATGTTCCAATTAATGGTTATAACATTTTTAGGTAGCATATTAAGAGACTCTGAAATGGCACACACACAAAAATGATTTCATTTCTACATTTACTGCTAAAATGTAAGATAAACATCATGGATAATTAATAAAGTGAAATGCTATAAATGAATATCTTAAAATTCTATTAATTTGGTATAAACAAAATGCCAATAAATGGGAATTTTCTTTCCTAGAATATCTTACATTTAAATATTACATTTCTTAAAAAAATTTTTTTTAAAGATTTTATTTATTTATTTGACAGAGAGACAGACAGCCAGCGAGAGAGGGAACACAAGCAGGGGGAGTGGGAGAGGAAGAAGCAGGCTCACAGCAGAGGAGCCTGATGTGGGGCTCGATCCCATAATGCCAGGATCATGCCCTGAGCTGGAGGCAGACGCCCAACCACTGTGCCACCCAGGCGCCGCTAAAAAATTTGTTTTTAATTAAAAAAATTACTTTTCTCAGTCGTAAGAGTGTATATACATTTTTCTTATTCTTGGACAGATATTATGATCCCCATTACATAGACAAGGAAACTCAAGCTCATAAAGCTTAGATGAAAGCCAAATGGTACAAAATATTGCAGCTTGAGTTAGAACCAAGATCTTTCGGGGAGTGGAGTTAAGATGCCAGAGGAGTAGGGGACCCCTTTTTCAGCTGGTCCCCTGAGTCGAGCTGAATAGGTACGAGACTATCCTGAACATCCACGGAATCAGCCTTAGATGCAGGAAGATACATCTGGATCTCTACAAATGAACATCTCCAGCAATGAGTATAGAGGTACGAAGCAGGGAGCCATGAAACCGCGCACAGATATCGGAAGATAAATGGAAGGGGGAGGGAGCCACCGCATTCAGGCGCCGGGAAGAAGTAGGCACCTGCACAGGGGAGCAGGCGGACTCACGGACCAGCACCCGCGAGAGAGCAGACTGAGACCGAGAGCCGGGGAATGCATGCCACCAGACTGACAGAGCTCCGGTGCGCTCACTGGAACCAGACTGACTGGGAGCTCCAGAGTGCACGGGGGTGGCTGGCAGCTGGCAGTGTTAGAAACACAAATGACAGAGACGCGCCAGCCCTGGAAGTGAGGGCTGCGACGCCGGGTGTGGGGCGCACATCCCAGGACGCTGCAGGGTTGAGCAGCACCAACAGAAACAGAGTTAAAGTGGCCAGAACATCAGTGGAGAGTGGTCTGCGATCCCTCTGCTCTGAGACAGGCTGGGATTCGGCCACTGCTGCTCTGACTCTCAGAAGAGGCACAGCAAACTGCCAGGGAAAGCCGCCAGAGAACAAAAGCCTGGAAATACCAGCTCACAGTGTGCCCATCCCCATCCCCCCTCGCAGAGACATGGAGACTCTACCCAAACAGGGTTGCCTGAGTATCAGAGCGGCAGGACCCTCCCCCAGAAGGCAGGTTGAAAAAGAAAGAAGCCCATATCCCTAAGGTCCCTATAAAACAAGTGCGCACTGCATGGGTCCTGGTCAATAATTTGGGCTCTGGACAATCCCGCAACCTCCCCTCATCAGAATGACAAGAAGGAGAAATCCCCCCCCAGCAAAGAAAAGACGATGAGTCTGTGGCCTCTGCCACAGAACTAATGGATATGGATATAATCAAATTATCAGAAATGGAGTTCAGAGTAACAATGGTCAAGATGATGTGTAGACTTGACAAAAGTATTAACGGAAATGTTAATGAGAATATAGAATCTCTAAGGGTGGAAATGAGAGCGAAACTGGCAGAAATTAAAAATTCTATGAATCAAACACAGTCAAAACTAGATGCTCTGACGGCCAGGGTGAATGAGGCAGAAGAACATATTGGCGAACTGGAGGATGGGTTAGTACAAGAGAAAGCTAAAATAGAAACTTGGCTCAAAAAAATCCAATCTCAAGAATGTAGGTTATGGGAGATTATGAACTCAATGAAACATTCCAATGTCAGAATCATCGGCATCCCGAGGGGGTGGAGAAAAACAGAGGTCTAGAAGAGATATTGGAACCAATTGTAGCTGAAAACTTCCCTAATATAGCAAAGGCAACAAGCATTCGTGTCCAAGAGGCAGAGAGGGCCCCTCCCAAGCTCAACCACGAGAAACCTACGCCACGTCACGTCATAGTGCATTTCGCAAATATTAGATCCAAGGATACAGTATTGAAAGCGGCCAGGACAAAGAAATTTCTCACGGACCAAGGCAAAGGTATCATAATTATGTCAGACCTGTCTACACAGACCTGGAATGAGAGAAAGGGATGGGGGGGGGCATTTTTAAAGCTCTTTCAGAGAAAAACATGCAGCCAAGGATCCTTTATCCAGCAAGGCTGTCATTCAGAATTGATGGAGAAATAAAGACCTTCCAGAATCGCCAGTCATTGACCAATTTTGTAACCACGAACCAGCCTTACAGGAGGTATTAAGGGGGTTCCATAAAGGTAAAAAGGCCCCAAGAGTGATACAGAACAGAAATTTACAATCTATAGAAACAAAGACGTTACAGGCAACATGGCATCATTAAAATAATCTCTCTCAATAATCAGTCTCAATGTAAATGGCCTAAATGCTCCCATAAAGCACCACGGGGTTGCAGATTGGATAAAAAGACATGACCCATCCATGTGCTGTCTACAAGAGACTAATTTTGAACCTAAAGATACATTCAGACTGAAAGTAAAGGGATAGATTACCATCTTTCATGCCAATGGACCTCAAAAGAAAGCTGGGGTAGCAATTCTCATATCAGACAGATTGGATTTGAAACTAAAGACTACAGTTAGAGATACAGAAGGGAACTATATTATTTTTAAAGGATGTATCCAACAAGTGGATATGACAATTATAAGTATATATGCCCCAACAGGAGAGCAGCAAGATACACAAGCCAACTCTTAACCACAATAAAGAGACATATAGATGAAAATACATTAATAGTAGGGGACCTCAACACTCCACTATCAGAAATAGACAGAGCACCGGAGCAGAAAATCGACAAAGAAACAAAAGCTTTGAATGCCATACTTGACAAGTTGGACCTCATAGATATATATAGAACACTACACCCCAGAACCAAAGAATACTCATTCTATTCTAATGCCCATGGAACATTCTCAAGAATAGACTATGTTCTGGGACACAAAAAAGGTCTCAACCGATACCAAAAGACTGAAATTATTCCTGCATATTCTCAGACCACAACGCTTTGAAATTGGAACTCAACCACAAGGAAAAATTTGGAAGATACTCAAACACGTGGAGACTAAGAACCATCCTGCTCAGGAATGACTCGATAAACCAGAAAATCAAAAATCAATCTAAACAATTTATGGAGACACCAAGGAGAATGACAACACTACGGTCCAAAACCTATAGGATACTGCAAAGGCAGTCCTAAGGGGGAAATACATAGCCATCCAAGCCTCACTCAAAGAATAGAAAAATCTAAAATGCAGTTTTTATATTCTCACCTCAAGAAGCTGGGACAGCAACAGAGGAACAGGCCTAATCCACACACGAGAAAGCAGTTGACCAAGATTAGAGCGGAAATCAATGAATTAGAAACCAGGAGTACAGTAGAGCAGATCAACAGAACTAGAAGCTGGTTCTTTGAAAGAGTAAATAAAATTGACAGACCACTGGCAAGACTTATCCAAAAGAATAGAGAAAGGACCCAAATTAATGAAATTATGAATGAAAAGGTAGAGGTCACAACCAACACCAATGAAATTGGAAGGATTATTAGAAACTTTTATCAACAGCTTTATGCCAATAAATTAAGCAATCTGGAAGAGATGGAGGACTTCCTGGAAACTTATAAACTACCAAGACTGAAACAAGAAGAAATTGATTTTTTACACAGCCCAATTAATTATGAAGAGATTGAAACAGTGATTAAAAAAAACCTTCCAAAAAACAAAACTCCAGGCCCGGACAGTTTTCCTGGGGTATTCTACTAAACATTCAAAGAAGAAATAATACTTATTCTACTAAAGCTATTTCAAAAAATAGAAACAGAAGGAAAGCTACCAAACTCATTCTATGAGGCCAATATTACCTTGATCCCCAAACCAGGCAAAGACCCCAGCAAAAAGGAGAGTTACAGACCGATTTCCCTAATGAATATCGACGCCAAAATCCTCAACAAGATCCTTGCTAATAGAATCCAACAGTACATTAAAAGGATTATCCATCATGACCAAGTGGGATTCATCACTGGGATGCAAGCGTGGTTCAACATTTGCAAATCGATCAGCGTGATACATCATATCAACAAGAAAAGACTCAGGAACCATATGATCCTCTCAATTGATGCAGAAAAAGCATTTGACAAAATACAGCATCCTTTTCTGATTAAAACCCTTCAGAGTGTAGGAATAGAGGGTACATTTCTCAATCTCATAAAAGCCATCTATGAAAGCCTACAGCTAATATTATACTCAATGGGGAAAAGCTGGAAGCCTTTCCCTTAAGATCAGGAACACGACAAGGATGCCCACTCTCACCACTATTATTCAACATAGTACTAGAAGTCCTTGCAACAGCAATCAGACAACAAAAAGGGATAAAAGGTATCCACATCGGCAAAGAAGAAGTCAAACTGTCTCTCTTCGCAGATGACATGATACTCTATATGGAAAATCCAAAAGAAGCCACTCCCAAACTATTAGAAGTTATACAGCAATTCAGTTATGTGGCGGGATACAAAATCAATGCTCAGAAATCAGTTGCATTTCTATATACGAATAATGAGACTGAAGAAAGAGAAATTAGGGACTCCATCCCATTTACAATAGCACCAAAAACCATACGTTACCTTGGAATTAACTTAACCAGAGACGTAAAGGACCTATATTCTAGAAACTACAAATCACTCACGAAAAACTTTGAGGAAGACACAAAAAGATGGAAAAATATCCCATGCTCATGGATTGGAAGAATTTACATAGTTAAAATGTCCATGCTACCCGGAGCAATCTACACTTTCAATGCTATCCCGATCAAAATACCGAGGACATATTTCAAAGAACTGGAACAAATAGTCCTTAAATTTGTATGGAACCAGAAAAGGCCCTGAATCGCTAAGGAATTGTTGAAAAAGAAAGACAAAGCTGGGGGCATCACAATGCCGGATTTCAAGCTGTACTACAAAGCTGTGATCACAAAGACAGCATGGTACTGGCACAAAAATAGACACATAGACCAATGGAACAGAATAGAGAACCCAGAAATGGACCCTCGGCTCTTTGGGCAACTAATTTTTGACAAAGCAGGAAAAAACATCCGGTGGAAAAAAGACAATCTCTTCAATAAATTGTGCTGGGAAAATTGGACAGCTAAATGCAAAAGAATGAAACTTGACCACTCTCTCACACCGTACACAAAGATAAACTCTAAATGGTTGAAAGACCTCGATGGGGACAGGAATCCATCAAAATCCTAGAGGAGAACATAGGCAACAACCTCTACAGCATCAGCCAAAGCAACCTTTTTCATGACACATCTCCAAAGGCAAGAGAAACAAAAGATAAAATGAACATGTGGGACTTCATCAAAATAAAAAGCTTCTTCACAGCCATGGAAACAATCAATTAAACTAAGAGGCAGCCCACGGAATGGGAGAATACATTTGCAAATGATGCTACAGATAAAAGACTGGTATCCAAGATCTACAAAGAACTTCTCAAACTCAATATGCAAGAAACAAATAAACAAATCATAAAGTGGGCAGAAGATAAGAACAGACACTTCTCCAATGAAGACATACAAATGGCTAACAAACACATGAAAAAAGGTTCAAAATCATTAGCCATCAGGGAAATTCAAATCAAAACCACACTAAGATACCACCTTACACCAGCCAGAGTGGCAAAAGTAGAGAAGGCAGGAAACAGCAATTGCTGGAGAGGATGTGGAGAAAGGGGATCCCTCCTACATTGTTGGTGGGAATGCAGGTTGGTGCAGCCACTCTGGAAAACAGTGTGGAGGTCCCTTAAAAAGTTAAAAATTGAGCTACCCTATGATCCAGCCATTGCAATACTGGGTATTTACCCCAAAGATACAGGCATAGTGAAGGGAAGGGCCATATGCACCCCAATGTTCATAGCAGCATTGTCCACAATAGCTAAATCGTGGAAGGAACCGAGATGCCCTTCAACAGATGACTAGATTAAGAAGTTGTGGTCCATATATACAATGGAATATTACTCAGCTATCAGAAAGAACGAATTCTCAACATTTGCTGCAACATGGACGGCACTGGAGGAGATAATGCTAAGTGAAATAAGTCAAGCAGAGAAAGACAATTATCATATGGTTTCTCTCATCTATGGAACATAAGAACTAGGAAGATCGGTAGGGGAAGAAAGGGATAAAGAAAGGGGGGGTAATCAGAAGGGGGAATGAAGCATGAGAGACTATGGACTCTGAGAAACAAACTGAGGGCTTCAGAGGGGAGGGGTGTGGGGGAATGCGATAGACTGGTGATGGGTAGTAAGGAGGGCATGTATTGCATGGTGCACTGGCTGTTATATGCAACTAATGAATCATCGAACTTTGCATCAGAAACCAGGGATGTACTGTATGGTTACTAACATAATAAAAAAACATTAAAACAAATACTTAAACTATGTGTTCATTTGAAACCACAATAGATAAAAATACTGTCTAATTTTTAAATGTCAAGTTCACAGATAAAATGCGTGATCTAAAAACTCTAATCAAGCTAATGTCTCAGGAACTATATTAAAAACACAGTTTAAATAGCAAACTAGAACCCAGATTAGCACTTAGCAAAATATTTTTAATATATATGTAAAGACTGTACAAAATAGAATTTTAGAAATTAATATGTCATCCTAAATTCTAGATAATTAAGCATGTTTTAAATGTCTTTGTTTTGAAACATTTTATAAATACGTTTCGAGTAAAGCATTTTAAAAAGTCGTACCTGTAAATGAGTTGTTCTATGGAGCTTCAGTGCCCCCTTCTGGTGAATTTTATCAAAGCAACCCAAACAATAATCTTCTCCACATTCAAGGCATACCTTAAAAAGATATTAAAATATCACACAATCTTTTTCAGGGGGGAGGGGGTTGGGGGAATGGGATAGGCTGGTGATGGGTAGTAAGGAGGGCATGTATTTCATGGTGCACTGGGTGTTATACGCAACTAATGAATCATCGAACTTTACATCAGAAACCAGGGATGGTTTGGTGACTAACATAATATAATAAAAAAACATTTAAAAAAGAGAATATTTGAATAAACCCAAAATTCTCCCACAAAAGTACTTATTAACTACAAAAGGAAAAAAATGGTAAGTTAACAGTGGAAAGATCCAATGGACATCACCTTAACAAATGACTGATGTTTGTGTATCATCAATAATGAAATCAGCCCACAATGTACACCTCATGATAAGGTGCACTGAGAAGGACACGATATCACTTCTGGGATATTCTGGCCAAAGTGCATAATCAGAACCTAATAATGAGAAAACTTCAGAGACACCCAAGCTGTGTCAAATGTCAAAGTCGTAAGACAAAGAAAGGCTGGGGAAGTGTTCCAAATTTAAAAACCCTAGAGAGGCATGAAAGCCAAATGCAATGTGTGAGCCTGGGTTAGAAATAAAAATATCTGTAAACAACTCTAATGAAATAATTGGTGAATTGGAATGTAGACAATAAATCAGAAAATAGTAAAAAAAAATGTCACAATCTTTAATAATATGACTTTGAGAAAACATTTGCATAAAGAAGTCAGCGTTCTCATCTTTATTTCTCCATTTGCATGCCTAGATGTCATCAGAATTGAGAAGCCCAAGGAAACTAGAACAATTTGACCTGAAAAATTAACTTGCAAACTTTAATTACTCTCATATCAAAATAAATATAGTGGCTGCAAGTAGCTTTTAGATATATGTGTTTGATGCATATATGTATCTACAATTCCGAATAAATCATAAAAAACCAGCAACCTCAGACCAAACTTCTTGACCTGGTAAAAACTAAGCAGCATTATCTCTGGGTCAAACTACTTCATTTTTATGAGTTCTTTAAACTTTCTCTATTGATTTACATGGCACAATGCATACACTATTTGTCTCCAAAAATCCCCACACACTTCTTTCAATGGCGCTAATTCACTGGTGATTCTCAAAATATGGTTTGAGAAGTATTCTTAGAAGATTCCTCAGAGTTAAGAAAGTATAAGAAAAACAACTGGATGGAACCACATCAACAGGTCAGCAATTCTTATGACTGGCGAGATGATTATGGACAAGTACGTATTTATCTTTCAAATTCTCTGTGGTGTTAAAATGTAATTTTTAAACGTATGGATAAATTGATGTGATGTACCTGTACCTATGATGGCGCCAAGCAAGACTGAAAGTAAAAAGAAAAAAAATGGAATTTTTACTGCAAGTGAAATTACTACGTCGAGTTGTACAGCCACTTCAACACCCTTTACAACATGAGAAAAAGCAGCCCAAATGGCTAAGACCTCTAATTTTCTTGAGTTTGGCCTAGGTTAAGAACACCAGTAGCACAAATAAGTGAGAAAGCATAGAGTCTGGAGAGATGACGTCAGAAAGTCTATGTCACAGAGCCCACATTCCTTTTGATTCTTTTTGATTTCCTCTCCCTCCACTTCGCATGCCCACCACCATTCTTGGGGCCCTCCTTCCTCTCTTCTCCTGTCAAGAAATCCTACACAGAAAGCAGCTGGGGAAGACTGGGGAGAGGTTGACCAAGCTCTTCTACCCTACACTGGGGAGTGACTGACTGAAATGTGCAATACAGTGAGGCCTCCCAAACCACACTGTGCCTAGGAATCACCTAGGATTTTGTTACAGCGAAGACTGATTCAGGAAGTCCAGAACATGACTTAGATCCTGCATTCTAACAAGTTCCCAGTAACATCCACACAGCTGCTGGTGTGCAGACCACACATGAAGTAATAGGCACTAGAATGTACAGGGTGGAGAAAAGTAGAGTAAATGCTTATTAAAAATCCAACAGGAGTCCATTAATTTTTAAAAATTGTATAACAAGTCTCCATATAATATCAGTTGCCTACAATAATGTGGTCAGGCTTATTAAATATAAAATGATTAGGACAACACAGACAACCACCACCAAAGGTAAAAAGAATAAGACATTTTATATAACCAATGAAACTAAAAAGGAAGGCTAGAATCACATAACAGTATTAATAGCCACACATTTACCAAACACTTACTGTTCTAAGGGCTTCATATGTTTCATCACTGAATCCTCACAACAACCCTATAAGATTAACATGATTATTGTATCTCCATTGTGAAGAGGAAGTAACAAAGGAATATAATGATTGGGAATATGCCCAGTCACACAGCTAATGGAGCCAGGATTTTAATCCCACAGTCTGGCTCAAAACACAAGCTCTCAAGAAACCAGGGATGTACTGTATGGTGACTAACATAATATAATAAAAAAACATTAAAAAAAAAAAAAACTCAAGCTCTCGCCCATGACCCAAATTACTAAAAATCGCATTGACCATTAATCAAAGCACTAATCATTTATTGAAAAACCTTGATAAAATCTGCAATAAAATAAAACCCAATTTGTCAAATGACTACATGGGAGATATTTATCAAAATCCAAATGTATTTTTTTCAAAAGTGATTAGCTATTCAGAACTGGATTTTTTATTTAAGTGAAAGAAAAATAAACCCTGTCCCTAATACCAGAACTAGTCCTAACATCCTTTCAACTCATGTTTCAAGAACAACAGTCTCTTACAGAAATGATGATTAAAACATTATCTAGATCCATAATTTTTAAGTGCAAAATCAAATATAAAGCTATAATTTCACATACATAAATGGTGTTACTATTGTATTAAGGTATATTTCAAAATGTATTCTGCATAATTTTTATTTAACATATCTGTTAATATTTTAATAAATTTCTCAGACATATTTGGCACTGTCTTTACAATGTAATATAGAAGATTGAAAATCAGTTTGAACATCAAATTCTAAGCCAAGTATTTGTTAACAACAGATTTTTAATGAAAGTAGCCAAACAGATGTTGTAGACTGGAAGATCAAAGCTGGAATTGCAGAGTAAGCTTATATATTTTGTTATACAAGCATATTTGGATTTAAATTGAGTTAAAATGACCACCAACTGGAAAATCTTTTTAGGCAGTTTGTATAACTGGCAGAAACATACTAAAAACGTAGATAAGGACTCCATTCCACCACAGATGCTTATTCAATGATGGAATACCCAAGTGCAGTTTTAGCAAATATCTTTTTAATTTGATCAAGCCTAGATCAGTTGTGCTAAGCCTTTAGAATCCCTTTGAGTTTAATTAAATTATCTACATTTGCCAAATTAATATGTAATTTTTAACGATCCATTTCACTTTTGCCATGCACAAACAGCCTAAAGCTACTGGAATTTCTTTTAAAAATAAGAAATGTGGAGGTCTGGGGTTTTATTTTTACCATCAATGTACGTGAATGCATCAGGAGATATGAAAATGTGCCAACAACAAAAAACACAATTTACTGTCTCCTTTCCGTGTGCCAGGCACAATGCTAACTATTTCATATGCACTAACCACTATTTCATTAGATGTGCCTAACTTGAATTTTTAAATAACTTATTGTGATGCTTGACAAATATCATGGGACATTACTTTCATTTCAAATCGAACAACATACTTTCTTAAAATCCAAGCAAAATTGTTTAAGAATGTGTAGGGTCTAAATCCTGGCTTCTACTCGTAACAGTTTTAAGGCAAATCAGACTTTTAATCACTGCACACATCATCACTCTTGTCCGCTTTCCAGACAAGGCATGTGCCATTTATCTTAGTCTGGGATGTCCTCTTCTTGCTTTTCCTTCTCTTTGGAAAAACACATCCTTTATTTCCAGGTCAGGTTTTCCTACCTACATGCCATATTGTTCAAATTCCATGGCCTTTAAACAGTGCTCAACACAGAACAGGATTCACAAGAAACATTGACAGCTCCTACATAAATACTTTGTTCAGATGATGGACGGTGGACCCCCGCAATTCAATTCAGCCAGTAAGTTTCTTTTAGCTTTCATACTTCCAACTTCAGGAATATTAACATCGTTTGTATTTTTTAAACATTTATGGATAGGTAAATTTGTGAAGATTTCTTAAATTTTTGTCCATCACTACATCAAATAAGATAAGAAAACAGCATGATGTAATAGTAAGAGCATTGTACCAAGAGCCAAGATTTTATATTTAATATTGCTATTAGCACTTTATTTGACTTAACAGAATTCTAACTCTCTTAGACCAGCTAAAACTGCCATGGAAATAAGGATAGTAATAGAATCTCAAATCAGAAATGATGATGGCCAAATTCTCTGAAACTATAACAAATATCATTATAGTATTAGATATAATATTAGATATTAGATATAATATTAGATATTAGATATAATCATTAAATATTATATATAAATATTTATATTTATATATAAATTAAATATATTATATTATAAATATATTATATTTATATATACTAATAATTATATTAATATATATAATATATACTATATTATATATAATATATAAATATATAATTATATTAATTAATATATATTAATTAATATATATTATATATTATAATATAATATATAAAATATATTAATTAATTAATATTAATATAATAATAATTATAATAAATATATTATAAATTAAATATATTAAATATTTATATATATAAATATTAGATATAATCATTAAATTCTTTTGGGGGAAACTGCTTCTGAAGTATGTGTAATATTTCAAATTACATCAGATATTGGAGTACTTTTAATACTAACTGAAAGGAAGATATATCTGAAGTCTTTATTACAGAAAAAAATGGATTCATTCAACAAATATTTGCTAAGTGCCTACTAAATTGCAGGCATAATTCCAGGTGGTGGGCAAACAACAGTGAACAAAACTAAATCCTTACTCTCATGAACTTGACATAGGTAGGTAGAAAATAAACACATAAATATATATTAAAGGGTAATAAATGCAATGTGGTTGCAGGGGCAGTTCCACAAAATTCAGGGCTACTCAGCTGTTGCTCATTTACAAAGGGCTGCCAGGGCAGGGAACATTTGAATCAACCCTTATTCCGAGGAGAATGTGTGAGGGAGAAAATATATTAAAGAGATACTAAAGGTTCAATTTTGAACATGTTAAGTTAGTGATTACTGTTAGACATCCAAGTAGAGGTGTTGAGTAGGCAGTCTGAGTTGGAAAATTTCAGGCGTAGGAGATGAGAAAGAGATGTAAATTTGGGAACCATCCATGTAGAGATGGTCATTAAAGCCAAGAGAGTAGATGAAATTACCCATCAAGAGTAAGTAAGTGGACTAGGGAAGAGAGTTAAGGGCTAAGCCCTGGAGCACTTGAACATTCAGGGGTCTAGAATACAGAAAACCAACAAAGACTGAGAAGGGACAGCTAGCAAAGTAAAATGAAACCAAGAGAGAATCATGTCCTAGAGGAAGCCAAGCGAAGAGTCACAAAAGAGGAATACTGTATCAAATAATACTGATAGATTAAGATAAGAACTGAGAATTGGCCACTGTATTTAAGAATATGGATGCTACTGGTGACCTTGGTAGGAGCAGTTGCTGGATAGAGATCCAGTCCTGAATGGAGAGGGTTCAAGAGAGAATGGGAATTTAGCAATTCCACTCTGGGCACATATGCAAAAGAACTGAAAGTAGAAACCTGGACAGATATTCATACCCACGTTCAATGCAGCGTTATTCACAATAGTCAAAAGGTGGAAACAACCCAAGTGTCCACTGATGGATGAACAAAATGTGGAATATACATGCAATGGAATATTATTTAGCCTTGAAAAGGAAGGAAATTCTGACACATGGTACTGTACGGATGAAGCCCAAAGAGATTAAGTGAAATAAGCCAGGCACAAAAGGACAAATACCATAGCTTCCACTTGTATGAGGCACCTAGAATAGTCAAATTCATAGAGACAGAAAGTAGAATGAGAAAGTAAAATGATAGTTGCCAGGGGCTGACAGGAGGGGGGAATGCGAGCTATTGTTCAATTAGTACAGAGTTCCAGTTTTGTAAGATGGGAAGAGTTTTACAGATGGATGGTGGTGATGGCATCACAACCGTGTGAATGCATTTAACACCATTGAACTGTACTCTTAAAATGGCTAAAATGGTAACTTTTAAATTCTGGTGTATTTTGGCGTATTTTTTTTTTTAAGTTCATGAAATCAGCAACAATGAGAAGCTAGAGAACTGTCAGAACCCATTTTGGGGCTCTTTTTTTTTTTTCCCAATTTCATTTCAGAACTTCTAAGGAAAAAAACTAAACAAAACATTATTTGAGGGGGAAAAAAGATTTGCAATAAATGTCCTTGGCAGCCTTAAACACAGCAGTCAAAAACTAGAAACAACCCGTCATTCAATATGCCAATAAATAAATCATAGTATATTATACAATGGAGTACTACTCATTAATTCAAATGAACAAACTACTAATAAATGTAATAACATGGGTGAATCTCCATGTGGAACAAAAGAAGCCTTACACAGAAAAATATATACCCTATCATTCCATTTACATAAAGTTCAAGAATAGGCGCCACTAAATGTATGGTGCTAAAAGTGAGAACAATAGCTGGCTTTGTAGTAGAAATTAATTGTAAAAGGCACAAGGGAACTCTCAGGGGTATTCTATTATATTGATGGGGGTGCATAGATTTGTCAAAAGGCATCTAACTGTACATTTAAGGTCTCTCTATTTCATAGTTAGTACATTGTATCTCAGTAAAAAAAAAAGAGAGAGAACAGGAAGAGAGACCATGAAGAAGTGTAGACAACTCTTCAGAAGTTTGACTAACAAGGGCCAGAGGGAGATGCGGTGCTCGTGGAAGAACTTTTGTTGTCATTTTGGTTTGGAAAGTACTGCAGCATGTTTGTGTGCTGATAGGCATGATCCAAGAGAGTGAGGAAAGGAGGTAGGTGATATCCTTAAACTGGAATGAGAGGGTGAGATGCAGTGCATTGAATGGGGCGGGACATACACTTCCCCTTTAGCAATGGCAGAGAAGGAAAAGTATCTGGCTCCCAGAGCAGGTCTAGTTGGGAGAGGTGAGTGAGGCCATGTGAAAGTGATGTTCTAATATCTTTATAGTGCACATACCAGCAGAGCAGCTTTGTTCTCACACTGTCCACAAACCTTCCCTTTTATCTTGGGTTTTTCGCTTTCAGAAGGATTGGCCATCTTATAATTAAGTGTTGGTTTCACTGGCTCTGGAAGAAAAAAAAATGTCAGGTCAATCACATTAAAATATGATGTTCAGTTTTCTGACTGATAAAGTAATGAACTTCTGCACATTTCTGAATTCTCAAAGAGTACTTAAATATTAATTGCTCTGTAAGAATGGTGTGCAGCCAAGTCTACTCTTCCCAGTAACCCGTGGAGACCACAATCCCCCTCACAGTCCCCTGTGACCTCAGAGGCCACATACCTGCCCACACCCATTCTGCTAAAAACTCACTTGAATTGGATAAGTGAAATTACAGAATGTCAAAAACTATGCTCCTGATAGGCTCTCTATGGCACTCTGTCCCATCTCCAGATCAAACTAAATGAAGCTCATAGGGAACCACCTTCCTTAATAAATGTCACATAGATCTCCAGAACTTTTTCTACCAAATTGTCTTATCCATTTAAATTAAAAGTACTTATCCTCTATAAAAATTTTATTTCTTTTGGAATTACCGTGACTTCAAAATTGATTCTTGGGTTTTGCTATTGTGAAATAATTTATTAAAATATAAAGCCGTTTTCAATATTCTTTTAGATTCCTCGAGTACAAGTTCAATATATAATTTCATACTGCTCAATTATCTTCCTGGTTAAAAGATTATATAAATAAAGTTACAGAACAGTACTATCGAAGTCCTCACTTTGGAAAATGCTATTATTATATTCATATTTTAAGTTGACGTTTCTTAACATAAAATATGGCTGCCCCCCCAGCAAATAAGTAAAATGAATTTGAATATCAAAAGTCATATCAGAGTCATCATTTTGGGGTTTAGAATCTTTATACTGCACGAACAATTCTAGCACTTTAATTGTCTATGTAATTCAAATGAAAAAGAAAACAAGTTATATCTTTAGGATCTAATAACACAGTGGTAAACTGTTTACCTTTTTTTTTTTTTAAAGATTTTATTTATTCATTCGACAGAGACAGAGACAGCCAGTGAGAGAGGGAACACAAGCAGGGGGAGAGGGAGAGGAAGAAGCAGGCTCATAGCGGAGGAGCCTGATGTGGGGCTCGATCCCATAACGCCAGGATCACGCCCTGAGCCGAAGGCAGACGCTTAACCGCTGTGCCACCCAGGCGCCCCATAAACTGTTTACCTTGAAGTTGCTCTTTCAGTAATTTTAATTTCACTTTTCCAGCAGAGAGCTGTATTAATGAAATAGATATTTTTTGTCAGGTATACATTCTCTTATTCAAAGAAAGTTTAAGTTATGAACAAAAATGATAGAGAGCTACAACGTTTCAGTGCATCTTGAGCAAAATAAACATTTTGAGAGAATAATATAAAATTAATAGAAAATCATGATTAAAGCATATATAGAGCCTTTAATAAAGAGAAAATATCAAAAAAAGAAAATAAATTTTGGAAATATCTAAACCACTTTTAAAAATATTCCATAAATTATGTTTTGAACAAAAATAATTATATATCATCATGAAATTATTTTAGGAAAGCACTAGTATTCAAATACTGTAAAGGCTCAGTAAGCCTTTTCTATCTCTGATCTTTCTGAAACACACAGTCTAATATTTGTGTAGACTAAATCTAAACTGAATTCTGACTGAGCCACTCTGCTTACATAACTGTAGAAGGCAATATTATCTTATTTGTCTAATTTGGAGAACCACATGTTTAAGCATCATAGATTTTACCTTCAATATATTAGCTGTGATCCCTGACTTTCCGAAGTTACAGCCAAAATATTGAGTAAATAAGCTTTGCTCTTAGGTGTTTCAAATAGTCACTTAAAATCCTTGGATCTTTAGATTTTAAGACATAAAATAGACTCACCAACTGTACATACTTGCCTTGGTCTTATTAAAACCAACATTCAAAGTACACAAACGAGCATGGAGGAATGGTGCACATTTATACAGACCCTGTCAATTCATGCCTAGTTTTCAATTTGCAATTTGCATGCTCAATTGCCCAATTTGTACATGAGAATATGAGAACAACAGTTGCCTCTATATCGATGGCTGTACCAACTGCAGTCATCTTTGAAAATTTAGGCATAATTATTCTCAGTGAATCTCGTGGTTTTGCTTCAAAAGGGCATTTTTTTTGTTCACATTCTTTAAGTAGCTGCTCAGATGCTATGTACCAAACACAGCAGAAAGAAAATAGGATTGAAATAATCAACTTTTATGTGAATCACACTTTTATTTTTAAACTAAAAATGTTATACAAGTTACAGATAATTTAATCTCATTTTTTTCATAATGAAATTATCCAATATTATTACCATAATGATACATCTGAATTGCAACATGATTGATGTGGTTATAGGCTACCTGGGCAGGATGGCTATGCCAAAGCAAATTGAACTCATTATTAGGGAAATTTTATAATTTGTTTTTATTATTGTGAATATTTTCCGGCTCTATAAATATGGCCAAATTTGCTTCAAATGATTCAAACTGCATAAAAATATTTCAGTGAACAAACAGCTACCTGCTATTTTTAGGCAGATAGAATTTCCTCCTAAGTCTTATTTTCATCTGTTTGAAAAAGTTGAGGGTCAGGTAGGGTCAGACCAGGGATATACACATAACACACACATCCATATGTATATACACATACATACATGTATATACACATAAGTGTCTATCCAAAACATCAGGAATTTGATATCCTGAAGCCTATGCCTTGTTAAGCCATTTATGCCTCCACCAGTGGGTGCTGAATGGGTGTCATTAAGGGCCAGGGAAGCTTAGTGCCTGTACCATACCAACACGTCACCTGGACCATCGGAGTCAGACTACGCTGTCATCATCAGCCTCCTTGGCATTGACAAATGCCTCCAAACTCCCACCAATGCCCTATTTGGCCATGCTGGGCCCACATTCCTCCCATGAGCCACCTTTTCAAATATTCTTTTTTTTTTTTTTTAAGATTTTATTTATTTATTTATTCAACAGAGATAGAGACAGGCAGCGAGAGAGGGAACACAAGCAGGGGGAGTGGGAGAGGAAGAAGCAGGCTCATAGCAGAGGAGCCTGATGTGGGGCTCGATCCCGTAACACCGGGATCACGCCCTGAGCCGAAGGCAGACGCTTAACCGCTGTGCCACCCAGGCGCCCCTCAAATATTCTTATTCTTAATTAGCTACATAACCTTTGCTATTTTCTACTGCTTGTCCTTCTATCCTGGTTCCCTGCTAGTCCATAGAACCCTTGTTAAATAGTCATTTATCCTATGCCTGAAACCTTTCCTAGAAATACCTCTTGCAACGGTTCACATTAACTGGACCCACCTTTCCTCAGACAACCTTTTCCAGAGAACTCTCCAGAGGAACTAGCTCCATTTCTATTCCCTTGCACTCACCAGGAGAGAAGAAAAGTTTTCTCCCTGTTTGCTCCTCAGGGCTGCTTCCAGAATATTGTTCTGATCTCATCCTTCAGCAAAGATGCCTCTGCTGAAGGGCCTCACCATCCACTGACTGCCTTTATCAATATCCACGATCCTCTTCCACCTGAACTGTAGCAATCTGCTCAGTATTTCTCTCCATCACAGTTCTGGGTGATGATCATGGAGACTTCAATGTCCATGTTCACCTGACCCCCTGATGCTGAAAACCCTCCAACATGCAGACTACTATGAACATCTAAGTGCCTCTTCAGCCACCTGACCATTATGACCAAACCTTCAACCTAAGCTGTGATCTGAATGGCCACACCTTCAAAAGCCCAGACTCAGAGCTTCTCAGTGCTTGCCAGGATCACCTTACCTCCTTCCTCTTAGACCTCTATCTCCATCTACCTACCATTGTGATGAAATAATCCTGACTGGGTCCCTTACAAATCCATGCTCCTATGGCTCCTCAGCAGTCTACTTATTCATTTCGAGCTCATCCTCAATCATGACTTCCACAGTGGCTACTTCAAACTTTCTCCATTTCAAAAGACTCAAATTCACCCCATTTCCCCCTCTTTATTGTGAGCAGATGATCCTGCCTTCAAATTTACTACGAACGTTGAGGCTTTCCCATCAAAATCTTTCCATGGCTTCCTGCGTTACAACTCTAAAATTTTACCTTTACTGCCACCTGTTTTCTCTTCCATCTTTCTTATCAGATACAGTGTCCTCCTTCCATTGGTCAAGGCCTTCTTAAGGAGCCATCTCTTCAAAGACTACACCCCAGCAACTGGTACCTCTCTCATTTGCATATCTTTCCTCCACTAGTGAGTCCATCCCTCAGCTACAAACTGGCTCACATGTTTCTGATTCTAATAAACAATATACAGTTGACTCTTGAACAATATGGGGGCTGGGGCACTGATTTGGGCCCCCAAAACTTAACTACTGATAGCCTACTGTTGACTAGAAGGCTTATGGATAACATAAATAGTTGGTTAACACATATTTTGTATGTTTTATGTATTATATGCTGTATTCCTACAATAAAGCTAGCTAGAGAAAAGAAAATGGTATTAAGAAAGTCATAAGGAAGAAAAAATAATTTATAGTACTGTACATACATTTATTGAAAAAAATCGCGTATTAAGTTGACCTGAACCATTCAAACCTGTGTCAACTGTAATAAAGTCTTTCCTTGATTCTGTTAAATCCTTAAGAGGTCACCCACCATTCTCATGGTCACTGCAACATTAGTCTTTACTCACTGCCACCCACCTTTCTTTTTGTAACCACTTGATATATATTTTTCCATCTAACATCAAATCAAATTCAGTGTTTTTAAAAAAATTCTCATTCGCCACAAACATTTAAATGTGATTTTCAGCCAATGTTACAATTGGTTTCACACATAAAATCTTAACATCGCTTAAAACTCTGTACACTAATAAGCAAGTATTGTTATGTATGTTTACAAATATGGTAACAGAAGCTCAGAGAAGTTAAGTGACTTGCCTAAAAGAGCTAATGAAATGAGTCAGGATTTAATCAATATAGACTTAAGACAGAGTTTCTTGACCTCGATACCATTGACATTTTAGGCCAAATAATTCTTTGGTGGGGAGGCTGTCCAGTGTGTTGCAGGACACATAGCAGCAGTCCTGGCCTGTAGCCACTATCTATCATTAACCAAAACCCAAAACCCTCTTGGCGGCAATAACTAAAAACGTCTCCAGACATTGCCAAATGTCTCCTGGGGGGCAAAACTAACCCCTGTTGGGAAACACTGGTCTAAAATCACAGTCAAAACACCCTTCTTTACCTTCATTTTCTATGAAATTACATTACTTTGATTCTACCATTCTTCCTCTTCTAAGGCTCCCCTTACTGGAGGGCTGGCAAATCACCTGAGAACCAGCTTGAAAGCCTGCATTCCCAAATCTTGGCCCTGACGCTTGACCTTGAGCAAGTGAACTTCTTTGATGTTAAATTACTTCATCTGTGGAATTGGAAAAATAGCAACTGCCTCTTAAGAGTGATATAAGCACTTACTGAGAAAAAAGGAAAAGCAGCTAAACTGTTGACTGGTATAAAATAGATAGTGATTATCAGTATTAAAGTTCTATTTTACCTCCATATTCCTTGAGCATATACCTGCCCTTTCTGAGCTTTATCCGTTATACCTTTCTTCTCCTTTTTATTAATTGTTAAGAAGCACATTTACTGTCTTGGCTTCAACTAACACATAAGAAGTCAAACAAAACTCTAAATCTTCAAAATTTGGTAGGTAGAACTTAAATGTCCTCACCAGGAAGAAAAAGAAAAGAAAGAAAAGAAAAGAAAAGAAAAAAGAAAAGAAAAGAAAAGAAAAGAAGGAAGAAAGGAGAGAGAGAGAGAGAAAAAGAAAGAAAGAAAAAGAAGAAAGAAAGAAAGAAAGAAAGAAAGAAAGAAAGAAAGAGGGAGGGAGGGAGGGAGGGAGAAGGGGAGGAGGAGGGAGAGGGAGGAAGGAAGGAGTAAATATGCGAGGTGGGATGTGTTAATTAACCCCATGTGTGAAATCTTTTCACAATGTATATATGTACATCAAATCGTCATGCTGTTTCATTTTAAAATATCTTAAAATTGTAATTGTCAATTACCTCAATAAAGCTGGGAAAATAAGGAGAGGAAGGGAGAAAGGAAGGAAGAAAGGAAAGGAGGGAAGGAGGAAGGAAAGAAGGAGGGTGGGAGGGATTTCTAAATCCCAATTTTTTTTCAGCTTCCTTCTTTATTCTTCCTCTTGTCAATCAGCCTGATATCAGTTATACATTTGATTTCCTCCTTTCCTTTCTCACTGTTTTTTTTTTGGTCCCATAATTTTCTTCATATTTCTTCTGCTACATTCTAATTCAGACTCTCATTTGACCTCTAGATTCTTTTACTAGTGTTCTAAATAGTTTCTCTGCCTCTATTCTAGTGGCCTCCAAAGTAGCATGTATGCATACCTGAGGGAGCTCAGGAAAAGACCAGGAAGTAGAAACGAAGTTTATGTCAGCTGTAAATAATGTCCATAATTTGTTTTACAACATACATGATATATTAGTACACTATCATGTATATAAATAAATTCTATTTATAAATAAATAAAAAGTTCATGTATAGAAAAGTCCATGATCAAAATACATTCTTTACTGATGTGGGACATGATGAAAATTGTTTCAATATCATTTGTTCTATCCTCTATTTATAAACTCCTAATGCACTGGATATTTAAACAAGATCAGCCACCACAAATCATCACCTTAATCTTGCTATCCTCCTGCTCAAAAGCTGTCAGGAAATTCCATTCCCACAGTCAAGACTCTGAACTCTGGTATTCTCTCCTGCCCTGGCTCACTTTCTACACCCACCTTCTAGAGCTTCCGAAACCCCATGCTTTCACATCTCACTCAATTATGAGGTTCGTGGGGCCTGGCACTACGATTTATTCATCATTTTTTCCTTACAAAGACATCTAGGAGACTCTCAACTATTTGTAGAACCAAAGTATTTTTTCCCAAACACAGATGGTTCGTACACTAAATGGTTATGACAAAAATGACATACTGACTTTTCCTAATCTCATATGTGCATTCTGTTTCACATTAGATGAGGATCTCCTTGAGAACAAGGATAATGCACTATGTGACAAAGGAGGCACTTAATATTGCTATTGAATAAATAAGTCAGTAATCAGTCAGCATTTTTAATATATTATATTTCAATTACATCTGAAACATGGAACACTATCTCAAAAGACCATGAGAAGTGGGAAGTGGATTATAAAAAGTTTAATCTAAAAATTAAAGAAACAGGGGCGCCTGGGTGGCACAGCGGTTAAGCGTCTGCCTTCGGCTCAGGGCGTGATCCCGGCATTCTGGGATCGAGCCCCACATCAGGCTCCTCCACTAAGAGCCTGCTTCTTCCTCTCCCACTCCCCCTGCTTGTGTTCGCTCTCTCGCTGGCTGTCTCTATCTCTGTCGAATAAATAAATAAAATCTTTAAAAAAAAAATTAAAGAAACATATCTCAGTAAGAGAATGACACTAAAGAGCAAAAGACTTTTTTGAAGACAAAAAGGTTAGAAGCACCAGGTAAGATGTTTAAGGATGTCAACTGGCCCAAAGGAAGTTTAATGATAGGTATATAAAAGAGAAAAAGCTATATAAGTTAAAACTTACAGAGTCGCGGATCTTGTACTAAACAATCCAGAAACAAACAGCTTTCCTTACATAAAATCACTCATCTGGTTTTAATCCTAAATATAATGTAATATTATATTTTATAATACATAGTAAAGATAAAGCAATTCTACAGCTGGGAAACCTGAAAGCAGTTTTCCTTGGGTATCTTCACACATGGAATCAATAGCATAATAATAATTATTATTCAAGCAAAACAAACACTATTAAATGCGATATAATAAAAAGGCAGAAAAAAGTCTGTCCTTCGTTACATCAAATAACTTAATTTTCACCTTAATATAAAACTACATACTTGTATTTCACATACTTGAAACCAGGACTAAACTGTATGAAAAAAATTCAGTTTAGAAAAATTCAACTCAAGGTGAATTTTAAAAATCATCTTGCAGATGAAAAATGAAATATATCTGAATTATGAAAGCTACAGATTAACCCATAAAAATTCATCAAAATCTAATAATATGCAGTTGTTAAAATAAGAGTAGGTTCTTAAGTATAGAAGGGAATACAAGATCTGAAAAATTAATTTATATCTCTTCACTGAGTAAATTCCCTGAGAGCCAAATGGTACTTTCTTACCTTAATAATATTTCCTTTATTTTGTGACATCATGTGTGATTGATTACCCAATTTTCCCACTTGTCCAGATTTCCAGTGATATCCACTTGACCTTCAATATATATAAACAGAAGACAAAATGTAATTACTAAATACATTTCTCCTTTTAATGAAAACAAATATATTTTGCATATTTCAAGAAATGAAATTCAGTCATTAACATGTAACAGACCACCGCAAAATGAAAATGAAATATCAATAATGCCATGATATCCTCAGCAATTCTAAAATATAACTCTACCCTATTTGGAACTTTTGAAAAGAAATGAATAAAAGTAAAGTGTCCAAACACAGATGAAGGATGTCATTTTTTAGACATTTATGATGATTAAAGAGAGCTTTACTGAGTTATAGGAAACTTTACAGATCGTCGTGCAGTTTTAAAAGCTAAGGGTCTACAAATGTAAAGAGGAAAAGGAAGCAAAACAATACCCAAAATATTTGGCAGATCTACTAACTGATGAATTCCATATTTAAAACTACAAATCAGCTCCCACATTGAAAGGTAACAGAGAGGACAAAGAAGGCAAACTGTTTAATTTCTAGTTTTCAAAGCACTTTTGAGTCTCACAAAATTTTTTGAAGTCAACAGGGCAGAGGTCCAATTCTCACTTAAAAAATGAGACAAAAACCTGCCCAAGGTCACACAGACAATAAATAATAAAGTCAAGGTCAGAACACTGGACTTCTATCTTCCTGACCAGTGAGTGGCAGGTTCTCTTTCTGGCTGTGACATTCACTATCTACGTGACCTTAGAAGAACACTTACCTCTTCTGAAAACTCAGTCAAGCTCTAGAACATTTAAAAAAAACATCTAGAAAAGGTTCCTCAGCTAATGAAAACCCAACTTTGGGGCTGATTTCAGGAACTCTGGTTCACAAATATTTCATGAGCCACTGAGAAGTGCAAATTAAGTTCATTGGATCATTAAAAGAAGAGCAGCAAAATATACAATATACTTTGTCACCTGGGATGACATACGCCATTGAGATCCTTGATTAAATCAATGCTCTGGTTAGAGAAGGTGTGTTTATGTGTCATGAATATTCTTCAAAGAATCAGACTTTAAAGATAAACACTACTAGAGCTATAGTAAACATCTGAATTTTCTTTAATGATTCAGAAGGTATTGCATGGATATTTGATAATATCACTTGGATATTTGATAAGACCAAACAAAAGCAAAATTAAAATACAAAAAGCCTGGTGATATTTAGCACCAGCCAAAGCACATGAGACATGAACTGTTATCCTCTGTAGGAGAAAGCTGTACATTTTTGAAGCCTATCTGAAAGACAATTTCTTCAATATCTACCAAAATGTAAACTGCATATACACTTTGACCTAAAATTTAACCTTTTGATACTCTTGCATATGTAAGCAAAAATATTACGTAGAAACATGTTCATGGTAGCACTTACAACTACAAAATAGAGAAAATTTAATAAAGATCTGAAAAATACACAAAGAAATATTATGTGGCCATTAAAAGAATGAGATCAATTGCATGCTTATATGGGAAGAGTGCTAAGATGTATTAAGTAAAAAAAATAGGGTGTGAATCATTTTATAGATAATTTCACTTGTAAAAACATAAAAGACATGAAATATACACAAACACACATTCATACACATAACATACATATACATAAGCTTATACAAAGATAAGATATTTGTGGGGAAAAAAACGTAATTGTTAAAAACAGAGCTACAAATGGGCTGGGAGTCAGCCTAGAGCTAAGAAGAAATAATTTCCATGATATAACTATTAGTTCTGTTTGACTTTTATCATCTACATTTATTATTTTTATAAAATGCCCAGTAAAATTAGTATAGATACAAAGCACAATATTCGAGAGTGCTCATCAATAAAATTTCAGCTAAAACACATTTGTCTAAAAATATTTTAAACATACTTGAGGGTGTGAATGGTTCTTATATATGAACATGTAAATTCCTGCCCCCGCAAAGTCTTTTCATAAGTAAAACGACCTTAAACACAAACACAATCTCCTAAGGATGGCAGCTTTATGAGAGCAAAGGCCAACTTCTGCATTGCTGTGCTAAACATCCCAGACTTTAATGGTTCAGAAGAGTCATGTAAGAAGAGAAATAAGAAAGTGTAAGATCAAATAAAGTTTAAAGGAGACAGAAGTAATGGTAATTTTAAAAAGCAACATGCCTTAGATAAAGGACACAAATAGAAAAAGTAGGAGAAATTTAATACTATTTGTTCATCAGGAAAAGCCCGAAATTATTCATTCGGGGCAGATCTTTTTTGGAATGACATATTAATATATGAAATAGTTCTTTACCCAATTCAGTTTATTCCTCTCAAATTCCCTAAAAATGTCACCTACTCTCTTTCTTCCTTTTCTTTGCTCCGAGCTGATTGGAATTCCTGTAGCTTCTTTTCCATCTGTTTGTTCTCCAATTCTAACTGGATCTTCTCCATCCTCAGTTCCTGAGCATTCCTGAGTAAGAGTTAAACACAGAATGTTCATTTGTGGTAAACAAACAAAAAAAAACAAGGCAAAATAATTTTATATCATCTTTTGCCCTTAATTAAAATTATGAGTAGTAAGTAAGTGATGAAGTTTTCTAATTACTTCTTTTGCATTCTGTGAAATACGGTTTCTAAAGTTAGCATTACCTTCCATTAACATTCTCCTTAACGTATGTATCTCTTCAAATCTCAGATTTATGTTTTTCCTATTACAGTGCTAGAGGTTTCAAATCATAATTCACTTTCCATATGAACTCTGCCTTTACATATGCACAGGTATCTTAGAAAAAATATTTTCTAAGTTTCATACTATCTTTCCTCTAAGGAATTCAAGTAGTTTGAAGCATACTGTTAAAATAACTATTTTTTCTCTATAGACAGAATACACATTTTTGCTGACCTGATCATCTTAGAAACCTTCAATAAATTTCTACCTTTATGCTGTACAAGTACAATACAAGAAGAGAGAGAGAGCGAGCAGAGCCTGTTTGGGGCCTATTAGGGAGAAAGCACCTATTGAGGGTCTCAGTAGAGGAGCCATCAAAGGATTGAATGGGAACTGGGCCAACACTACCTAATGTTTCCTCGGAAGGAAGGCAATAAGAAAAGAACTTTTTTGAGGACAGAGAGGAGCCCTCTTATAGATTCTTGTGCAAGAGATTTTGATAATACTATCTGAAGCTCATCAAAATTTTAACACAAGCCAGTTGCTTCATTTTACAGTTCTGGTCTCTCGTCAGTATTAGTCACTGACACTGTCCATAGGTCTACACCAACCTAGTTCTCTAGCTTTTACTATCATGAGTTTAAATCTCTTCCTTTATTACTACATTAGTGTTTGTCTACATTCAAGTTGTGTGCATACCCAAGGATTCGATGGCAAGGAATTGAAAAATAAAAATAATGGAGATCAGAAAAGGGAACTAATTTATAGAAGCGGTCGCCAAAGGGCAAGCAGGCCAGAGACACGTGCCCAAGTGGACACTATCCAGGGAGATATACGGAAAGTGAAAGGAGGCAAAGCCTGCCAGAGGGTTCAGAGAAGCTGGCAAAGATACTGAGGGGAGGCACTATTTCCATTATATCTGCCCCACAAGGAGTATTTTAGCCCCTAGCACAAACAGGCACTGTGATGACAGGACATGTGATAGTACATGATAGGGTAGGAGACCCAGTAGAGCTTCTAGTACAGACAGGAACAGCCAGGCCTGAAGGTAAGTGAAATATAGTCTAATGGTGCTGTCATTGCAGAAGTACGTGCAGGTACCTGAACACACAGAAAGGGCACACACTCAGCCGACGGGCCTGCAAGAGCAGATCCAGGGGGAAGAGAAGTCTGAGCTGAGCCCTAAGGGATGAAAGAATCTAGCCAGTCAAAGGGAAGCGGTGAGAGCAGTGAAAAGTATGGGCATAAGTGGACACGGGTGATGTGTGGGTCCAGGCATTATGTGCAGGATGGGAAAGGTGGGAAGAAATGGAACTGCTGAAGTGGAGAGTGACCAGTTCACAAAGAGCCATGTAGGCCATGATGAGGATTTGTATTCTATAAGCAATGAGACTCACCAAAGAATTTTAAAAGAATTGATCAGACTTGCATTTTATTCAGAAAGATCACTCTGACTCAGAATGGGAAATTAGAGGGTGCAAGGCTGAAAGGCAAGACAAGGCAACCAGTCGGGAGACTATTTCGGTAATCCTAATAATAGAGAGATGATGCTGGTTTGACTGGATAGAGACAGTGGAGAGAAAAATGGGAGCATTTGAGAAATCTAAGGAAAAAAAATTAACTGGACTTGGAGACTGACCAGAAGTAGGTGACTCACCAGGGAAGGGACAAGGAAGGAATCTAAGATAATCCTAGGTTTCTTACTTGGACAACCAGAAGGATAATGATGCCTAGATCACTTTGGGATGGGACGGGGACACAGTTCAGGACTGATACCTGAGCTGGTCTGCCTGCCCAAAGTCTCGATGGCCCACAATACTTTTCGCATGGCTTCCAGAGGAAGAGTTCAAGAGCACAAATGTGACTGTGTTACTCACTTGCTTAGAAAACTTTTAATGTTTCTGAAAACCCGACTGTGGGAGAGGAAAGGGCTGAGACTGAAAAAAAAGACTGTCTTACTGACCACAAGTGGTCAAGTTGATAGGATGCTATGGGTGTGAAACAAGACAAGGGTTCCTCTTGGAGATAGCTTCAGACACAGAGCCAGAGGGCAGGCAGGACCACTGAGGAAAACTAGGCTTGATCCTGCAGAGACCAGGTCAACCCAACAAATCCAAGGGCCAGAAACAACCTGCTGAAATGAGTTGGGGGCTGAGAAAGAGGAAGACAAAAACTGGAGAACACCAATACATCAGACAAGGTTAAGATAATCGTTAAGACAGTATCAAATGAAAATAGGGGGACAAGGGGAATAAGGAAAGGGGGACAAAGGGAACTCCAGAACAATTACCATAGAGTGGGTGTTCCTGTCCTAGCTTCTGTAGGTTATTGATCATGGGTGGATCAGGGAGACCTGCAGGCCATGGAACAGTGATCCCCCCCACCTCCAAAATAAATTCCAAACTCCTTAATGTAGCATACAAATTAATTTACTATCTATACAAAACCCTGTCCTTCTCTCCAACTTTCTTCTATAAATCTCTGTTCCATAAATCACTGGATGTGTCTGAATGTTCCCAAACTATGTGGTCTCTGTGCCTTTGCACAAGTTTCCCCCAGTAACTACCCAACTAACTGCATCATTCAGGTGAAGCTTGGAGACCTCCTCCTCCCTGACCCAGTAGTTTGGGCCATGTTCTTATAGCCCCCTGTGCTTTCTCATCACACCACGCTTCACACTATCTCATAAACGTGATTTTATCTATTTCTGTCTTCTACAAGCTACCTGAGAGCAAAGATTGTGTTTCCTTACTTTCATAGCCACCATTCCCCAGCACAGTGTGTAGAACATGTGCACTTAATAAATGTTTGGATAAATGGTTTACAGATATATAAACACAGACTGGAAATGTATGACCAAAATCAAAGTTTGTATGCCCCTTTTCTTTTGACACAAAAAGCAAAATTGGTAATAGTAGCAATTAGATAGCTCCCCTCCCACCAAAAATGGTAAAACAAATACAGCTGATCTTGAACAACAGGGGTTTGAACTGCATGGGTCCACTTATACACAAATTTTTTTTTTATAAATACAGTACAATATTGTCTTTTCCTTACGATTTTCTTAATAACATTTTTTCCCTCTAGCTTAGTTTATTGAAAGAATATGGTATATAATACATGTGACACATAAAATATGTGTTATTTGACTGTTTATGTTATCCATAAGGCTTCCGGTCAAGAGTAGGTTATTAGTAGTTAAGTTTTGGGGATGTCAAAACTTATACGTGGATTTCTGACTGTGGTAGGGGGTCAGTGCCCCTAATCCTCGTGTTGTTCAAGGGTCAACCATGCTGAGAATGCCATATATTTGTGTAACATTTTCCAGTTCACACATGCTCTTACACACAGTATCTCAAAAGTGAAGGAAGAATTAGGAAGACTCTGAAGACATTGAATAACCACAGGACTATTGATCTGATTCAGGGAACTCAAAACTAAAAGTCGACAGTCTATCCCTAACCCAAACCAGCTGGCCTTTATTGATACTTGAGAAAAAGGCTTGGGAATTTCCAGTGATTCTAGATGACCTCAAAGGGAAACAGTATATTGACACTTCCAGTACTCCTGCCATGTCATGAAATTCCCAGGATATGCAGAATTGCTTGGTTCTAGTTGAATTTCTTGTTGAACCAAATTTCAGTGTCTTTCAGTTTCTTCAGGGTGATTCCTTTTATTCTGAACAAGTGTCACAAACTATTTGTAACTTTGTTAGATTGCTTAAATAGTCAATGCAAAGTCTACTTAAAACTTTTCACCTCAATTTTGTGGCATAAATAATTTTAGTACTCATTTTAAAAACTATTATAGATTTATAATAGATAAAATACATCAAAGTAAAGAAAATGGAGATAAGAACTCACAAATTTAAGCTCAAGTCTAAACTGCCTCATATAAAAAGAATACTTTAAATTATAGCTTACAGAAATATTAGCAATTATTTCTATTTAAGTAATAAATAGCACTTACTTGTATTTCAGCTTTACAGAGTTTCCAGGTTTTCCCCATGGAAGAACTACAAAATCTTTGGTGTTCATGATCAGTCTTTTTTTTCCCACTGTTTTAATATTATATAAAAATCATTGTGATTTGCAAAAACTTCTGAAAAAGTAACAGTCAAAAGAATTATGTCAGAGTAAAGCAGGTAAATTACAAATTCAAAACTACATATAGTTCGGGCAAGTTTTAAAAATAAAAATCATTATAAGAGGAAAAGCTGAATGAAAGGTTAAACAATAAATATATATATGTTAAATATAAATTTTATAAATATTTATATACTAATAAAGTTATAAATAAAGCATATCTGATGAAACTAAAATTTTACCAATAATTATATAGCAAAAGACTATGGAAATAGTCAATTGAAAGTGAAGAATGCACTCATTAAGACAAACAGAGAACATAATCCGGCTCTTTCTATGGTAAAGAATATAAAAATAGATATCAGGTTTTGTTCCCATCCAAAAATAATATCCATGGCTAAATATAGGGAAAAGAAAAGAACTTTTGAGATACAATCCAAACTCTAAACCTTTTTTTGTCCAAATATAGTAATGTAAAATGAGAATTAAGGTATGTAATAGTTACCCAAAGGCATGTAATAGTTACCCAAAGGCATTCTAATATCCTCATTCATCAAAGAAAATTTTAATGATGCTTTGCCTAAGATCAGAAATTAGCATATTTAGAAATAATTTTTAACAAGAAATGGAACAAAAAAGATTTTCTGCCCAACTCCAAGTTAACCAGAAAATTAAATTATTCAGAACACACTATTTCCTGAGTATCCCAATTATTCATGGTTCTATAATTTACTCCGCAATGCTGAATTACTGAATCACATGCACAACTATTAGATTTTTATACCAATAAAAATTTCCAAATTCTGAATGCTCTTAAAGAAATATAAGAGGCATTACCATAGAGTCTATAGTCTTAAATGGCCAAACCATTTGATATTGTTGGTTTATATATGTGGTCTTATGTATTCACAACCCCCATAAATATTTACTAAGTCTCTGCTATATGCAAAGCACTGGGCTGAGAGGCATGAAGGAATCAAGGCCCAGGGAGATTTGTTTTCTGGCTCAAATGGCAAAGAGTCAAAAAGAGCCTATAAGACCTAAATATAAAAGCCATAAAACAGGGTAGAAATTATAAAGTCCATAAAACTAGATGTAATAATAATGTAAGAAGTGAGAGAAAGGAGAGAATTCGAGCTGGCTAGCATTGAAAGTGGGGTTTTGAGAAGAAAGGGGGCTTATATAAGAAGATATGGGGGGGGGCGCCAGGGTGGCCCTGTTGGTTAAGTGTCCAACTCTTGATTTCAGCTCATGTCATGATCTCAGCGTTGTGAGATGGAGCCCTACGATGGGCTCTGTGCTGGGCATGGAGTCTGCTTCAGATTCTTGCTCCCTTTTCCTCTCCCCCTCACTAAAAAATGAAGAAGAAGAAGAAGGAGGAGGAGGAGGGGGGGAGGGGGAGGGGGAGAGGAAGGGGGAGAAGAAAGAAGAAAGAAGAAAGAAGAAAGAAGAAGGAAGAGGAAGAGGAAGAAGAAGAAGAGAAGGAGGAGGAGGAGGAGGAGGAGGAGGAGGAGGAGAAGATGATATGGACTGGATGAACACTCCACACTATGAGAAAGAACAGCTTTTTGACTGGTTCCATTTGGTTGATGTGCAGGTTACATGGAGGGGAAAAAGTACGCATACACTTGGAAATATAGGCTGAGGGCCAATAATGAGTGGCTTGAAATGCAAAGTTAAGGCATTTGGAATTTATTCTCTAGCTAATGAGAGTCCCTGAAAGGTTTAGACAGAAGAACAGAAAATAATCTAGAAGCTTTGCTCAGAAACCTAAGGAGGGAAGGCATCAGAACGGGAGTAACCAAATGGAAGGCTATTGTAACATCAAAGTCTACATAATCAAATAAGCACTTCATCAGTTTTGTTCCTTTGGGACACTCTCTTGTAATTTCAATGATGCAACCACTGATCAAAACATTTTTAGAATGCTTCTTTTGATGGGCACCTGGGTGGCTCAGTTGGTTAAGCCTCTTCCTTCAGCTCAAGTCATGATCCCGGGGTCCTGGGATCAAGCCCCATGTCTGGCTCCCTGCTCAGTGGGGAGCCTGCTTCTCCCTCTCTCTGCAGCTCCTCCTGCTTGTGCTCTCTCTCAAATAAAAAAAAAATTTTTTTTAAAGAATGCCTCTTTTGAAACCATCTGTAGAGTCCATCATATACCCAACAAACACACAGATCTACTTTGCTGTGCCTCTCTTAAAACTAAAAATGATATTGTCCAACAAGAGCAATTACTTTGTTCATTCAAATCTAGTTTCAAGTTACTCTACCTCCGAAAAATCAAATCTAGCCTGAAAGGATAGATTTTTACTACCTTGGAGAAAATTCTGAAGGAATATATTCCCTGAAGATAATTCCAAAATGGAATTATACAAAATAATTTTATATTGTAAGCCATGTTGTGGATGTATCGTAGGACTAAGTGTATTTGTGCCTTCAATAAACAAACAATTAGCTACTCCTTTGGATTCCTTTATGGAGTCACAATGGTAAAAAAGACATAGTGTCTTCCTTCAAAGCACTCAAAATGAAAGAGAAAGCCACACAATGACAATACCATGGAACATTCCAACAGAAGGAAATACTTACGAGGGACATTTAACTCAGATTCTTTACTCAAGCACCAAGTCCTATCTCTCAAAGCTAAAATCAGTGTCAAAGAAAACCAAAGATACCACTGGAAATGAAGATTTGGTTTGCTTTGGGGAAGGGTGGATGCATCTTCTACCCCTTTGTAGGTAAAACCTCTGTCATACTTAAAGCTACCTTCAAAAAAAAAGCTCCAGGGATAATCCTACTCAAAAAGAGTCTGTATCTCTTTTTGATTATAACCTGGAAATCCAACTGCTAGACCCTAGTCTACTGTGGCTAAGTTTTTCATGTAAAGTTCCATACTGTTATCATTACCCAAAAAATTGAAAGTCATATGTGGATTTTTAACTGTGTGGGGGCTGCTGTGCCTAATTCCCCCATTGTTCAGGGGTCAACTGCATACGTACATACGCATAAAACTGAACTAATACACGAGGACTGAGATGAATTTAAAAAAAAGTATAAATTTCATTAGGATGAGATGATTCAGATTTATAGCTCTGCTGATAATGTGATTTAACCAAGAAATGGTCTTATTCGGGGGCACTTCACTTCACTGAATGCAATTAGTAAGGCTTCTTCTCAGTTAAATGTTTTATCAAGTCACACACATAAGCCAATTTTCTTGTATGAAGAAAAAAGGAAGATTATAATTGTGAGTCATGCTGTTCTGCCTGTTTCCTTTCGTAAAACCAAAAGAGAATTAGTCACCTTTCTTGGGACAGCAAGGATATAACAATGTCAGCAGGAAGAATAGCAAGGACAAAACTTTTAGTCACTTAATGGAATCAGGGAAGTACAGATAAACTCTCTATTATGCAAACTTTGTAGTTCCACCTGTCCTTTGGTGACTCCATTTTTCCCTGACAATTAAATACCAAAACTTTAATATTTATTTGAAAAATTTTCTCATTACCTGATTTATTAGACTGCATCATTTCTCCATCCCCAAACTTTTTCTTCCCCACACATATACACATAATATGACCTAATGTGGTCCATGATGGTTTGATTCTCCTTCTACGTAAGTTCCCATTCTGGGAATGCAGCCCAAGCATCAAGGCTGGCTACCACAGAATGGAAACAAAGAAATTATGATGATTTATAATCCTAGAAACTCAGAGCGTTCATCAAGAGTTGCCCTAGTCTCCTAGAATTTGCCATGACACCATTGGCAGAATGGAAGATTTAGGAAACCACTGTTTTCAAGATGGACAGTTTTTTAAAAAAGATTTGGGCCTTCTCTCTCTCCTCATGATAGAGGTGGGCTTCCAACGGGGCACTGAGTAGAACAGAGTGGAGAGAGGGGCAGAGCAAAGAGGAGACTCCCCGCTGAGCAGGGAGCCAGATGTGGGGCTTGATCCCAGGACCCCAGGATCATGACCTGAGCAGAAGGCAGATCCTTAACTGACTGAGCCACCCAGGCACCCAAGTTGGGACAATTTTTGTAACTGAGAACTTATCTAAGATGAGTTGGTTATTCTAATGACCCAGATCATCTTAGACCCAAAAACTTAAAAGCCAACGAATAAGAAATTTTCCTTACTTTATATGTTTAAGATCCAAAAACAAGCTCTTTTAGATGGATTAACATGTTTACCATAGTACTTAGAGACCCAAGAAAGAAATGTTTTAAAAAAATGAATTTAAATAAAAATAGTAGTTTTAAACTCTTAAAAGAATTATATTTTAATATTTTCACTATCTGATACTATATATATATATATCTTTTGAAAAATCCAAGGAAAAGACTGGATAATACATGAACCCTAGCATAATGTCTTGTGCTTGAGTGGCCTACTAAATATATATACGCCATTTTCTCCTAGCACAGGCCATGAAACTAAATCAGGTATTGACTTCTCAGCTGCACTTAATCTGTCAGCCAGCCAACATATCTGATAAATACTGCCTCAGGGTACTAAACAGTACCCATGTCACCCAGTTCTTACCTTGCTTGTGCAGGTTCCCTTGGGAACACTTAAGAAAGTTTGCTTTCCGATATCAAGGGGCGAGGTATCTTTTTAAAGTATTTGCCAACAAAAAATGATAAGTAATATTAAAAAATACTAGGTTTAAGTTCAGAGGACCTTTGTGTCAGAGTGGTCTCTGAGCCTCAGTTTATCAATGTATTAAATGATGAGAGTTCCACCCCCCCACCTAATTTGCAGGATATCAAGCAAAAAGGCTCTAACTTGTGGCCTGTAAATCAGGAGGCTCCTTAAGGACCTCCAGAGAGCTCAGGGTTCCCAGAAGGGGCAGCCTTAGAAACTACCTTGAGAAGGCAATGAGGGAGCATCAAGGCTTTTCTTAAACCACAGCTTCTCTGATTTCATCTATTTTACATAATGAGCCTCTGGGTCAGATCTACTATAAAGAAACTCCTCTACAGCTTAAAAAAAATGTTTTAAAGGCACAACAGTAAATCAATATACAATCATTATTAATTCTGTATCAACTGAAAATTTCATATGATTACAAATAGCAATGAAAACATTAAATTTATGAATCACATCTTTCAGAAATCCAAGCCCTTTTATATGTATCTATCCCCTCCATTCTCATAAAGTCCACTATTAGCGTAAGTGGTATTTATGACTATATCAGGAATGAGAAAATTAAGGCATCCGTCCAAGATTAGTGACAAAGCCAGAAAGTACAGTTTTATTCCCAGTCCTGGTAGCTCCTTTAAAGTCTTGAAATCTAAATATTGTCCTACATACTTAAAATGATTAATTCATATCATTCCTATTCTTCCCCCTTTCACACTCTTAACCTGTCATAAAAAGGAAATTTAGAGAAAGAACTGTTTGGCATTAGATCACTTTCTAAATTTTACAGCAATATATTTAAACACCGGTGAAAACCTTTGGGGTGTCAAATTGCTCCCATGTAATAGATGGTAACAAATTTTTCTTTCTATATTTTTTCCCCATACCCAGAAGAAAAAAAATTACTCAGCTGCTCTGTTCAGTATCTTAAGAGCCTCAATTATGCATTCCAATCTTCCAAGCATTATACATTATTTTCCACTTCTCTGCTCACCAAGTGTTATTCTATTCAGTGCCCAGTTGGAAGGCCACCTCTACCATGAAGATTTCTTCCATCAAAAGTGAACTTCTGTAAGGGCACCATGTGTAACACACTCATTTGCTATTGCATGCTGCCTGTGTTATTTCTTGCCACCTTGGTTTTATAGATGTTGCTTCCCTAAGCATCTCAAATATGCCATTGATCTTTGAATCTCCAGCAATTAAAAGAGGGCCTACACATAATGTACTGACAGTAATAATATGCTAAGTTTTAAATATTTAGTTTTTTCCTACTGCTTTGAATTTATTGCACAACCTTATGAAAAAAATTTAAACAAACACACCCTCTTTGCCACTTCAACAAATACTTTTGTCTTTTTTTTTTTCTATGTATCCTACCAGACTTTGATGAACATTCAACAAATATAGGAACACCTCTTTGGTAAGCACTGAAGAACAAAGTGAACCAAACAGGGATAGCATCAAACCTCATGGAACTTACACTTTGGTGAAGAAAGCAGGAAAAATCAAGAAGCAAATAAAATTACTGGGGTAAGTATTAAGCGTTCTGAAGGAAATACACAGAAGACCGAGGCACTTTCAAACACATTTGTAACACAACTGTAAATACTATGGGAGGTCAGGACAGGCCTCTAAGTAGCCTATAAATTAAGGTGCTAGAGGAGGTGGGGGCGTTTTTGTTCTTGTTTTTGTTTTCATTTTCCATAAGCATACAGTTTGCATAGTTTTAATATGTGTAGCTTCAAATGTATGTGACTTTCTTTCTTCCTTAACTAACTCTGGTTTTAACTAATGCTGGATTTAAAAAATAAGGTTATAAAAAAATATATATAACTGAACCTATATATGAGCACCTCTAATGCTGATTTGCGGAGAGAAGAAAAAACTCCCGGAGGGAGTTAAGATGGCGGAGGATTAGGGGACCCCTTTTTCAGCTGGTCGCCTGAGTTGAGTTGAATAGGTACCAGACCAGCCTGAACATCCACGGAATCAGCATGAGACACAGGAAGAAACATCTGGATCTCTACAAATGAACATCTCCAGCACTGAGTATTGAGGTATGAAGCGGGGAGCTGTGAAACCACGCACAGCTATCGGAAGATAAACGGAAGGGGGAGGGAGCCACCGCGTTCGGGCGCCGGGAAGCGGTAGCCACCTGCACGGGGGAGCAGGCGGACTCCCGGACCGACACCCAGGAGAGAGCCGACTGAGACAGGGAGCCAGGGACACGCGTGACAAGACTGAAACAGAGCTCCAGTGTGCTCAGTGGAACCAGACTGAGACCGGGAGCTCCGCGAGCTCCGCGAGCTCCGGAGCACGCGGGGGGTGGCTGGTGGCTGGTGGCTGGCGGTGTTAGAAACACAAAGGACAGAGAGGCGCCGGCCCTGGAAATGAGGGCTGGGACGCCAGGTGTGGGGCACACATCCCGGGATGCTGCAGGGTTGAGCAGCACCAACAGAAACAAAGTTAAAGTGGCCAGAACATCAGTGGAGAACGGTCAACGATCCCTCTGTTCTGAGACGGAGGCTGAGATGCGGCCACTGCTGCTCTGACTCTCAGAAGAGGCACAGCAAACTGCCAGGGAAAGCCGCCAGAGAACAAAAGCCTGGAAATACCAGCTCACAGTGTATTCATCCCATGCCCCCTCGCAGGGGACACCGAGACTCAACCCAAACAGGGTTGCCTGATATCGGCACGGCAGGCCCTCCCCCAGAAGGCAGTCTGAAAAATCAAGAAGCCCACATCCCTAAGATCCCTATATAATGAGTGCGCACTGCCTGGGTCCCAGTCAATAATTTGGGCTCTGGACAACCCTGCAACCTCTCCTCATCAGAATGATGAGAAGGAGAAATCCCCCGCAGCAAAGAAAAGACAATGAGTCTGTGGCCTCTGCCACAGAACTAATGGATATAGATATAACCAAATTATCAGAAATGGAATTCAGAGTAGCAATGGTCAAGATGATGTGTAGACTTGAAAAAAGTATTAACAAAAATGTTAATGAGAATATAGAATCTCTAAGGGCAGAAATGAGAGCAAATCTGGCAGATATTAAAAATTCTATGAATCAAACGCAGTCAAAACTAGAGGCTCTGACGGCCAGGGTGAATGAGGCAGAAGAACGTATCAGCAAATTAGAGGATGGGTTAGTAGAAGAGAAAGCAAAATAGAATCTGGGCTCAAAAAAATCTAATCTCAAGAATGTAGGTTACGGGAGATTACTGACTCAATGAAACGTTCCAATGTCAGAATCATCGGCATCCCCTAGGGGGTGGAGAAAAACAGAGGTCTAGAAGAGATATTGGAACCAACTGTAGCTGAAAACTTCCCTAATCTAGCAAAGGAAACAAGCATTCATGTCCAAGAGGCAGAGAGGACCACTCCCAAGCTCAACCATGACACACCTATGCCACGTCACGTCATAGTGCATTTAGCAAATATTAGATCCAAGGATACAGTATTGAAAGTGGCCAGGACAAAGAATATTCTCACGTACCAAGGCAAAGGCATCAGAATTACGTCAGACCTGTCTACACAGACCTGGAATGAGAGAAAGCGTTGGGGGGCCATATTTAAAGCTCTTTCAGAGAAAAACATGCAGCCAAGGATCCTTTATCCAGCAAGGCTGTCATTCAGAATTGATGGAGAAATAAAGATCTTCCAGAATTGCCAGTCATTGACCAATTTCTAACCACAAAACCAGCCCTACAGGAGATATTAAGGGGGGTTCTATAAAAGTAAAAAGGCCCCAAGAGTGATACAGACAGAAAGTCACAATCTATAGAAACAAAGACTTTACTGGCAACATGGCATCATTAAAATCACATCTCTCAATAATCAGTCTCAGTGTAAATGGCCTAAATGCTCCCATGAAACACCACAGGGTTGCAGATTGGATAAAAAGACATGACGCATCCATTTGCTGTCTACATGGGACTCATTTTGAACCTAAAGATGCATTCAGACTGAAAGTAAAGGCATGGAATACCATCTTTCATGCCAATGGACCTCAAAAGAAAGCTGGGGTAGCAATTCCCATATCAGACAGGTTGGATTTTAAACTAAAGACTATAGGTAGAGACACAGAAGGGCACTATATTATTCTTAAAGGATGTTTCCAACAAGTGGATATGACAATTATAAATATATATGCCCCAACAGGAGAGCAGCAAGATACACAAGCCAACTCTTAACCACAATAAAAAGACATATAGATAAAAATACGTTAATAGTAGGGGACCACAACACTCCACTATCAGAAATAGACAGAACGCCCATGCAAAAAATCGACAAAGAAACAAGGGCTTTGAATGCCATACTCGACGAGTTGGACCTCAAAGATATATATAGAACACTACACCCCAGAACCAAAGAATACTCATTCTATTCTAATGCCCATGGAACATTCTCAAGAATACACCATGTTCTGGGTCACAAAAAAGGTCTCAACCAATACCAAAAGACGGAAATTATTCCCTGCATATTCTCAGACCACAACGCTTTGAAATTGGAACTCAACCACAAGGAAAAATTTGGAAGAAACTCAATCACTTGGAGACTAAGAACCTTCCTGTTCAAGAATGATTTGATAAACCAGGAAATCAAAAATCAATTTAAACAATTTATGGAGACCAATAGAATGAAAACACAATGGTCCAAAACCAATGGGATACTGCTAAGGGGGAAATACATAGCCATCCAACCTTCACTCAAAAGAATAGAAAAATCTAAAATGCAGTTTTTATATTCTCACCTCAAGAAGCTGGAACAGCAACAGAGGGACAGGCCTAATCCACGCACGAGGAAGCAGTTGACCAATTTTAGAGCAGAAATCAATGAATTAGAAACCAGGAGTACAGTAGAGCAGATCAACAGAACTAGAAGCTGGTTCTCTGAAAGAGTAAATAAAAATTGACAGACCACTGGCAAGACTTATCCAAAAGAAAAGAGAAAGGACCCAAATTAATAAAATTATGAATGAAAAGGGAGAGGTCACAAGCAATACCAATGAAATTGTAAAGATCATTAGAAACTTTTATCAACAGCTTTATGCCAATAAATTAAGCAATCTGGAAGAGATGGAGGCCTTCCTGGAAACCTATAAACTACCAAGACTGAAACAGGAAGAAATAGATTTTTTAAACAGGCCAATTAATTATGAAGAGATTGAGTCAGTGATAAACAACCTTCCAGAAAACAAAACTCCAGTCCCGGACAGTTTTCCTGGGGAATTCTACCAAACATTCAATGAAGAAATAATACCTATTCTCCTAAAGCTATTTCAAAAAAATAGAGACAGAAGGAAAGCTACCAAACTCATTCTATGAGGCCAATATTACCTTGATCCCCAAACCAGTCAAAGACCCCATCAAAAAGGAGAATTACAGAAAGATTTCCCTAATGAATATGGGTTCCAAAATCCTCAACAAGATCCTGGCTAATAGAATCCAACAGTACATTAAAAGGATTATCCATCATGACCAAGTGGGATTCATCCCTGGGATGCAAGGGTGGTACAACAATTGCAAATCTATCATTGTTATAGACTTTAACAGAAAGAAAAAAGCCAAAAATCATATGATTCTCTCAATAGATGCAGAAAAAGCGTTTGACAAAATACAGCATCCTTTCCTGAGTAAAACCCTTCAGAGTGTAGGGATAGAGGGTACATTCCTCAATCTCATAAAAACCATCTATGAAAAGCCTACAGCAAATATCATTCTCAATGGGGAAAAGCTGGAAGCCTTTCCCTTAAAATCAGGAACACGACAAGGATGCCCACTCTCGCCACTATTATTCAACATAGTACTAGAAGTCCTTGCGACAGCAATCAGACAACAAAAAGGGGTAAAAGGTATCCAAATTGGCAAAGAAGAAATCAAACTATCTCTCTTTGCAGAAGACATGATACTCTATATGGAAAACCCAAAAGAATCCACGCCCAAACTATTAGAAGTTATAGAGCAATTCAGTAATGTGGCTGGATACAAAATCAATGCTCAGAAATCAGTTGCACGAATAATGAGACTGAAGAAAGAGAAATTAGGGAACCCATCCCATTTACAATAGCACCAAAAACCATACGTTACCTTGGAATTAACTTAACCAGAGATGTAAAGGATCTCTATTCTAGGAACTATAAATCACTCTTGAAAGACATTGAGGAAGACACAAAAAGATGGAAAAATATTCCATGCTCATGGATCGGAAGAATTTACATAGTTAAAATGTCCATGCTACCCAGAGCAATCTACACTTTCAATGCTATCCCAATCAAAATACCGATGACATTTTTCAAAGAACTGGCACAAATAGCCCTTAAATTTGTATGGAACCAGAAAAGGCCCCGAAACGCCAAGGAACTGTTGAAAAGGAAAAACAAAGCTGGGGGCATCACAATGCCGGATTTCGAGCTGTACTACAAAGCTGTGATCACAAAGACAGCATGGTACTGGCACAAAAATAGACACATAGACCAATGGAACAGAATAGAGAACCCAGAAATGGACTCTCGGCTCTTTGGGCAACTAATCTTTGATAAAGCAGGAAAAAACAGCCGGTGGAAAAAAGACAGTCTCTTCAGTAAATGGTGCTTGGAAAATTGGACAGCTACATGCAAAAGAATGAAACTTGACCACTCTCTCACACCATACACAAAGATAAACTCTAAATGGATGAAAGACCTCGATGGGAGACAGGAATCCGTCAAAATCCTAGAGGAGAGCATAGGCAGCAACCTCTACGACAACGGCAAAGCAACCTTTTTCATGACACATCTCCAAAGGCAAGAGAAACAAAAGATAAAATGAACTTGTGGGACATCATCAAGATAAAAATCTTCTGCACAGCCAAGGAAACAGTCAAAAAAACTAAGAGGCAGCCCATGGAATGGGAGAATATATTTGCAAATGATACTACAGATAAAAGACTGGTATCCAAGATCTACAAAGAACTTCTCAAACTCAATACGCGAGAAACAAATAAACAAATCATAAAATGGGCAGAAGATGTGAACAGACACTTTTCCAATGATGACATACAAATGGCGAACAGACACATGAAAAAATGTTCAAAATCTTTGGCTATCAGGGAAATTCAAATCTGAACCACACTAAGATACCACCTTATGCCAGTTAGAATGGCAAAAATTGACAAGGCAAGAAACAACAATTGCTGGAGAGGATGTGGAGAAAGGGGATCCCTCCTACATTGTTGGGGGGAATGCAGGTTGGTACAGCCACTCTGGAAAACAGTGTGGAGGTCCCTTAAAAAGGTAAAAATTGAGCTACCCTATGATCCAGCCATTGCAATACTGGGTATTTACCCCAAAGATACAGACATAGTGAAGAGAAGGGCCATATGCACTCCAATGTTCATAGCAGCATTGTCCACAATAGCTAAATCGTGGAATGAGCCGAGATGCCCTTCAACAATGACTGGATTAAGAAGTTGTGGTCCATATATACAATGGAATTTTACTCAGCTATCAGAAGGAACGAGTTCTCAACATTTGCTGCAACATGGACGGCACTGGAGGAGATAATGCTAAGTGAAATAAGTCAAGCAGGGAAAGACAAGTATCATATGGTTTCTCTCATCTATGGAACATAAGAACTAGGAAGATCGGTAGGGGAAGAAAGGGATAAAGAAAGGGGGGGTAATCAGAAGGGGGAATGAAGGATGAGAGACTATGGACTCTGAGAAACAAACTGAGGGCTTCAGAGGGGAGGGGTGTGGGGGAATGCGATAGACTGGTGATGGGTAGTAAGGAGGGCATGTATTGCATGGTGCACTGGGTGTTATACGCAACTAATGAATCATCGAACTTTACATCAGAAACCAGGGTTGTACTGTATGGACTAACATAATATAATTTTAAAAAATTAAAAAAAAAAAAAAGAAAGCTGGAGACGGCCAAAAAAAAAAAAGTGTTGCATTCCTGGGAAGATGCTACAGATTTGCATTCTCAGTACAATGCAAATAAATACATGCTACTAGATCTCTGATTTGGCTGAGGATTTGTATGGCAGAGCTTGAAATGAAATGTTTTAAACATAAAGGAGTGAGGATCCGAACTAGGGGAATCGGGAAGAGTTTATACCATCTGAATTCTATGAGTGGTAGGAGCAGCAAGGGCTGTCAGATCACGGCTAGGTTCCAGTCCCAGCTTTATCAACGACTCTGACCTTGGCCACATATTTAACTTATTTATGTCTTAGCATCCTCTTCTCTAAAGTGAGTGCAGCACCTTTCTCATGGTGTAGTTGTAAGAATGAAATAAAATATGGCGTGTACCGTTTCACCTAGTGCCTAGTGCATATAAAGGCCTCCTAGAGTAATGGCTGAGGCATTTGATAGTTGCTATTTTTGTGGTACCTTTAAATGCTTTTAGAGTATTTTACTAATAGACTCGAAGCTTGATTAATCCAGCCAACATTACAGGAATATGTTTTATCAAATCCTCTTCGAAAAGCGTTTTTGCATGCAGTTTAATTTTTAAACAATTGTATACTATATATAAGAATTAAAGTAATAATATAGAAAAAAAAAAGTTGTGGTCCATATATACAATGGAATATTACTCAGCTATCAGAAGGAACGAGTTCTCAACATTTGCTGCAACATGGACGGCACTGGAGGAGATAATGCTAAGTGAAATTAGTCAAGCAGAGAAAGACAATTATATGATTTCTCTCATCTATGGAACATAAGAACTAGGAAGATCAGTAGGGGAAGAAAGGGATAAAGAAAGGAGGGGTAATCAGAAGGGGGAATGAAGCATGAGAGACTATGGACTCTGAGAAACAAACTGAGGGCTTCAGAGGGGAGGGGGTGGGGGAATGGGATAGGCTGGTGGTGAGTAGTAAGGAGGGCACGTATTGCATGGTGCACTGGGTGTTATACGCAACTAATGAATCATCAAACTTTGCATCAAAAACCAGGGATGTACTGTATGGTGACTAACATAATATAATTAAAAAAAACAGTAAAAAGAAGAAGAAGAAGAAGAAGAAGAAGAAGAAACTCCCACACCTTCAGATTTCTTAGGAATCTGCCACCCCTCCCCATGACTTTTACTTATGGCTTCCATAAGATATCGGGCGCATGGGGCCAACGAGGTAGAAAGCAGGCTCCAAAAGGGGATGTGGTAATGACTGGTCAGGCACCAAAGTTTTCATCAGGCACCAATGACTTTAAAGGATAACAGATGGTGGCGGGCGTTTGAAAAGGTCAGGTTGTAGAGGGGGTACAATTGACAAACCCCTGGTTTCCCTGTCGGGTTCACTCTCAGTTCATGACTCCATTAGCATTATGGGCTCGGAAGTTCTTTGTTTATAGGGAAAAAAAGCTTGAACTCCTGGTTGATGCCGCGTGTGGCAGTCCATGGTCCTGGTACCGTGTCTGGCACATGGCGGCGGCTCAGCAAACACCCACTGGGCCGGAACCCCAGCTCCCCCTCAACTCAGTCTGCTTTCCCGCCGTCCCGCCCTGCTCCCCGCACCACCGCAGACCTGCTGGGCGCCTTGCCCCGCCAACTGCGAAGCCCTCCGCCGAGCACCGTCCTCTGCAGCCAGCCGACGCACCTGGAGACCCCCGCCGCCGGAGTCAGGGCCGCTGGCTCTAGCTACCCACAACTTCCGCCTCGGTCTCCTTGGTTACCGCGTCACCTCCGTACCCACGGCAACCAGAATGCTAGGTCCTACCGCTGTTAACCAGCAGAGGGCACAAAGGAGCCCGCCGAAAGAGGGAAGAGGGGAAGAGAAGTAAAAAAGAGGAGAGGGAGGAGAGGGACCGCAGGGAAGAGGAGAGAAAAGATCTTCTCAGAAAAGAAAGCACTGGGAAATTCAGCAGGCTCTAAAGGCTTTCTGCTGGAGGGGGTCCTACCACATTCACAGCAATATTCTAAAAGTTTTATCTGTAATATTTAATTCATACTCATAACGGCCCAATTTATATCTAAGAAAATTAACGCACAGAAAGTTTGAATAATGACTCAAAATTGCAAAGCTAGCAAATTGCAAACCCAAGAAGAATTAACCCAAGCAATTAAGAACTCCCACAAGTACGCTCTGTTCAGTCACTTATCAAAGGTCACAATAGGTAAAATCACTAGAATTCAGGTCTCAAGAACCCTCTTTTCTTTATACCAAATATATGACCCATGGGTATGTGTGAGTCATTATATATATATATATATATATATATATATATTATATAAGAGAGAAATAATCAACCCATGCTTCTCAAACTTTTTTTTTTAAGATTTTATTTATTTGACAGAGAGAAACAGCCAGCGAGAGAAGGAACACAAGCAGGGGGAGCGGGAGAGGAAGAAACAGGCTCCCAGTGGAGGAGCATGATGTGGGGCTTGATCCCAGAACACCAGGATCACGCCCTGAGCCGAAGGCAGACGCTTAAGGATTGAGCCACCCAGGCGCCCCTCAAACTTTTCTGTTCCAGTCAACTGTGGTGAACTTGTTTTTTGCTTCCTAAATATGCTATAGTGTGTGTGTCCACTGTGTGTGTGTATTTTAATCTCTGTTTTTATATGTTTCAAGTAGGATGTGTGGTTGGTTCTTCAGTCCGTTGGTCTAAAAAATATCTGTTTATCCACATTTTATCTATCTTGTTACTAGACTAATAATCCCAACTATTATGGTTAAGATACTAACCTTTGCACCATTGCTTTCCACATTAATGTGTCTGTCAATAGTCATTTAAGAACACATTTAATGTTTTCCCCTGGCAGGTTCAGACTTAACTCGCATAGATAAGAAAAGACAATGATAGTCTTGTGGCTATGATTCTGGACTTTGAAATGAAGGCAGATCTGAGTCTGAGTCCTGGTCCTGACACAACTTACCTATTGTGTGAGCTTGAGTGAGATATAAAACCGATTTAATCGGTTAAATGAGATAATAATATTTAGTCCATACATAGTTCAGCATGGAAGCGTAAATGAAATGGTGCATATTAAGTCTTTAGCACTAAGCCAGGCCCATAGTTGGTGCTTAATGAATGGTAAAAAAAAAAAAAAAAAAATGGTGGTGGTGCTGTACAGTGATTGGTATCTAAGTGCTTGTGGTATAAATTCACCAAATTCTTCCTTTAAATCTAGTACAATGACAAGTATCAAATGGACATGGAATACTACAAGAATTCTCTTATGCAGAACTGTTTTCCAGACATGCTCTTCAAATTACCAGGAAAGATATTTTCAGTGTGTATCCATTCATTCATTTATTCAACAAATATTTATTGAAAGTCCACTCTTCTACATCTTGAAAATACTGCAGTGAAGAAAACATAGCCCTTCCTGTTAGCAAACTTATATTTTAATAGGGGCAGAAAGACAATAAATAAAAATAATCAGGCGCTTTGAAAAAAATAAAGCAGAATAAAGAAATGGAAAATAATTAAGAATTCAAATTTAGGTTAGATAGTCAGGAAAGTCCCAGAATGCAGGGAGAGAGGAAGGCATGGGCAATTCTGGCCAGGAACATTCCAGACAGAGGGAAGAGTAAACAAACTTCAGTTCAGGCCCAATCAATACGAGGATTTTGCATAAAACCTCTCATTACTTCTGTACAGCACATTTTTACTTTAAAAAGCCATTCTTAAAATGCATTTACTGGTGCAATAGTAAAATTAAACTCATAAAAATAATGTATAAAATATTCTGGCACTTTTCAAAAGCATTAAAAGGACATTACCTTACTTATAGTTAGAGAAATAGCCTAGCTTATGCACAGTTACGCAAAACAAAGCAGAGCCAAAAAATAAACCCATGCCAAGTTACATAGCAAAATGAAAAATATGAAGAGCTTGTCTTTCAGAACCGTGATTAGTGACAAAATGAAATGAAACATGTAAAAACAATGATACCTCTAGAGATAGGATTTCCTCTCTGCTGAAGCAGAGTGCATTTAACTGACACCAGCAATTCTGCAAATAGTTTACCACGTCTATATCGGGAGCACAGTATTCCTGAGGGTTTTGGAAATTCATGCTTCATTGTGCCAGTACGAAGACAAGATTGGAACGCAAGTTTTCTGAAGTAGGGATGTTCAATGTAGAGATAAAAATTACCCACGTTGAAGAAACTGAGAACACAGACTTACTGAATTCAAGGGATAGCTACAAGGTCATGCTTAAAAAGACATTCTCTCTCATGTGCACGCGTGCAGACACACACACACACACAAACACACACACACACAAACACACATTAAGCAAGTCCTACTCATTAAGTAACCTTCTTTTGTACTTGGTAGGTTGCTGCCTACAGGAAAATTGCACAGGCCTGGGGATGTTCTGGTCACTCACAGGTGATAAAAGTTCTTAGATGAATAATAAAAATGTCCAGTTCCATATAATTGTCAAAATTTTGCATGTGATTTAGTATTAAGTTTTTTCCCTTCGCAGTGATTGGGCCTTCTGAATGGAGGGAGGCCTGAAGTCAAGGACCTGTTAAAAGAGCCTGTGTTTCCATTCCTCCTCATCCATTCTTGCTTCAGTCTTATTAATTGCCTACATTGAAATCATGGAAAAGGAGAAGGATTAAAGCAGAAAAGTCCTAACTGGACTGGTACTGAGCCTGCCAGGCATTTAGAGCAGGCCATTCAGCAGAGACCACCCCCCCCCCCCTGAGGACATCCACCTACATTCCTCTAGCTGTGGGTGACGCATTCTCCAACACCCTTGCTTACTGGGCTGCTAGCTGTCAAGTGATTATTCTTGCTTCTCTCTCTGGGGTCTCGGTGATTGGCCTGGACAGAATTTTAAGTGACCCATTTTCTCTTACATTTTTGACGTTCCCTGTCTGACCTACAGGAAATCCTCTCGCATACTTTGCCCTGCCACCCTGTGGGTGTGCAAGGCAGCCCGCATACTCTCCTCTCTTCGGCTCGTAAGCCAGCAGCCATCCAGCTAACAGCTGCACTTACGACTCCCCAAATGGAAGTCAAAAACCAGTCTGCTGCTCCCCAGTTGCAGGGACCACACTAGTGGATGTCTCACCAGGCTTCAAATGACAGTCAGGGACTGTTTACAGACGTTGCCCAAAACTTGGAAATAAGGTAAAGGAATAATTACACATCCTTCCAATGTCCCCTCTAAGAGCCCACTCAAAGGTCGCCTTATTTTCTAGGAAAATACACCTCTGTGCGATTATCATTTACTATTCCGTGCATAAGGCTATGTAAACTTACATGTTAATTGGTAGGTTTTTTCAACAATATCTTTGCATATAGATATGGAGCTAAGTTCTGTCTTTTAGATAAAATAATGCCAGAGGCTGGGGTTTTACTGCCCTGTCATACATCAATCAGTTTGGTATCTAACCTAGAAATCTTATACCAATATTTTTGGTCAATGTCTGCATATAGTTAGCCTCTCAAAATTTTTCGAACCAGCTTTACCACCCTGGTGGTTCCTTTTGTCATGAATTAAATACACTGTGGAACATATACTTTCTTATATTTATAGAACATCATGTTCAGACCTACTGAAATTATATTCTGATAGTACCAGGCCTTCCTCTTTGAAGGGAGATGGGACAGAGCTTACCAGCAGCTTTCCAGAAGGACTCTCTCAACCTTCACTCTACTTCTTGGCTCCTCAGACTCCTCTAGGTAGAAGTTGGTCAGGTCAGGACTGCAAAACCAGTTTTCTACCATCTCCACTTTACAAGGCCTGCAAGGCAACCTTACTTTGAAAGGGAGCATCTACTCCTTCATGCCTTGGCAGACACTGAATCTAACAGCCTATTACATATGGATGGGATTTTTCAAATTGTCAAGGATAGCTGAGCTTTAGAGGCAACATAAAATTACAGAAAGATTTCACAAAAACCTAAATTAGTGTGATATAAATATACTGAAGTGCTTCTGAAGGGCTAAACTTAAAGAAGGAAAAAGAAGAAACTTGTAGTTAGGAGGTGACATTGTCCTTTTATAATTTCTCTCAGCCTTGTAATTTCTGGCTGTCACCAATGCCACAGAATTCTTCAGCAAATAAATTTCCATAACACAAGGCAATAATTACGGATGTTTCACAAGTGGAGGAAAATCATCAGGGCATATGATAAATTTCTGCTTCCTGTAGTGTGTGGTTCTTTCCCGGTTGAGAAATAAATGTACGGGCTTTTTGGACGGGCACAGCTTCATTTAACCCACACCTACTTGACACCTGCTCTATCCCAGGCACTGCCCTAATGTGGATACAGAGGAACAAAGGCTACTCCTCTGCCCTTGAGGAACCCACTGTCTATTGAGGGATGTGAGAGTTTACAAATAATTGATATGGAAGGTAGCAAGTACCGTATTCACAAAATACGGGAACAGGACATGTTTGTGGCATGGCCAGAATTTCTGGGTCATTCAGTATATATGACACAGAGATAAGGATAAAAAGCAGTGCTGTGGTCAAATTTAAAAGCATCTCAGACAAGACATTACCCTATTCATAATGGAAACCCCCAAATTGGTTTTGAGACAGAAAATAATCATCTAGGATGCCTCTAGCAGCATCCTTCAAAGGTCACTCTGGTGGCAATGTGAGGATAGAGCAAAAGCAGAAGACAAAGGGTCAATTTTGAAATACAGTTATATTGGTCAAAGAAATGGTGAATCTAGAACGAATCAATGAAGAGGTCACAGGTCAAGTGAGATAGATTCAAGGGGATTTCTTAAACTGCAACAGCACTAGGAGACTGAAGACAGGCGCTTGTCAAGGAATAAGTAACAGTTCACAGAGTGGGAACCAAGGAGATGGTGAAGAAAGTAGTTCAGTTTTGAAGGTTTTACTTCTGAGAAAGCAATAAAAAGTAATAAAAAAAAGATAAAATATAGGTCTAATTATTGGAAAGTGATGGGGGTTGGTCGTATATATTTGGGTGTCATCAGCATGTGGAGAATAACCAAAGATTAAAGAAGAGTTTACATGCAATTCACGTAAGCAGGTCCAAAGTAAGTGAAGCTAGAATTTGTGATGAGGGGCTTAGAAAGACACTTTATTTGAACATAACATTATTTTCTTTCATTTTTTTTTACTATACCCTCTAATTTAATATGAGGTTAATATTCCTTGGTTCCACCCAAGGATTGATAAACAACCATGGTGGACACCAACAATCTGCTATTCATCTCCTTCCATTTGCCTGGCAGCAATCTGTTAGCCTTGGCAGCCATGTTTTCCCACACAGCCCAACCCACTCTTGTAACAGTTTATTGGACAGGAGTCCAAACTAGACCAGTCAGATTCTCTCTTGCAAGAATGTGGAATTGAGTCTGAGAGAGAGATTCTTAGGGTCACAATATTTTGTCATTTGGACCACAGAAAGAAAGAAAAGAAGAAAAGACAAAAAGGGGGGAAAAAGACAGAAAAGGAGGAGATTATCTGGAGGCTTTCCTTTTCCTGAAGACTAACTATAGCCTAGTCCTTGGGTTTCAAGATACACCCCTGTATCCTTAAAATAAATTCTCCTTTGTAACTTAAAGTAGTGTAGCTTGGTTTCGGTTGTTCAGAACAAAGAAACTTGACTGAGATGACTGCCAGAAGAATTGTAATATAAAGTAACTTTCTTTAAAGAGCAAGTCCAAAGTGTAGATTTTCAGAGAGTTCTTTGAAACAGCAGAATATTAATCTATGTCTCTCATAATTTTAAATTAATATTCCTACATACGTAAAATAGGAAAGTCATCTTTTGAACCCATTCTCTCAAAAAATGCTAAAATCTCTTGTTTATTTTTTAATCAGTTTAATTTCTTAGTTTATTTGTTTTAAGTTTAGCTGTGCCAGTTTTGCTAGCAGACAATTATTTATAATTGATGTAGCTTTAGGGAAAAGCTAATCTTAAGAAGAAAAAAGCTGGCATTTCAGAGAAAAAGTCATTCATTCCTGATCCTTGCCAAGTTTTAATAAGTGTATCCTACTGTCTTCTTGAGATTTATGCACTGTTAGCTGTACTTCATTTGGAAAATTTGCATTTTTCTCTTATGCACTCAAGCTGGGAGGCACAAAACAAGAGTTACAAGGCTTGTTTGACATGAGATGTCTAACAGTAATTTTCTTTCATCAACTTTATTCTCTTACAGTTCTGATCCCCAAGGGCAGATTTTTCATCAGATTTTGTGAAACATTTTATAACAACCTTACCTTTGCAAAAGTTGCTTCCAAAACATTCCAAAGGAGCTGTCACAACTCTCTCCACTATACAACAAACCAGATTTACTATTCTTATGCTCACTTTCAGTTAACATGATCTATGTCCCCATCTTCACATTAACTCAGAAAACCATATGCATCTAATGTAGTTAGCTTCTGGGAAGCTGTGGACAATCACTGAATACCCATGGAGGACCTACTACATAACAGGTACTTTGATAGATAATGGCTACAAACATAAACAAGACAGAATGGCATTCTGTCTTTGCAGAAAAAACATAGTCTAGATGTGAGCTACAGAGAAGAATTCAGAATAACAACTGCTAAAACTGTGTGAGAACATGATACTGTGGGAGCATAGAGGAAGAACACTAACCCAACAGTTGAGGCTCAAGAAAGGCTTCTTAGCCCAATGATGTCCTATCTAGGTTTGCCCCAGATGGTTGAGTAGGAGCTCCAGACTTGTTTTGGGGGGTGGGTGAGATTAGGGAATGTTCTGGGTAGAAAAAAAAAGAAAAGAATATGCAAACTTCCCCACAGTGAGTTAAAATACGGTACGTTTAAAGAATCTAAAAATTTCCAGCATTACTGAAACACAAAAAGGGCTTGGGAGAAGTAGAGAAGGGGGAAGAAAAGAAGAGGGAGTCCTGCTCTGGCAAAAAGGAGAGTAAGAGAATATTGCTACAGTCTATGAGATACTAGTGGCCTAGGCATTGATCTTGAAGTAATATTAAAGGAAAGTGAAAAGAGCCAATATTTATATTGGAAAACTCATCAATGGACTTGGAATCGATTAGAGGAGAGGCTGAGAATCAGAGGATAACCCCCAGTAGTTATGGAACTGAAGATAAAATGTTTTCATCTATGTTCATGTGATAGTGGTTTGTAGTTTTCTTTTCTTTTTATGCTTTTGTCTGGTTTTGGTATCAGGGTAATGCTGGCCTCGTAGAATGAATCAGGAAGTGTTCCCTCTGCTTCTATCTTCTGAAAAAGATCATACAGGATTGGTATAATTTCTTCCTTCAGTGTTTGGTGGAATTCACCAGTGAATCCTTTTGGGCCCGGTACTTTCTGTTTTTGAAGGTTATTAATTATTGATTCCATTTATGTAATATATACAGGCCTATTCAGATAGTCTATTTCTTCTTGTATGTTTTAGCACTTTGTATCTTTCAAGGGATTAGTCTATTTCATCTAGGTCATCAAATTTGTGGACCTAGAGTTGTTCATAGCATTCACTGATTATTCTTTTAATGTCCAGTAGATCTGAAGTGATCCTCCCCTCTTTCATTTCTGATATTAGTAATCTGTATCCTCTCTTTGTTCTTTAGGTAGCCTGGGTAGAGAGCTACTGATGTTGTTGATCATTTCAAAGAACCAGCGACTGGTTTTATTGATCTTCTCTATTGATTTCCTGTTTTCAATTTCATTGATTGCTGCTCTCTTATTATTTCTTTTCTTCTGCTTACTTTGGATTTAATTTGATCTTATTTTTCTAGTTTCCTAAGGAGGAAACTGAGATGACTGATTTTAGATCTTTTTTTTTCTAAGGTATACATTCAATGTTATAAATTTCCCCCAAAGCACTGCTGCATCCCGCAAATATTGATAAGTTGTGTCTTCTTTTTCATTTAGTCCAAAATATTTTTTTTCATTTCTCTTGAGATTTCTATTTTGACCCATGTGCCATTTGGAAAAGTGTTGTTTAAACTCCAAGTATGTGGGGATTTTTTTAAGCTATCATTCTTCATTGATTTTTAGTTCCACTGTGGTCTGAGAGCAGACATTGTATGATTTCTATTCTTTCAAATTTGTTAATGTGTGTTTTATAGCCTAGAATGTAGTCTATCTTGGTGAAAATTCCATGTGATTTCAGAAGAATGTGTATTCTGCTGTTGTTGGGTAAAGTAGTCAATAGATGTCCTTTATATCCAGTTGATTGATGGTGTTGATAAGTTCAATTATGTCCTAATTGATTTTCTGCCTGCTGGATCTGTCCATTTCTGATAGAGGGGTGTTGAAATCTCTAACAAATAGTGGATTCATGTTTTGACTTACAGTTCTATCAGTATTTGCCTCACATAATTTGTCACTCTGTTGTTAAGCAGATAAATGTTAAGAGTCATGTCTTCTTGGAGAATTAACCCTTTTATCATCACATAATGCCCCTCTTTAGTCCTGACTCCTTTCCTTGCTCTGAAGTCATCTCTGTCTGAATTTAACACTCCTGCTTTCCTTTGAGTAATGTTAGCATGTTTTGTATTTCTCCATTTACTTTTAAATCTGTATGTGTCCTTACATTTAAAGTGGGTTTCTTTTAGACAATATATAGTTGGGCTTTTTCTTTTTTCTTTTTTTGTTTCAAGTTTTTATTTTGATTCCAGTTAGTTAACATATGATGTACTATTACTTTCAGGGGTACCATATAATGATTCAACTCTTCCATACAAGACTTGGTGCTCATCGCAACAAGTGCCCTCTTTAATCTCCATCAAATATTTAACCCATCATCCCACCTACCTACCCTCTGGTAACCGTCAGTTTGTTTTCTATAGTTAAGAGTCTGTTTCTTGGTTTGCCTTTCTCTTTTTCTCCTCCCCTTCTTTTTTCATTTGCTTTGTTTCTTAAATTCTGCATATGAGTGATAGCATGTAGTACTTGTCTTCTCTGACTTACTTATTTCATTTAGCATAATACTGTCTAGCTCCATCCATGTCATTGCAAATGGCAAGATTTCATTATTTTTATGGCTGAGTAATATTCCATTCTATATTTATATATACCACATCTTCCTTATCCATTCATCAGTTGATGGACACTTCGGCTGTTTCCATAATTTGGCTATTGTAGAGAATGCTGCTATAAATATCAGGATGCGCGTATCCTTTTGAATTAGTATTTTTGTATTCTTTGGGTAAATACCTAGGAGTGCAATTGCTGGATCTTAGGGTCGTTCTATTTTTAACTTTTTGAGGAACCTCCGTACTGTTTTCCAGAGTGGCTACATCAATTTGCATTCCCACCAACAAAGCAAGAGAGTTAGGTCATTATTTTGTTACTCTGCTTCTTCCAGCCTGCTGTTACTGCATTAAGCCTGTTTCCAATATCATTCATTGCATTCGTCATCTCTGATTGATTCTTTCTTAACTATTTTATCTCTATGGGAAAGGTCTCACTGATGTCTTCTATTCTTTTCTCAAGCCCAGTGAGTATCCTTTGATTGTTGCTTTAAATTCTCCATCAGTCATGTTACTTACACTTATTTCACTTAGATCTCTAGCAGTGGCCTTACCTTGTTCTTTCATTTGGGATAAATTCCTCCATCTTCGCATTTTGTCTAAGTCTCTGCCTTCTTCTGTGTATTAGAAAAGCCTGTTATGTTTCCTGCTCTTTCTTTTTTGTGGCCTCTTCTCTCCCTTCAGTTGTGGAATTTGTTGATTCAGTCTTCAAGTAGATTTTGGGGGTATCTAGAATGATTTGATAATTATCTAGTTGTGTTCATGGGATGGGGCAAGCCTAGGGTCCTCCTCCATGTCCACCATCTTCCTCTCTACCCAGATTTTGTTTTTCAAGCCACTCTGACACTCTGTCTTTTAATTGGCACATTTAGGCCACTGACATTCAAAGTGATTATTAATATAGTTCGATTAATATCTATAACATTTGGTACTTCTTAAAATTTGTTACTCTTGTTCTTCGCTCTTATTTTTGTTTTCCACTTTTTGTTTTTTGTAGTTTTAATTGAGCATTTTATATGATTCCGTTTTCTCTCCTTTCTTAGCATATCAGTTATACCTTTTTAAAAAAAATTTTAGTAGTTGTCCTAGTGTTTGTAGTTCACAATTATAACTCATCTCAGTCCACTTTCAAATAACACTGTGCCATTTGATGGGTAGTGTAAGTACCTCCTAATAACAATCTTAATTCTTCTCTCACTTTCATGGTACCATTGCTGTCATTCATTTCATTTATATATTAGCATATATATACTATAAATAAGTTTGCAAAGTTAAATGCTTGCTTTTCACTGTTTAATCATTGCTTTTATCATTTTGAGCAAACTGTTATTTGTTAAATCAATTAAGAATAAGAAAAAAACAAAAGTTTTTCTTCAACCCTCACTTTTTCCTTCTCCTTCTTCTTTATAGATATAGATATATATTTATAGATATATATATAGATAGATAGATAGATAGATAGATAGATAGATAGATAATAGATAGAAAGTTATATATAGATCTGTTTCTTGCCTATATCGTTGTCCTCCTTCCTAAAGAAATTCTTTTAACATTTCAAGGCAAGCCTGCTAGAAACAGGTTCCCCAATGTTTGTCTGAAAAATTCTTTATTTCTCCTTCCTTCTTGAAGGATAATTCTAAAGAAACAAAAACAAAAACACTTTTTTTAAGCATACAGTTCTTTCCATAGGATTTTTTAAATTAGTTTCAAGTTTTTATTTAAATTCCAATTAGTTAACATATAGTGTAATATTAGTTTCAGGAGTAGAATTTAGTGATCCATCAGTTACATATAACACCCAGTGCTCATCACAAGTAGGTAAACTCTTTAGAATTCTAAGTTGGTGGGATTTTTTTTTTCTCAGCACGTTAACTATTTACTCTCTTCTAGCTTGCATAGTTTGTAAGTGAAAATCAATATAATTCTTGTCTTTACTTCTCTCTAGGTAAGGTGTTTTCTTCCCCTGCCTTCTTTTTTTAAGTTTTTTTTTTTATCTTTGATTTCTGTAATTTGAGAATGATATACCTAGGATATGGTTGTTGGCATATACTCTGCTTTGGTATTCTCTGAGCTTCCTAGATCTGTAGTTTGGTGTCTGACATTAATTTGGGGAAATTCTCTGCCCTTGTTCCAAATATTTCTTCTCCCCCCCCTTTGTCTTCTGTTAATTCCATTACGTGTATCTTGCACCTCCACAGCACTTGGATATTCTGTTCTGGGTTTGTTTGGGTTTTTTCAGTCTTTTACCCATTTGTTTTTCAATTTTAGAGGTTTGTATTGAGATATTCTTTCCTCATGCTCAGAGATTCTTTCCTCAACCATATGCAGTCCACTAATAAGCTCATCAAGGCATCCTTCACTTCTGCTACAGCGTATTTGATTCCTAGCATTTCTCTTTGGTTCTTTCTTAGAATGTCTGCTGCTCTGCTTACATTGCCCATCTGTTCTTGCATGATGTCTATTTTATCCATTAAAGCCTTTAGTATATTAATCATAGTTGTTTCAAGTTATCAATCCAATCATTCCAAAACATGCCTGGCATATCTGAGTCTGGTTCTGATATTTGCTTTGTCTCTTAGAACTATGTTTTTTGCCTTTAAGTATCTTGTAACTTTTTTCCTTGATAGCTGGACATGATGTACTGGGTAAAAGGAATTGCTGTAAGGCCTTTAGTAATGTGGTGGAAAGTATGGGAGGAGGGGAACTAGTCCATTGAATAGGTATACCACAATTCATTTATACATTCATCTTTTAATGGACAGTTTTGTCTAGTTTTTCTCTGTTATGAATAAAGCTGCCTTAAACATTTGTGTGCAATATGAGAGTTCTATTTGCCATCACTTCTTTTATGAGCATGACCTGGAAAGTACATGTATGGCTTCCGTCTTTATCCAATTAAACAGAGCTTGGTCATGTGACTACATCTGACTACAAGGGAAGCTGGAAAAATAGTCTGTAACTCAAATGCCAGGTGCCTATCTAAAACTCAGGGTTTCTATTACCAGTGGAAGAAAGACAAAATGGAAATGTCAGGGATTGACTTCATGTGAACAGAAAAAATCAAATTTGGCTTCTGGATTTTGGGTGGATGTCGGTGCCATTAACTGACTTGACATGCTAAATTTGAGATGTTAGGTGCCCAAGTAGGTGGATGAGTGAACTGTTCACTATACCATTCTGGTATATTTCCATCAAGGATCAAAGCTTGGAATACAAATTTGAAAATCATCAACATATGGTATAATTTAAAGCAATGGGATGGGATAAGATCATGAGGGAATAAATGTAGTATATGGTTTCCTTCCAATGATGCAATCATTTCACAAGCTGTTTTCAAAAACTAAGCTAAGTATAAATACAACTAGCAGAATGCTACTTAGCCTGAAACAAAGCAACAAAATGTAAAACCTTTTTACCCCCTTTCCCTAATAATAGAGTTAACCACTTAGGGACTACATTTCCAAGCCTCTCTTAAAGCTGGGTGTGACTATATGACTAAATTCTTATAATTCAATGGAATGTTAGTGATAGTGTCTCTACCAGTCTGGATGCCCATTTCTAGACTCTTACATTAAAAAAAAAAAATTGACTTCTATCTTATTTAAGCCACTGTATGTGATTTTTTTTTTTTTAGCAGCTTAAGGCTTAACTGATTCATGAAGCACATCCAATTATTTCTTATGTTCAAGTAAACAAATCTCCATTGCTACTTATTTTATCCATTTTTATTGATTTTTATCAAGATCTTGTTTATTTTTTGGCATTACTTATTTAGGTTTAGTTTACAAAAAAGTTTTAGGTTGCTAGTATTTCTAAACTGCTCCAAGAAATAATGATATTATCTTGCAGAATATTAATGAATATTTTCTTCATGTACTAGCAATTCTTTCCAGTCATTGCCTCAATTAATTCTTGATGCTAAAGTTTAAAAAAAAGTTAATGTGGTTGTCTTCATTTCACTGAAGAAAACGAAGTAGAGATATTAAATTATTTGCCCATAATAGCAAACCAAGTTAATGGAAAAGGTGGAAGTAAAATGCAATTATCTCACTTCTGTTTTTATTGAACTACTGGATTACAAGTCACAACCAATTAAAAACAGGATACAGCATAACCTTTTTATCATGGAGACAGCCCCAAAAACCTGCCCATCGGCACTTTATAAAATGTTTCTTACTTTTTAAAAATGTATTTTGCTGACCTTTTTCATTATTAAGTTTACGTATATAAAGATATATATAGACAAACAGATGAAAATGTGGAAAATATTTTAAATATAGAAAATATATTCACCCCAAGTTTTCTGCACATATCAAAAGCTGTTTGTATATGTATGTATTTTCTTTCAGCCCTTTCTCTATCCATATCACTACTCGTTTAATCTTTACACAATTGTGATCAAATATAAATTCAGATGGCATCTCCTATATATATATATATATATATAGTGTTTCTCAATACAAGTGAAATTCAACAGAAATCCATCGGGTGGAGTTGTACTATAACTTAACATTTCAAAGTGTTTCTCAACTTTTTCTTTTTAACTTTTCCTTCAGGCCTGATATAGTTTATGGATGAGCAATATTTGCTATCTGTAGACTTTAAAAATATTTTATTCCCATTGGAAATTGTTGGGAGATTGTTGGCATGAACGTTATTTTCTTTTCTGATTGTATAAATACAAGCCACATACAAATGGACACAATTTAGGATTTAATAATCCTGTCAAAGAACACCATTGCTTATTTTCCCCCAAATATGCAGACGATTGAGATTAATTACAAAATAACAATTGACTTGGTAAAAAATGCTGCTCTGTCCTTTCATTTCTCAAACTCATGTTTTTTTCTGTCATCAAGAAGCAAGCATCTGATACCCCAATTCCTCTGAGACAAAATGCTATGTGCCTCAAACAAGCAACTCTTCATTAATGTTGATCCATTCTAATAGGTACTACAGAAAGTTGCCACAAGTTCGACATATACTTAGGGAACTAGCTCCTTGAAAAAAGATTTACACCTTTTTTTTTTTTAAAGATTTTATTTATTTATTCGACAGAGATAGATACAGCCAGCGAGAGAGGGAACACAAGCAGGGGGAGTGGGAGAGGAAGAAGCAGGCTCCCAGTGGAGGAGCCCGATGTGGAATTCGATCCCATAACGCCGGGATCACACCCTGAGCCCAAGGCAGACGCTTAACCGCTGTGCCACCCAGGCGCCCCCAAGATTTACACCTTTATACACAATCAGGTTAAGCTCTCTCTGGCAGTCTGGTCTAAGTATCATATACATCCCATAAAGGACCCAATCCTAGAAATTCTGATTTAGTCATTCTGAGGTGGACCTCAAGAATCTGTACATTTTACAAGCACCTGCAATGGTAGTTCAATTATCCCTCTAATTTCAATTCATCCTCTGAAGGAACACTTAAAAATTTCTTGCTGACTCATTAGGATTCATTCCCCAACCCTCTCAAAAGTACACCATTTACTTATGTCCTTTAGAAGAACGAAGGTCAATATTGTGGTGGGAAAATGATGAGATATGAGGATTTATAGATTGGACTAGACGGTATTTTCTTGAAGTCATTAGAAATTACTAAAATCAGAGTGCTTGGGTGGCTCAGTGGTTAAGTAGGTGCCTTCAGCTCAGGTCATGATTCTGGGGCCCTGGGATGGAGCCCCGCATTTGCCTCCCTGCTCAGAGGGGAGTCTGCTCCTTCTTCTTCCTTTGCCCCTCCCCCCACTCATTTTCTCTCTCTCTTTAATTAAAAAAATATTTCAAAAAAATTACTAAAAGCCTTTCTTAAGAAGGAATAATGATCTTGAATATTCCACTTTTGGTCTCATGTTTTGTATATGATAATTATCAATTTTGGCACAAGCTGGTTTCACTTGCAATACTGGTCTTTTTGTGCAGGAACAAAGTAGTGAATTCTCTTGTGCAGGGTTTACAATAAGAACAGGCAGGCAGGAAAGTAGCCTGCTACCGTGGGAAGACCAGAATTGGAATCTTAATTCCACATGCAGTAGCTGAGGAAAAAGTGAGCAAGTTCTAAACATCCATGATTTTACATTTGTAAAATATCAATAATAGTGCTTTAACAACTTTATCAGGCTGCAGTGAGGTTCAAAAGAGAGCACATAATAAAAATACTTTGTGAACTGTGAAATATTTTGAAAATCACAATAACTTTTTTCTTTCTTTTTAAAAATTAGTTTCAGAGGTAGTATCTAGTGATACATCAGTTGCATATAACACCCAGTGCTCCCTCCATCAAGTGCCCTCCTTAATGCCCATCACCCGATTATCCCTTCCCCCACTGCCCTCCCCTCCAACAACCCTCAGTTTGTTTCCCAGAGTTCAGTGTCTACTATGGTTTGCCTCCCTCTCAGTTTCCATCTTATTTTATTTTTCCTTCCCTTCCCCTATGTTCATCTGTTTTGTTCCTTCAATTCCACATATGAGTGAAATCATATGATAATCTTTTTTTCTAATCATCCATTTTCACCTCTAAGTCATCATCCAAACACCACTGGCTATAAACTGTGCATATGAATTGAAGGTTGAGAATCTGTCAAACGCTCACCAGTGATCAACTAAATCGGTGCTGAACACCCTCTCTGTTCTCAGTGCAATATTAACTCTGATGCAGCCATTAGTGATATGTTCTTTGTGGTCCAAGGGATTACAATAGATTGTAGAATATTAGAATTTGTGTTTCTTGGTCTTAAGACTCACATGGGGTACTTGTTAAAAACTCCAATTTCCTGTCCCCACATCAGATCTACTGACTCAGCATCTCCAAGAGTCCCGAGAATCTGTATTCTATATAAGAAATGCAAAGAGACTGTTAGGATCAGAAGAAACCTGGAAAATTGTTTCTAAGCAAACTTTTTTCCGTACTCCTACATGATGAAAGTATCGCTCAGACAATACCATTTAACACTAGTTAAGTTCACATTTTCAAAGGGTAATATATTCTGTTATTGGTATTTCAATCAATACAGAGTTGGGAAGACAAGATCGCGTACAAGAAAGAGCAGCAAGCACTATGCTTGGTGAGTTTTGTAATGATATACATGGACACTCTGTGCTGGACACCTTTGCTCAAAGTAATGTTGACAAAGATACACTTAAAATATTGAAGTATCTAATTCTAGGTTAATATTTGGTCTGGATAGCATGATACATCAATGTGCTTCTGTAATAATAAACATGGAGAAGTAGGAAGATTTTTACTTTCTTATTTTGATGACAACATCAATTAACCTATGTGTGACATTTTTAAAGCACATGCCATGCTCATGCCAGACACTGTAGACAGGAATAGGAACAGTTACAGGTCGGCTTCCTTCATTCACGCGTGTCCTTGAGCTTCCTCAGAGCAGGTACTGTGACTTCTTTTTCTTTGTGCCCCCTTTGTTCTGGCGCAGAGAAAGAGCTGCACTTCCTTCCCCATATCTACAGTGAAGAAGACTGACGAGTCATGTTTTATTTATTTTTATTTTTATTTTTTAAAGATTTTATTTATTTATTTGACAGAGATAGAGACAGCCAGCGAGAGAGGGAACACAAGCAGGGGGAGTGGGAGAGGAAGAAGCAGGCTCATAGCGGAGGAGCCTGATGTGGGGCTCGATCCCATAACGCTAGGATCACGCCCTGAGCTGAAGGCAGACACTTAACCGCTGAGCCATCCAGGCGCCCCTGACGAGTCATGTTTTAAAAGGATTTGAAAGGGTTGAAAGTCAACACATGGCTCTAGGTGGTCCCCCTTCTCCCTTCTCTTCTGCTCAGCACAGGCTGGGCTGAGGGGAGTGGCAGAGCCTGCTCCCTTACGGTGATCCTACCATCCTCTCATCTTTCCTTCACCACATGATTGCTAAGTCTAGGTATATGGGTATATGGTCTGGCCTGAGTCTCACTCAGGAGGCAGCCTTAGCCAGCTATCTCATACCAGGGCACACACCTTCTTCTTCTTCTTCTTCTTCTTCTTCTTCTTCTTCTTCTTCTTCTTCTTCTTCTTTCTTCTTCTTCTTCTTCAAGGTTTATTTATTTATGAGAGAGAGAGAGAACTAAGGGAGCAGAGGGAGACAATCTTCAAGCAGATGCCCTGCTGAGCACAGAGCCCAAGCACGGGACTGATCCCATGACCTAGGAATCCGTTGCTCAACCAACTGAGCCACCCAGGCACCCCAGGGCACACAATTTCTTTACTCTTCTTTATATTTCTCTTTGATTCTGGCTCATTTTGCCCTTTTGTCCATACATATTAGAAGTTACAAATTTGGAAGCACGAATGCCAAAGTATAAAATGAAGAGAGAAACCACGTGGCCCATTTTGGTTTGAGGGTTTGGCTTACTTGGTATAAAAGGAGCCTCTGCATGGCTCACCCTCACTTACTGGAGTCCTACTTTAAGGCTTGCGTCCAGACCTCAGTTAAAATAAGGTATTCCTTTGTTTTGCTTTATACTTTTATATCTTACTCAGGGATTACTTGAAGAGGAAGATAGTTGCCATGGCATGATTTCAGAATTCCTTGCTTTCCTGGCAAAATTTCTGCTTAAGGGGGCCCAATCGAATCCATTCAAAAATACAGTTCCTGAATAGATGTAAACTGGCATGGTAAGCCTGGGTCTGTTTGCCCTCAGATCCATCTTTGTCCTCTATTCTACACCGTCATGCAGTAGAGCTGACTGCGGCAAGATGGATTTCCCTGGCTCTGTGTCAGCTGCTTCCGACTGCGTTCGATTGTTGAATGTATAAATGAATGACGATGTAAACCATGTAAAGTAAGTCTGTCTGCGTGGCTGCAAGCCAGGGTGGTCGAGAGAATCAGGACTACCACGCTGCACAACTCCAGGGGACAACATTCACTTTGACGTACACCTGAATGGCATGTCACAAAACTGTACAGAATGTAGCTTATGTGGCCATTTTCAAGGCATGAGCCAAAAGGCTGTTAGCACTGGCTGGCACAGATAACAATGAAAGGAACAAAAGACTTTAAAGGATGATAACCTTATAGGCAGAGTGGAGTCGTAGAAAAAACACTGGATTAAAATCACAACACTGGAATTGTTAATACACAGATGATAGAGGGAAGTCATCACAGGGGGTAAAATCACTGAGGAAGAAAGAAGTGTAAAAATTTAAGAATGATAAGATTGAACTTGGAGCAAGGCTGATGGCCAGAATAAGCAGTAAAAAATAAATAAAGATATAAAAGAAATGCAGAAGTAGGAGAAATGAATCATCTGATGTAATCCTTTGAAAGCCAAGGAAGAAAAAAAGGCCAAATATGTCTAATGGACAGAGAATAGGGGTCTTCAGATGATGAAAAATGAATGCAGTGTCCAGACAGTAACTGTTAGAGACTGTGGGAAGACCATATGCTTGGCTGTGGAGTACATTCCCTGTTACAAACTGTTTTGTTCTATAAAGTATTATAATTGACATTAAGTTGCATGGGCTTGTGATTGAGAGCAATGACAATATTTGGATTTATCTAAAAGTGACGGTGCTTAAACTTTTGGATACATACATATCACCTAGGGACATGCCAATCCCTAAGATCCACGTCACAAGATTCTGATTAAGACTTTCATAAGCCTGCTAACTCAGTGCTATTTGAAGTGTGCTTTGAGGATGACTGTGGGTTTGCAAACTATTTGTTACCCTCCTGAAAGAAAGAAGTAGAGATAATGGGACTAAGGGACTAGAAACTTTCTGGACAATCTGACATTGGTGCAACATCTAAGCCCCATAATTAGTGAACCTGACTCATTGCACAGAACATACAACAAAGTTTCAGTCCTCTAGAGATTAAGAAAAAAAATAAAATAAAAAAGACCTTTTTCCCACATGGTTTAAGAAGCCCTGATCCAGATAATTCTGAGGCAGATAGTCCATAAACCAAATTTTGAAGAAATGGGCTACTAAGTTCCAAGAAAATCTTAATCTGATCACATTTGAAATATATTTTATGTATATAAAAAGGAATATTACTTATATTTATTTTTATACTAAAATGATATTGAAATAGACTCTTCTACAATTTCAAACAAGTACGTAAAATTGGGGTTCATAAACCCAGGGATTTTTTTTTTATATTTTTATACTCAGATTTGACTTATTATTAAGAAGTAGCAGCTCATTTTGTTTTGCTTTGCTTTGTTGAAACTAGTCATGAATGCCTGGTCATGTTATAAATATTTATGATTTATGAATAAGAGTGTGCAAATGATAAAGTTCTTTCAAAATAAACACAATGATGGTGTTACAGTAAAGTCTTTAAGTTTTTGTCAATGAACATTTTAATTGGAAAATAATTACATTAACAATTTTTCTTGCCCTTTTCTTCCTAAGAGCAAAGAGTAATAAAAACTGAGATATAGCAAAATTACTTTGGAAATTTAAACTACCACCATTTGTCTCTGCTTTTCACAGGACTTAAATAAAATATCACAATAAATGTCAGATCTGTTTGTTGTTGTTGTAAAGACCAGGGAGAAAGGAATGGTGCCCTAGTCTCATATGATAAGCATAACACTGTTTACCTTTTTTTTTCTTTTCTAATCATTAAATCCTTGAGTATCTCATTTATAAACATGAAAAACTCAGCTATGGCTTGCAGAACTGATGAGATATTAGTTAAGCACAGAGATTTCTCAGTGGTAGAAATCTGGCTCCTTTCCATAACCGCCTTCTACTTCTCACTTGTGTTCCCTGGTTCCAATTCCTTTGCATTTTTCAGGGTTTTTTTTTTTTTTTTCAGCAACCAATTGAATTGCTAAATTTCATTTGCATAAGGAAGAGACTGCCTTAGGTTTGCAAAGATGCACAAGTCACCTTACATGGACTATATGGATGGCCCATGATGCCCTTTTAAAAATGAACAAATTACTCCTTATCCCATTACAACATATGCACACACACACACTTTTCCATGGCATAGGAAAATGATCAAATATGTGTTATTTCCTTACTTTATCTTTCTTGAAACACCACCTAGCCTCATATATTAATATTTTATTCCCAAATGTAACATGTCAAAGTGGAGAGCTGTGTTGACCAGCAAGAAGTCAGAAGGAAAGAAATGTCCCTGCTTCCAGGAAAACTATTGTTGGTACAGCGGCCAATAAATAAGAGGGAAAGGCAGGAGGGAGCCTTTTATGCTGAGAGAAATGCAGACGATGACAAAACTTATAAGGCTAAGAAAAAACAAATCATCTTTAGGGGAACTTTCACTAGAAATGGCTTTGCCTTTCAAGAGGAAAAATGCCTTGCTGAATCAGCAGTGTTTGTTGGTGGTGTGGGGAGGGGGGAATCTTATGTGGTTTTCAAAATACTAAACTCAAACTCACTGGCAAAAAAAAAAAAAAAGATTGTGCTGCATGTAAAATGAGAATGACTTTAGGCTCAGCAAATTGCAAATTGCAGATGAGGAAAATCAGGCACAGGGGTTGGAGAGAAAATAAATAAAGTATATTTGGGCTGGTAGCATCCTGAGGTACAGGAGAAAAAAAATCTAGGAAGTTGGTAGTGTGCCTATTTCATCTTGGCACTTTGTTTCATGAATGTGCTACAAGAAGGGGAAAAAATGAATGAGCTCTAATTCTTTTTCAGTCATAGAGCTGTTCAGTCAAGCAAGAGAGCAGATAATGAATATCTACAGTGAAAAATTGATTTGTGGACTCTCAAATTCTTCATTTTGTTTATGTTTCAGAAATGTATAGATGTGTCAGGATGTCTTACTGGTTTTTTTTTTTTTCCTTTTCAATATTTTATCACAGCGAAGAAATGACTTGACTATAACTGAGAAATGCAAATTAATTTTATCTTGCCAAATATACTATTGTCAGTCTACAACAAACATAAAAAAATAAGATTCTCTGAAGAACTGGATAACATAGTCAATAATACTCTTTTACTATGGAAAATAAAAAATCCCCAATCCTTCAGAAAAATGGTTGGTCTGGATTTTTATGAACTTTATAACTATAGGCCATAAATTGTGATGTGCGTGTTGTATTAGCTAGAACATGTTTTCTACACCTCGTGAATATATTATGAAATATGTACATATCAATTATATAAAGAGCATTTATTATCACGACTGGTTGGTATTTACTACAAACCCTTCTTTTTTGTCTAAAGAATTATGATAGCACATGAAAGAGGGTTTAATTTTAGATATCTGATATTTGCAAATTTTGAGAATGTATGACATTATAAATACATTTTTTCTTAAATAGGCAGGGTATTATCACAGGCCAACTTGACTTCATTCAAAACTTATCTAGGAACAATTAATTGAAAGCCATTGCTAAACTGTTAAAAATGACAAATCTGAGATATAAGAAAGAAGTAGTTTACACAGATAATCCAAGAAAAAGCTAAAGCTGATGAAAGTTTAATGAAATCACTACAACTATTGTTCATTCACTCACTCACTCAACATTTTGTGAATACTTTGTAACAACAAATATTCCATTAATACCACACAGTGATAATAAGTGCCATTTATAGGGTGTCAATTACGTGTCAGGCATTGTACATGGTCAGTTTCAACAAACTTAAGAAACTAGCTAAAATTTTCCAAACTATTAAGCACAAACCCAGTCTGTATAAACCCCAATTCATCTGAAACTGAAGCCAATGTTCTTTTAACCACACTAAGTTATGTTTTTCTACTATCTTCTATAGCTTGCACTCTGGGGCTGGAGATGAGGACATAATAAAAATTATCATACATTGTGGTAAATGCTCTTAAAGAGGATGAGGAAGGTCTAACTAAAAAGAGCCTGACAAAGCTGGATGTTTAAGCATAAGCTGGAGTTTCCTAGATAAAGGAAAGGAAGAGAATTTCATATGATGGGAAAAACAACAAAAAGCAAGCCAACAAACAACAACAAACCCCCAGCATATTAGAGATCAGGAAGGCTATAGAAAATATGGTCTATTCAACAAATTTGTATTATGTATCTATTGTGAGGTAAAATCTACTATTTATTGGCATTAAATGGATGAACAAAATGTGGCTGTGGACTCCAACATTTTATGATCTTACAGAAGGATAAATCGTATAAACAACTAGGTACTCTAAAGAATCACAGCTGATACTATAGGACTGAATATAGGAGCCACAAAAGAAGAATTAGTTTCAAATGAGAAGTTCTGTAAAGACCTCTAAGAGGTAGCACTTGAATAGAGTCTCAAAAAATACTTAGAAGTTCTCTAGGGACTTTCTGCTTCCAAGTAAAGACCTTAACACCCATGGAACCACCAAAAAATATGGATGATATAAAAATCACACTTATGTGGAACTATCAAAGAACAATGGAGACATGAAAGTCTTGATGAACTGATTTCCAGAGAGAGGAGCCCTTCATAAGAGAATAGTGATTCCTGGATGGTCTGGATGTAGGAAGAGCAGATGGCTTCTCAAGACCCAGAACTTAACTGGGTGGACACAAAGCTAGCTGAGCTACTGGCAATAGTGGAGGCAGGTGGGAAATTTTGGAGTTTGAAAGACTATCAATACAATAATTGCTCAACACAGCAAATCCTCTCTACCCTACCCCAAATTTACTGAGAAAAATGGATGTGAAGGCAGGACTGATAAACTGTAAGAAAACATATCATCTGTCCCATCTCCCATATTCTCCCTATGCCTGAAATTGAGGAATCCAAAAGGGAGTACATGAAATTCCACATCAAATCCTTGTAAGAACAAAGGGACTAGCTGTTCCCTAGGAAACTGGAGGTTGAGGCTTGCATTAATCAGAAGTGAGCTGCAGCTCAGTCCCAGTCAAATGAACTGTTGCTAAAATGTGAATAATGACCTCCTCACTATAGCCAACAGTTGAGAGAAGAAAGTTTCTGGAGGAGAAAAAATACAGTACTATTTTTCAATTCCCACTTTTCTGAAAAGCAAAGCATAGAAAGAAAAGACAAAAAATACACCAAACAGAAACATTAGTTGACCTGTGGAACAGTATCAAGCCATCGAATATATATGTAATTGGAGTCCCAGAAAGATAGGAAAGAGAATGGGGCAGGACAGAAAAACCTTACAAAATAATGACTGAAATAGTTCCTCATATGTTTAAAAATACATAAACTAAAACCCCTTGAAGTTCAGAGAATCTCAAGTAGAATAAATTCATAGGAAGTGCACCCAGGCATATCACTGTCACAATACTGAAAGCCAAATGTAAAGAGAAAATTTCTAAAAAGAACCAGAGTAAAATGTATAACACACAGAAAGAAGTAACAATCTCATTAAAAGGACTGCAAGTCAGACACAATGGATTGATATCTTTAAGGTACTAAAAGAAAATAATCAGAATATAAAATCAGCTTAGAATCCTATAGCTAGCAAAAAATAGCCTTCAAAAATGAAGGTAAATCACATACATTTTTAGATAAATAAATACATAATAAATGAAAGCTGAGAGAATTTCTTGCCATCAGACCTGCACTACAAGAAATGCTAAAAGAAGTTCTTCAGTCTGAAGAGAAATGATACCATTTGGAATTGCAGATCTGCAGAAAGAATTGAAGAATGTTGAAAATGGGAAATAAAGAAACAAATATGCCGCTAATTATTTTTCCTCGTCTGATTTCTTTGAAAAACATCTGACTACTTAAAGCAAAACAATATTTATATTATGGGATTTATAAGATGTAATGCTAATACACATAAGAATTGTAAAAATGATAAAATGGGGATACGTGGATTATAATTTTGTGAGCTTCCTACATTATATGTGAAGTGAAATAACATTAATTTAAGGTAAAATATGATAGGTTAAAGATGAATACCTAGAGCAACTACTTAGAAAAATAAAAAAATAAAATAAAAATCCAACAGGTTAGGTAAAATAGAACACTAAAATATACTAGATTAATTTTTTAAAAGATTTTATTATTTATTTATTTGAGAGAAAGAGAGAGAGAGCATGAGTGGGGTGTGGGGTCAAAGAAAGAGGGAAAATTAGGCTCCTTACTTAGGACCCTGGGATCATGCTTAACCAACTGAGCCACCTAGGCACCCCCTAGATTAATTTTTTTAAAAGCAAGAAAGTAAGATCAAAAGAAAAACAGAAAAAACAAATGGAAAATAAAAGATGTTAAACATTAAGCAAACCATATCAATAGTTACATTAAATGTAAATGGAATAAACATGCCAAATAAAAAGTGATACTGTCAGAGGCATTAAAAATGATTACTAAGAGTAATTAGTAATAGTTTAAAAAAATACTAATACTAATATATGATCTCTACAAGAATTGCATTTTAAATGCAACATGGATAGGTTGAAAGTACAAGGATGGAAAAAGACATACCATCCATGCACAACGCAATAGGAAGAAAGTTATTATGACTATATTAATATCTGATAATGTAGACACCAAAACAAGGGGAATTACCAGACATAAAGAGAAATTTTCATAATGATAACCAGGTCAATTAACCAAAGTTATCCAATTCGTCTAAACTTGCATGCTCCCAGGGGACCTGGGGGGCCCAGTTGGTTAAGTGTCTGCCTTTACTTTGGCTCAGGTCATGATCCCAGGGTCCTGAGATTGAGCCCCACATGGGGCTCCCTGCTCAGTGGTGAGTCTGTTTCTTCCTCTCCCTCTGCCCTTCTGCCTGCTTGTGCTCTCTCTCTCAAATAAATAAAATCTTTAAAAAAATAAATAAATAAACATGCATGCTCCCAATAGTGGAACTTAAAAGTAAGTGGAGCAAAACTTTATAGAAACAAACAAAACACAGACAAATTCACAGGAGACTAACATTTTTGCAAAAATAAATGGATGAATTTATAATTATGGTAGGAAATTTCAACATCCCTCTGCCACTAATTAATAGAACAACTGTTTAATATGGAAATAATAAGATCAGATTTGCATTTTTCACTCTGATGGAATTGTCAAAGAAGTTTTGAAGGGGGGAAAGATAGATAGAGACAGAAAGACTATTGATTAGTAATTACTACAATTACTGAGTAAGAGATGATGATGACCTGAATTAATGAAGAAAGAAGTGGGAGTAGAGAAAAGTAATAAACTGTAGAAATATTTAGTTTCTAAAATTCATAGAAACTGGTAAATGCTTGGTACAAGTGGGAGGTGGCAATAGGAAGACTCCTAGAATCTTCAAGGATTCTTGCTGGTAGACTGGATGGGCGTTTTCATCAAAATAGTGTGAAGGAGGAGAATCACAACTGAGAGGAGAGGCAATGAATTCACTTTGGATACTTCTGTGATGTCTGTAAGACATTGTTGGAAATGTCCAGTAAGCAACTGAATATGTGGGTCTGAAGATAGGAAAGAGGTCAGGTAGAGATAGTCACAGTGACTGATGTCATTGGAATGGTTGAAAGATCCCAAGAGACAAGTATAAGGCCAAATACAGACCCTTCAACTCTGTCTCAGAAAGGGTTTACGGAGGAAGAGGAAACTGTGTTGGAAAAAAGAAGGAAAGGAAAGGATAATAATCAGAAAAAGCTGGTCAGGAAAACCATGAAGAGAGATTAATTCTTCTAATTAATTAGAAGAGGATAGCACCCAGGGGAGGTAAATGCTTCAAGAAAGTGAAGATTGAAGCACATTCCTTGCATTCGGAAAATGGAAGATTTCTCCCCACTCTAACAGAATTGACTTTCATGAAGAGAAGGGATGAAACCCAATTGCACTCAATCGAAGACTGAATGAGAAATACAGGTGAAGAAACGTTAATATAAGTTATTCTTTCAGGGATCTTGACTTTTAAGCTGAATAGGAACTCCTGACTTGAAATCAATAACTGGTATCACCAATAATTAAGAAGTCTACTATGAACTATAAGAAAGATGCAGTAGGCACTTTCTCCAATTTAAGTGACCAATAAACTCTTCCCAACTGCAGAGATGATCATAGCTTCTTTAGTTATGTTGATTTTCAACCTAAGTGACATCTTCAGAGATTAGCCCTTAATACTATATTTTTTTATCAACAGCGCTGTCTGCATGAAGAGTCTAGAAAAGGCATACATTTACAAAGAAGAATGCAATAAACACTTAAAGGCAATTTGGGGCAAAGCTTACTTATATTTTTCATAACAAAGAACAGAAAGGTTTAATACACCTTTCTTTATACAATGGAGGTACTCTCCTGGGAACTCATGAGATTGAATGGGTGTGTGGAAAAGAGTTAAATAATAGGGAAATCTAAATCCCAGTCCCCTACATAAAATGTTTCTCTTAAGATAACCCCAATTTGAGTACCATGCATATATCTAGGAAAATGTTTTACAATTCAGATTGCCTTGCAGATTAGTGAGTTCTCTCAGTTCTGCACTGTGATCTGTAGAAATGAAGGTGAAAGGAGTGGGAAGTACTATAAGGAGTGGCAATGAAGAGCCAAACCCCAACTTTATTCCTGAAAAGAAGGGGGAACATAGAAATTGTACAGAGTGGAGAAATCCTAATTTTGTGTGTAGAACTTGGCATTTAAAAAATAAGAATCTAATTCAAAAGATCGGTTTTCTCTTCTGGTAACTTCTGAATGGCCTGACTGTCTAGTGACACAGGAACGGGAGGACAGGCTGTTTTGGCAGAAACTTGCCTCAGTCCACCACCAGGAATGCTTTCCTGTCAGCCCTGTGTTGTGAGAAGGCAAAGAAGTCAATGTTCGCTTGGTCTGCTGGGTGGCGCCAGATCATCACGTAACTACCAAATCCCAGAAACAACAAGCATTTCAAAAATCTTGAATGACTAAGTATAAATGTATTCTTATGATTTTCATTATCTATCTTAAAATTTTCTTAAAAAATCCAAATAAGGATATCAAAAGGGGAAAAATAACCATGAAATCTCTCAAGTGTGAATACATTAATATAAAATGTTTTTTCCTGATATTAATGCTAAAACAATTTTATATGTAAGAAATTCCCAAAGGTAATGTCCATACTTAAATGAATTTTCCAGTCAGAGAGGCAAGTATAGGTACAATATGGTTGCAAAAAGTGAGTATGGGAGTATTGTAGTTACTGATGTTCTAGCAGACTGGTCTGGAGGATCTTGACCTTGCTCTACTACCAGCCCCACAATGTTCCAAGGGGATCCGTCATAGTATTTCTAAGCTTATCTGAGGCAACCATAGTCTCATCTCCACACCCAATTCACAGTCAGGCCCAACTAGCCTAACAGAGTGTTTATTCAATCTCTCCCTGTTAAAAATACTCCCGTTTTACATCCATAACTTCAAGATTTTACTAAAGCAATACCTACTTTATTGAGTGGACTGTGCAGAACATGCTTATGTTTTGAATGCGTCTGTGGTAGAGACTGCTAGCTGTCTATCAAAATCCATACTCCTGTTTTTCCATATGATAGAATTCAAACTGGGTAAGTGGTTACCCAGCTATGACTATATTTTCCAGCCTCCTTTGCTGCTATCTCTGGGATGTGACTTAGTTATCACCAAGAGAATATGAGAGGAAGTGGTAAGCGCAATTTCTACATCACTGGTTTAAAAGAAAATGGCTTGCCCCCAACATGTGCTCTTCCCTTGCCTTGAGCCAGAACATGGACATATCTGCAATGTAGCTTTGATCATGCAGATGAAGACATTTCCGAAGAACTGACAGATCTGGTGAAGCCACTATGTTTGGGACCTACTTTTTAAATAGCAGCTTAGCCTTTACCTAACTAATATAGATATGAATAAACCAGTGAGCTTTATCTTCCATATTTGCATTTTTTAACACAGGCAGCAAAGAGACCTAGTTACTTCACGACAGGGAGTACCTTTCCTACAAGAATTCTGCACACCTTGGCAAGTCAACCGTGTCTGCTACTTTTATAGCACTAATGACTTGGAAAGCAAAGACTTTGTAGCTCTAGCATTTAGCAGGCATTTTTAATACAATGGTAGGTGCAGAGTTGATGTTTGAAAATATCAGGAATAGGGACGGTTTGCAGCCTCAAAAATCACACCTCAGAGGCAGCCACCTAACCCGCTTACACACAGGATGAACCCTGCAAAGGTTAGGCTTTATGAGCACTTACATTGCCGCATAGCTGGATATAACATCAAGCTTGAAGACAGACCGTACGGCTTATGCTCCTGTGTTTCGACCTGCCAGGAAACATGGCAGTTGATCAGTGGTGAATGATATTGACATTCTAAACTTTGCTGACAGTTGATCTGTACTCTCATACTAGGTGTCATAAAATTCCATGAATGGTGAGATACCTAGAGGTTTAACAATAATAATAAAAAAAATACTGCATGATTAATTTACCAGATAAAGAATAATAAGAAATTTGCATTTTTAACATTCATGCTGCTACTTGAGTGCTGTGAAAGAGCAATCCTGGCTCTGCCTGGTGCGCTGTTGAAGGCTGTGTTTGTGTAAGTTAGGGCACACCTGGGCACACACTGAACTCCTCAAAGTATGATTCTCTAAAGGGCATTGCTTGAGAGCATTTCTCAGTCTGCTCTCTGCACAATAATCTTAACTTCAGTTGTATATTTGGTCTACCAGGTCTACGTACCAGTCTATAACAGGTGATTGAAAGTGATGTTTGTTCTGGACTTAATTGTACAGGAAAATGAGTCATGGAAGAAAGTATTCAAACTTTAGTTTTTTACCCTAATAAATGCCCAAGAAATATAAGTAATATCTAAGAAATTGCAGCCAATATAGATGGAGGAAATGTCCATCAGGGCCCATGGTCAGTCTCAGATACAGGAATCTTAGAATAGATTGTTTTAGTCTGATGTTCTCTGAGTCTTAGAGTGAACCCTTTATCCTCCACTCTCCTTTGTCAGGGATTTCTTTAGATTTACCTTCTCTAGCTTTTGAAGATTGAATATGAAGAGATGAAATGTAGCTCTGGGCTTGGGAGAGACATAAACAAACTGCTCTTCCTAATCTGGTTCCAGTTTAAGTTGCCAGAGGATTTTGCTTTTATCTCTTCCTGTCCAGCTCAGCCTATCAAACCAATACTTGAGAGTTAGGGCAAAAAGTCATATATTAATAAAGTGTTTGCATTTTTCTAGAAACTTCTAAGAATCTGGGTATGCTGACCTCTAACATTTGTTAGTCCCTGGGAAGAATACAAATGGAGGCCCACATACCATATGTCTAAGTATTTAAAAGTTATAAATCAAGACAAGAATTTAAAGAAAATATCTATTCTCCTGTTTCATTAAATAAACCCTCATAATAACCTGAAAGGCCAGGTTTGAATTTAGAATTCCTGAATTCATTGGGTTTCTGTAATAATACATGGCAGCAAAAGAGAGGCAGTACCTTGTGTCCAAAAGGAGGTAACCCATTCCTTTCTCTTCCATTCCTGCTTCTATCCCACTCTAGAGAAGGCCAGGTTGCATCCCAACCTGTAAATCCAAGTTCCATCTATGTCCCTGCAAACACCAGTCCTTTGGTCTTTCCTTGGGTCTTGGAGTGTGCCCTTTAGCTGTGCAATATTTACTAGAGAGAACACACCCTAGGAAGGCCTTACACAAATGTTGGAAGTAGGCTTGGGCTGTTTGGGAAGTGAATTCTGGGATTTCAGATATCCAAAGCTTGGTCTAGAAGAAAGTCCCAAGCTTTGGATGGACACACCCTTTGGTTTTGTAGACTTTTAGATCATTGGAGAGAAAGCATGGTCAGAGGAAGTTTAGAACAGAGGACCCAAACCCTCTTGTCTGGTTCTAAGGGTGATATTGAATCTAGGGCAGCAGTAGGTAGCCAGGAAAAGATTTGGGAGTTGGGTTTTGGACCTGTTTCCTAATACCGCCACCCAATTTCAACATTTGGGAAAGTATCCTTTTGAGTACATCAGTTGTTAGCAATGTTAGATGATGGCAGGGAGTTTGATAACATCAAATCTGGTCCCTAGGATTTGCTAAAGACTAGAAGAAATGATTTCTGGGTACAACCATGATAAGCATTGAGAATGGGGATTTCAAATGAATTGTTTATAAAAAGAACTATAACTGCAGCACATGTCATATTGCCCTAGTTACTAAATTAGCCTAATTAAGATCTAACTTTCTAGTCTCAAGAGTGGACCTATAGAAATTATTTTTTCCCCTTTAATTAAGTGGGTACTTACATAGAGACACATGTAAGACAGTACTTGTAAGACACAGACAAGCTTGAAATCTAGTTCCAATGTCTACCATTAACTAGAGGAATAAAACACATGGTACATGGCCAAAGGGTCAGGTGTTCTCTAGGTAGGATTCTCTAGGTAGGATTCTCTAGGTAGGATTCAAGGGGAGTGGGTCACAGCATTAAGAAAACAGTTCTATTTTTTGGCTGTTCCAGGAGAGGTCCATCACTGCTGTCAGACCAGATGGTGTGTGTCCCACTGACTCAGGCTGCAGGGGAAGAGTGGCATTTAGCCCTTCCATTTCATGCATGCGATTGGGTATCATTCTAACATTACCAACAGTGATGGGGCATTCCGACAAAGAGCATTCTGGAAAAAATGCTATTCTAAAAATTGATCGTGGTGCTAAAAGTCAACTCTATGTTTCCGTTGCACACTTCTGTACATCCGTAGTTATTTTCTCAGGTTGCACCCACTTGTATATAGGTTTTGATTAATTTAGGTTAGAGTCTCATGCCCAAAGAAAGAAATTTCATTACAGCATAGCTGTTGCTTAGGGAGCCTCAAGTTTCATAAGGAGAATGGTCCAGGAAATTTCTACCAAAACAATTACCTACAATGATAGTAAAAAAGAGTTTTTACACTGATTACTAAAATTGTGGTGATTATGTACTAAAATCAGGAGGCGCTGTGATTACCCACGTGATTGGCAGGGACACTGGTAACAATGTAACCTAGAGATAAATAGAAGTCTGTTAGATACATTTACATATCTCATTTCCAGTGAAAGGCAGTGTTTGTCCAGTTTACAAGAAACTTCTCTGAGAGCTAAAATAATTGGGCCAATCAGATTATTCTAAGTATTTGGAATTGGGGTAAAATGATGGTGGTTTGGCTTGTAAACATGGGAACTTATGTAAGTCCTATTTAACCACATGCGTGAAGCAGCAAAACCACCGATCTACAAGGACAAATGAATTTATCAGGATCCCAGAGAGAAGCAAAGATGAGAAACCATAGTGTTTTAAAAGGAGGGAAAATAATTTAATAACGTCCAGCAGACTTGATGTTGGTCACTTCTAGGTTCTGGTCTCTCCTGAAACTTGGTTGCAATTTTTCCCTTGCTAACCAAAATATCCTTGTATCCTCAAATAAATCCTCTTTCCTGTTTCAGCATGGTGGGTTTCTCTAGCCAAAGAGCCTCGACTAAACATTACTTGAATTTCTCATTTACACTGCAAAGATCTCTGCAAACACTGGGACAATAGAAATGAGTTTTGCTTTTCTATTAATTCATGTTCTCTTCAAAACCATTTTCTATTTTCTATGCTCTCAGGAGGGGGATATACACTCCCTCATACACACACACACACACACACACACACACACACACACACACACACACACAGATATTATCCACACATGTATTTTTTTAATTTGCCTTGATTCTTGGTGGCTATATTCTATGCCTATATTCCGTTCTATAGTCCATCTGTCTTGTCGTCATATAAAGGATTTTATAGCTATCCTGTTCCCTTTTCTGGTGTGAGAAAGATCCTGGGGAGGTGCTGTTGTTCTTGCAACAGTTCTCCACATCGCGCACATCTCTGACTGTGATGTGACTATTTCACAGGGTCGTATCCTCCTGCTTTCCCAGACTCATGCTGCCACATCTCCCTCCCATTCGTCGTCTCGAGGTTTGTTTTGTTTTTGCTTTTGTTTTTGGTAATGTTTAACTGTCTTATGCCATCATGGCCTATATGAATATGCAGTAAGGGTTCTCAAACTTTTGGGTCTGAAGCAACCTTTTCACACTTAATCGTTTAGCAGACCAAAGAGCTAGATATTTGCCATATTAGAAAACAAAACTGAGCAGTTAAAAAATATTTATGTTAATTCATTTTAAAGTGGCAATAATACAATTATTACATGTTCGCATAAATAATATATTTTTATTTTAAAAACTATGTTTTCCAATTTGAAAAAACATTGCAGACAAGGGTAGTATCTCTTTATATTTTTCCTATTTCTTTTATGCCTTGATTAATAGAAGACAGGAAGAATCTTCTGTCTCTGCATTCGTTCTGTCACAATGTCATACATGTTACAGCTTTGGGAAGCTCTGCTGTACACTCATGAGAGGCTTAGAGTAAAATGGGCAAATAACTTCACAATATTATTATGAAAATAGTTTGATGTCATAGGGTCTCAGCCACTTGCAGAAGTACTGCCATGTACCATACAATTGTAATATTAACCTAATAATCAAGAAAAAGTAAATATTTTAACAAAAAAAAAATCTCTTTTTGTTGTGGTTTTTAACTGAACCAACCAAAATCACATATTTAGGGCATCCTACACCAATAACTTCTGAAGGGGAAATCACATTCCTATTTTAAATTTGCTGATACATAAAATACTTTGGGGAAATTTAAATTGAATCTGAAAAAGTTTAAATATCAATCCCTATGGTGGACCGCTTTGTTAACTTTTCATCATCACCTGGGTAGAATGAGTAAATTAGTAACTGACTTTACTTAAATGTCTTAGATGACTAGCATTATTTTTTCCTTTGAATGCCTACCTATAGAAATGGACTATTTTAGCACTTTTCAGTTTTGATATAGTTTTATCCTAACCCACTGGCATAATTAACATATAAATAAATATACTAGTAAAATTCAAATCACAAAATTTCACAAATTTCTCTAAAAGGAAGAGAATGTATGATGAGAATATATGCTGTGATTTGGTATATCTGAGAAAGCTCAAACAGCCCAACTTTTAAATTCTTTCTTCAACAATCTCTAGGTAATTTGATCAAATAAAATGTTCTCTCTTATAATCTTTAGAAAATGTACCAGAGCAGAATTCACTTATCATATTCTGTCTATTCCTAAATGATTATTGCTATGCCAAATTCAATATTTACAAAGATATCTAAAGTTTTCTCCTTGCTCTCGTCTCTAGGATGCACTTGTATAACACTTCAAGGTGATATAAAGGAAATCAAGTTAAGAAGGAGGCTGCCTGGATTGCAGCAAATCATTGCACAAGGCCATAGGGCAATGTATCTACACTTTCACTACTGAATTCTAGGTTTTTGCCCCTTTTTTCCAAGAAGTGATGGCAAGGTAGAGACAAGGTGAGAAAATGAGGATATAAAACTAAATAAATAACTATTTATACTGACTTTAACAATCAGCAGAAAAAGCAATTGGTCAGCAATTTCCAGAAGTTCTTTCAAGACTAAAATCTTTTATATACAAATCATATTCTTTTCCATGTTACCATTTTTTTGTATGTAGCTGAATTTTCTGTCTTTAGCTTTAAAAAGATCAATCTGACCTGCAAGTAATTTTATGGCTGCTAAAAAAACCTCAACTCTATTTTTTTAAAAAAAGGGAAGCAGATTTCTAAAATTTAATTAATTTTATTTTATTTATTTTAGAGAGACAGAGAGAGAGAGAAAAAGAGATAGTGAGCTGGGGAGGGGCAGAGGAAGGGGGAGGCAACCAGACTTCCCACTGAATGGGCTCAATCCTAGGACTCCGAGATCATGACCTGAGCCAAAACCAAGAGTCAGAAGCTTAACTGACTGAGTCACCCAGGCACCCCTCAATTCTCTTTAAAGGCAGACAACAAAGTCCAGAATCACAGCAACATACTGACAACAATAACAATACCCAGCATCCAATCAAAGTGCTACATATTTTAAAAAGCAGAAAATGTGACCTATAAATAAAAGGAGAATCAATCAATTGAAAAACAGACCCCAAAATAACAGTGATTATAGATTTAGCTGACAAGGACTTGAAATGGCTATTATAAATATATTCAAGAATTTAAATTAATATATTAAGAATTAAACCTGAATAAAATTTGGAGGAAAAGGGAAGACATTTTAAAAATGAAACTGTTAGGGCGCCTGGGTGGCTCAGTCCTAAGCATCTGCCTTCAGCTCAGGGAGTGATCCCAGAGTCCTGGGATCAAGTCCCACATTGGGCTCCTCTGGTGGGAGCCTGCTTCTTCCTCTCCCACACCCCCTTCCTTCTCTCCCTGGCTGTCTCTCTCTCTATCAAATAAATAAATAAATTCTTAAAAAAAATAAATAAATAAAATAAAAATGAAACTGCTAGTGCTAAAAAATATAATATCTAAAATGAAAATTTTACTGGATGGAATTCAATGAATTAGATGCTGCAGAAGAAAAGATTAAAGAACTCAAACACATTACAATGGAAAAGATGCAAACCAACGCATACAGAAAAACATGAACAACACTGCAGTGTCCTGTGGAATGATGTGATGCCATCTACCATACCTTTAATTCAAATCCAGAGGAAGTGGGGAGAAGAAAGAAAAACGTTTTGAAGAATAACGGCCAAAAATGTCCAAATCCGATATTAACTATTAGCCCACAGGTCCAATAAGGACAACAACCGCCAGCAGGATAAACACAGCAAAAACAACATCACAACACATTATAATCAAATTGCTGCAAAGCAGGTAGAGAACAAGGTCACGCCTTGTTGTGGATTTCCCAGCCTCTGGAACTGTGAGAATGAAATGTGTTTAACTCACTCAGTCAATGATACTGTGTTGTAGCAGCCCGAGCTAAGACACAGCACCATAGGCATAGAGCTGTGGAACCCCTATCTCAGCCATGGATCGACAACCTCCAAATTTCTTTTACTTGACAGAGAAATCAACTTTTGTCACCTTAAGCCACTTTTTCTTAGTCACTGTTATAGTTAAAACATGTCCTACTTTATACAAATATCTACAGCTTTTGGGACCTCGTATAGACTGAGAAGGCAAACATACCTGAATTGGTGGTTGTAACAAGGCTCTTTATTTATTTCAGTTTGATGACTCCTCACTGAGTAACTGCCAGGATGCAGCAGAGTCCTAGTTCCTATGGGAAACATAAAGATGAATAAGACTTCATTATGGTGCAATTAAAAATACACAACTCTTCCTGAGCCCACTGTTACATGAGCAGCTCAAACAAAGAATTATTATGATATAGGGGGAGAGTGTTGGTGGAAGGAAGTAGCAATTGAGAGAAACTTGGATGACATTTTTAGAAAGGGAAATATTTGAACTAGGTCTTGAAGCAAAATTAGAGCTTTGACAGGCATTTTGAAGGAGGGGAGAAAAAACATTTCCAGGCAAAAGAAGCAGATTTAACAGTCACTCACCCAAACAGAGATCGGAGATGTGCTATATAACCAAGCACCAATGAGTAAAGATTAACCTAGAAATGTGGGGTTAAATTATGGAAGACCCTGAATATTGGCTGCAGAGTCTTGCTTTTATTCTTCATGCAATAAGGAGACATCATCTTTATAATTCACTTACCTTTTTCATTCAGATTTTTTAAATGTATTTATTTATTTGAGAGAGAGAGAGGGATCACAAGCAGGGTGGGGGAGGACAAAAGGAGAGGGAGAGAGAGAATCTCAAGCAGATTCTCTGCTAAGGGTAAAGGCCAACTTGGGGCTTGATCCCAAGACCCTGAGATCATGACCTGAGCCAAAATCAAGAGCTGGCTGCTTAACTGACTGAGCCACCCAGGTGGATTTTTTTAAAGCCACACTTTATTTGGATTTTTAATGTAAACTTCTCTCATTGGCTTCTTTTCTCATTGAATGTTGTACTCTGGTAGCTTCTTTACTATTTTATTGCTTATCAGATCATTCTGAGCATAGGAAAGGAACCTTCTTCACAGAAGAGAAGCAGTATACTGTATTCCAGGGGTTCTCAGGGTATGGTTCCCTGACTGGTAACATCATCATCACTTGAAACGAAATTTCTTAGTAAGCAAATAATCGGAACACAACAAAGACCTACCAAATCAGAAACTTTGGAGGTGGAGCTCAACAATCTGTTTTAACAAGCCCTCCAGGTGATTTTGATGCACATCAAAGAGTGAGAACTGCTGGCTTAGTGAATAAGACGGGGGGTGTGGAGGAGGAGTTAAGATGGCGGAGGAGTAGGGGAACCCTTTTTCAGCCGGTCCCCTGAGTCAAGCCTACCAGACCAGCCGGAACATCCATGGAATCAGCCTGAGACGCAGGAAGATACATCTGGATCTCTACAAACGAACATCTCCAGTGCTGAGTACTGAGGTACGAAGCGGGGAGCCATGAAACCACGCACAGATATCGGAAGATAAATGGAAGGGGGAGGGAGCCGCCGCGTTCGGGCGCCGGGAAGCGGTAGCCACCTGCATGGGGGAGCGGGCGGACTCGCGGACCGGCACCTGCGAGAAAGCAGACTGGGACCGTGAGTGGGGAGCGCGCGCCACCAGACTGAAACGGAGCTCCGGTGTGCTCACTGGATCCAGACTGAGACCGGGAGCTCCGGAAGCGCGTGCCGGCGTCAGGGCGGCTGGCGGCGTTAGAAACACAAAGGACAGAGACACGCCAGCCCTGGAAGTGAGGGCTGGGATGCCAGGTGTGGGGTGCACATCCCGGGACGCTGCAGGGTTGAGCAGCACCAACAATAACAGAGTTAAAGTGGCCAGAACATCAGTGAAGAACGGTCCATAATCCCTCTGTTCTGAGACAGAGGCTGAGATTCAGCCACTGCTGCTCTGACTCACAGAAGAGGCACAGCAAACCGCCAGGGAAAGCCGCCAGAGAACAAAAGCCTGGAAATACAGGCTCACAGCGTGCCCATCCCCATCGCCCCTTGCAGGAGACAGGGAGACTCTACCCAAACAGGGATGCCTGAGTATTGGCGCGGCAGGCCCCTCCCCCAGAAGGCAGGCTGAAAAATCAAGAAGCCCACATACTGGAGCGCCTGGGCGGCGCAGTCATTAAGCGCCTGTCTTCGGCTCAGGGTGTGATCCCGGCGTCCGGAAAGGAGTCCCTTGTCGGGCTCCTCTGCTGGGAGCCTGCTTCTTCCTCTCCCACTCCCCTGCTTGTGTTCCCTCATTCGCTGGTTGTCTCTCTGCCACATAAATAAATAAAATCTTTAAAGAGAAGCCCACATCCCTAAGATCCCTATAAAACAAAGGCACACAGCCTGGGTCCCAGTCAATAATTTGGGCTCTGGACAACCCCGCAACCTCTCCTCATCAGAATGACGAGGAGAATTCCCCCTAGCAAAGAAAAGACAATGAGTCTGTGGCCTCTACCACAGAACTAATGGATATGGATGTAACCAAATTACCAGAAATGGAATTCAGAGTAACAATGGTCAAGATGATGTGTAGACTTGAAAAAAGTATTAACGAAAATGTTAATGAGAATATAGAATCTCTAAGGGTGGAAATGAGAGTGAATCTGGCAGAAATTAAAAATTCGATGAGCCAAATGCAGTCAAAACTAGAGGCTCTGATGGCCAGGGTGAATGAGGCAAAGGAACGTATTAGCGAATTGGAGGATGGGTTAGTAGAAGAAAAAACGAAAATAGAAGCTGGACTTAAAAAAATCCACGCCCACGAATGTAGGTTACAGGAGATTACTGACTCAATGAAACGATCCAATGTCAGAATCATCGGCATCCCCAAGGGGGTGGAGAAAAACAGAGGTCTAGAAGAGATATTTGAACAAATTATACCTGAAAACGTCCCTAATCTAGTGAGGGAAACAAACATTCGTGTCCAAGAGGCAGAGAGGACGCCTCCCAAGCTCGACCACGACAAACCTACGCCACATCACGTCATAGTGCAATTCGCAAATATTAGATCCAAGGATACAGTATTGAAAGTGGCCAGGGCAAAGAAATTTCTCATGTACCAAGGCAAAGGTATCAGAATTACGTCAGACCTCTCTACACAGACCTGGAATGAGAGAAAGGGTTGGGGGGGAGTTTTTAAAACTCTCTCAGAGAAAAACGTGCAGCCAAGGATCCTTTATACAGCAAGGCTGTCATTCAGAATTAATGGAGAAATAAAGATCTTCCAGAATCGCCAGTCATTAACCAATTTCGTAACCACGAAACCAGCCCTACAGGAGATATTAAGGGGGGTTCTATAAAAGTAAAAAGGCCCCAAGAGTGATACAGAACAGAAAGTCACAATCGATAGAAACAAAGACTTTACTGGAAACATGGCATCATTAAAATCATATCTCTCAATAATCAGTCTCAGTGTAAATGGCCTAAATGCTCCCATGAATGCCACAGGGTTGCAGATTGGATAAAAAGACATGACCCATCCATTTGCTGTCTACAAGAGACTCATTTTGAACCCAAAGATACATTCAGAGTGAAAGTAAAGGGATGGAGTACCATCTTTCACGCAAATGGACCTCAAAAGAAAGCTGGGGTAGCAATTCTCATATCAGATAGATTGGATTTTAAACTAAAGACTATAGTTAGAGACACAGAAGGGCACTATATTATTCTTAAAGGATGTCTCCAACAAGTGGATATGACAATTATAAATATATATGCCCCCAACAGGGGAGCAGCAAGATACACAAGCCAACTCTTAACCACAATAAAGAGACATATAGATAAAAATACATTAATAGTAGGGGACCTCAACACCCCACTATCAGAAATAGACAGAACACCCTTGCAAAAACTAAGCAAAGAATCAAAGGCTTTGAATGCATACTCGATGAGTTGGACCTCTATATATATATAGAACACTACACCCCAGAACCAAAGAATACTCATTCTATTCTAATGCCCATGGAACATTCTCAAGAATAGACCATGTTCTGGGACACAAAACAGGTCTCAACCAATACCAAAAGATTGAAATTATCCCCTGCATATTCTCAGACCTCAACGCTCTGAAATTGGAACTCAACCACAAGGAAAAATTTGGAAGAAACTCAAACACTAAGAACCATCCTGCTCAGGAATGACTCGATAAACCAGGAAATCAAAAATCAATTTAAACAATTTATGGAGACCAACGAGAATGAAAACACAACAGTCCAAAACCTATGGGATACTGCAAAGGCAGTCCTAAGGGGACAATACATAGCCATCCAACCCTCACTCAAAAGAATAGAAAAATCTAAAATGCAGTTTTTATATTCTCACCTCAAGAAGCTGGAACAGCAACAGAGGGACAGGCCTAATCCACACACGAGGAAGCAGTTGACCAAAATTAGAGCAGAAATCAATGAATTAGAAACCAGAAGTACAGTAGAGCAGATCAACAGGACTAGAAGCTGGTTCTTGGAGAGAATCAATAAAATTGACAGACCACTGGCAAGACTTATCCAAAAGAAAAGAGAATGGACCCAAATTAATAAAATTATGAATGAAAAGGGAGAGGTCACAACCAACACCAATGAAATTGGAAGGATTATTAGAAACTTTTATCAACAGCTATATGCCAATAAATTAAGCAATCTGGAAGATATGGAGGCCTTCCTGGAAACCTATAAACTGCCAAGACTGAAACAGGAAGAAATTGATTTTTTAAACAGGCCAATTAATTATGAAGAGATTGAGTCAGTGATAAACAACCTTCCAAATAACAAAACTCCAGGCCTGGATGGTTTTCCTAGGGAATTCTACCAAACATTCAAAGAAGAAATAATACTTATTCTCCTAAAGCTTTTCAAAAAATAGAGACAGAAGGAAAGCTACCAAACTCATTCTATGAGGCCAATATTACCTTGATCCCCAAACCAGGCAAAGACCCCATCAAAAAGGAGAATTACAGACCGATTTCCCTAATGAATATGGACGCCAAAATCCTCAACAAGATCTTTGCCAATAGAATAGAGCAGTACATTAAAAGGATTATCCATCATGACCAAGTGGGATTCATACCTGGGATGCAAGCGTGGTTGAACATTCGCAAATCGATCAGCATGATACATCATATCAATAAGAAAAGACTCAGGAACCATATGATCCTCTCAATTGATGCAGAAAAAGCATTTGACGAAATACAGCATCCTTTCCTGATTAAAGCCCTTCAGAGTGTAGAAATAGAGGGTACATTTCTCAATCTCATAAAAACCATCTATGAAAAGCCTACAGCAATTATTATTCTCAGTGGGGAAAAGCTGGAAGCCTTTCCCTTAAGATCAGGAACTCGACAAAGATGCCCACTCTCGCCACTATTATTCAACATAGTACTAGAAGTCCTTGCAACAGCAATCATACAACAAAAAGGGATCAAAGGTATCCAAGTTGGAAAGAAGTCAAAATGTCTCTCTTCACAGATGACATGATACTCTATATGGAAAACCCAAAAGAAGCCACTCCCAAACTATTAGAAGTTATAGAGCAATTCAGTAATGTGGCTGGATACAAAATCAATACTCAGAAATCAGTTGCATTTCTATACACGAATAACGAGACAGAAGAAAGACAAATTAGGGAATCCATCCCATTTACAATAGCACCAAAAACCATACGTTACCTTGGAATTAACTTAACCAGAGATGTAAAGGATCTATATTCTAGAAACTATAAATCAATCTTGAAAGACATTGAGGAAGACACAAAAAGATGGAAAAATATTCCATGCTCATGGATCGGAAGACTTAACATAGTAACAATGTCCATGCTAACCAGAGCTATCTACACTTTCAATGCTATCCCGATGAAAATACCGAGGACATTTTTCAAAGAACTGGAACAAAGAGTCCTTAAATTTGTGTGGAACCAGAAAAGGCCCCAAATCGCCAAGGAACTGTTGAAAAGGAAAAACAAAGCTGGGGGCATCACAATGCCGGATTTTGAGCTGTACTACAAAGCTGTGATCACAAAGACAGCATGGTACTGGCACAAAAATAGACACATAGACCAACGGAACAGAATAGATAACCCAGAAATGGACCCTCGGCTCTTTGGGCAACTAATATTTGATAAAGCAGGAAAAAACATCCGGTGTGAAAAAGACAGTCTCTTCAATAAACGGTGCTGGGAAAATTGGACAGCTACATGCAAAAGAATGAAACTTGACCACTCTCTCACACCATACACAAAAATAAACTCCAAATGGATGAAAGACCTCGATGTGAGACAGGAATCCATCAAAATTCTAGAGGAGAACATAGGCAGCAACCTATATATGACATCGGCCAAAGCAACCTTTTTCATGACACATCTCCAAAGGCAAGAGAAACAAAAGATAAAATGAATTTATGGGACTTCATCAAGATCAAAAGCTTCTGCACAATCAAGGAAACAGTCAAAAAAACTAAGAGGCAGCCCACGGAATGGGAGAATATATTTGCAAATGACGCTACAGATAAAGGACTGGTATCCAAGATCTACAAAGAACTTCTGAAACTCAATACACAAGAAATAAATAAACAAATCAAAAAATGGGCAGAAGATATGAACAGACACTTTTCCAATATAGACATACAAATGGCTAACAGACACATGAAAAAACGTTCAAAATCATTAGCCATCAGGGAAATTCAAATCAAAACCACACTGAGATACCACGTTATGTCAGTTAGAATAGCAAAAATAGACAAGGCAAGAAACAACAATTGTTGGAGAGGATGTGGAGAAAGGGGATCCCTCCTACATTGTTGGTGGGAATACAGATTGGTACAGCCACTCTGGAAAACAGTGTGGAGGTCCCTTAAAAAGGTAAAAATTGAGCTACCCTATGATCCAGCCATTGCACTACTGGGTGTTTACCCCAAAGATACAGACGTAGTGAAGAGAAGGGCCATATGCACCCCAATGTTCATAGCAGCAATGTCCACAATAGCTAAATCGTGGATGGAGCCGAGATGCCCTTCAACAGATGACTGGATTAAGAAGTTGTGGTCCATATATACAATGGAATATTATTCAGCTATCAGAAAGAACAAATTCTCAACATTTGCTGCAACATGGACAGCACTGGAGGAAATAATGCTAAGTGAAAGAAGTCAAGCAGAGAAAGACAATTATCTTATGGTTTCTCTCATCTATGGAACATAAGAACTAGGAAGATCAGTAGGGGAAGAAAGGGATAAAGAAAGGGGGGGTAATCAGAAGGGGGAATGAAACATGAGAGACTATGGACTATGAGAAACAAACTGAGGGCTACAGAGGGGAGGGGGGTGGGGGAATGGGGTAGACCGGTGATGGGTAGTAAGGAGGGCACGTATTGCATGGTGCACTGGGTGTTATACGCAACTAATGAATCATCGAACTTTACATCAGAAACCAGGGATGTACTGTATGGTGACTAACATAATATAATAAAAAAAATTTTTTTAAAAGAGAAAGAAGGAAAAAGTCGGGGGTTCTGGAGTCAGAACATCAGAATTCAGACACCAGTTCTACCGTCTATACTCCATGGGTTCCCTTAAGCAAAGTTCCTTCATCTTCTTGTTCCAAATTTCTCATTTCATAAGGGGTGTGACAGAGATAGGAAGATTAGATAAGATAATATAAGATATTGTATATGCACTACTCAGTGATAGTAAGATCTCTATAAATATAAATTGTTAGTTACCAAATAGAAAATTAATTGCCCCCAATTTTTCTCTGCATACTTCCATGGATACAAGAATATGAATAATGCGATACAAGCTATGACAAACCAAGTAATTCAAAGTTAATATGCATATATAATCCAAAAGAAAAATTTGTTGAGAAAAAAAATGCCTGTTGAGAACTCCTCAGACCAGTTTTTCTTCTGTCATTTTCTGTGGAGCATTGAGCACATGCTCTTAAATATCATTAGCAAGCCTATCCCTTACAAGTAGGTATAATTTTTATATCAGTCAGAAGTCTATTTAGGACAAATCTTTAAAGATGATACCCTCAACCTTTATACCTCCACTGCCCCCCCCACACACATGTACACACACAGAGTAACTATAAGTTAAAGGCTGCTTTTTTTTTTCTTATGGATAGAAAGATTCTCGATCAAGACAGCTGTCTGGCAGCCAACAAAGCACCCCATTAGTGGGCTTTCTGAATTGTACATCCTCTCATCTCTTTTAGTGAAGATAGATTTTTCTCATGAAGCTGAGCAATTTGCATGGTAAAATACACTGGAACATCAATCCTGAAGTTCTTTCACAGAATTAGGAAAACTGCAATCGCATTTCCGAGCTTTGACTTCCCAGGTATCAGGCGCCAGGATGAGGAGTACATACACCACAGGCTAATACATGGAAAACATGCATTAAGAACATAGTTGTGGGGGCGCCTGGGTGGCGCAGTCGTTAAGCTTCTGCCTTCGGCTCAGGGCGTGATCCCGGCGTTATGGGATCAAGCCCCACATCAGGCTCCTCCGCTGAGCCTGCTTCTTCCTCTCCCACTCCCCCTGCTTGTGTTCCCTCTCTCGCTGGCTGTCTCTATCTCTGTCAAATAAATAAATAAAATCTTTAAAAAAAGAAAAAAAAAGAACATAGTTGTGTTATTTTACCAGGCACTAGCTACCTAGTTCCTACGGCCCAACACTCTATGGTGTATTTCTTGCTCCTAGGAGAGCCCAGCATGGGAATCCTTGGTCAGCATTGGCAGCAGAGGATTGGATGGATGCAATCCACGCAATCACTCGGAAACCCAGGCTGATGGAGCCTCTGCCATCTTCCAGATGCCTTGTAAGGCTTCCGTCCCCCTTCAAGTTGATGTACAGACGACAGAGTGGGCAAAAGAGAAAGAAAAGTAGACAAACTTGCTTCGTACCCACTGCAGCCAGAAGTAACACATGGCATTTCTGCTCCATATGCTATGTGGTGAGAACAGGCCAAGTTCACGAGTGATGTGAGTGTAGTCTCTGGCTGGCTGTGGGGTCACTAGGCACACGGTCTACTTCTGAAGTTATTACAGGCAACCATTTTATCAAATATTGCCACAGCTTGACAAATTCTCCTGCCTTCCAGCTGGCTATGTCTGTGTTGCTGTTGCTGCTGCTCCCAACCTCGACTTACTGTGGTCACTAACAACCCCTTAAATTTCAGTGAAACTGTAACTCCTGCTCGCGTCCCAGTGAAATGTCAGTGGGTGTTCCTGGTTGCTCTGGCAGAAGAGAGGATCTGTGACACACAGGGACAGAGGCACCTGGGCTAACAGAGGCTCTGTCACCTTCTAAATAGAGGTACCAGGGTCAGCATTTGACAGCTTCAGCACTGATGTCTCAGTTGTACGGAAGAGAGCAGTGAAAGAGGGACACTTGTTTCTTCATCATTTGGACTCTCAAGTGATGCACTCACCTGCACTCCGATTCCATGAATGAGAACTCATGCAGGGCTCCACTCAGACAAATACAATGACGGTGAGATGATGTCCCCAGCCAGGCCACCAGTGCCCAGCAGCAGCTTTAGCCTGAGGAAGCCATTGTCAAAAATCTTCGCTACATAGCAGTCTCTGCCACAAGAGTAAAATTGCTTTATATATATATTCTGTTTTAAAAAACTGAATCTCAGGGATGCCTAGGTGGCTCAGTCGGTTAAGTGTCTGCCTTTGGCTCAGGTCATGATCCCAGGGTCCTGGGATCGAGCCCCACATTGGGTTCTCTGCTAAGTAGGGAGTCCGCTTCTCCTTCTCCCTCTGCCTGCCACTCCCCTTGCTCTCCCTCTGTCAAATAAATAAATAAAATCTTAAAAAAAATAAAATAAAAATTGAATCTCAAACCTATAAAAAGACAACTGTAAATACATTAAGGATAATGTAATAGACCAAGATCTGAGTGAGACGTGCATCCTGGAATTTTTTTTGGTTTTATGAAAACACACTGCTTATGGATAATGGTGACTCAAAAGACGTTATTCCAGAAATGTGTCTTTGATGAGAAGTCCAAGATTTACAAACACAGGACTTTAGAATAAAGACTTAAAATAAGATTTTTCAACCCTTCAGTGTACTGGTGAGGACATCGAAGCCCCAGAGAATTGAGGTGACAAGCCAAAAATACAATTTTAGGCCATGAAAAATGTATCATCTTTCACTTCCTTTATGCCATCAGGGTGGTCACTCGAGGCATCAAAAAGAGAAAGAAAAAAAAAAGATTTTGGCCTCTAGAACTTCAGACTTTATTTAGAGTTGATCACACAAGGAGAAAAAAACAGAGAAATGCAGGGGGAGAAACTGCTTTTACAAGCAAACAGATTATATTTCACTGACTCTTCCAGCCTATGTAGAGTCAGTCTCAGGATCCACACAGCTCAGCAGTCAGCCCCTCACTGGCTGTGTCTCAATGGTGCGAGGCCCTCCTATGAGAAAATATCTTACTTCCAGAAGTCCAAACCACTGACTTCTAATGAAATCTGCCTAATTTTTCTCTGTGTCTTTCAAGATTTCCAGATCATTATTACCCAATTCAGGAAATTCTATAAACCTTACCCCAAAACAGAAATCTCCGGTCTTTGACCCCTTAGGTCCCACTGTCTGATGTAGCAGAATCCTTCCTCTGAAGTATGCCATGAATTTTCACTGTGTGAAGTCAATAAACCCCTTTCCAAAGTTTCCAAAAAATACTAGTACATTAATGGCCGTTTTGTCTCAAGGAGGAAAAAAAATGTATATGTGATATATGAATGATGGATTAGATTTTTTCAAAGGATATTTATTTGACAATATTTTTATCCCACATAGATTATGTACTGTTGTGATCTAAAAGATTTCATATAGCTTGGCAAAGGAAATTATTTCCTATTTATTTTATTTCATATATATATATATATATATATATATATATATATATATATATCTTTTATAAATATGTTCCAGAAATTTTTATCCTTTGTGATATGGAGCTATAACTACTTAGTTAATTTTACAGAAGGTGAAGATTAAAGGTTTTAATCTTGAAAGTACTTTGGCAGCTATGTTTCTTGGACAGGGGTAGGGGGATTTTCAGCTTGAACCCATTCCAGAAATCTATTCTCTCTTCCTTTTTTTTTTTTTTTTTAAGATTTTTATTTATTTATTTGAGAGAGAGAGCACGAGCAGGGGTGAAGGAGTGGAGGGAAAGGGAGCAGGGAGCCTGACACTGGGCTGGATCCTAGGATTCCAGGATTATGACCAAAGCCACGGAAGACGATTAACGAGCTGAGCACCCAGATACTCCTACCCTCTCTTATGTGAGGAGCTTAAATGCTTTCCTTTTGCAAAGCAAGTAACACCTACCAGGTGCAGAGCATGAAATCGGAGAAGAAAAACTTCTGTCGGTGCAAAGTCAGGCTCCATAGCAGGGAAACTGAGGCAGGCATTTAGCAGATCATAGTGAAGAAAAGCAAATATATGAGAAACATATTATGAAAAAATTGTTTAAAGTGAAACTTGGGCAGTCTCCTTCTTATATTGTCTCATTTATAAAACCCTTCTTAATTACTTATCCTGTTTTATTGTTTCCCGGGTTATGGTTCTTCTGCCACCAGTAAAGTGTCAGCTGCACGAAGGCAGAGACCCTGTCAGATTTGTTCACTGGTATATCCCTGGTCTCTACAGCCGTGCCTGGATCATGGTGGAAGCTCAATATTTGTGGAGAGAATAAATAAATCTCCAGAGTACACTCACATGTTACACGCGGAAAAGGATCCTAAGACTCAGGCGATCCAAGGGAAATGGGAATTTGGACAGACCTGAATAAAACTACTATCCTCTTAACAGCCTATCATTCCTCTTCTTCTGGAATGGAGGAAGCGCGTTTTTAAACCTGTCCCACGATGAGCAACAAACTTACGGTATCATTAACATACAGATCAGCTCTTGCTGTGCTGTAGCTGAGTAAGCTCAAGTCGGCCGTCGAGACAAACGAATATTGCTTTCAACTATGTTATGGTCTTAAGCAATCATAATTAATCATAAAGTTGTTTTCATAATGTGTTGAGTATTGTTCTAGGGTTTTCTGAAGATAGAAATCTAAACTTTGGAGACTAGACAGCACAGTGTTTCAGGGGAGGACTTGCACTACTTTAAATGATTTACACAGGGGGTGCCTGGGTGACTCAGTCAGTTAAGCAGCCAACTCTTGATTTCAGCTCACGTCATGAGCACAGGGTCCTAGGATCAAGCCTCGCGTCAGGCTCCACACTCAGTGGAGAGTCTGCCTGAGGATTCTCTCTCTCCTCCCCTGCTCCTCCCTAAAATAAGAAAAGGACTTAAGTAGAAGGGATTATGGTCACAGTCTTCTCTCTTAGATAGTCTTGGCTTCAAACTTGGAAATACTGTGATGATCACCATATTTATCTGCTATGTGTTCTTGACTAATTCATATGATGTCTTTGAGCCTCAGTTTTTTCGTCTGGAAGGTGGGTAATATTATCCCACAGGATTCTTAGTATATTTAACATAATGTAGATAAAGTGCATACTTCAGTGGGTGACACATAATTAGAGCTCAACAATGGGAAGCCATTATCATGAAATTCTCTGCTAAGAATTGCCAGACAAACCAACCAAAGAATACTCTACATCATTAACATGAAAATGGAAAAACTGTGAAACATGTTATATCATGTAGTATTCTTTTGAATATTTGGATCTGACATTTCCAAGTATTCAGAGAAAGGGTTCTGCATTTAATCTTTACAGATTACAATCTTGGCTCTAACACTTTCTTAGTTCAGTGTTATAAAATCTTGGAAGGTCAGCTTCCTAAATCACACTAATTGAGCTGCCGCTTTCATGCATGGGAAAACTTTTAAAGGTTCTCATTATTTTACTTTCTTATACATGTTTAAAGCATAAATCAGAAAACAGATATGTCCCAAAAGGTATTACAACAATGGCAAATATTAAATGTTAATACATGGAGTTAAGATTAAGTTAAGATTTTTCCCTTTGCTCATTTGTTTCTTAAAGTCCACATATGAGTGAAATCATATGGTATTTCTTTTTCTCTGACTCATTTCACTTGGCATGATACTCCCTGGCTCTATTTCTGTCCTAGCAAATGGCAAGATTTCATTCTCTTTATGGCTGAATAATATTTCACTGTATGTATATATATATCACATCTTCTTTATCCATTCATCAAAAGAGAGAGAGAGACAAACAAACCAAGAAGTCAACTTATAACTATAGAGAACAGACTGACAGTTACCAGAGGGGAGGTGGGGGGGGATGAACGAAATAGGTGATGGGGATTAAAGAGTACACTTGTCGTGATGAGCACCAGGTGATGTATGGAAGTGTTGAATCACTATATTGACATCTGAAATTAATATAACATTGTATGTTAACTAACAGGAATTAAAATAAAAACAAAAGATTAAGATTAGTAAAATACTCAAAGCTCATCTACTGTCATGGATACTAGATCTCTGTATCTTAAGTGGCCCCCAGAGAGGCACATACCATGCCCACTCTGTCTCTTGACCTTACTTCTGCATGGTCTGGATAATGCTGCTATGCCTGGGGGTCAGATGGCCCAGTTTTTTAGGAATACAGAGGCTTTGATAGCTAAGATAGAAATTTGGTATCAAAATATCTCAGACAAGATTGTTCTAACATATTAATAGTAACATTTTATGTAAGTTCACTGCTTTTGATTCATATAGACTTTATAAAACATAAGGAACAAAAACATTAAATTAATAAATTCATTTATTAATAATTTCACTTATTCATTAATGCACGTCCATATCAGTACAGATTAATACAGTTACAGTTAAAAGAGAAAAAGATATGTAGAAAATACTTGCACGATGATGTTATTTCACCAATCAACAATTTTTCAGGAATCATCTTATATTCTGAGGCTGTTCTTTTCAATCACAGTGAATCTAAATCTCTTCCCTTCATCTTTTGGGTGTCAGGATTTGTCACTCTTCCCATAAACAAAATTGATTCTAAGAAAAGAAAAAAAAAACAACTAGGAATTTCTGGAGAAAAAAGTTGACAATAATTAGTCTTTCAGAATATTTTAGCAGATCATTTAGTCTTTTTTTCTGTATAAGATAAATAGGTAATGTCTAACAGCAAAACCCTCTCCTTTGTCTAAAATACATAATTATATCATTATTATTCATTTTCTGTTAATTTATGAAGTAAATTAACACCGACAACAGCTTGTCATGGAAAATGCATTAGTCCTGTTTTTCATATAAGAAGGCAAAAATAAAGTGGCAGAGAGGTGTTCTTCTAAATATAGAGACTCAGGCAAACATAGTGTAATGAAATGGTGACGAACATGGTGGAGTTAAAATTTAAGGCATTAGCAGTCATCATTTTATGCCTGCTACATCAGCCCTTAGGGTTAAGAGTGCAACTTCTCAGATGTCCTCCTTCAGCTCTGAAGCAAAGCTTACTGCAAAAGACAATATTTTCTATTGCTAGTACTTTCAAATCCTCACTGAGGTGATTGTATACAGCAGAAATGTAAAAACCCGAATCCAGCCATTCTGTGTTTGCGAGTGAAAAGGAACTAAGAACTAGAGGACAAAACAGAAATAAAGGATGTGTCAAAATCCATTCACCTTTCTTTTCAACTAGGGTAAGAGAAGTGGCTTGAATGGATCAATGCCAAGTGTTGCCTTGACTTTTACGTTCTTTATGGATATATGTAATAAATGTGAATTTCAAAAGTGATCAAATAAATTTTACATAATTTAAAGCTAATGAAAATTATACTGCAATGTATTTGAAATAATTATTAGAGTCCTTTTTCATTAACTCTTTACTGTTCAGTCCAAAGACAGATATTCCTAGAAGAGCCAATAACGTGGAAATAGACACAATCTCCAGCAAATTTTTTCTTTTTATGATTATAATCAATAATACTTTGCCTCAGAAATCTCAAAATAACTCCAAGAAAAAGAAAACAAATTTTCCTGTTTTTCAGATAGATAGGGACCCATAAATAACTTTCCCAGGATGTATATCGCATTTGGTCACAATAGAAATCAGTAATGACTGTTGTCTCTTTATAATTCTATGGCATTAAAATGCTTATTGGAATTGTTTGGGAAAAATTTTATGGAAACTAACCTCATAATTGAAGACAACAGTTTAAAATTTTAAACACTCAGAAGTGTAGGACATTATATAAAAGCCATTTGTCCCAGTCTTTTCAATCTATTTCTTTGACCAAGGAGTACCAACCACATTTTGAATGGAGTCCTTATGCAGTCACCAATCTACTCTCCACTAAATTGGATGGATTAGTAAACTCTCCCTGGACATAACAGCATTGGATAGAGAGGCAGGCTGAAGCAGAAATCATTGTTTCCATTTTCCCTCTACATTCGCCCTTGTCAAAGAGGTGTCCTCCATATTTAACAAATATATGTGTATAACAACTCCATCAGATAGAAGCAACTTTTACTTCCTAATATTAAAATACACTAGCATAACCAAAGCCAATAGCCTAGAAGAAAGATTTCTTAATGGACATCCTGCAGTCTGCTTCTTCTTTCAACCCAAAACCATAAAGAGTTTTAAACACTATTTTTTTTATAATGTGTGGAGTACTGTCAGTTTCAGAATCATGACTCATTTTCTGAGAAATGGCACATTTCATATAGCATCTTTCATAATTTCTTTTGAAAGTCTCCAACACTGGCCTACCCCCTCAGCCTAAAAGGAGAAAAAAATGTTCTTCATTTCCTTGGAAGTTCAGCTTAGTAAGAGCTTTGGGTAAATATACTGAAATATAAAACTAACGTGGTAGAAAAATACAAATAATGTTTGGGTTTTGCCCAAGAGGACTGTTTGTCCGAAAGAAAATTTTAAATCTGATAAAAATTGATTATACTAAATCTAAAATCATTCATCCTCTTACTTCAGAAATCATCAATGACTATACTTTATGTAAAGCAGTAAGCTACTTAGTAGTTTACTATGCTATCCTAAGGCACCATTTTCATCAATCGCAATGATTTTCTCAGTTCATTTGTGAGAGAAAAATAAATAAATCACCGAATGTGTATCATCTTGAGATAATGGCTCATTCTACATTTTATATGGCAACAACTTACAGCCCCCGATAAATGAGTAGCCATTCATTTTAAACAATACTTTAAAGGAGTAACCCTAGTTTAGAAAGTCTCATTACAATAAAAATCATGAGACAGTACAAATTGTCATTAAGGTCTGATAGTTAAGCATTATCCCAGATAAATAAATAAATGGATTATTTTGGGATTAGAATTTTCACTGCTGTTTAACTGGTAGCAATTACATGGCCTTGGTCATCAACTTGGTAAATAGAGAGTCAAACAACATTATTCTAAATGCCATTATTTCCTAGTGCTTTGATGTCCAATGCAGCTTCATTTCTTTCTATTCTCCATACTCGAAAATTGCATACTAATTGTAAGAAATTAGAGTTATCCAAAGATTAAGGATGTATGGACCTAATGACACACCAGATTATCCTTTAACACTGACACATCCACAGCTGGAATTGAAGTTGTCTTAATGCAATCTCAGCAAATCTAAAACTATCTCATTGTTTTCAAGACGTAACTTTCAGAAGTGTCACTCAGCGTTGGTTTCATGGAGCCTAAAAAGAGAGACTGGTATATCCTTCAGGGGGCCAATAATATCAGTACCATTAGCGAATCTAACAGATTCAGATCTAAAATTAACTATGTCTCTTTTCCAAATAACTCAACTTATACAGAGAAACTTCTCCATTCTCCTTCTTTCCTTCATGTATTCTATCATTCCCCTTTATAGTTATTGATTTATTCATAATGAACGCTACATGCCAGGCATAGTGTTACAGGCTTCATATATTCTTTTATTTAACTCTAGGAGATGAGCATTAAAATTATGTTTAAATAGGAGGTGGAGAAAATATGGCTTAGGAAGTATCATTGACTTGTCTTGCAACCATTAGTTAACAGAGCTAGGACTTGAGCCCAGTCTGACACCCAGGTTCACACTGTCAGTCTCTAGGGATACTGATATTGTGCGTAGAGCACGTGGCCAAACACTCCACATGTTGCCTTTGTGTCAAATGCAGTCCAATCCACACCTACCTCTACCTTTTGTAGCTAACTGCATCATCTTTCACCAACTTCCCACACTGGAGATTTGTAATTATCTTTGACCTCTCTGTCCCACTCAGAGGCTATAGCTGGTCACTTATTCTTTTGGAATCTACCTCTGAGACCTTCACAACTGTGCAACTTCCAATTTCTGTTCCTCTTGTGGCATCACAGACAGTTGACTTCTGAGCCAAACAGGTCCTATTTCCACTCTGCCACTTTCCACCCGTATGACCTTAGACAAACTATATAACCTCTCTCTGAGCTTTTGTGTTGTTATTGGTCAAATAGCTAACCTGTTGGAATGGTGTTAGCTTTAGAGATAGATATTTAAAATCACTAGCATATAATAATAGCTGTGTTGGCAGTTATTACTACTACTGCCCTATTTTAGGTCCCTGTCACCTCTTAAAATGCAATGCCTGTTATAAAAGACACTCTCACCAAATAGTCACTGAAAGAATAAATTGAGAAATGAAAATAGATTCAATACATTGAAAGGATAAATGATCTCAGATGTACAGATTACAAATAACAACTAGAACTAGGTCTGTTTGACTTAAGCAGTTCCCCCAAAGAATACTAGAAAAGATACCTGTTGGGTTATTCTTCACAATAAACAGAAATGGATGATTTGCTCTAAATTGGTTTTGAGCCAGACTCATGATCACAGGGATGTGCATGCCTATGAAATAGAGACAATAATTATTTAGATGTGCACATTAAAGGATGAGGAGAGAAAATATATCCATAATACTTTTTGTAGACAGGAAAAGTCATTTCATTTGAGGAGTTAACATGTAGAAAAATAACCATTTTCAAAATACAGAGAAATCTGGAGTAAATTTAAAAATCAAAGAGCAGAAGAACAAATATTGGATTATTCATGAAATTATTCTAACTTCACATTTATGCTCAATGAAGAAGAAAGTCAGATACTAGATTCAATTTAGTGAAAGCAGTTGAAAAATTTCTCCTTTTAAACAGTAATTTTCTGCTCCCTTTTTATTTACATTATATGCTTTATTCTTATAATTTTCAACTCTTAATTCCTATCCAGATATGTTTGTACTTCATTTCTATTCTTCAGGCTTGTGGTAATCACATCTGAGTTTAAATTTATTTATTTTTTTTAACTTTTCCAAAATTATTCTGTGGGCTCCGAGCTTTTAGGATTTGTGCTGTGAATGATTATGGGATTTTTATTATATGGTTAGAAGAAGAGATTTACTGCCTTAATAACTATTTACTATAATAATTTATGTCATGTGGCTCTATTGTAGCATTTGCCAACATTTAGAGTGGATGAACTTAATTGGTTGGGTTTCTTTTTCTTTTTAAATTAAATATTTCTACACTCAATTCAGATGTTTCCTTTACCAATAATGCAATGATTTTGTACAGCTTTTTCAGACTCATGGAAAATCATTTTAAAAATGCAACAGGAGTGATCAGAACTGAAAAATAATGGTAGAGAATGAAAAATAACGTATCCTCTATGCTCTTTGTTTGTGACTGGGGTATGCAAATTAAACTGACAAAAGATATATTAACAGAAGAAATGGTTTATTCTATATCCCCAGAGGAGCTTCACAGAAAAGAAGTAAATATCCCCCAAAATGTTAGGCTTTAGAGCTTATCTACCTTTTTAACAAAGGGTAGTAAATTGTGGAGACCTGACTGGACCAAAAAAGGGGCAATAAATTGTGGGAAAGTAAATATATAGGAAAAATTAATAGTATAAGAGGGTTATTTAGTAAGGTTTGTCATGCAGACTCATTTCAGTGCCAACTTTCATCTCTTGTGATAAAGGTTATTCTCCTTCTGATATGGGAGAGAGGAGGAGAGACACCTTCACAAGGGAAATTTATGCCCTGCTTTTAGGCAGATCGGGGGAAAGTAGAGAGCTCTTTTTTTCCCCCTGTACTGTTTCTCCATTTTCTTCAGCTTAAAACAACCCTTCAGACAAAGTGGCTTATTTGGGGGTGGCATATTCTGATTGCCTTCAGAATCAAGCATAACCTTAGTAATATAAAATGCATGGCCCTCTCCTACCTGCAATATCAGGGTTACGATGCCCAAATTACCGGTGAATATAGACTTATGTTTGAATTGATGAGAGGATACAAAAAATCATAGTCAGTGTCATTCCCGTTCTCACTTGGGTGAACACTTGAGATTTTTTGTCCTTGAGCATCCACTGAGCAGACACCTGAAAGTCAAATACTCACACTGAAAACTATTCTGACCTGTCATACATCAGGGTCACTGCTGACCCCTTGATGATTGTTACACCCCCCTAGAGAACTCTAGACTTAAATTAGAGGTAGTGGGTGATAGTAGAAAGAGCTCTGAACCTGTAGTCAGAGAACCCGATCAGAGTATGACCACTTCATGTCGTAGGCCTCTTTCTTCACCAATATAATGAGAGAATTAGATGATGATCTATAAGGACTCTTACGTAAAAGCAGCTGGAAAACCTGTCTACATAGGCCAACAACTTCATCCAAAGCAACTTTTTTATTTCTCCAAGATTGAAGTAACCCATGCTCTCCAATCTATGTTCCTTGAGTACAGTAATGCCAAGTCGTTCGGGATATGACAGAATGGTAGCAGGAGTCCAGTGTGACCCACCTACATGCCAAAATCCATTGGCACTACATAGTATTACAAATTAACCTACAAATCAATAACACGGATATACATTTATAGAAATTTATCAATAAGATAGCTTAAGGGTGCATATCTTTTACACACTGACTAAAATTACGGAAGTCTGAAGAATTAAAATAGACGTATGGGACATTCATTAAAGTTGCTTTTGCATTTCTAATTAAATTTTCTCCAATTATTTTTTGAGGATTACTTGTATACACCATAGATGCTATTCAAAATGCCATTTATTCAAGGAAATCTATCATAAAGGAATGGTTCACAAATCACCTAAAGGCCTTGGAGAACACAGATTCTGATTAAGTAGGTCTGGACTTGCGCCTGAGCGTTGGCATTTCTAACAAGCTCCCAGGGGTGCTGCCGCTGCTCGTCTGTGCACTACCCGCGACTTGCAGTAGCAAGGACAGGCTGCAAGCCACCGCGGAGCCCTGATTCTCAACCTCGGATGTACATTGAAATCACTTAGGGAAATGTAAGAAAATGCTAGAGTCTGGATTTCACCTCCAGAGATACTAATTTATTTACTAATTTAATTTTGGGGGATACACTGGGCATAAGATTTCAAAAAGCTTTCCAGGTGATTCTAATGGGCAACTAACTTTGAGAGCCACAGGCGTATAATGACAAAAACCGTATTAGAGAAGTAGACCTACTTGGTGTAATAGAAGAAGGAAATTAATAACAATTACCTAAGAGTAAGTATTCTTGAACAATAATTTCATGTTTGAACAGAAAGTTCCCTCCACAGGTCCTATCTCTTGATCGGTAGGTAAAATGCAATTTACAAATAAATCAACTCCTAATTAAATCCCTTCCCTGGCCTTTTTTATTAAGCAGCAGCTGCAGAGAGGCAAAAATAGCTTATATAACCGATTTCTCTTTTCTTCCTACAGTGTACTGGACAGTAGGAAGGAAACAGGAGATCAGAGTCGTGCAGAAATGCCAACGCCCTAACGCTGTACATTTCCCCTAGTCTTTCCTCTTGGCTGGTTGTGAAACCATTTGTCCTACCAGTTGATGTTGCAGCTTCACTGCCATCTTCATTTATCTCAAAAAAAACGTGTTGCATGACTTGGGAAATAAACACTTCAGCTGAATCTGTTGGAAAACAGGAAAGCGTATTTAAGGGTTAGAACTCAGAGCCATTACTTCTTAGGTCCATGTTAATTACATTTTCAGATGAACAAAGAAAAGGGAAAAAAACAAGAAAAACAAATTCTTCCCAAGTTAGTTAATTTGCTAGAGGTGGAAATTAGTTAAGCTCTTGCGGAAATGATACAGAGACCCCTAGAGAGAGATCAAGTTTAGCCCAGATACAAAGGCAAAGATAGAAGGGGATAAGCCTCATATCAGGTATCCCACTAAGTGCAATATTTGTACGGACAGAAGATTTTGCCCCCCTTCGCTATGGTCTACAGACAAGATGAAAAAGGCTTTATAGATTTGAATTAATCCCACCCTATGGATTCAACCTCAAAGCCGACTTGCCTTTCAAATTCTGTATTCAGTTTTGATCTGACTTTAAAATAAAATTTACTTTCTTTCAAGACTGGTGAGGCTATGAAAGTCTAAAGAGCTTTTGTGTCATCTGTTACAAAATCACTTCAGAGCTATGCTTTAAAACCTGTCAAATTTCTCAGTGTAAGATAGTGTCTTACAACATTCTGTTCCGGTGTGGATACAAGCTGAGAGAACATGCCTCTCTTCTCCCCTTGGTGGAACTGCTGTATGTGTGAAGCGTTTCTGATCTTGTGACCTGCAGGGATAGTCTCCTTGAGAAGGGGGAAGTGAAGCCGCGAGTTCAGAAGCCATCAGCCATTCCCGCTGTGTCAGGACCACTCAGATCTGACAGTGTGCCTCAAAGAGACAATGGAAACATGGTCATGGGTTCACTGGTGTCCAGAAAGTGGAGGAAAGATGATTGGCCTGGAAACTTGAAGAGAAAGGAGAAAAAGGAGCTTTGTTTCTCCTGGGAGAGAAAGCGGATGTGACCAGGCAGACTCCACCAAATCCACCAGATTTACAAGGATTCAGGAAGAAATTTCTTATAGTAGAGGGGAACCAGCTCTGGCAGCTCACAGAAAAGTAAAGCCCCTCAGGCAAGATAAAGAGAAGTCATGAAAGGGATATTTGCATAAAAAATGGCTTTCTAAAAATAAACTCCAAATTGCTTGTGATCACTCTGTCTGGGCCTCTGAATACCTCTTACCCTCATCTGCTACCCTCCTCTCCTCATCCAGTAGCTCCAGCTCAAGGTCAAGTATCAAGGCCTTAGCCCTAACTCTCCTTCTGCTTAAAACCCCTTTCCCCAGAACTTCCCTGACTGGCTCCTTTGTTCTTTAGGTCCCAACAAAAATATTACTTCCCAACCCAGTCTTCCTTTCCCACCCTAATTCTGCCTGTATTACCTAATCACCATTTATTCCATGGTGCTGTTTTAGTTAATTTACAGCATCTATTACCTCACCATTTAATTAGCTAATTGCTTACTAATTATTCATCAGCAGATGTAAACTTCACTAGAAGCAGAACTTTGTCCATTTTATGCATCCTTGCAAAACTGCCTGGCATGTAGTTGGCTTCCAATAAATATTTGTCAAATAAATCATGGATATGAATATGTTCAGTGACAGAAACAAATAAGATGGAGAAGAGGGGGCATGCACATCTTGAAATGCAAGAGAATGGTCTGTTACGAGATTAGGCAAGTAGGCATGTTCTTTCCCAAGGACTGCCTAGAGTAAGACAGGATTCACATATGGAGCCCAGAGTAGCTGACCTAGAGACCCATACCAAGCCAAGAGTGAAGAACAAAAAGCATATTGGGGTGCAGTGGAGAATTTCACCCAGTTTAGCCCTGATACCAGATCAACTGACTCCATGGCCATCAGACTGAGCCTCTGGTCTCATGTATCCTGTCTTACCACCAAGAGGTTCTGATCTTGGGAAAAGCTAATAGACTGGAATGAGGAGTCTGGACTCCAGAAAGTCACTGATTTCTTCAGGTTTGTAATAATTGTTCTCCGTTTCTATGAAAATTCCAAGCATGTCTCTGTCATATTAAGAGGACAAGAAACCTTCTATAGCTTTGCTAGAAGATGTCCAAGTAAATATTAATGTGCCATTGACCCACTTGTTTTTTTTTTAAATATCTACCATTTACTTAGTATCTGTTGTGTGCCAGATATGGAACAAGGTGACTTACATACACTCTTTCATTTATTTTCACCACTACAATTTATTATCTCATTTATCAAATGAGAAAGTGGAGGCTCAGAAAGCTTAAATATTTTACTGAAGGTAACACAAGAAGTAATGGCAGTGTGAAGTCAAATATTCATCTCCAAGTTTCCAAAAGTAACTGTCTGAAAACATTTCTTTCAAGCTTGTGAATTACATGAGTGTAAGATGGTAGCTCCTGTGCAAATATCCCACAGCACTGGTGTTGGACTGGTTCATAGTAGCTTTTAGAGAGTGTTTACTAAATAGGGGATAAGTAGGGATAGTAGGGAATTTACTGTTCTCCTAATGACCAGATGTAGTGCCAGTGATGGCCCTGGCTATTTTATTCCTGGCAGGAAGATAGAACCAAAGTAGTTAAAGCAACTCAAATAGACACCTCAGAAGAGAAAGAGCAGACAATGTTGGATGTTTGTTTTTCCCTGTTTAAAATTATTCTCTCACACAAATTCTCTTATAAAGCATTTTGGAGGTATTTTTGTGATAAATCTGCCTATAAAAGGAGATTTTATAGAAGTTACCGATTGCTGGGGATTTGTACAGTGAGTGGCTGTTTGAAATGTCTGATGTATAGTGAGTGAGCTTCTGAAGGCCAGAAAGAAGGCTAACAGGAAGAGGTGCTTGAAAAATGGGTTGGTTGATTTTAGGTTGGCGAGATGGCTGTGTTCCAGGGCACACTTAGAGAGCGTACTGTTGCAGTATTTAACGTTGACTGCCTCATCCCTGATGCTGATGAAATTGTCAGAGAAGTCAGATCTCTCCATCAGTGTGAGAACAAGTAGCTAAATCATGTGTGAAGGTAATAATGAACATCTGTCACCAGTGTACCCCACCCACCTCCTCCACCAGGATAGCTCATTCATTCTATTCATTTACCCACATCATTGATGAGTGAATAAATTAATGACTACTTCTCCAAAGCCCAGATATTTTATATAGAAATACACAATATTTCCATGTAATGATACAAAACCCCATCAGACAGACAGGCTGTATTGTTGGACTCTTTTTAAAAATATATATAGAAAACAGAAGACTTAATTTAAAAGAGGATAAGAAACTTGGGACAACCTGGCCCTCTTTGTCCATTTTTTTCTCTTTAGTTAGTTATTTTTGAACTAGTGGGTACTGCCAAGACAAGAAAAAATAAAAGACTATCTTGGGCTTTGTTGTGTGAGCGAGCATCTCAGCCACGTGCAGCTTCCCAGGTGTGAGTTAGCATAAAACCTCCATCTCCTCAGATGTGTTGTTAGTCTCAAGCTCAATCTGCAAGCTGTGGCATTACAATTTCTAGACTGTGTTCATCACCCAGCAGCTTGTGGTTGCCTATTTCATGGGCTCCGATATTACCAAATTAACATTTGCAAATTGGTTTATAAGAGTTTTATTAGCTCCGTGTAGATGAGAGACTCAAAGTTGTAATTCCCATTATTCAGATAAGGAAATCCAAACAGGGCTGAAATAAAAGCCTGTATAATACTTTACCTACATAGTTTTATTACAAGCATGGTTAGAAGGCTTATCTAACATTCTAAAACGCTTTCTGACTTTCATTAAGGAAAATGACTTAAATGCAAAATAAAGTGCTTGTTTACAGACAGCTCAACATGACTATGACATTTAGTCACTGTGTGTATATGTATTTTCTGGGGCCGAATGCTCTTTCAGATCAGTCAGTTAACAGAGCTACTAAGAAAACATATTAACATAATAATATAAGAATTATTTATCACACTACCTGTTATTCCAGAAAGGTCACAGCCACTACTAAATATCTCAGTTATATTCAAAGAATACAAAGCTTCTTTGAAGTCTAATTTTTGTTCTACTTGAAATCTGTTAAAAAGAAAAATGAAGAGGAAAATTCTTGAAAACCTGTATACATTTGCTACCAAAATGTTTGCTACAAAATGGATGATTTGGAAGAGATTACAATGTGAAATCTTTTGTTTTCATTATCCCAATTACATTTCCTCATAATAATGCCATTTTCCCCCAGCACCATGGAGCAGTTCTGAAGTTGCTAATAACTTGCTTCCCAGATAAATGGTTGGTGGGAAGAGGGAAGAAAATACTATATTTTTTTGAAGTTATAATTATCTAACAAAACAGGGTGAGGGTTCTAAGCTTTCGATTGCTTGGCTCCTTCCCTAGAAAAGTAAAGTTTCCCTCCAGCAACTGTATAAACTCTGTTTTTCACAAAATCAAAGATGGTTCCTGGCGTACATCCAAAATACTGTGGAAGAGAGGAAGAGGAGCCAACAACCCTTGGAGAAGATTGTTGGCTACTGAAGCACAGAGAGACATTAATAATCTATTATCCTTCCATTGTCACAGCTGATGTGACTTCTTTCAATTTACAACACACCTAGTATCTTCCCAATAGGTCCCATAAGAGGGGTGAAAGATAGAAAGGGAACGAAATTTCTTTAAATAAAATAAAAGATAAAAATTTTAGGAGGGAAAAAAAGTTGCTGGCCACTACTTCCTATGCAGGCCCTTAAGTTAGGACTCTAGCTTCCACTCAAATCTTCAAACCTCAATTTATCTGACTTGAAGACTCTAACCAGAGAATCTCAAAGAGTCTCACAGGCTGATCTATGACACCAAGTTAACGGAACACTGAATCTGTCGACCATTTCACTAAAAAGGAAGAAAAAAGAAAAGCTAGTACTTATTGACTTTATAGACGCCAGAAGCATCAATGTGCATTTTAAAACCAGGTTGGAAACTTCACGAAAGAAAAGAACGGGGAGTTCTGTAAATTTCTTCCATCAGTGAAATTCCCGGACAAGTCCTGCCTAAGGAACTCAGTCTGTGAACTGATGGGCACCTGCCCCTGTGCTCTCCAGACAAAGCTGGTCAAGGACAGGATCCTTGCTTAGCTAATAGCTAGGCCCATACCCAGGGCTGGAAATTAGCTTGAGCAATCAGTCCAATTAGATCACTGTTGTAGTTGCCAAATACCGAACAAGCTTTTTAATTGTAATTCTTCAAAAAAAATGAACATGCTATGGCAGAAATTTACTGGGCCTGAATTATATCTTGGTAAAATATTATGTACTTTCAGAAAATATTAACTTATTCAGAGCCCCAAGGATAGACACAACATGGGCCTTAAAATCTACTGATAAAGAAAACAGCTTGCTTTATGCCACTGTTTTCAACTTCTTTCTTTTCACTTCCAGCTAAGAAAGATAATTCAGGCTGATGGTTTTGAAATCTTTCCATTTTTTTTCCTGTTTTTATTACCACACTCTTTTTAACAACTAAATGGAGTGTAGGCATCTAGAAGGTGGAAAATAAATGTTCTCGTTCACCTAAAAATTGGCTATTTTTAGCATAATAGTTTTAGGATAATGACAAGAATACTGCAAGACTTATTACAACTTTTAATAATGCCCAATTATCAGGGGAGAGTCAATTAAGCTACAGTCCTGCTCCTAATATAGTCCAGTGAAACCTACAGCAATAGAAACTCATTCAACCATTTAATAAAAGTATAATCTACAGCCAATTTCTAATTATCCGTAATTACTGGAGTCATGAATAGCCAGGTGTGAAGTAGTACTTCCATGTGTTAGACACTTAATACAGATTATAGTTTTCAATCTTCACAAAAACCCAAGGAAGTTAGCATTATTCCCATTAATTAAGAAAGTGGAGGATTGAGGAGGCTGATTTCCAGGCTCAAGTTCAGGATAAGAGACAAAGCTGGGATTCAAATTCAGGTTCATTTCAAGTCAAAGTTAACATGCTAACCCACATTGCCTTCTAATCAAAATATAATTTGAAATCATAATCTCAATCAATATATGTACAGTGTTAATTATGTGCCTCTTCCCAATTCTGTGAGTCTTAATATTTATTTTAGATGTGGTTCATTTCCCCTTTCCCTTTACCCTCATCTAAAGTTGTCTAAAGAATATATCTAAAGATAAAGGAATAAGCAGCAAAAAGACTGAATAGACAATTAACAATTAAGTAATCATAAAATGAGTGTTTTAGCATATGTAAACAGTATCTATTAACAGTTTACTGTCATACAGAATCACCGTATGGGGCTTAACACAGGTAACGTGCAGAAAATGAAGAAAACAATTTAGAATTTCCATTTTAAGATGCAGCCACTCCTGGTCTGCAGGCCCTTTTGTGGATTTGTGTTGCCCAATCCTTCCCCTTTATACCCAGGACTTTTGTTTATTGACAAGAAGTCTTGGATGGGTCTCCCTTGGGGTCCCTATCCGTAATACTTAGAATCGCGGTTTTGGTTCAGTGGGCTTAAGTCATCCTTGGAACGTTCAGGTTTAGAGCCAACGAGACCAAATCTTAGGTCTGCCCATGAGGGTAAAAATGTAACACAATCCTGGACAATGGTGGACCTAGACTATTATATGAGTACGTGGTAGTTTTTGGTCACTTTCTGACCAATTACCTCGAGTGTGTTTGTGTGTATGTATCTATGTGTCTGTATCTGAACGTGTCTATGTATGAAAAACTCAGCCTCAAGGGCTGCACTAAAAATGCTTTCTGTCCCATACGAAACATATCTGGACACTGTCTCATGTAAACTCGACTCTGAGTTGTATCAGTATCCAATAGGTTAAAGTAAGTGAACACTTTGTAATCACTACTGCAGCTGGTCATGACATTTCTATTCTCATACCCAGCTTCATTTACCCTGAGATCACTTTCTCTCACCCATACACAGTTCACATTCTCTTGTTTAGAGATCCAAAGCTGGCCAAACCTGGGATTGAGTTCTAGCCCAGTAAGAACATACTTCATGTCCTATGGAAGGTGTTATCTCTTTTCCAAAGTCTCTTCGGCACCGCTGCTCCACATTTCTTGCTGCCTAGTGTGTCACTGACACTCACTCTGTTCTGTGCTCCCTCTCCTGCTTGCCTGCACTACCCCCGTTTTCTGACTTTTGCACTGTTGGCTCTGCCATGTGTTAGCTGTGGAACCAAGGTATTTACCTGTCTGTACCCCATCCGTAATGTGTATACAGAAACTGATCTCTGTTAAAGACATTTGGGGGGTTAAATGAGATATGGTAAAGTGGTGCAGCATCCAGGACAGTGTTGGCACTGTAACTATTTGTTATTATTCTCAGTCAGTTTGAACATGTATTGAACATCTCTTCTCAGTCAGTTTGAATACCTGTCTGTACCCCATCCGTACAGATATGGTAAAGTGGTGCAGCATCCAGGACAGTGTTGGCACTGTAAGAGATGTTCAATACATGTTCAAACTGACTGAGAATAATAACAAATAGTAATAGATAATATCGAGTATTAAAAATGTTATAAACAGTACTTCGTGTAACCCTCACAGTAACTCTATGAGGCACATATTATCACTGTCCCATTTAACAATTTAAAAAAATCTTAGGGGGCGCCTGGGTGGCACAGCAGTTAAGCGTCTGCCTTCAGCTCAGGGCGTGATCCTGGCGTTACGGGATCGAGCCCCACACCAGGCTCCTCCGCTATGAGCCTGCTTCTTCCTCTCCCACTCCCCCTGCTTGTGTTCCCTCTCTCACTGGCTGTCTCTATCTCTGTCGAATAAATAAATAAAATCTTAAAAAAAAAATCTTAGGTAAGTTATTTAAAGTTATACAGTAAAAAGGTGGCAAAGCTCTTGGTCTTCAATATTATGCTCTATTTTCCATGATCTTGTTTCAACAGTTGTTAAAGATACTGTGAGATGCCACATCAGTCAATATTTTTAGAAAATGATACCTCCCAGAAAGACTATGGCTATTGTTTAGTTATTACTATACTTTTGAATAGAACTGTAGTATTTAACAAATTTAAAGACCCAGACCACTGAAAATTCATTGACCACTACGAGGCCTCTCCCAAGGAAAATACATATAAGATCTTACATATATCAACTTGCTAATAGTTTCAAGGGCTTTAAGGACTCTCTGGAGTCTACCACAGAACTCTCTAGAAGTCGAAGGTGCCCAGCTAAGGACTGCCGCAAAAGAATATGAAATCACAGTCTTCTCATTTTCCTAGTAAGTCAAATTTAGAACCTCCAAACAATCTATTTTTTTTGTAACCCGTATCTCGTTAGTCAATACTCCAATAAATGTCTTTCTATTTCACCAATTCCTTACTATTCCCAGTGAGCCTGTTCCCTTTAAACACTCCCTACTTTGTGCCAGATTTCTGCAGTGGTTTTTTAACTGATCTTTTGGGCTTCAGTCTTTCCCACGTCTTGAACATCACAACTCTTCAGATTAGAGCAACAAACGTTCAGTGAACAACTACCATTTTTCAGATTCATGCTTTGTGCTGGGGTCACAGAAAGGAAATATGCTTAGCCCTGACCTCAAGAAGTTTATTTTCCATTGAGGAAGAGTAAATAATAATGTTAATTAACTGTTATGCAGAAATAAACAGGAGGTGCAAGGAGAAGTTTTCCCAGCAGGGAAAAGGGAAGCTTTTCTTTTTTTAAAAGATTTTTTATTTATTCATTTGTAAGAGAGAGAGCGAGAGAGAGTGAGAGTGAGAGCACAAGCAGCGGGGAGGGGTGAGTCAGAAGGAGAGGGAGAAGCAGACTTCCTGCTGAGCAGGGAGCCGAACTCGGAGCTTTTTCCCAGGACCCTAGGATCATGACCTGAGCCGAAGGCAACTGCTTAACTGACTGAGCCACACAGGCACCCCAGGTGTTGTGTTATCTTGAATGGAAAGATCAGAAAAGCTTTCTAAAACCCAAATTCGGTTTTAAGGACCAAGAGAAGTTATCTGGAAACATGGGGATGGTGGTAGGAAGTGAGGAAAGGGTTCAGACAAGTTATCCATCATGAACAGAGGCATTGTGACTACCAAATTTATCTCTCCAAAACATTGCCTTTATCATTCCACTATCCTCCTTGGAAATTTTCAGCAATTCACCTTTCTATATGGGACTTCACCCTCTTGATTCTTTTAAAGCCCAGTTCAAGTTCTTCCTCTCCCATAAAGCCTTTGTTTACAATTCCAGTTTCTGGTGCTCCCTGTCCTCTCTGTTTTTTTCACGAAACTTCTAGTGCTTACTGATTGTAACTTTCTTTTAATATTTACTGTCTACTGCTGTATATTGTTAATAAATTTCTTGTGCAAATCTTGCAGTACTCCATCCAGGTGGTAACCATCTTATCAGTAGGGCGCATGTCTATCACTATGCATCTGTTTCAGTTCCTTGTCCATAGTGGGATCCCAATCGATCTGTGCTTTTGAATGGGAGATAAAATTTCTAGGAAGTAGCAAACCAATAAGAGCATAAAGCTGTAAGACAGTAGACATGAAACTAATTCTGTCTCCCAACACTTAGTTGAATGTTGATCAATTCACTTTTTGAGTGACTCAGTTTCCTTCTCTGTGAAATGCAAGATGTAACCAAGTCAGACTGTAGAACCACAACATCTCATATTAAAATACTTTAAATGAAATGCTTTACAAAGTTAAAATGGTATATGAATGAAAGTTACTTCTATATTTATCTTATTAGCATGTGTTAAATAACCACTTCTGCCCATACACATAATCATAAAAACATGTTCTCACAGAGTTTCTTATATAGAGAAGATATGATATATAGAAAGTGTGTGTCAGACTCTTCAACCTGAAGAATTTTGACACTAGATGTTTGTAGGATCCCATATTACATTTACACAAAGTAACATGGTTATTTTAGCTACGGGTAATGCCCATGTTATAAATAATAAACACTAGAAAGCACTCTAGTATTTTTAGACTATATCTTATTGGTCTTGATTCTAAACTAGTCCTACATCAAAGGGAAAGAAGAAATGTTTCTTAAACAGTCACCATAATCTAAATAGTCACTCACATGTTCCTTCCTAGTGTTACTAATATAGAAGCATTCTTATGATTAATTTTTCTCTCTTTGGCATGCACTAAATTTTGCTACCAAAGAGGCTTTTATTTTGTTTTACAGTAACAGAATTTAGTATAGCTGGTGTTACAGAATGAATTGTGCCCCTTGCTCCCCAAATTCATATGTTAAATCCCTATCTCTCAGTACCTCATAATGTGACCTTATTTGGAAATAGGGTCATTGCCGATGTAATTAGTTAGGCCAAGGTCATACTGGAATAGAGAGGGCCCTTAAACCAATATGATTGGTGTCCTCATAAGAAAGGAGAACGCTGTGTGAAGAGATGGTCGCATGACAACAGAGGCAAAGACTGAAGCGGTGCGTCCACGAGCAGAGGAACACCAAAGATGATGGGTCACCACCAGAAAGCTGAGGAGAGGCAAGGAAAGATTCCACACAGGTCGGAGAGAATGGCCCTGCTGACACCTCGCTTTTGGACTTCTAGCCTCCAGCATTGTGAGAACGAATCTCTGTTGTTTTAAGCCCTAGGAAACTAACACAGCTGATTAAACTGTTTGGTTTTACCAAAATCTTTAGTTATCATTTTGAAAGCCTAATGCATTTACCCAGATATGAGAGAACCACAGTATTGAGTAATAAAACCGAAAATTGTCAGTCCACTCTAAAGTATTTACTCAGCCTGTATAGTTTTCCTTCTATGTATTGAACAAAGATTTTATTTTTTTTTATTATTTTTTTAAATGATTTTTATTATATTATGTTAGTCACCATACAGTACATCCCCGGTTTCCGATATAAATGAACTAAGATTTTAAATGGGTATTTTTCTGTTGTAAGGAAATTATTCGTTTAGGGGGAAATGTACTTCGGAATTTTCAATCCATGATCTTACTGTTCAGGAAACTGATTTCAATAAATGTGTCCTGGTGGACTAAAATTGCTTGTGAACTTAATACATAAGAAATCATTCTTTTAATAAATTGGAAGGCTCATCCTCTTGTGAAAAGTGAATACATTTTAAATGTAATATTGTGTTAATGTGATTGAATAATTGATAACAAAATTTTCAGTCTTGTGAATTTAAAAATCTCATTTTTATTTCTCTAGAGAGGTTTCCAAGAAAATGGTTGATGTCTTATCTTTCATTATGTTGCGTGTATGGGAAAGTTTCATCAGGATCCTCACAGGGGGTGAAGTAAAATGTAACCGGGAAGTTGAATTCTGATTTTTAGGTATCTAAAATTAGGTAAAGGGAAACAACATAGAATTGTTTTCTTTGGAAATATTTATGTAATTTAATTCAACAGTATTCATTTAGCACATACAATGTGCCATAAAATGTCCTAGGGACTATGGAAACCAAAATGAAGAAGACATAACCCCCTGTTCCAGAGCTCACATCTTAGTAGGATGGACAAAAATGTGATCAAGAGATGGAAATGTAATGTAATAAGAGCCATAATGTAAATCTGTATAAAGTGTTCTAGAACTAAAGATAAGGAATGGTTGATTCTAACTGAGCATGTTGGGGAAAAGTACACTGGCAAGTTAATTGCGAGGGCACTTGAAGGGTGAATGAGAGTTTACTGGTTAGACACCACAGAGAAGGAAGGGCCTGCCAGACAGAGGGGATAAGCAGGAGAGAGACTGAGAAGTCAGGGAAGACTTTCTACTTTGGGATTGGCTGGGCAGTGATCTTAAAGATTTTTTTTAATGAATTAATTAATTTATTTATTTATTTTGAGTCAGAGAGAGAGTGAACGAGAGGAGAGCATGAGCAGAGGGGAGGGGCAGAGGGAGAAGCAGACTCTCCGCTGAGCAGGGAGCCAGAACGTGGGACTCGGTTCCAGGTCCCTGGGATCATGACCTGAGCTGAAGGCAGACACTTAACCGACTGATCCACCCAGGCTCCCTGGGCAGTGATCTTAGCAGAGAAAGAAAAATAGCCATTACTTTTGAAAGAAAAATAGCCATCACTTTTTTAGCACCTTCTATTTGGTAGATTTTGTGCTATGAATAGAAGTGTGTAATGAAGTACCGTAATTGAAATGGCCACCAAACTTTAAAAAAATCTTTGGTGCCTGGAATTTGTTTGAGAAAAGGGAGTACAACTGCCAATTAATATTTCTATTTTCTTTCTTTTTTTTTTTTTTAAAGATTTTATTTATTCGACAGAGATAGAGACAGCCAGCAAGAGAGGGAACACAAGCAGGGGGAGTGGGAGAGGAAGAAGCAGGCTCATAGCGGAAGAGCCTGATGTGGGGCTCAGTCCCATAACGCCGGGATCATGCCCTGAGCCGAAAGCAGATGCTTAACCGCTGTGCCACCCAGGCGCCCCAATATTTCTATTTTCATATCACCAAAGATTCAAATTCACCTTTAAGACAGTGTTCATTTGTTTGGGAAAAGCAACACAATGAATTTTTCATTATGCAAATAGAACCAGTGGGATGGAGATAATGAAGTTTGAAATGATGAGGGTATAATCTATTCTAGACGATATGAAACTGTTTCTACTGAGGGTCAAAATCTGCTGCTATAGATTCTTATCATGACTGGGAATATGGCCTTAAGGGCCATGGGAGAAAAACGTGTGTTACCTTCTTTCTGTGCTGGGAAAAGTTGGAGGACTCTGGATGCTGGGTAGGAAGGAGACAGAAAAGACTTTGGGTGACGGTGGGTTCTGGTACCAGGACAGCAACGGACAGGAGAAGACTCCCTGGTTACAAGAAATGGCCTAAACTCCAGGAACACTCATTCCTGGCACATGGTTTTTAAGTGACTTTCCACCTTATAGGCTCCTTTTATTAACATAAAGCTTTCAGTAAAATTTGGTTTAACACTGGAGTTGTTCTTACTCCTGTTAGCTTGCCAAGGGCTACCTCAACAAATTACCGTAAACTAGGTGGCTTAAAAAACAGAAATTTATTGTCTCACAGTTGCAGATGCTAGAGGTCTAAAAATTAAGATGTGGGTAGCATTGGTTCTTCTGAGGACTAAGAGGTGCATTCCAGGGGTGCCTGGGTGGCACAGCAGTTAAGCGTCTGCCTTCGGCTCAGGGCGTGATCCCGGCGTTATGGGATCGAACCCCACATCAGACTCTTCTGCTTTGAGCCTGCTTCTTCCTCTCCCACTCCCCCTGCTTGTGTTCCCTCCCTCGCTGGCTGTCTCTCTCTCTGTTGAATAGATAAATAAAATCTTAAAAAAAAAAAAAAAAGAGGTGCATTCCAGGCCCCTCTCCTTGGCTTGTAGATGGCCATGTTCTCCCTCTGTCTCTTCACTTAGTCTTTCTGCTGTGTCTATCTCTGTATCCAACTTTCTGCTATGTATAAGGACTCCAGCTGCGCTGGGTAAGGGCCCACCCTAATGCCTTCACTTCAATTTGATTACCTCTGTAAAGACTCTGTCTCCAGAAAAGTTCACATTTTGGGGTAGTGAGGGGTTAGGACTTCAACATATGAATCAGGAGGGACAGAATTCAACCCATAACTGTTTTTCTTGGAGGAATTAAAAGAGAAGTCTGTGTCCAAACTGTAAGAGAAGTTGTGTGAGAAGTGTGGTGTGGCCAGAGTTTGGAGAAGCTGATAATAAGACCAAACAGTTTGGAAAAGCTGTCCAGACTGCAGAAGCCTGGATGGATCTGAGGGCTGCGCTGCATTCTTGCAGGGATTCCTAAAATGTTGGAGAAGGGAGTTCTGGCAAAAGTCTGTATTTCCTGTTGCCAGTTGAGTTTGGGACTTCTGCAATATTATCTAGGCACTGGTTAACTGGGCCGATGATGCCAGGGCTACCTTGGCTACAAGTATCACTATTCCAATATTATACTAATAAACCATAACTCAGGACAGTCAAGTGACTCTCCTAAGACCCCACTGACAATACATGGCACGAACAATTTTCAAACTCAGTGTTTTTGACCCCAAATAGTGATCTTTCCAAAAGAAAAAGAGAGAAATTTTGAAAATAAACTATCAATCCCCAAATTGATATTTCTGTTATTAGAAGATAAACTATCTGTTACATCATTTTATCTCCAATGTTCCACATGTAGTAGGAGCAAAAAAAAAAAAAAAAAAAAAAAGAAAGAAAAAGAAAAATACTTTTTAAAAGACTGAAAAACATCCAGGTAGAGATATACAGATGCTGGGAAATTGGGAGAGAGTTTGGGGCAGAGATTCAGATTTTAGAGACATGAAGAACAAGGGACAAATAAAAGAGAGTAAGAAGAAGAAAATTTTGAAGATGAAATTCTAGTAAACATTAGTTGGGAACAGAAAGAAAAAAAAATGTAAGTCAGGGAGCAGGAAAATTTTACAGAGGAGAGAAAAATAAACAGAAGCGAGTAGTGCTCCAGGGGTTAAAGAATGCAAGATTTTCAAGAGGGGGATGGTCAATAGTATTAGAATCAGGAACCTAGAGTTAGGGTGAGAAAGGCATAGGATACCTCATTCTCCAGGATATCAAGGAAGGTAAAAGAAAAGAAGATCTTCAAAGATGTATACAAATTTTGAGGTGAAGGGTAGAGGCAGGTTTGCTTAATGATGTGTGTTCTTTAAGGAACAGGAAGTTGAGACACATGTTGAGAGTAAGAGAAATCCACTGAAAGTAGCACTTAGGGAATAGAAGTCAAGTTTCTGTGTGGTGTGTGTGAGTATTCAAAAAGAAAGTTGAAGAAAAATGAGTCCCCACCTCCAGCCTCAATGAGGCCAGAAGGGACTGCTTTCTGGTTTTTGCTTAGGAAACTCAATAGCTGGGGAGCAGGAGTGGCTTTATGAGTAGACTGGGAGTTGAGGACGATTAGGGAGAACTTAAAGCAAGATGAAGACCAAGTAACAAAAAGCATTAAAGATACTTGGTGGGAATATGATTGAAATGACTGACTAGATCCCAGCTAAGTGGAAAAGGAAGAAAAAGCCAAGGGATTTAAGTGACAAAAGGGCTGGAAGAGGGGTGTACAAACCACACAGGCTTTCATGAGTTTGCAGGAAAATTTAGAAATGAAAAAGAATATCATCAATTAAACATCTGCTTCTTTAAAAAAGTTGAGGCAGAGTGTGAATTGAGTTACATGGGCACAACTTACTCTGAAGTTTCTCCTGTCTGCCAGAAGTATGATATTAAGAAATTACTGTCTACGATCATTGTTCCCTGAGATAAGCCTTTGCAATTTCCATTCTGTATCAACCATCTAAACCCGGCCGTAGGACTCCCTACTCGTCATTCAATGACTATTAGAGCACCAGCTGTCAAAGCTGATTTAGCATATCTTTTAATTATCTGGTAGCTTCAGTGTTGGGGGCGGGGTTATTTTCCTGAAATGTAACAGAAGATAGATACCTAAAATTCCATTTATGAAAAAAATTAGAGAAAGATAAGTTTGTATAATAAAAAGAAAAAAATTTCTTTTCATCTCAACATTCTAGCTTGCAGACTTACATTTCTTCATCCATCTCAGAGAATATTGAGACCTTAAATTCAGTTCACCTCATGGCAAAGCATTGCTGGCAATATTCGGACTTGCCGTTGTATCCATAAAGTGGAGCTACACTTCCAAATGCATTTTTCTTCCCGTCAATAGCCTTTTCAAGTATCTGTTATCTTTCAGCCCGCTATTCAAATGCCTCCATAAGTGAAAACATAAGAACCAAATAATAAAATGACATTACCAACCTAGGGAGGCTTACTTCCACTTCCTCTTCTTGCATCTCGGAGAACCATTTCAGGATTTGATGAGCAGTAATTCGCTTTTCCATTTCTTCTATGTTCACATCTTCTGCAGGAAGTACGACGATTAAACTAAACTCATCACCTTTATAAGGTAATTCCAAAACCTGGTAGTTCATGGAGGATTCAGAAAAATAACCTGGAACAGAGAAAGAAAATATTAAATAAATATCCTTGGCAATTCCCCAAATCATGCTTTGGAGGGTGATTTTTCATATTACCGTATTTTGTTCTCACAAGAGCCTTCATCATCGGGATTTTGACCGCTGCACCATCTTTCTTAGTAAAATTCATCAACTGTGTATTCTCTTTTGTGAATTTCTGCTTCCAATCGCCCTTGAAATAAACAGCATTCACCAGGATAAGCCGAGTCAGAGGACCAAAGTCTTCCCCTGAAAACATGTCTTTAATTTTCCCTGTGATGCCGGTGGAGAGGAAGCAGGAAGAGATATGCAATAGTGGTTCAGTGGGACAAAAATTTCTTTTGCAGATCAATTACAAACAGAGTACTTTATGGCAATTCTGAGAGTAAAGAGGAGCACTACTAAACATCTCACCTAGAAACAGGTACAAACAGATCTCACTAAGAAACAGGAGATACAAGACTGTCTGCGGCAAATCTGGACAGACCTACTAATGGACTCTCTTCAGCCAGATCATTTGTGTAAATTGTTTTTCAACCAGGAAGAACAAAAACTGAATATCTCTTCCTGCATCTTTACTGATGTTTTGAAAACTTTATTTCAAGTTTCTCCAGCAGGTCAATCAGAATTAATAAATTAATGGTACGCTCAAACCTTCTACTCCCATGGCTAATGCCACTGACCACTGGGCAAGGGACAAGAATGGAGTTCCTAGCACGATTTTCTTCTTCTAAACAACCAGACTGCTATTTCTATGTCCACTGGCTATTCCAGTTAAGAGATAAATCATGACTGAGTGCCATGAAGCTGTCTAGGGATGTTCATGATGTGTCCTGTTAACGATACTTTCCTGTGAACACTGCTCAAAACACCCATCTTATATTCTCAACTACACCTCCCTGTATGAGGCTTCCTAAAAAGAATATGATAGCCACTTATGCCATCATAATTTTTTATAGCAGAATGAATGAACAAAGAAACAAACTACTGTTAAACGAGGACCTGATATATGTTGGTTATTTCACCCACATTCCAATAATCCTGAAATGTTTTAATAGTATCCTCATTTTAGGTAGGGCATAGCTTAGAACTGGGTAGGACTTGAGTTCAGATCTGAATGACTTTAAGCTTGTGTTCTTTCTACTGTATCACTCCTTGGCCCCTGAGGAATTTTGGCTAGCTTGTATTGAAATTAAAGTTTAGATTATCATGCTTATGATGGGACTATCAACATTTCTTATTAAACATTAACCCATCCAACTAAGATGTGTTAATTATTTACAGTAATATGTGGGAAAGAAGGCACTTGAGGTTGACAGATTTAATTTTTACCTGGCCCAAGATATTGTTTCTGCTGCCATAGATTAAAAACCTATGCTTAAACAAAAATTATTATTAAAGGTTTTCCATTAAAAATTCTATGAATATGTGTCTCTCAAAAAATCTGTATGCTTTTCAAAGGAGCTTATGGTCTATCTCAGTTTTACAATTTAGTATTAATTTGAATAACACGGAAGCAAAATGGGAAATCCCTCTGAGCCATAATTTAGTAGGAAAATATCAACCATTCTTTAGGATATTAAAAACCGTGAATACAATGGCAAATAATGAGTTTATGAAAATGGGAAACTTTACCATCTGTTTTGCTTTCTACCCAGGTACTTATTGTCTCTGCAGAAGTCTTTGCATCCTGAAAATCCACCAGTTTTATGGCACTCTGAAAAAATTCCTTGTTGCTATGGAGATACTGTTCTTTCACAGTGAATCCTTCTTGAAGGTAGAGGGCATTGGCAAGATTAAATGTAAATTCTTGCTTTTTCTCTGAGATGGCAGAGAAAAATGACTTCAGCACAGAAAATTCTTCTCCTAAAAAATAATTATAATGTATACTGACATATTGAACAACATAAAAACAACAGCTTTCCAGCTTTCCTTCTAAGCGCTGATTCATATCACCATTTTTTGCACCCTTAGGTATAACTAACGGTCCTTTCTGAGTTAGTATAAATATTTTAAGCATTTATCTTCATAGAATATGCATTTTATAAAGAACTCAGTTCTTATATAGGAAGAAAGAATGTCCGTGTAAATTTGAAATTTGTCAAAAACAAGAATGTGCATTTAAACAGGCTGAAGGAAATTCCTTTTTTATAGTCAAATTTAGCTCATTCTTACTTGTTGGAAATTTATCTTTAGAACCTCATTGTGTGCATAACATGCGATATTTATGGACGGAGAATACTAATGAATACTGATGGAGGGATGACAGTGCTGAGCAATTCCTTTTCAATATTGCTTTTATTTCGGCTTAAGAATTGCTCTCTTGTGAGCGATGGCACCTGTCCAAGTTTTAAAATTTATGAGGTAACCCCTATAATCAGCTCTAGAGATGTGCAAGAATCAGAATTGCCTATTTTTTCAGGTTCATGAATGTATATACTTTGGCTGTCTACATCAACAATAAAGATCTTTAACCATTCCAACTATTGCACTAGCCAAATGAGGCCACCAGAGTCAGCTAAGAATCACTGTTGGCCTATTATTTATTGTCGGCTCATTCTGACCACACTGCTGTTGGGAAGGTATATGTGCCTAGGAGAGAATTCAGCTTTGATCCTTGTTCAGGGGCCTCCTACCCATGACCAAAGGTATTGATGCTTTGCATTCCTTTCTGTCTTAATCCTGGGACTCAATCATTAAGTCTAGGAACTGTATTTCAAATCAAAGCTTCTTTCAGGGCCGTTGGTATATTTTGGGCTAAATACTAAAGATACCACTTTCATAACTTAAAAGTTGAGTATATTCAATGAATCTCTATTGAAGAAAACATACATGGTTCGTCATTAGAAGATATCCACTGAATAAAGAGAGAAAACTTTTAGTGAGAACTGGCCTTGAGTTGTCCATTGGAAATAAGGCATCTGTGTGTGCGTGTGTGTAAATGCACACGTGCGTGTGTATGTGTGTGTGTACACTTTATTGGAGAGCTAGCAGCTATAGGCATCTTTGTGCAAATAAGAATAGGTTCCCTCACTGGTGGGGGAGGGGGAGGGCTACAGCCCCATGGCCTCATATCTGGTCCAGCTGAGTGGAGCCTACATTTCAGTCCCCACTTGTCTCCTTGTCCTCCCTGCTCTTGTGCAGGTACAACCCACATAACCATACCAGAGGCTCTGGCAAGTATGTTTCACTATATTTCAAACTCCATGATTCTCCATTCTTGGGGATATAGATATAGACATAAACAATCTTAGCCATAAGAACTTACTGCCCTATGGGTGGATTTGAAGAATTTCAGTAAGTCTTTACAATCTTAGAATTCTTACATAAGGAGGGGAAGAAGGTTAGTCTATATTACTTGTGTCTGTAATGATTTTAGAGGCAATCATTTGCTATTTGAAGCTGAGGGAAATATCTCAATAAATGGGAGGCTACGAGGAGACTTTCTGAGGGAAGGCATGTGAGTGTTTTCAAAAGAATTAAATAAGGTCAGAAACGAAGAGGCAGAATTTGAAACTAATCTTCAGAAATTTATAATTTATGAGCATCTTTAAAGGAATGGGGGAGAAAAAGGAAAGGGGGAGAAAAATAGTTCCAACTCATTCGTCAGAGCAAATAGATTTATGTCAAGTACTTAAGGTCTAAGACTGTGTGACAAACAGTCAGTTGCCCTTTGATAAATCACTGGACTCAGAAGTCAATGAAAAATGTCATCAAGTAGCACAAGTTTGGAGGAGAATATAAAGTTATCTGCCTTATAAATTTGATTTAATTTATAGATTAATAACCTCTTTTAGCACAGATCAAAAAGAGTATGTATACATGGCTCCTAATAAGCTATGAGAATAAATTTATTTCATTTCCTAAAACAGAGCCATAGAAAACCTGCAGGTCATGGGGTGAACATAACTTTTGGTTTGATTGTACTAGACCTCCAGAAAATGTTCCAAAATTCAGTACATGTTTACTTCTCCTGCAATTAAGGCCCAAAGGCCAATTGTATGTGAAATGTGAGAGATCCAAAGATGAAAACAAAGGCAGTCACAGGATTATAGATTTTTTAAGCTGAAATATCCATATAAATCACTTATTCAAACTCCTCTTTTGATAGTGAGGAATCTAAAATCCAGACAGATACAATAACTTGAGAGGTGCCATATCGTAAGGTTATTTGGTTGCAGAGCTAGGATTGGAATTCATGGCTAGTTGTCTTTCCGCAACACTCTTGGAATAAGGAAGCATCTCCGTTAGTCTTTGATTAGTAAACAGCATATTAGAGCCAAAGCAAAAATGGAGCATTATCAGATGCTCAGTAGACTGGATAATATAAATTCTGAGCAGATGTTTTGACAGTGGGGGGAAGAAGTACTGAGGACACCGAGAGCCCTGTGGGGATAGGATCCCAGTTGCTGTATGCCCATCTGTGGAACAAGGCAGGTGTTCACATAAAACAACCTGATAGCAGGAAACGTAAAATACGGACTAATTGAACCGATAGCACCTTGGATAATCATTGGGAATGGAAAGCAGGGCCAGGACTAAGATGAGTCAATGAGACACTTACTTTGGGCATAAAATTTAAGGAGATGCCAACGAACTCCATAATCAAGATAATATTTTACTGTAATACATTTTTTTAAAAATCAATTTTAATGCAAAGAAATCTATGAGGAACAAAATAAAAATTGTTAAAGACAGACAGGATCATCTCTAGTGATTTTCCTTTTGTCTTGTGTTCCAATATGGCCCTACCAGGCACCACCTCCTGACGTGTCATACCGTTCGTTTATCCCCCTTAACACCATTTTGCTCTTCTTTCTCCAGACCCTCTGGGCCTTTTCTCCATTTCCTTGCCCTCTTCCACTCTGTTCCCTAACTTATCTCTGTCTCCCTGTTCTTTATTCCTTAATTCCCTCCTCTTTTTTATTTTCCAGAGTTTATTTTTCATATTTTCTCTCTCTTTGGCTTGTCTTCCTTTTCCTTTTGCAATGATCTTCCATCTGTGTCCTTCTCTCTCTCCCTTAACAAAGCATAATAGAAAGCTGCTTTGGTAGATTTTGTTACATGTGTTAACATACTAATGTTTAGTTGTCTATATATATATATTCTCCCGAGGAAAACATAATATATTGTCCTTATGATCTATAACTCTGACTGAACCATTTTTGAAATTCATTCTGGACAATTTGCTGAACCTTTCTTTGCCTCCATATCCTTATCTAAGCAGCAGGGTTATGTCTACCTCACAGAGTAACTGTGAAGATTAAGTGAGATAGTGGACACCAAGCACAGAAACAGGGACTGCTACGCCATATGTGTATGTGTGTGTGTGTGTGTGTGTGTGTGTGTGTGTGTATGATTGATAGTGTCATCCTCATTATTACTGTGATTAGCATTACATTCACAATCCAGAGTTGTTAAGATTTCTGTGTTTCTCTACAAGATATATCCATGTAGAGTAATTTAGATTTCGGAGGCTCTAATTTTGCTAATTTATCATAGAATCAATTTTACATATCTTTATAAATGCTCTATTACTTTTCAAAGCAGTATTGTGTGATTTAAATGTTTCTGGGACTGTGTAGTGGGATTTGCTGAAATTAATATAGACAGTCAAGACTAAATCTGGTACATAGTGGCTTCATTTTACATTATTCACAAAGGAAAATTCTTGCAATTAACTTCACCGTCACTAACTTGTTTTCTACATAAAATTGCCTTTATTTAAGACAAAGCAAATAAGACCTTCTGAAAAAGAAAAACAAATCCCTAAATATAATTACTCTGTTCTGAGGCAAACATACTGAAGTTAGTTATAGTGATTAAACTTCCACATCAAAAATCTGGAAATTTCTGCTGATGGTTAGGACATATTACCTGAGAGTGATGTAAAAGTTTAAAATTAAAATTATTATGGAAATTGAGAACATGGTTGAGCCAGAGAGATGGACAACTACCCTTTCTTTTTCTTTCTTTCCTTTTAAAGATTTTATTTATCTACTTGAGAGAGAGAGAGAGAGAGCACCAAGGAGGGGAGGGGCAGAGGGACAAGCAGACTCGCTGCTGAACACTGAGCCTGATGTGGGGGCCAACGCAGGGCCGATCCCAGGACCCCGAGATCATGACCTGAGCCGAAGGCAGGCGCTTAACTGAATGAGCCACCTAGGTGCCCCAAAAACTACCCTTTCAAACAGGATGCCAGCACTAAAGCTTCTACACAGTATCTCAGATAGGCCTTTGGGCAACTCCAAGACAACAACCCTTCATACACAAAAAGGCCTCAGATAGGTTATACAAGTGCTTTTTAAAAAAGATTTTCTTTAAAACCTATTAACCAAACAAGCTTTTAAAATGTATGTATACATTACCGCTTTTTCTTGGTCTCAATTAGTTGAAAAATTTAAATTTTAATTAGAAGGCTAATTTTAAAAAGCTAATAAAATAATGAGAGATGCACACAAAGACTTCTGGGTGAGGAGGCTCACGGCAGCATTTTTGTAAGAGAAATACTGGAAACAGCCTACTAAAGAGAGGTTAAGTATTTCCACAAGAGGCAATAAAATGCAACAAGGAAGAACTATATTCTGAAGCTGATATGAGAATATGATCACAACATAGTGAGAGTGGAAGAATAAACAAACTAACAAACAAACATACACACACTCATGCACACACAACGTAAAATCAATTAAAACTGGCTAAAACAGGCCAGGGGAAAACATACTGGCATACTCACAGTTTTATATCTGTACAAAAATATCTATATTAAAAATAATACATTCTTTTGTAACATTTTCATTAGAAAACAGTTAAAATGAATATTATTTAAAATTCTCCATTTTATTTTAAGTTTATGCTTTTGATAATATTTTCCATGTATTTAAATTCTGAGACACTGAGCTTCTCTCTAATTTGCAAAATAAATTTGGCCAGATCTTATCCAGCATAAACAAGCATATGTAAGAATCTCACCAGCTGAAGTTTCTTGAAGTTTTAACGTTTGTCTTATCTGCTGTTGCGCTTTTCCTTTTGCTCCCAGTTGCACCATCCCAAGACCCAACGTTGTTCCAAGGGGGGAAAATATAATGTTGTTCTTATGAGATAAACAAATAGCTTGATAAAGATCCACTGCAAATTCGATATTTCTCTGAGCCAATGGTCTTGAGGCTTGACTTCCAGAAAAAATCAATAGGAGACTCCACAACAAGATCTTATCCATTTTGACCTCTGCACATTAATTCAAAATTTGTTATTTTTCAAAATAATCAGAGTTTACCATAGTAAGTTCCAACAGAAAGATTTCTACCTATTAGAACAGACTATTGTAAGAAGATTCTCATGCCAGGTTTCAGACAAAGCAACATCTATTGGGAGAAATAAGCCCTTTGCTAATGGCATTTTTATATTCCTTCACGAACTGGTCCAAAATATAAAGCAGGCCTCTAAAATCAAAGGAGAAATTGTAATTCTGGAACACTATCAATAAACAATACTATCTCTAAGTAGCTGTATAATACTTTTTCCTATTTTTCCCATGATTTTAAATGGGTCACCTCTAACTCTTAATCAAGGGAATGTTCTGTCCACTCTAATCTAAAATGGTTAGTAGATCAAAAGAGAAATGGAATAGAAAAGGAAGACACTCTAGTGTGGTTTTGAACCTACAATTAGAAAGTTAATGTATTCTAAATCAGTTTGAGTAATCTGGCAAAGTCTTTGCAGTAGGAATTTTCACACTTTACAAAATCTCACTTCTGGAGGGCGAAATACCCCCAAATCCACCTCGTACTTTTTTTCAAAGTGAGGAGAAACAAACTCAGAAAAATTGTAAAGAAACACAATTACAATCAAGTATAATTGGTACAACAATAACAAAAGAAGAAAGCAACTTTTTAAAAAATCAAAGAATAATTTGACAAATTAACACATATAAGAGAGCAATTTAATTGAACACTTTGGACAATTCACAACGCTAATGACATCCTATTAAAATGCTTGCCACTAAAAGCGCAGGAAATTCAGCCATCTCACTACATCTGGAGAATGAGTTTTGCAATATTACCACAGACTTCATGAAATATTGACTCTGAAATCCTTACAAATTTTAGTAACACTAATTTTACCTTACAAAAAATACATTTTAGTAACCCTTAATAACTCCTAGTTTAATAGGTTACTAGGAAATAACTTCATTTGGGGTAGAGATGAAAGCCTCCAGAACAATGTATTGTTAGCCTTAAAAAATGAAGAACTCTATTTCTAAAGTGTTTTACAGACTATTAGGAGGGTCATCATGACCCATAAATGGATTAAGAGTGACTATAACATATAAAGGTTACTAACAGTGAAATAGTCTCTAAAACTAAGACATGGAGTCATTAGCCAGCTACTTCAAATTGCTTTCTAATGTTTGTAGTTAAATCCTGTTTGTTTAGATATACCATTTGCAAAGGAAAAAGACCTCAAAATGCAATAAAAAATTGTTTAAAAAAACACAATTGTTTTGGTAAACTGCAAATATAAATGTATACTATCAAACAAATGTTTTATTGAGGATTAAATTAGTACATAAAGTTGTGAGTGGCTATGAAACAATAGGAGAAGCCAGTGCATAAAAGAAGTTTTATATGTAAAATAAATTTCCGTGTATCAATTTCTAATATATTCAATATCTCAGAAGATGTCTGATTAGAAATATCAGTTTGTAGACATATAAGTAGTCAAAATGTTATTAGTACTTTTAAGTCATCAAGTGGCAATTCATTAGGCACATCTTTATGTATTTGGTTTGTATCAGAATAATAATAAATAATATTATGAAGGATATAATTTTCCCTCATAGTGGAATCTGAGGGGTATCCTCTCATTATTATTAATAATCTTAATAGCTAAAATTTACATTATTTGAGCATCCAATTCTCCCAAAAAATTTCTAGGCACTTAATAAATTATACGTTCACAACAAAAAAAAGGTCTTAAAAATTCACTTACCTCATTGGGTTTTGGATCCTATTTCATTAGAAAGCATGAAGTACTGGTGAACTAAACATGATGAGTAGTCCTATAAGAATTTGACCATCAAATTTATAATGACATCATTTAAGGAGAATAAAAGTAATGTGTTAATTTGATAAATTTAAATAATATCTGTATCAAAGTGAATTGAAATGCCATTCCCCCACTCTATTAAACACTCATAATCAATATTACTGAATATGTACTTCATTCAAAAGCTATTTAATTTTAAGGTACTTACCCCAAATTCACTTCTAATTATTCACTGTAATAACTGAAATGTGCCTGCTGGGAAACCTTAGTACATAAAATACCGATCGGTCAAGGCCAGCTTTATTTATCTTGAGCATTGTATGATTAATTCCTCTAAACACAAAGCAGGTGTTCACTACATTTGTATAAAAGGACTAACATGATCAGGTTAATGATCAATGATGCAACTGGCAAGAATTGAGAGAGCAAATCATAATCGTTTTTTAAAAAAATCATTAAGCTTATACTATTTCGTCCATTACTCCACTTCTTTTATGGTAAGTAGAAACAGAATTTGGAAGAATGTACCAGGGCTTGTAAATTTGCTAATAATTAGTTCTTTTTATTTCTCATAGGACTCGCACTTCAGATTACCAGAGTATGCCATCATAACTATTTCAGAATGCCTATGAGGAAAAGGATAAAGCTAAATCAAGCCCAGAATGCAGAGACAAATTGCTGCTGCATTTACAGAGTTCTCAACAATTCATCAAATTACACAATTGTCACAGGAGTTTCCTGTGGTTACATTTTAATCCTTGGGAAAGAGAGTGGATATTGAGAAATACACTCTCTATGTTGAACACAAAGACGAGATTACGATTATTGATTTTCTAAATTATATGAAGACAATACTATTAAACAGGTAATTTGATAATAAACATCGGTGTTACTTATATATGCTTTTAAACTTTTACGTGGTTTTCTCTACCAACAGTTCATTATTAAAAAATGGGTGCATAATTGAATGGATTTTGATCTCATTCTAGTTCCAATCAATCACCTCGATGGCAATCAGATATTAAATAGATTGTATTATTCATCAGCCACGTCTGAGAAGAAAAATGGAAAATCTGTTCCAGTTACTTTAAACAAATATTCCCTATTGATAGCTAAATGTAGTTATTTCTGATAAATTTACAAAAAAGAAATAAAATGAATGTAGATACCTTTCAAAGGAATTCATTAGAAAAACTTTTTCAAGAACGCTGTTAACCTCTTTCAATGTCCTAGACATAGTTAGAGCTCACTGACAGCCCCGATGGTCGCTATGGGCCGTAATCTCCTAATTCACTAAAATTCTTAATTGCCCATCTACACATCTCTAAATGTTTTCTAAATCTTGGGTTATAACACTATTACTGGCTCTAACATATGCAAACTCATTTCCAGCTTTAACTTAACACTATTAGAGATCATTTTCCAAGGAGAGTTATGCAGCTCAAGAGCACAATCTTTCTTCTTATTCTACTGTGCAATTCATAAATAATAAGTCTGAATGTCCAGGACTGTCATTCAATCAATGCTTTTCTACCCCTGTAGTGACACCAGGAAACATCCATCACAAGTACCCTTGGCTACCAAATTATTATTTCTCCATATTACTCAGATCATAATGTGATTTACCCAGGAACAGGCCATTACTTTACCTTCCAGTGACAGAGACAGACACTCTGTCTTAGTAAGATCATTTAATGAAGTTGTTCTGTAAGGACCTTATGTTAGAGCAGTTCAAGCGGAATGTACATTTTCCTGTCTCTTGGGGAGTAAAAAAGAATGGCTATGAATTTCTCCTCCCTGGTTTAAGCTCTTTTAATAGACAATAAGGATACCACAATTGTCCATAAAATATTACCGCAGACTTTTTAAATACTTTCACAAATCTGTTCCTCCTACAACTCTATTTTATCCCTAAAGCATTAGGGATATATTTTCATATATATACATATATATTCATTAGTGAGAGCCAAAGTGTCTTGGTATAAATTTGAGCACCATCACTTTCCCACTGTAAAAAACAAATCTGGGAATATGTATAAAAATAATAGCAAGAGGTTACGGGTTCAATATCATCATCTTTCTTAGCATTTTGTAGGTTTTTTTTTAAGTAAAAATGTATATAATTCCAAACTTTAAAAGCATACAAGTAAACATTCTCATTAACAAAGGACTTAAAAGCTAATTCCTCTGTTTGAGCATGGATTAATTTCAGCATTTTTTCCCTGTCAGTTTGCTCCATATATTTTTGTGATAAGAGGAAAATGTTCTGAAAAGATAACAGGTTAAATTTATATTCAGTGTAAATCTACACACTACAAACAAAGTAGTCTAGTGAAAATTCTGGCACATTTTATTTTAATGTGGCAAGTCCTTCTCACTGTAGAAAAATGGATCTTAAATAATTGAACCTAAGTGTTAATTTAAGAAATAGCTTATGAAGTTCTATTAACATTTGATAGGCAAGACCCTGCTACCTGCCTAGCACAATTAGAAGCTAGAAGCTAGAAGAGTAAGACATAATAGCTAAATGTCCTTTTATTTTTTCCTTTTGTGTGCATTTTTGTTCCAAACTATTAGAAACAGTAACATTAAAAGAGACTTTCATACCTTTAAAAGTCCTATTCTCATTAAATTTACTTGTGAGACAGCTCCTCTTAATTCCTTTCCCGGAAGAGGCCCTGACGTTAATTAAAGATGGGATTAGGGTTACACACAGCACAGGGCCTTGCACGCGTGGTAGGCTACAAAGAGAAGCCTATTATATGAACGAGACAATTTCAGACTGATCATTTCAAACGAAGTCATTTCTAAGGATAAAAAAAGTAAAATATATCTAGTAAAAGAATTTCCAATTCATACCAGAAAAACTAGTGAGTTCATTCAACTTTGCTTACTAAACCACTGCATTTTATGTGCCTTCACTCCAGAAAGCTGATGGCAGGAGAAGTGTATTCAATTGATATGTGTATACCTGGTGTCTATAACAGTCCCTTACACATGTCTTAAATAGTTGGCTGGGCAGATGGATGGATGAATGGATGAATGAACAGATGGATGGGTGGTTATATGGATGGGGGGTAGACCCTATGCAAAGTATTTGGTACCCATATTACATCTCTTTAACATTTTAATATTCCTTTAAATTTCTGAAACTGTGGCTCAAATTTCACTCCACTGTACTGTCATCCATCTATGATTCATAAATCATATGCTCTAAGTTCGAAATGATGGATTATCTAATCAAACCTCCCAACCAGTGCAAGAATTTTCTGCAATACCCCTGTGAGAGTTACTCAGCTTCTGCTAGAGCGTCTCAAGAAATCCTTTGTCCCAAGGCAACCTTTTTCATTTTTAAAAAATAATTTACTTTGAAATACTTTCAAATTTACAGAAAAATTGCTGGTATAATATAAAGAACTACCGTCTCCCTCTCTTCTTCTGTGTTTCCCCAATTGTTAACATTCCACCACATATATGTGCTCAATCCAATATCTAATCTTTCTCTCCCTCTTCCTCTCATACAGATAGAAAAAATATAAAATCTCATATACATTATATACATGTATTAGATATATATATGTGGTATATGTGTGTGCATACACACATACATTATAATTAGTATTTTCTGAATCATTTGAGAGCAAGCTGCAAAAATAATTTTTTAATCACTCTTAACCATTCCTTCCTTCCTCCCTCCCTCCTTTTTCTTATTTTTTTTCCTTTTTCTTCCTTCCTCCCTCCCTCCCTCCCTTTCTCTGTCTCTGTCTGTGTCTCTCTCTCTGTCTCTCTATTCACAACTACGAATTCACATTGGTATCTCTAAACCCAATCTAAGATCTCCGGGTTCTTTCTAGTTTTCCTCCTTTGAAATTTTATAAATACCTTCTATAAAAGTGAGATACTTGCCTCTCATCCTCAATATATTCACTGATTTATTCATTTACTTACTCAATATTGATTTGCTCAATGTAACCAACCTCCCTACTATGCTGGCCATCTCTTCCACTTACCTTGTCTGCCTTTCTACCACCTAAATTCCCCTCCCACCTCCCAGTCCCAGTCTCTTGGATCCAGTGAGCATATCTCTGCTGGATCTTTCAGTTCCTCCTCCTTCTTTTCATAGACATGCAGCAGGCCTACCACCAATTCCTCTGCACCAAGATGGGAAGGAGAGGGAAGATAAGACATCTCTTTCTGTTTTAGTAGGTATTAGGAAGAAATTCTAGAATCTGTCTCCTTAAAATTGTGTCCGTTGGTTCAACTTCTACTCTTTTTCTTCATGCCAGCTTTGAAATATTTGAGAATAGGTTGTATCTCCCATGAACTCTCTTTCTTATGCCAGACTTCCCCGTTTCTTTACCTGTTCCTCTGCAACATGGTTTCCAGAGCCTTTATCAGGCTGATAACATTCTCCAACATTTGTTGATTGATGCGTGCAAATACATATTTCTTTTGTATCTTTCCCATATGTGATTGCCATTCAAAGGGAGAGAAAAGCAGTATGCGTAGAAGTCATGATGACTGACCAGGAGGCACCTAAATGTAGCTGGAATAGGCAGTGTCTTCTGAAAGCCTTTCCTCTTTCATCCTCTCCACCAACTAAAACATTTGCTTCACTGATGCTAGAAATTCTATTGCTGGAGTTCATTCCATTGACTTTATACTAATAAAAAGAAGTTAAGAGAAAGTTGAAGTGCAGAACCATGGTCTTTGGAGTAAAACAGACCCAGGCTCCAATCTCAACTCTGCCATAGACACTTGGGCATTCTTCTAATGGATCCAAATCTCAGGTTTTAACCCTATAATAGATATATGATTCTTGGGAGGCTTAAACACAATGAAGTTTCGCAGTTACTGAACAGAGAAGGATCCTATATATTGTTATTTCATTTACTTGTGTGTGTTATTGCAAAATTCTTCTTAAAATACCAATATTTTTGCAAGAACTCTTTAAAATGCAAATGTGTAGTAAATAATTAAAGTTATATGAATGAATTTATTAATTACTCCTACAGAACACAATAGATAAATCAGCATAAGAATATTGGTTACCTGGTAGATGATGATATTTATGAAGAAAAATGGGTCAAAAAAGTGAGGCATTGTGTTTCAGAACCAAACATTTCCTACCTGAGCTTCTACATAGAGTCTATATATAGCCCCAGGCTCTTTGATTTTTTAATTTCCAAGGCCAATAACTCTTTTGTTGTGCTATGCCACTTGAGAAAATGGTAAAACAAAATATAGGAGTAGAATATATGCAGTAATTTCTCAGTAAGTACATGGAAGAATGGACGTAAGACTGTGAGAATGAAGAGGAACGGCTGTAACTGACAAGGTCTAACTGCATTATCAGAATCATGTAAAAGAAACTAGCAGGGTGTCTGGGTGGCTCCGTTGGTTGAGCATCTGCCTTGGGCTCAGGTCATGATCTCAGCATCATGGGATCGAGCCCCGCCCTGGGCTTCCTGCTCAGGGAGGAACCTGCTTCTCCCTCTCCCTCCGCCTCTCCGCCATCACCCTCATGCTCTAAGGAAATAAATTAAATCTTTTTTAAAAATTAAATAAAAGAAACTAGAAAGTGTGTAAATACATGGAAATGGCTTTCTCAGTTAGTTTGTAGATAGTCACTGTTAGTGTTTTTCATATTTAACTTCAAGGTAGCTTTTACAATAAAAATTAACCAAAAATATTTGTCTATCAAAGCAACCAGAAGTGCACTGGTTAGAATACATTGTTCTGAAAATGTACATTTTTACATAAAACCACTTGGGAATAAACGATGCCAGTTGTTATTGCCCCCTCTTTAGTCCAATCTATCTTTTATTAAGAATACACAGAAAGTGAAAGGTGATGGATAAAGACAGCACTAAGACATTGTCTGAAAACAAAACTTCCTGAATTTTAAATATAAAGTAAAAGAAAGACACAGAATTCTTGATTCCTTATCTGCATTCTGTACTCATGCCTCATGTGACAATGAAATATTTATTTCTCTTTCAATCATAATTGCTTCTTATTTCTTTTTATCTTCACTTCACTACTTGTTTCTTGACATAATTGCTTGGCTCTTCGTTCCCGATCCAGAATTTCTTTGGGGAACAGGTTTTTCTCATCAAACACAGCTTTCAAAGCTACAAAATGATGAAGAAAATGACATGGAAATTATACTTGGTAAGAGACCCAATTAAATGAAATAGTGGGGAGAAAATTCTCATTTCAATTCATCCAAAAATTTGTGTTTCTAAAACCAAGAGCGTATGTGGGGGAATTTTCTCTGATGCTCCTGCTATTTCTTTTTCTTCAATTTAAAATAAAAAGTTAAATTTTAACAGAGTTTGTTCTATCAATGTGTTTATACCATGATAGAGATCCACCATTTCACAGTAGAAGACTAAAGAAGCTTGTGTTTTCCATTTTTGCTTTTTTAATCTACTTAACAGCTATCAAAGACTCATAAAAAGCCAAGAACAAATTATTCTGTATTGAAATAAGACAATTAAAATAATCAAAACACAGTTTGACTGTCTGCATGACTAAACAAGTGCATCTGCAATCACGTCCTTGTAAGATACTTTGATCTGCAGGGATCTGTGGCTTCAGAAAAAAAAGAGCCCAATTATCCCCATGAGTGGCTATATTATGCATCAGTGAGAAGTAGGAGGAAATTGTGCCATGCATTCAAGAAAATAATTTTGGCCTTTTGCTTAATTTTATCATTTCAACAAATGTTTACTGAATGTATATTATGCACAATGTTCTATGCTCAGGCATAAATAGGGCACAAATATGACTAAGTCGCAGGCTTTCTTCCAACTGGTAGGAAGTAGGAATAATGCCCAAATAACCAAAATATCAAGTACAATAAGGTACTGTTCTAAGAAAATATGAGCAACAGAAATTGTGGTGAAACATATCGAGATTCTAAGAATATGCAGAGATCAGAGGAAAAGCTTTAAGAATCAGACAGTATTTGAGGTAGATATTTAAGTCCAGGTAGGATTTTAATTGATAATAAGGACCACGGATGTGAGGACGAGTTGGCAAGGGGGAAAGGAAATGTCAACTAGAGGGAACAAGTAAATAAAAGTGTGGAGAAACAAGAGCTACTATTTGGATAATTCTGAATAATTCAGTACTAATATGACCAAAGTTTAAATATAGAGAGAATGAATTGGAGCAAGACAAAGGAACACTTTAAATGCCAAGACCAAGGAATATGACATACACTACATAAACGTTGAACAACTTCACAGTATCATGCCATCTTTATATATTTGGACTGAAAAACAAAAACAAAAAAAAACAAACCCTCTCCGTTTCCCATACAAACATGATTGTATAAGTCAGTATCTTTCCCCTTTTTCTCTCAGGTATTATACAAGAACAACCAGGAAAATGAGAGAAATATAATTTGGCAAACAGACCCCGTGTGAGTAAAGCCCAAAGATATAGGTCACCTGCGGCCTGCAAAACATGAAGAAGGGCAGTGCAAGAGCTGACACTGGGCAGAAGGTACGCAAGATAAAGTGATGAGTATGGAAAGTGTAAGAAGGCCAGCAGCAACAGCGTCTCAGAAAGTTCTAGCAAAAAGACACTCACTAAAGGTGAGGGGCTCTCAGTACAAATGCTTTATCTCTCATTCATATGTATGGATGTAAGCAGAGGTGAACCAGGCTGGAAGCAGAAGCCCTCCACAACACCTCGCTGTGTTCAGAGGAACAGATGAAGCAGGGCTACACACAGAATCGTGCATATGAGCCATTTTTTTGCTAAAAACAGTCTGCCCCTGTAGTTGTAAAAACTGAAGGCCATTCTGATCCCACAGAACAAGCTCTCACCTAGGGACCTACTACAAATTTCAAGTCTAAAAAACCCAACTCATTACGACTAAATAAGAGAAGAAATAAAAATTTAAAAACTGGCATAGCAGGGGCACAGAGGACTATAAAAATTAGAAACAAACAAAACAAATTTTAAAAAGAGCAGAATTAATCAATACACAGACAACCACCAGAAAAACGTTGCCATTGGCCAGATATATATTGGTACTGAGCACTTTGTCACGAATTAAATTTTAAAACTTGAAAGAGCACTTACCTCTGTAAAGAAAGCTCACAGAGCAGAAGTGAAAGGAGTCAGGAAATGGCGTAACAGGAAGTGAGGAAAGCGAGCTGGCAGAACTCAGGAAAAATCTCTCAAGTGAGACTAGGCTATGGGGTAACATAATGGGGAGCAGAGTTCACAGATGAGAGAATCAAATATAACAAGATGAAAAGTAAGAGAAGACATGAGAGAGGAAAGTGATACTAAGAAAGAAATAGATCCAACAAACACAGCAATCAGAGGAGTCCTTAGGAAAGCACACCAGAGCGGAACAAATGTTTGAAGGCATCATATACGGTTTTCCTCACATTAGAGACATTCTGACACAAACAGAAAGGACATACCGTGGCATCAGTAGGAACAGAATCAGCATAGTCAAACAAAGCTTATCTTAGGTAAATTATTGGACTTCAAAGAGAATCATTTGACAGCCAGACAAAATGATCAAGTCGCTCAAAAGGAGAGAAATGGATATCTTATATTAGCTATCTTCATGGTAACGATCGATACCAGAAGACTGTGGAGCAACAAGGAGATCAAGGGAAGAACGTGTGAGGTGTGGATATGATACACGCCCAAGCTGTGCCGCAAAACTAAAAGTTACAAATAGTTTCAACATGGGGGGAATTTAGGGACTATTGTTTCTAAGAGAACTTTTTGAGAAAATTACGACAAAATAAACTGATAAATGACTGACAAAAATTTAGAAAAAGATTTAGTGGTGAGCCCTGAATATTTTTAAATGTAGAAGTGAGATTAAAATAATACAAAGTTTAGGATAAGAAAACAGAAGGTAGAAGCCACATGCCTGTTAATGTAGAAATGATACAATTAACAAAAACTGGAGGGGTAAGGGAGAAGAAGCTTCATTGATGATAAATCAGTGACAACTAAGAGGCAAAAGACTTAAACCAACAAGTCAAGTAATAGCTGTAGAAGTAAATTTAACAAAATAAAATAAGCTCAAAGATTGAAAAAATAAGGTAGTAGAAGAGGAGGAGAGGAATGAAGAAACATGCTCACTTTATCATCAGTCAGCATGAATATAATAGTTACTGTCTAGAAAACTGAAGGCCTAGAAGAATTATATAAACTTATGAGTATAAAGGTACCATTAGAACAATATATAACACCCTCCTGAAATAGAAACAACAAAAAAATTATAGATCCAGTGAAAATTTTAAAAAAATATATAAACAATACATGGCATAAAAGAGTATAAGAAATACAAAACCAAAATATCTAATATATTGATAAATTTAAATGTGCCCAATTTCATGATTAAAAAAAAAGATTTTTTTAGTTGGATCAAAAGCAAAACCCAACACACATCTAAAATGAAGCGATTCCAAGAATTTGAAAGAGAAGGATTGCAAAAGCATATCAGGCAAATCCAAACCCAAAGAAAGCAGAGGTCAACATCTAAAATCATCAATGCATACAGAAACCCTCAGAGGATACACAGGAACTCGGGGAAGGGGGTGCCAGAAATAGATGATACTGAGAACTGGACAAGCCCATATCGTGGAAGGGAGGGAGACTTCTCACTGGATAATTTCTTATAAGTTCTAATATTTGATTAGTGTGTATTTTGTTTTCCAGCAATAGGACAAAAATGAATAAACCTGGAACTAACTCTTAAGTAAAGCTACAAATGAAAATACTTTGCATTTGCCTAATACCAGCAGTACAAGGTCTATGGATTTCTGTACATTAGCAGTTGATTCTGTCCCGTATGATCGCAGATGAGCATTTGAGAATCACCAGGCATTCTGAATGCCTTACGGCTCTCCTGAGATCCACTGTGAAAGCGAGCATGTTCCTTTTGAAATAAACCCCGTCTGTTTTACTGAGATAGGTCTCAGCTAGATGAGGCATTTTCATCATAAGTGACTGTGTTTCAGGACAGTGAAACCAATAACTAATGGATAGGCCATTGTAGATCTAAAGAGAGGCAGTCTTACCTGAATAATTTTTTTGAGTTAAAAAAAAGATAATAAAAATTCATATACAGGGGTAGATCCCTGTTTCCTGGGCCCAAAGCTTACAATGTGGGGAGCTCTCAAAAAAAAAAAAATATATATATATGTTACAAATATATAATTATTTATAAAGTAGCTATTTATTCAGGGTGAGAAAATCAATCTCAGCAAACTACCGGGGTTTTGTAGTGTTGCATCCTTTTCTTCTGAGGTCTCGTTTAGGAACAGCACCTGAAATGTGTACCCAGAAATACTTCCTACTTGCAGTCTGGCTTCTACTTTTCCCCTGGAACACTAAAACTCCCAGCAGCTACTAATACTCACAAGAGATGAGGCCCATTAAGCAACCTTCTTGGCTTCATCGGCAAACTCTTTTATGCCACAAAAATGATGTCATTAACCTAACACCTTCTAAACGGATAATGGTAATCAATTCATCTTACTATTCAGAATAACAGCATCTGCTAGGTTAATGGCATAATGTTGTCACACGATAATGTGAGTGAGTCTGCAATGATTGTGTGATACATCTAAGAGACCATTAACCGTTTATTGAGCTAGTTTAAGATTATAAAGGGATGTCTTTAAACTTGCTGTGATAACTTGCTTTCTTGAAGTATTAACTGGTAAGGCTACAGTTCCCAGTTGTTCAATCAAACATTAATCTAGGTGTTTCTCTGAAGGGATTTTTGCAGATGTAATTAAAGTCCCTAATCAATGGACTTTAAGTAAAAGAGATTATTCTGGATAATCTGGGTGAGCCAGACTTAATCAGTTGGAAGGCCTTAAAAGCAGGACTAAGGCTTCCAGAAGAGAGGGAGAAAATTCCACCACTGGATGATAGTTTTTGCCTGTATCCATGGAATTTCATCCTGTCCTTTCCTGACTGCCTGTGGACCACAGCTTTAGCCTGTGCCCAGTCTGCCCATGATTTTCCCTTCCTGACTCGGCTCTACTCATTTTGGACTTGCTTAGCCAGCCCCCACAATCCTATAAGCAAATTCCTTGTCATAAATTTCAGTATATGGTCCTGCTGACTCTGCTTCCCTGAACCCTGACTGATACACTTGCCATAAAGTACATCGTTTATCTCAAGACAATCGTGGAGGGCAAAGTGTTCTCATTGAGACAAACTGGTGCGTCAAGGTTCTGGCAGTTTGTGACTAGAGTCTGTTGGATATTCCTTGTAAAGAAAATTTCTTTTTATTCAAGTATACAGTTTATCTTAAAGCCCTCTCAATTCCCACATAGGTGGGAAAAAGTCTCAAACTTTTTGCTTTCTGGACCAACAACTTATAATCTTGGATAGTAGTTCACTTAGAAGGGCTAGTAACAGCTAATGTATATGGCCTCTAAAGTCTTCCCTTCACTTAAACCCAAATTCTTTGTCCAGGCTACACCACCCCATATGATCTAATCCCTATCCCCCTTCCAACCTCATCTTGTACCAGTCTCCATCTCTCTCACACTACCCCAGCAACAATAACTATTTCTGGCCCCAGAACATGTCAACCCTATTCCCAACTCAGTAGCTTTACACTTCTGGACACTCTCCTTGGAATATTCTGCCCCTAATACTTCATGAGACTGCTTTCTTATCTTTCAGGATTCAAATAAAAAATCAGAGGGACCTTCACTGATGCTCCCCTAGTCATGCTTATTACATTATTGTGCTTTAGTTTCTTCACACCTTTTATTAATATCACCATCCAAAATTATCTTTTCATACTTATTTATTATCTGTCTCTTCCCTGGGTGACAAATTCAATAAAAGGAAAGACTTCATCTGTCATTATACCTCATATACCCATAGCACCCAGAACTGCATATGGTACATGGGAGGTGTTCAAAAAATATATTTGTTGAATAAATGAACAAATGAATGAAGATACCTCCAGGAAGACGAAGGGGGAGGCTCAGTTCTCAAACTTTGGAATTCTTGCATTCCAGAGACCTGAGGGCTCTGTAATGGTGAAAGAAAGGTGGTTCTCCATGTCATATATGCATATATCCACCCACTTATCACAGCCCTTAAAAATCAACATTTAGTGTTATTGATAACCATTTACACATACTATTTCCTACCTGGGAAAATACATTTATGCATTCATTACTTGGTTCTATAGCTGGCTGCCCAACAAGGTTTGTTATAATGATATCTAAAAGGTGTTTAAAAAGTAATGAAAATGAAAGACATGGTGGTCATGAAGCTATTAAAACATTTTCACAGAAATAAAATGATTCAGTGAACTTAATAAAGCAAAGTTAATCTTTTGTCATCTGATGCTTCCCTTGTCCCCTGATTAGCAACCAACTGTAACAAACAATAGAGGCAAAAACCTCACAAAGGCGCCCTAGCAAGAAAGGACTTGATGGCCATCTAAATATAGCACTGCAATGACCAGCTGTTGTTCGTCAGTGAATATACAGTATTCTGAAAACTTTCTAATTCACATCCTCTATCCTATTCTAAGTCCTCTAGATAAGTGGTTCTCAAAATTTGATGTGCATAAGAATCACCCAGAAATCTTGTTAAAATGCAGATTCTGATTCAAAAGATCTGAGTTGGGGGCTGTGATGCTACTTTTCTGACATGATCCCAGGTGGTACCCATGCTATTATCCACTGCCCATATCGTGGCACCAAGTTTCTAATTCCTGAATCTAGACTCTAGAGCAGTATTACCAAGCTGTCATTCACTTTCAGCCATCACTGAGTAACAATCAGGTAGCAAAGCAACAAGTTGTTGGCAAGGTGTTGAGGACTGGTCAAAATGCTTTAACAGTCTTCATATAACTCATAAAAAATTGTGGTTCAGAACCTGTTGAACTTTTTTTTTTAAAGACTCATTTTTTTTTTTTTAAATTTCAGATTTTAATTTGTTTGGGCTTTACACAGGGATAAAGACTCAATTTTTTAAGAGCAGTTTCAGGTTTAAAACAAAATTGAAAAGAAGGTACAAAGATTTCCCATATATCCCCTGCCCCCACACATGCATAGCCTCTCCCTTTATCAACATCGCTAACAAGAATGGTTTATCTTTCCAAAGGATGAATCTACATTGACTTATCATAATTGCCTAAAGTACATAGTTTACCTACAGGTTCACTACTAGTGGTATACATTTGATAGGTTTGGACAAAAGAGTAATGGCATATATCCCTCACTGTAAGGTCATACAGAGTATTTTCACTGTCCCCAAAAAATCCTCTGTGCTCTTCCTATTTATCTCTTCTCCTCTTCTCTGGCAACCACTGATCTTTTTACCATAGTTTTGACTTTTCCAAAATGTCATATAGTTGGAATCATCAGTATGTCCTTTTTCAGGTTAATAGGTGAAATCATTTAAGATTCCTCCACATGCCTTTTCATGGCTTAATAGCTCATTTTTTTTCATGCTGAATAATATTCCATTATCTGGTTGTACCACAATTTATTTATACATTCCCTTATTGAAGGCCATCTTAGTTGCTTCCAAGTTTGGGCAATTATGAATAAAATTGCTTTAAACATCCATGCACAGGCTTTTGTGTGAACATAAGTTTTCAACTCCTTTGTTGAAATACCAAGAAGCATGATTGTTGGATTATATGGTAACGGTATGTTTTTTTTTGTAAGAAACTGCCAACTGTCTTCCAAAGTAGCTGTACCATTTTGCACTCCCACCAGCAATGAATGAGGGTTCCTGTTGTTCCACATCCTTACCAGCATTTGGTGTTGTCAGTGTTCTGGATTTTGGCCATTCTAATAGGTGAGCAGTGACATCTCATTGTTGTTTTACTTTACATTTCCCTGATGACATATGTGGAACATCTGTTGAACCTTTTAAAAACTGTTTTTCACATATTAATAATGTCTGTATTGTAGGATACAAATTTTGGTGTGTGTGTGACTTTCAAGATGATTTAGTGCTATCATATAAAGATAAAAATAATAGGAAGGAATTACACTTTGAAGGTATCTGTTTTATGCTCATTCTTTAGTTATCTAAAATTTCCTGGAGTGTATCACATGTAACAATCTCTCATTTCTTACTTAAAATGAATATATCTATACATGCTTTCTTTTCATATTTTAATTCTTTGTTCCAGTAAGAACTTTTCCATAAATATCAGTGATTTTCTTTCTTTATTGGTACTAGATTTAAGATTATATTCTAAAGCAAAGATACAGTATGTTAGATTTTACTAAAAGTCTACGTGCATATTTTCACCTATAGTTTAAGAACTATACAGAGAATTTTGTGTTGCAATGAAAATCACGAATTGTCATATCCACCATTTTTAAATTATTTTGCCCCTCTTTGTAAAACGCAGGTTACCAATGGAGACACAAACTCTGTCTCATTTAATTGACTTCCTCCCCTTCTTTGGAAGCACCAGTTTTGGAACCGACCTGCAGACTGGACTGGAGATTATTAACATGAACAAATTGTCAATTCTTACAGATTTGCAATTCTTCCAGTTTCCTTCAGTATCTGACTACAATACGCCAAAGTAACTTTCCCAGTTCTTCTCATGCCTGACTAAAACTGAGAACCAAAACTTGACAGCCTAAATCCCTATCTAGACCCTACACCACCTGCAGCTGTCCTTTTCTCTCAGGATCTCTAGGACCCAGAACAACTGACCTTTGTCACCAACTCACAATATATGATTCAACTGGTTTTACAGAAGCAACACCAACAGGAATCCTTGAGAGACCACTTCTGAGACCCTGCTTTGTCCCCCAGGAGGTTTATGATCATCTCTGGGTTGTTCCATGATGAGCAATGTTCCTTCCTCTTGAACAAAAATGGGGGGACTGACAATGTTGAACTTTACCTGAACCCTGTACTCCTGGAAAGAAGAAACCGTTAAGAAATTCCTCTACTCTTTTGTGTTTTGGAGACAGAAAACAGGACGACTCTGCTCTCATACTCTGAGAAAAGACCCTCTGTACCCTTCCCCAGAAGTCTAGTAAGACTCATGGATTCATGAACCTGCCTCTATAACCCTCAGGCCCGCTTCCTTCCTTTTGTTTGAGAGTTCCTCTTTAACAAATACTCTTCCCATGCAATAGCCTGCAATAAAATCGTCTCTTAAATTGTCCCATTCATTTTGTCTCTGACAGAACAACAACAACAACAAGAATGAAACAAGACACCTGAGGTACCACTAATGCAGCATTTTCTCTACACTGGAAATTTTAAAGATTTTAAAGATACAGTGTGAATGGGTTCTAGGGAATTTGTTGGCGAAACCTGACCCAGAGACACTTCTAAGTCCTCACCAGGTTTTTGAATAAGGCATATCAAAGAGGGGTTTCAAGCTGTTTGAGAACCCACAGGGAAAAACTTGGAAGCTAAAGAGACAGTACGAAAGATGTTTCAACTTGAAAGGAAAAGAAAGAGAATACAAAAGGACATTAAAAACCCAGTAGGTAAGACTAAAAAGTCACCAGGGGATTATGGAGTGTTTGAAAATTGTCCTGAGTTCCAAAGTGATAGTTTAGAATATTGAAAGTAAGTCTGGCAGAATGCCCCTCATCGTACGATTGCCAAATAACCTTCTGCACACTGTAACTGTGGGGATTGCAGGAGTGTGTGTAAAATGCAGCACAAAGATTTAAGGTAGACTATTGGAATGAAAGTGTGGAGGGGGGATATGTTGGTGATCGAGATTTTTTTTAAGTGCTCTTTTGCAATAACATTTTTTTTCAAATCCACTGACCTGAAAAGGAGATGGACAATTTTCAATGAAAGTGATAAAATTGGGTAATATTATAGTAAAATGGCTGATTTCAGAAATAAGCATAAGAATAAGCTGCCTGTGTGATTCCTTCCCATTCAGTTTTCCCTCCTTTCCCCTATGATCCTCTATTTCTTATATTCCACATATGAATGAAACCATATGTTAATTGTCTTTCTCTGACTGACTTATTTCACTTGGCATAAGACAAACCATGAGAGACTCTCAACTATAGAGAACAAATTGAGGGTTGCTGGAAGGAAAGTGGGGGGGTAAGTTGGGGTAACTGGGTGACGGGCATTAAGGAGGGCACATGATGTGATGAGCACTAGGTGTTATACGCAATTGATGAATAACTGAACTCTACATCTGAAACTAATGATGTGCTATATGTTGGCCAATTGAATTTAAAAAAAAGAATAGGCTGCCTAGAGAATATGATTTGAACACTATTTGAACAAGGGAGATGACACCTAGAAATATTAACAGGACAACTGAATAACATGGACACTTCTCATGTAGAGCCCACCTCTTACTAGCTATGTGAGACTTGGTAAGTTATTTAAACGCTTTATGTCTACGCCAGAGCTTATGCCTCAGACTCCTTTTACAGAAAATCAGGACAATAATAACTTCTATATCATACAGGTATTTAGTGGAATAATAATGGAAAAATAACAATAAAATATTATCAATAAAGAAAATGTATCAAATTCTTATTAGGTCTCAGGGCGTATGCTAAGGGCTTCACCAAAACTATTTCCCTTAATGTTCATAGCAACATTATGAGGATGCTAACTAATACGATGCCCATAGAGTCCTCACGAGAGCACTCTAGAGGGACACTGGAGAGGTGGGTTTCTCTTGCAAGTGGGTGCTCCCCTCACCATGCTCATGCAGTGCCAGTTCTCCAGCACTACACTCCTACAGCATGATTCCCCCAGCACCAAGTCCGCACGGAAGCTTTTCCAGCTCCAGACACCCACGATGCAAGCATGGCTACTCCAGAGCCCAGAACTAGCAGCCTCCCTTGTCATCTGTCTGGCACCACCTGGTCAATGGCTTTCCTGCTTACCCCAAGAGGTAAGCAGAGGTCTGCCAGCGTGACTCCTCCCTGTGAACAGCCTCCCCTGTACTCTTTTGGTGGCATTGTAGTGAGTTCGGAGAGGCAGCACCTCCCTGTGGACAGCTTCCCATGTCACCCGAGAGCAGAATTTTGGCACGTTCCACCTGTGGCAGCTCTGCCACCTCCCCATCCAGTGAGACAGGGATAAGCCCTCTCCCGTGAGGTCTGGGTATCCGCCCTCGCTGCGATGGGCATCTTCCCTGGTCTCTCTCAGGTCTGAGGGTGTAGTGGCTGTTCTTAAGATCTGATATTCCTGTGTTCTTTAGAGTTCTCTTTACTTCCTAATAGCCAACTTTCTGTAATACCCATATATTACATCTAAAATCAGAACAAGAAAATGAACTTAACAAGAACATAAACTCTGAAACATACCTATACTTGTTCTTCATTTACCACTCTGTCTTTCTTTCCTACTATTGTCAGTTTCTTGGAAAAGTATTAGCTTTTCTTGGTGTCTGGGCATTGCTAAGAAACAGGATTGCCATAGACAAAGAGACTTTTCTAAGGGAAAGCAAAATCAGCAGAGTTTTGATGACTGTGCGTTGGTGTGATATAGTGGAATCTAGAGAAATTCCATGACTATGGCCAGTATTCCCCATAAGATACTAGGGTGATGGAGACTGTGGATTGGACTGGAGAGGCAAAGTAATGTTTCCTGTAATCTTGCAGTACTTAGGAGACGATATACCAATAAAAGAAGAAGCTTAAAACAGATATTTGAAATCAGAGGTAGACTAAATCTAACTAAAGCTGTAACCAAGCACTGACCAAGCTCAATTCCCAATTGAATTAACGTGATCTGCCCTTCCTGTTCTCTGCACGATTAAGGAAAGGGTAAACTATCTCTGGGAGAAAATAACATTAATTTCAGTATCTATAGATCTTATATATGTAATTTCTGTCATACAATTAAAAAATGTACAAAAATTACAAGACTCGTAATGAAGAAGGGAAAAGTGACTGATAACCAAGAGGAGAAAATAGGCAGTAGAAGCAGACCCCAAGATCACTCAGATATTGATGTTAGCAGGCCAGAGCTTTAAAATTACTATTATAAACATATTAAAGAAAACAGAAAATTTGGATGAAATGGATAAAAACATGAATAATTTCAACTGAAAATTAAAAGCTATATAAAAAGAGGTTCAAATGGCAATCTAGAACTGAAAAAATATATATATGTGAAATCTGAAATTGGGAACTGATCACATGAGTTTAAGAGCAGACTGGCAAAGACAGGCTTAGTGAATGCAAAGGCAAGTCAATATAAAGTACCTAAAATAAAGCCCAGAGAGGAAAATAAAATGGAAAGAAGAGAAGAATGTAAGAAACGTTTACGATAAAAAGAATGTCTAATACATGCAGATTTGCAATCCCAAAAGGACAGGAAAGTGAGAATTGGAAAGAAACAATATTCAAAAAGATAATGGCTGAGAATTGTTCAAAATTGAAAAAAGATTTGGTTGAGAATTCCTATCAACCCCAAGCAATGTAAATACTGAGAAATGTGTATTTCTATCCATCATGATAAAACTGCTCAAAACTAAGGATAAAGAGAAAAATCTTTAAAGGAGCCAGATTAAAAAAGAAGAAACTACATTCAAAGAAGCCACAACAATATTAAGATCTGAATTTTAAACAGGAATTATGGGTGCAAGGAAACAATGGGACACTATCTTTAAAAAGCTGAAAGAACGAAAAAAAAACCAACACTGCTGTTTAGGGTTTTAAACCCAGTGACAATATCCTTCCAAAGCCAAAATGAAATAAGTGCATTTTTCAGACACATAAAAGCTGGGGAAATTACTCACCAGCCAATCCACATTATAAGAAATACTGCAGGACATTCTTCAGACCGAAGAAAAATAATCCTGGTAGAAGCCTACTATTACAAGAAGAAATAAAGGGCACAGAAAAGAGTACTGAAAACTCTGGAGCAATCACTAAAAGAATAATACAAAGAAATATAAAAACAGAAGAATTAATAGAAGGATGAAATGGAATTATTCAAAATACTTGACTGAAACATTCCAATGGGTCCTCGTTTCTGATAAAATAAATGCCAAGGTCTTTAGCATAGTACCCCAGGTGCTCCATGATCTGTCCCCCATTTACCTGCCTAGTCTGAATTCTCGTCATGCCCCTTCTAGAACCTAGCCACTTGGAACTACAAATAGCTCCCTTAGCACTTGTTACTTGTACCACCTAACATTTGCATAAGTTACTCCTTTGCCAGAAATATCATCCCCCTTTTTTTCTTACCTAATAGCAACTTGATTTTTAGTATCTAGCTTGACCTCATCAGGTTTCTCCCCAAAAACCATCTATGAATCTCCATGTGGTCCCATGATAGCTAGTGCATTTCTCTATCATAGCCCTTGGTGTAAAACGTAATTATTCATTTCCTTACCTATTTTGCCAACTAGTCTTCAAGATCTTTGAAGGCTGGGCCTCTCCACGTTAACTCTTTGTCTCCAGCCTCCAGCACAGGGGCCAGCCTGTGCACCGAGGCATTCCGTATCTACCTCAGAAAAGGCCAGACACCTAAGTGAGCAAACATTATTGCAGTATCTGCTAGTTGAAGACTCTAGGATATTATACAAAGCCTGTTACAGTCCTCTGCCATCCTCAAGACCTTTACTTCTAAAAAGCAAACCAGTATCTCAAACTCAACACATTCTAAACTCTACTCATGTGTGTCAGACTCACTTACCTAAAGTCTCCCAGTGTAGCCAACTTGGAATGATGTGGACGTCTGCCCTACTTCATCCCCAATGTGCCTTTCCTTACACTGTTTCCTTGATCTTGATGTCTCTTCCTCCTCCTTCGTCCTGTGGACTCTTGCCCTTCCTAAGTGTGTGACCACCACTCTGCATTGCTTCCTATGCCCCAGCCACAGTTCATCTGGCTTCTCCCTTGGTGCGTCCATGGAACATGGTGTCACATGTCATGCATTCCATTGTCCTCAAAGTCTGCATCTATCTCTCCCTTATATTGGTGGAACTTTAAAAAAAAGAACTATTTTCACTTGCAGAGAAGGCAGGTAAGTGGAAATACTGAAAAGAGAGCAAAGGATGAAAAGCTGAAGAAGAAAATAAAAAAAGAAAAAGGAGAGAAAAACGTATTTTAAAAAAAAACTGTGAAAATTACAGGAAAAAATTATATTGTAAAATCCAGGAGAAAAAAATTTCTTTGAAAATGTGTTAGCGTATTTTAGGTATGTCCATCCAGCCATCTACCCCCCAGCTCCCCCCACGCACGACCACCTACCCATGAGGAAGAGTTCTCCTGCTGCAGACTGTACAAGGCTGCTCACAGGAGCTTGCACCTCTGAGGAGAGGCGTTTGCTGCCCACACTGCTGACCTCTCCCACTTTCTTGCTCCCCAGCGTTTGGGTACTCCCTGTCTTCTATTTCTCTTCCCTCAGTTCTGATCGCTCCATCTTGGTTTCCTCCCCTGTGTGTGTTCTATGTCCCTACTGTCTTTTTTTTTAACATTTTATTTATTTATTTGAGACAGAAAGAGAGAGAGAGAAAGGGGTGGGGAGGGGCAGAGGGAGAGAGAGAAGCAGACTCCCCGCTGAGCATGGAGCCCGACACAGGGCTCGATCCCAGGACCCCAAGATTGTAACCTGAGCTGAAGGCAGGCGCTTACCCGACTGAGTCACCCAGGCGTCCCTATGTCTCTACTGTCTTTACACTTTGTCCTGGCTAAGTGGATCATTTTTTTACTGTCTGTTTCCTAGATTCTCTTCTGTCTGTGACTCAGGAGCATAAGACAAGTACTTCCCATTTTTATTCTTAAAAGATGAATCATCCTGGGGAAAAAAAATACCAGGATGATAGACTGAAAGCCGTGTCAGATGCACAAATGGTTATGTAGAGCCCCGGAATTTATGGACTCATGGTTTTAAAAGAAATGAGCAGAAACCATTAGATGACCCTCATGAGACCAAATAAATGATTATAAGTTTAGAAAGAAAAACTCTTGAGTAAGGGCAAAAGGAAGCTGATAATAATTAGACTGGAAACTACGGCAATGAGGAATGACAGCTGTACCTTGCTCACAAGTGGAATTTAAAAAAAAAAAAAAAGTTGACCAGCTGTTCTCCTTTCCCACAGGGAACCAGGCAAGACGTGAGGCTGCAACTTCCTGCAGCGTGGACACAGAGAAAGGCCTCCCTCCTGCAAGGGTTATTATTTCTCAAGCATGATGTTGAACCCTCATCTCAGAGGATCTAAAAAGTTTAAAAACCACAGATCTCAGATGGTTCGAGTGCAGTTCTGATCTTTTGACTGTGACAAGTTGGAAATATGCACTTTTCATTAATTATTTTAAATGAGCTCCCTGCAGTGTCCATATGCTCTCCGAGTGCCTCACTGAGAGTCAGGCTGGGCTTCCTGCACTCCCGTAGGGCCCCACCACGTGGGTAGGATTTCTGTACAGACACTGTTCTTCAAACTCTTAGCAGCTTGGAAGCCTATAACCGTCTGAAAAAGAGAGCATTCTTTTGCACACCTTGTTTCTGAATCTTCAGAGATCATTCACTTCTGTTTTTCTAAGCTAAGCTTTCTTGTCCTTTCATTATCTAAGCCTAGCACTGCAGCTGGGAGTCTCTGATACAATGCACATGAAGTAGCCTCTATAGTGTTCCAACCGAAAAGAACAAAAACCAGTTTGTCAGAGACTCTGCTCTCAAGCAGTCTTAGGATAGCTCTGTCTCTGGCATCAGTTTTGCAAATGAAGATTATTTGGGGGAAGGGGTTCTCATCCATGGCAGGCTCATAATATATATTCATGGCATTCTGACTTCAGAAAAGTGACAAAATAAAAATATTCTTATAATGTATTCCAGCCTGTTGGCTGCCCTTTTTGAGAGCACGGATCAGCAGCTGAGCTATAAATCTTAACAGTCAAACCACGCTTCCTTTCACGGCAGCCTACAAGGCAAACATGTTACTTCCATGCTCTCCGATGTTGGGTTTTTTTTTTTTTTTTTTTTTTTTTTTTTTTTTTTTTTTTTGAGCGTTTGAGTGTAATGGGGAGAGAAGGCTGAAGGGGATGGAGGCTGAGGACTTACTTTCAGAGAGCGATGGAAGCTCTGGAATTTGGGAACATTCCTCCTCTGGCTCTTCCCTGAAGTACTTCTCCGGGTCTAGAAGAAAGGCTGGTTTCTCCACTTCGGGAAGGTCTTTCAGGGCTCCGATGCTTAACGACCTAAATGCACCTTCGAAACAGTAGGTTTTAGGAGACGCTAGGAAAAACGTACAGTGTCATTAATTCCTCGGAAGGAGCTAGCACATTTCCAAGTTCACTTTTTAAAATTTAACCTTCCTGTTCCTCAGCTGCTACAGCTGCAGTGATCAGCAAACCCTATAAACACAGCTGTTCCTGATAAATCCACGGCCCTTTGATTCAAGGGGACCAAAAGGAACTCAAGGCTCCCCTTTCATTTATTTTTTATTTTGTATTCTTTTGCTACTTTCCCTTGAAAATGTGGATTCTGCAGTTTTGGAAAAGCTCCAGTTTCTCTTTTATCTACCAGGAAATGGAATCTTTCGTAAGATGGAATCTTGTTTTTAGCATTTCACCATGTATCTGAAATTTTGAATTTGCAGGTACTTTTTAATTTCGCTAACATGTAAACCAGAGCTGTGCTATCTTACTGCAGATGCCCACAATGAGATGATGGAAAGGAAAGCTGCTTTGTTTGATAAGGACACGGAATACTCGCGAGGTTCAGTGGGGTGGGGTCCGGAGCCCACGACCAAGGAAGAATTCTTGAGGCGTCTTTGGTGCAAAATTGGTGGTTTATTAAAGCGCGGGGACAGGACCTGTGAGCAGAAAGCGCTGCTGCCCCGGGCTGTGAGGGGCGGCTGATTATATACCAGGGGGTTGGGGGAGGTAAGGAAAAAGAGAGGTTGAGAAAATACTTTCATATGTTAAAGAAGATTCACAAGATACCGGAGGCCTTGCCATTATCAAGTTCAGGCTGTTTTCCCCTCTAGCAAGGCATTAACATGAAGATAGTTGGGAACTTCCTGGAGCCTGCAGATTACAAGGACATTTAATTGTATCTACATTCTCTTCTGGAAGCTAGGTTATTAGTAGAAATCCTTCTGTTCTTGTAAACTGCTAAGACATTTGTAAACTGAGGGAGACTCAAGTCTTGTAGGATTGTGGTGTCTATAGGTTAACTGTTTCTTTGTCCTTTAGGGCAGCCAGGAGTGCCTGAGGAATGTCACATACATCCCATGGGGGGGGGTTGCAGGGCGTCAGTTTCTGCTTTGTCCTCAGCTTGCCTTCTGTTCCCTCATCATTGTTCATGCACTTAAAAGCGAAGTCTTGGACGATAGACGACGGGAAAAAATTTTCTTTTTGCTTCATGGGATAAATGGAGAAAGCTTCACTCAAGATGTGATTTTATGTTTGTTTGATTTGTTAGCGCTGCAAAGGTAGAACTGTGCTTTTGTCATCGTGGCGGCTCAGTATCTAAGAAAAGGGAACCAGTACATATTCAGCACTCGCTATGGGCCGAGTCCTGAGCTGTCGGTGGCTCCCAAATGTAACCAGGCCCTGCAAGCACCTGGAGGGCTTGTTAAAGCACAAGCTGCTATACATCCCTCCCATTTCTGATTTCGTAGGCTAGGGATCCGGCCCCAGAATGTACATTTCTAAGCTCCAGGTGATGTTCATGCTGCCGGCCATGGGACATACTTTAAGAATCAACGTGTTATGTCAAACCAAACGAGAAATCATTATGCCCATCTGCCAGATGAAGAAACTGAGGCTCAAGATACTTTAATAACTTGCCTGAATTTACCTATCTAGTAAATAGCAGATCTTGAACTTAAGCTCAAGTATGTTTCACTCCAAAGGTCGTGCTCCAAGGTATAATAGTAATAATAATAACAACAACATTAGTAATTAGTAATTATCTCAAGTTTCTATAATATGCCAGGCACTGTTACAAGTACTTTACACATATCATCTCATGTAATCCTGACAAAAAGCCTATGGAGTAGATTAGTTTATAAATGTGCATTGAATATTAAATAATGATGTACATTTTGGCAGCAAAATTTCAGTAGAAATTCTAAAAGTAATGTATCTGCTCTATGAAACTACAGCTACCCCTTGGACATAAGTTTAAACAAGATTGGCAGTGAGTGAAATATTTTCATATGATGGAGTTTTGGAAATTATTCTCACTATACTTCTGTTTTTTAAGATTTATTTATTTGAGAGAGAGAGAGAGAGTGTGTGTGTGTGTGTGTGTGTGTGTGTGTGTAGGAGTAGAGGGAGAGAATCCTCAAGCAGACTCCCCAGTGAGCCTGACTCAGGGCTGGATCTCATGACCCTGAGATCGTGACCTGAGCTGAAACCAAGAGTCAAATGCTTAACCAACGGAGCCACCCAGGTGCCCCTCCTGCTACACTTCTAAACAATACCCTTCAGTATGATAACAATTCTTTTATTTCAATTACTTTTTTTTATAATTCTTTTTCTGGTTAGCCCAAACTAAACTCATATTGGGCATCCTTAGAGCAAAGATAGTTTTTATTCATTTTCATCTCTTATATACTTACGGGAGAGAATTGACGTTCTGCGGCAACCCTATTTTGGAAACTATAATGAGCGCTTTATGTGTGTTTTCTGGCTTAGATCTTCTACTCCTGCCATTCATATCCTGTGCAGTCTTGGACAGATCATTGATGTCTCTGAGCCTCACTTTCCTCCTTTGTTAAATAGAGATCACAGGATCTTACCTTCACATTTATTAAGGAATACCAGCATTCCTGGCACACAGAGTACCTTTTTATCATATTCATACCAATCTATAAAATAATAACACTATAAAAATATGTCAAGAGTGATTACTTACTGGATGATTTTTCTATACCTTCACCACTGTAAAGGTTACTTGTTTTTTTCTTAAAGATATTTCTTTCCTTATATTTTATACCTAAATTTATGACTTCTGATGGTCTGACACTGGAAGAAAATAATACATGACAAAATAAAATATCAGCCACAAAGGACAAATCAGCACTTTCAGGCTTTAAATACATATCTTACTTTGACAAAAACAAACAAACAAACAAACAAACAAACCCAACCAGACAAATAAAAAGACCCTCTATATCGTGGGCCCAAGTGATGACATTTGTTTATACTAATCAAGCCATATCTTTGAATAAAATGGCTGTTAGCCAGGTGATTATATAAAAGGGTAAGAGCCAGAGAGGCCAAGAGGCTAGTTAAGCAAAGATTCCCATAGCAACCAGAAGGTCAGAGAAAAAATTATGCAGAAGAAAATTTCACAGAAGCACATGCCATTCTTGCCCTGTGTATAAATTATATGGGCTAACCGGTGGTACATGGCAAAACCTTATCCAGTATGAGGCCTGGATCTTCACTTACGGTATCCAAAATGCAAAAAAAAAGTTCAATATTTTTGAGGCTTGTCATATGAATCTATAGGAAAACTTTAGATTAGCTTGAATCCATGGAAAAAATGTTTTCAATAAAACACAGGGAGTGAAATCATTATTTAGTTGTACATAATTCCTGTCAGAAAACAGGAAATGGTCTCCACCATATTTAACATTCACTGTATAGACCTCTACCTCTATGGAGACAAGCTGTGTTTCCCAAAATCGTTTTATTCTCTTGGAGGCCTCAGGTCAGAAAACACACCCATTTTTCACACAATTGCCGGGAGCCCTGGGGCCTGCCCTCTCCCTGACGCCTCCCTTCCTTGCATCTGTTAGCCCTCCTGCTGACTGCTCTCTCACCCCCTTTTATTCTCATTTCTGCTGCCTCCGGAGTAGCTGGAGAACCTGGAGAGGTTTCCTATACTCTTCAGCCCCAATTTCCTGCTCTGCACAATGAGATTCTCACTGTGGTTTCGAAGGAGAGGAGATGGATGGCTGTTTGGCGATGTGTCTAATGAATAATGCTGTTCAATAAATGTTTCATTTCCCTCCTTCCTTTCCCTCTGCTCTATTTGGACTGTATTTCCCAAACTCAAGAGTTTAAAATATCAATACAAGTGAAATTAAGTCTATGTATCTCAAAGTTAATATTGTGTGCTATTTATATAGCTTTAAGTAGCAATTTATTGATTGCTTTTTTATACATAAATAAACTTTTCATTTTAGAGTTATTTTATATTTACAGAAAGGTTGTGAAGATAGCGTAGCACAGAGTTCTGCTCTATCCCTCACCCAGCTGTCCCTATTGTTAACATCTTACATTACCGTTTATCACAACTAAGAAGCCAGTATTGGTACATGACTATTAACTAAACTCAATATTTTATTAGGATTTTCCTAATGTCCTCTTTTCTGTCCCAAGAAATCACATTATATTTAGCTTTCTGACTCCTTAGCTTCCTCTGGTTTCTGACAGTTTCTCAGACTTTCCTGGTTTTTTATGACCTTGACAGTTTTGAGGAATACTTGTCAGATATTTTTGTAGAATGCCCTTCAATTTGGGTTTATCTGATGTTTTTCTTAGGGTTAGATGGGGGGTTACGGGTTGTTGGGAGGAAGTCAAAGGAGATGAAGTGCTATTCTCATTACATTTTATCAAGGGTACATGTTATCAACCTGCCTTATCACTGTTGATGTTAACCTTACCATTGGCCAAGGTTATGTTTGCCAAGCTTCTGCCCTGTAAAGTTACTTTTCCCTTCTTTTCCATATACTACCCTCCAGAAGCAAGTTTCCAAGCCTGTGCTTGGGGGGGGGGAGGGTAATGGGAGTTAAGTTCTATTTCCTTGATTGGGTGAAGTATCCACATAAATTATTTGGAATTATAGATTTTTTTTAAAAGGGAATATTTGGCATCCAAAGACTGAAGCAGGTGGCATTTTTCCCCCAAAGCACACTGGAATGCTTCCCTCACAATGTGCAATCCCTCAGGAATCAGAACATATTATTTAGCCACTTTCTGGGCTTGGAAAACCACAACAATGGCATCCTTAGAGAGTCATTTTAAGATAGTAAGAGAATCTGTAACAATAAGATGTTGGTGGTAGGTACAGGAAGGGTAGAGTGTAGTACAGTTATGCCTTATAGTCATTAGGTTAATACTATTTTCCCCCCAAAAAAGTATTACTGTTTTAAACTGAGGTACAAACTGTTGCAGGAGGCCTAAAAGTAGGGAGGTCTAACTTTGGACTAGATAACAACATACCTTTATTTTCCCAAGTCACTCTAACCTCTTTCCTGCTTTCAGGCTATTTGCTTTCTAGGCTCTCTCATTCAGCGATACTAAAATCACTTTGCCTATCTCCACTAAAGAGTTAAATCCACAGAGGGAAAGGGGTAGGCATAAGGTAGGAAAGACTATCCTGGGAATCACACTAAATTGTACGACTGAGATCTCAGACTGCCACAGAAGGACAGCCATAGTCACAAAGCTCTAACCTCAGGGCAGTTCTATGAACCACTAGATAGCAGGATCAACTTCATATGCAAAGCCTAACTTATTGCTTCCTTTCCATAGATATGTGACATTTGGGGAAATGGTTACTATGAAAATGCACACACAACTGGAAAGAGGTGAATATTCCCCAAATTCCAATATTCCTAATGGATGAAGATAAAAATGCAGAATAATGTAATAAAGGGCTTGGAGTTAAAACTTTGCAAAAAGGTCTTATATGGTGATGCCAGAAGAGGACCAACTATGGGCTCTGGCAGCCTTGCCATCAATTCTATGAGAGAGAAAGGCTCTAACTGATCTCCCATCTCTTGGTTCAGGATATAGGAAGAGGGAAAGATGATATGTGACAAGTCCCCAAGTGCCCTAGCAGGCATTAAAGGAAAGCAAAAGCGTCTAGAGTAGTGGCTTATGCATAGCAGGTATCTGACAAAATGTTTCATCACTTGACTCAGAAACCAATAACTTTTCCATATTGTCACATGATGCTTGTTGGGTAGGCAGTATGGAGTGGTGACAAAGTGCACTGGCTCTGGAGCCAGAAGGCCTGCTTTGGGATCTCTGGTTTATCTCTTGCTGGTGGGCTGACATTGGGCAAATCGTTTAACTTCTTTCTGCCTTGCTCTCCTAGTCATGAGACGGGGATGTTAATTATAACCATCGCCAAAGATTACAGGGACAATTAAATGAGGTAAACACGTAAAGACCTTAGAGCCTGGAATACGGTAGGAGCTCAGTAAGTACTGCCTACTATCACTTTAAGCAAGAATAAGAAAATATTTCCCACTCAAAGTAGGGAGTTCCATCATCCTCTATGGCCAGCCCTAATACTCTTGGGAACTATCAGAATGAGGAGACAAAAAATGAGAGGTGGTACTTTCAAAAATAATAGCTTGCTGTACTAGTATTTTTAAGACTTAAACTTTAAAAATTGAGTAGACTTTCATTTGCTTTCATTTGTTATACATGGGCAAAAGATGATTATTGCCACAGATTGTTGGCAAAAGTAGACTGTCAATCCTCCAAGCATTTTATGTCATAAAAGGCCTAATTTAAAATGTGATTTTAATGTTTTGTGTATTTTTTCTTATATAGCTGTCCATAATTTTTCTAATTTAATTTCTCACAGAAGATCTACTGGCAGGATAATTAGGTAATCAACAGCATATAAATAATATTAAATATCAATTCCCTCCTAACCATAATAAGGAATTTAGAACAGCATAATAATATCTCATGTCTAAGAAACATCAATTTTAAGGGTGCCTTCTGTCTTATACAAACTTACTGAGAAATTAATGGAAATTTCTATTTCATTTCCCATCTGATTCTTTTATCCTGGTGTCTGATCATTAACCCTTTCCCCACTTTTGAAATGGCAGCCAAAGTGAAAAGTGTCAGATAACAGAAGGTAGAGTAGACTTGCTCTTTGTTGCCCCAGAATAAGAATGAAGATCACTGAGAGAGAGTTCTACACATGGATAGATTTGACTTAACATGAGAGTCATTCCATAATAAAGACTGGTTCAATAACAGAGAAGGCCATCTTTAAGATGGTGAGTGCATCCCATAGGAATTATTGAAGAAGAGTCTGGGATGTGCTTCTCTGAAGGATGTGACAGGAATTGGTTGAGTCTAATACCTCTTTCAAGTTCATTATTAAACTGTTAAAGGTTAATAAACGTGGGGGAAAAAGGATCACTCTCACAAATAATTAAAAAATTCAACTGAAAACAATGATGAGATACCATGGCAACAGTTTTAGGACAATGACAACATCCAGTGTTGGTTCTGAGGCAGCAGTTTCTATGCACTGCTGGTGGGGGAACAGCAACTTAGCAAGAAGACCCAAAGGCCTTTGAAACTTGGGACTCGGCAACTTCATTTTGACGAATTTATTCTCATGATGAATGCCGTTGGGTCTTCTAACATGTGTGCATGAAGGCGTTTAAGAAATGTTTTCCCAGATAACATCTGTAAACAGTCTGAATGCTTGAAAGAAAGGAAATGGGTACAAAACTCCTAAGTTCCTCCGGTGTCAGCAGAGATGTGGATGTCTGTGGCCACTCCTGTTAATTCGCACAGAAATGGACTCCCTGTGTATATTTTGAATGATAAAACAGGTTATAACCTATATATGTAAGGCTTTGTTTTCATAAGATGTACATTTGTTTATTTGCTTATTTGCCTGGAACTGGAAATGCCTTAGGGTCAGCACCAGTTTTACAACAGGTGATTTTTCATCTTTTTCCTTCTTTCTTGTTTGTACATCCAAAACTTCTCCTTAAAAACATGTACTATTTTTGCAGTAAAGAAATACTCTAAAGTTCTATTGTCTGAGTTATTCATTTCATCTTTATCTTTTCCAGATAAGAATAATTTCGAATGAGCCTAGAAGTCAAACATTGCTATAAATGAAGAAAAATGCATGTCCGTGGTTTGGTTTTGTTTTGTTTTGTTTTGTTTTTTACCTATTTTACCCTTTCATTTATTTCTTCCTTTTTTTTTTTTTTTCACTTTTGCAGAATCTTAGGAAGGTGGAAATCCGTTTCTCTTTATCAACGCTAACTTAGCATTAGGACTTTCTACTACTCTCTTAAATTCTATATTCACCTTCATCTCCCCAGGACTTAAATTGAAAATGACATTTTACCACCTACCCACTTCTCACACATAATATTGTACAATACCTTAAGCGCTATGGAAACCTGTTATTTATGTATAAGCCAGAAGATAATATATGCCAAGATTTTTATCCTGGAGAGAGGATCTTGGGAGTTAAGATGAGAATATAGCTTTAAAGCATTTGATTTTTCCCTTTATTTTTCCTGCTTCTTCCACGTTCGATTGGCTTTTCCTTTTTGCATCTCCATCTTTCTTACTGTTTTGCCTCCCTCCGAACATATCCCCACCTGCACACAGACTCACCAGCTGTGCTTTTCTCTCTTTAGTTCCCTTAAATTCTTTCATGTATTTTTAAAAATATTTTTGCAAATGGACCGGAACTGGCAAGATTCCCTCCTTGTATTTACCAATCTGATTAGGAATAGGGCACGTCCTTGAGAATAATATTCTCTTAAGGAGAAAATCATCAGTAGTCTCTTCAGTATTGGATGGAGGCCACGGAGGACATTTTCCAACTGATAATTACATTGCACTGGTATGTTTTCCACAGAGGATCCCTGGTCGTGTTCCTAGGAAAAGTGAAGGATGTACCTGGCAAGCCAATTCTGAGAATACGTTTTTCACCTTTTTCTCTCAATTAGTTCAATAATTCCAAAGTGACACTATTCTGTACTATCTGCTTACTATAAAGTCCTAAAATTATTTCAATTCAGTCATCTGAATTAGATAAAGCAGAAATTTTAAAGATCACAGGCATTTTTTGATGTATTGTTGTTTGAAAAGATGCAGTGTAATAGAGGCAACTTAGCTTCTTACTGCTGGAAATTTCAAAGGAAAAGCTGATTTAAAAAAATAATTGAGTGTGTCATAAGGAACAGGAAATTAGTATATTAGCTGAAATACTTTTAAATGAGAATGTGTGATGATACTTGCCTTCGTTCTGCTAGGAGCGTGACAGGAAGAGAAACAACGCTCAATCTGTGTTACCCTGGGGTAACTTCAGTTCCTCATCTGTAAAATTGAGTTGGGTGGCTGGGTGGGGGCCGTTTCTCATGTCTAAAATCTTTCCATTCCCAGCATTCTATTATTGTACAGGATTGGTCATGCTATATTTCTAAATTGAAAAGATCCTTCTGCCTGAAAGTAAAATGCCACTTGACATTTCAGCAAGCCATAATTCAAGGAAATGGAAGAACAAATACCAAAGTGTAATTTAGTGTAACAGGATGTTTAAAAGGGGATTTTTTTTTCCTTCTATCTCCCTGTCTGCAGAGGTCTAAAAAGTCTGAAAGCAAAATAACTCATTAATTAAGAGACAAAAGTTATTCTGATATTTCAGAGTAAGGTGCTAGATTCTTTGTGCAGGACAAGGAGATAGCTCTACAACAAACCTGCCAACACCCAGGCCTGCCAGCACTCCACGATACAAACAGACCAAAGATGCGGTAAGAGAGGAGAGAGATGTAGGTACGCATTTAGCCCCACTGCCCTGGGAGAGGAAGGAAGCTTCCCCTTCACTTCTAGCTTCTTCTTGCATGGACCAGTCAGAGTTTAGTGTATGCCCCATGGGGGTAACCATTAGAGGGACAGAATGGATCAGTGACTCATCAATACCTGAAAAAGTCTACAGGCAAAAAGCTGTGACTGGAGCTACCACGTGAGTAGGGCAAGAAGGGGCAACCAGGCAGCAGCTGGTGCGGTAAGAATGTGTGAGCTTCCTATGGGCCAAGCTGAAGTTGACTTAGGAGAAGTTGTACAAGAGGGGGGCCTACCATTGTGAGAGACTGTAATGGAAACACACTGGATGTGTATCACCATAGGTAACCCCAGTTAGTGGGGTTGAGCCACAGGAGATTGGCCAAAGGGTACATTAATTTAGAAATGGGCAGCACAGAGGTCCCTGAGTGTAGTCATGAGAGAAACTTCCATCAACCTCCTTAATGTAAACCATGCACTTTAGCTATTCATAAAGTATCAATATTAGTGCATAAATTGTAACAGATACATCACACTAATGGGAGACACTGTGTGGGATGGGAGTAGGGTATGTATTTTCTCTGTACTTTCTGTGCAATTTTTCTATAAACCCCCACAAGTAATATTATGCACATGGTAAAAAAAAATTTCATTTTTATCGGAGAAAATACAATGAATAAAATCATCCTCTCTAAAACAATAGTTGTTGAGCATGAAAGATGAAATTATGAGAGGGGTGCCTGGGTAGCTCAATCAGGTAAATGTAAGACTCTTGATTTCAGCTCAGTTGAGGATCTCAGTGTCCTGGGGTTGTGCCAGGTGGGGCTCCGTGCTCAGTGCAGAGTCTGCTTGTCCCTCCCCTCCACCCCACTCCTCACTAGCGCCCCCTCCTCAAATAAATAAATAAATAAATAAATAAATAAATAAATAAATAAATAAGATCTTTTACAATATTATGAAAGCATGGGTTAATGAAAAGAAATAACTGAAACTGCCTGACATTAGAGAGAAAGAGGAAGAGAAGAATGGGATCTAGCAGAGTCAGGTGAAGAGAAGAAAGGGCTTCATTTACAATGAAGAAAAGGTGAGGAGTTCAAAGAAGAGTCATAACTAATATCAAAGTTAAGCTCTTTGAACTTTTGTCATATAAACCCCTGTGCACCCTACCAAAACCAGGAGTAAATCTGACATACATTTTGAGATAGATAGATAGATAGATAGATACATACATACATACATACACATATATAGTATATTGTTTTTGAGGAAAGGGGCTAATTTGCACAATTAGGTTGATGATGGAGCAGAAACAGAAGACTAGAAGATCCTGAGTACAAATCAAGAATTCAATGGAAGCAAGAAATTGAACTAGGTATAATAACCCTGAGAATATGAATTCTCCCTCCACCACACACACCCTGGAAGTAGTCACTGCATGTTCCACGAGCACAGAAGGAAGTTTGGGCCAATCTTGGTAGGTCTTATCTTGACTCCAGTTGACATCCAGGTAACATTTAAAACTACTTACTTGTATCTGGTTTCATCTTTGTTTTTCTTATCAAGTAGAGAATGTTCTGGTAGGTCTAAACATGATTCCTCCTTAGGAAGTAAAGGAATTTCCCTTACACTTTCTTCTTGAATCTCACTTTTCATTAAGTTAGTATCTCTTTTAGAAAGGGAAAAACAATTTTCAGTCTGCCAATGCTTTGCCTGAAAAAAGAGACTTATTTTATTTTCGTGACATTTATTTTCTCTGAACATTTATGTGATACACTACTAACTAAAGTCCTGGGTACACACAAAAAAATAAATGAAACATGGTTCTTCAAAGACCTTACAGTTTTATAAGGGAGATGAGACATTTATATGTAACTTTAATAAAGGTAGAAAGTAGTAAGTGTCATAAGAAACCCAGATTCTCTGAAAAGATAATGAACTTCAAAAAATCGATATTCCCACTTTAAAATCTTGAATAACAAGAAGTATATTTACTAGAAACAAAACTTCTGCTGAATGATTATCAGTTAATTTTTCATACAACTACTTTCTTTGCATCTAACTTCCTTAAAAAGTCTCAAAAAACAATCAAATCATTGAGCATTTTTCACTGTCAATATGCGTTACATAATAGTTTTCACAAAACTTGACTACAATTCTTAATATCTAGCAGAAGCTCTCATTGACATTTTTTTATATTTGAAATACAGAACCAACGTCCTTGTCTTATGTCAATTCCCATCATATACACAGGAATGGATGAGGGAATACAGCCTGTGTGATATGAGGGAGTTTGACATGCCTAGGATATCTGACTGGCCTACAAACTGCTAATCTTGGCAGAAGGAATTACAGAGGAAAATGCCTACAGGAGCTGGGAAGATCAAGTCAACGAATGAACCAAGCCTCCTCTAAGGTGATAAATAGCAAATGAAGTTCAGCCCCAGCGTTCGCTGGCACTAGGGCAAGGTGGGGACTACAGTGAATTAGAATCCATTTTATAGTTACTCTCAGGGACTGACGTGTTCTTTTTCAAGAGAAGCAGGAAATCTGGATCTTATATGAAATCCTTAATGTTTAAATATTGGCAACTAAGTCAAATTTTAACATTGGGTGAATAAGCACAACCCACAACACGGGCCCCCAGAGGACCAGGAGGAGACGTGCCGGTGACCACACTCTGCCCAATGCGACTGAAGGAGGAGCCCTGAACACGTGCATGCATCACCTAATTTATTTCGATAGCACAATCATCTGATAGTTTCCTGGGACAAGGATATCTCCATGGATAAATCACCTCCACCCCCATTTTTCCAACTCCAGAAATAGACATACCACACTCTAACTTTTAAAAGAATCTAACTTGAAAACCAACCTCAGATCCATAGCTATGTTATAAAAATTATTTACACTTATTTAAAAAATAACTTCATTCATGAAATATATTGAATCACATGGCGCTACATTTTAAATACTTTAATCTGACTGCATGTGATTAGAAAATTAAGTCTTAATGTAGGAAATTAAAATACATTATTGCTTTTCCTCCTGTTTTTATAGCTGCCAGACAAGAATTAATTCAACTAAAGGACAAATACAACATTCAAATGTAAAGCAAAAGTCACGACACTGAACACATCAAGTTTGCTTAGCAAAAATTGTTCTGATCCGAATTATGTTTACTAATTGTGTCTCTTCTCCTTCTTATCTATGTATTACCATCTGCCTTCCATATCCTTCTGTTCTTTCTCTAAAAGAGCGTCTCTTCTTATACACCATGAGAAGGACATTCACCGCTGCTATTTTCCAGTATCTACTAACATATTCTCTTCCTTTCCCCCTCCTCTCTCTTCCCCTCACCCCAACCCCACCTCTGGGACCAGCAGCACCTACATTCAAGGCAGCTTGATCAAAGTAAGTCCTTGGCGGGGGGAGAATATCAAGCAGAAAAAACTAGAAAACCCAGCTGTCCCCAGGTTTGCCAGCCTTTACTCTCTAAGACTATTCCAGCTCTGGGAGCTCTTTTTCCTGTCTTGAACATAAGGGGAAAAGACCAAACTATTTTCACACAGGCTTTTTAAGGCTAAAATCCTTCAAAATACAAAGACTTTACAAAACAGCTAAGGACAAATACCAAAGGCATAAAAATGAACAGTTTTACTAGCACACGCTTCTTAATTAAAATAAAATTTAGCCGCAACTACTGTTTGGTGGGCACAATATGGCACCCACACCTAGAATGCTGCTATTTCTTGCTTCAGCTGCCTCTAAGGAACTTAGCCTCCAGATGTCACCCACTTGATGATGCTCTGTTTCTTTACCTGTCATTCTAACCTCCACTTCAACTCCCCAGAGCCCATGAGGCATGGCCATACAGCAATTCAGCATTACATTAACTTCTTCACTTACAGAAGCATCTTTCCAACTCATTTTGTGCTCAGAATGCCAGCTGTGGTCCTCTGCCTCATTCACCACATCTACACACACACCTATGTGAGTTACCACTCAGAGGCTCTTTTTCCCGACTGAGAAAAGTCTAGCACTTGCCTTATTTACAGAGCAGAAGAGACTGTACAGCTCCTGAGTGCTACCTTGAGAGTCCTGTATTACCCAGCCAAACATGAGCCCACCACCCCAGATTATTTTCTGATTTATCGATGCCCTTTGCATCCCATAGGGTTGTATAAAATTCTTTCAGGACAGGTTGACATCATCAAAACAATTCAAAAATAGAGCAACAACACTTTGTCTTCCAACATGAAGATAGTTGCTGTGTTCTCATGGCCTGAATGGCAAGGGAGTCTGCCAAGTAGAACCAAGTCAACCAGTCAGACTGAAATTGAGGTTGCAGCCCAACCTCATGCCACCAGTCTGACCTCATGCCACCATGCCTCCACAGTAGTGGTTGAAACAGATCAAACTGATATTTTGTCCTTCAGATCACAAAGGGAACAAGAACAGAGTTCCCATGAAAACAAATGGAAAAAATAAAATAAATGTGAGATCATGAATATTTTTCTTTCTATCATGTCCCCTACTTCCATTTCTCTTAATAGACAGGTATAAATGGTAACTTAGTCCATGGGAGGAAGGGTTAAAAGCATGAGCTCTGAAATGAGCCAGCTTGAGTTAAAAACCAAACTCTCCTATGTATTAGCCTTTGTGAGCTCCGGAGATTGATTCAAACTTTCTGTGCCTCTGTTTTCCCATTTGTAAAATGGGAATAATGATGAGCTCCTCCCTCATGGGATGAGGAATTGTGATTACATGAGATAATTCATGTGGAGACCATAGAACAGGGCCCTAGCCATACAGGAAAAATTCAGCAAATGTTGGCTGTTGTTATTTGGGCAGGAGTAAATCAGACAATGAACAGGAAGTTTTTTGGTTTTTTTTTCTAAAATTTTCTATATTTGATTATTACTTGACAGTCATTATCCTCTACCTGTTTAAGAATAACATGGTAATTTTATCCACACTGTGTTTTTACTAGATGTTGAAATTGAAGGAGTTTTAAAGGAGAAATTTTTCTCAGAAATCCTGAGGCATTTTGAGCTGCACAGAGCCGCCATCTTCCCATGTCCCCAGAGTCTTCCGCTTGATGAACTGTCATGGTTAATGGTAAACAGGACAAGAGACGCCTAGAGCTATAGCTCCAGAAATGGGAGTCAGTTCTTTCATGACTGATGAACATTAACAGCTGACGAGATTCAAATAGAAATCAGCCCAAGTTCATACTAAATGTCAAGTAAATACTAGAATAATAAAGAAGCAATATTTCTACCTGACCAAAGATCCAGACAGGAGCACTGTAGACGTCAGTCACACAAATGCTGCAGTCCGCAGACGAGGAGATAATCAGTAAGCGGCCACCCAGCTGACACATTGCTAAGGAACTTATCTGGTCTTCATGAGGGCGGAATGATCGTATCAGAGCTGGGGCCTGGGTGATTTTGCTCTTACTGGAATTAAGACAGTACTCCTGAATGAAAAGAAATGCCAGCATTCTAAAAAGTCCAAATATTAAATTATTGAGGTGAAATAACACTTTTTCTTAAAATGTCTGATACGGAAATGAAAAAAGGTATATTCGGGTACAATATTCTGTTCTCCAAATGCAAAAGAATAGTTCATGATAACAGAGTATAGAAAAATCGTATTAAGTGTCAAAAAAAGCTTTCTAACTGATTTGCCTAACTCAAGAAGCAGAACGAAAAGAAGAAGGGAGGGGAAGAATGAAAAGCAAAAAGAATGAACAGTAAAGTCTGTTATTTGAGAGAGATGAATTTTATCGTGTGTAGATAGCTGCATATTCCACAATTTTATAATATTATTAGGAAATTGAGCAGGTAATCACTGACACAAAAATCCCAAACTAATTCAGGATGATAATAATGTTGGATGAAGGGCCAGTGCTCTGTTTAAATTAGGTTTATAGTCTCATTTCAAATAAGGAATATCCTAATTATTTATGCTCAAACAATGCTGCAATACCTTACTGACAACACTGCATTTCTAAATTTGGTGAATGACTTTGACTTGATTACGTATACATACATATACATATATGTATGTATATATGTGTGTGTATATATATATATATTGAGAGGGGAAGAGAGCAGGAGTGCAAGTGGAGAGATGGGCAGAGGGAGAGGGAGAATCTCAAGCAGACTACCCACTGAGCACAGAGCCTGACAACGTGGGGCTGGATCTCACTACCCATGAGATCATGACGTGAGCTGAACCCCAGAGTCGGCATGTCAACTGACTAAGCTACCTAGGCACCCCTGACTTGAGATTTTCATATTGAGAACAATCTGTTTTTCTCCATAAATTATTTAAGAGATGTCTCTGCCCAATACATGTAGATATTTTCTTTAAAATACTCGGAGTGATCATGTCTTCCCTTATCTAGGAGATAGATAAGAAAAGATTCATAGTTGTCTGCAACACAAGGAAATCAAAATTAATAAAGAGATGAGAATACTTTCAATTTACTTCTATAACCCAAATTTTCAGCTGTCCATCCAGATCTCCTGTGGCGAGGTATCGGTTTGACCTATCAGTAGACATAATAATGGATCCAACTCCACCATGAGCCAAGAATTCAGCCAGAAGTTGCTTCTTAAATGTATTCCAGAATCTGACATACCCAGATCCTCCACATGACACCAGGTTAGCTCCTCCTAACGTGTAAGACAACACGTAATTAGGAAAATGTGGCAACAAAGACCAGAAAAAAATGTCCTCAGTGGCTTGCCGTGTCGAAAGCATATGGATATCGGAGACCTAGGTAGCCCTGATACCAATTTCCAGCACTTTGACTCTCTCAAATATAAAATGGAGATAATGCTATGATAACCTTACTAGTTTGTGTTGAGTATAAAATGAGATTGGAAATGCAAGATGTTCCATTACATTGAATTCCCTGTCCTTCATTATTTCAATATAATTGGGTTTTTAAAGTTAGATAGAATTAATTTGTTGCTCCAAATAAACTTATAAAGTATTAATTTCAATATTATGATGATATTCTAATTACAAAAACCCATCTTTCTTAATAACCCATTGGACACATATACCAAAGAAGTAAAATTCCTCCTGCATGGAGCTGGGTTCATATATGTGGTTATAGCAGCATAGCTTTTAATTTCTCTACGTAGCATCACGCTTAGGATTCTATTTATGAGCTTGTTTTTAGTTTTTCATCAAGAATTCATTGAGAGCCCTTATGGAACACTTTTTTGGTTCATAGGCCTAGAACTCACCTTTTCATTTTCTATTTTTATATGCTTTGTAGAAGCACTCTACCTAAATTATCCTTCTGTGACCAAGTTCCTATTATTATTTGATAAATCTGTAGATGACTTTCAATTTACTTCACAAATGTACTGCCGATTAACAATCATATCTGTTTAAGGTAGAAATAATGGCTTGTAGCCGCTTCAGTGGAAACAATTTGGGAATACTGATAACATTAAGAAGAATTAGTGTTGAGGAAATGAGAGCAATTTCAGGATAATAGTTCATTTTGTGAGCAGAAGGGAGTTCTAGAAAATAGAAAGTTTTAGAATCTAACCGTTTCAAAGTCTATTCTAAATACTCCACAAGGTTTCTAAAACTCTGTAAAGGTATACCTTTATTGAGTTTTAATGTTGGAAATTTTTATACAAAAATCATGCGGATCTTCTATGTGCAAATTGAAAGTGGGAAAGTAAATATGGAAAACGCAGTTCGGGTATTTTTTTTTCACACATATAACACCTATATGTCTAGACTGTTCATATTAAGAAAAAATACTTTAAAACACATTTTTTTAGATGAAAGGTAAAACAATATGCCTTATTCTCAAAAGCAGATTTTTATTTGGGGAAGATACAGGCAGTGTCAACACCATGCTAACATAGCCATTGAAAACAAGGCAGAAATTAAGCAAATGGTTATTTCATCTACATAATATCAAGTGGCTACAGTAAGTGATCTGGTGGCACCAGTCTTGGCATACATGCAGCCGAAGCACTAACCAGGACTCTGACTTATTCTGGAAAGTATGCATAACAGGTAATGATACCCAAACCATTGCAAAAAAGAGGAAGGAAGGGAGGAAGGAAGGGAGGGAGGGAGGGAGGGAGGGAGGGGGGGAGGGAGGGAGGGAGGGAGGGAGGGAGGAAGGAAGGAAGGAAGGAAGGAAGGAAGGAAGGAAGGAAGGAAGGAAGGAAGGGAGAAAGAAAGAAAGGGGGCTCTCTTGATCTGGGATCAGCAGTTCTTTACAATTTTGCTACTGCCCCCATCTCTAAGTTTCTCCCTGTTTTCTCCCAGCCCATTTGGATACTAGGTGCCAGCGTAGTCGACTCTACCCTTCTGGCGCAGGCAGTCCTAAGCCTTGGTGCATACATTTGAAGCATATATCTTGCTGTGCCCTCTACCCTGCCAAACCTCTTTATGCCACAGCTGGCACCCCAATTCTGATTGTGACCCATAGCAAATAGTTTGCCAGAGTTTTCTCCACTCTGATCCTGACCTGTGCAGCACTGTGTAAGTCGCTGGTGGGGTCAAGTCTGGCTCCTGCTCCTGGACCCTCCCTCCTGAACCCTGACCTTAGTTGGTGTGGCCTGTGGCCTCCCATGACCCAGCACGGACTGTTAGCTCCCCGGGTCAAGCTCTACAAGACCTACACAGAAATTAAACTGCCCTCATTGCTCCCTTTCCCACAGTTTTACAAATATATCAATCCACAGTCAGAATGGAAATGTATATGGTACCTGTCTCTGCAGTGGCTTTTCTTGCTTCAAGGAAGCAGAGCCCCACAACAGCATTACTGCCCTCAGTGTGGGTCTCCAAGGAGTGGGCTCCCAGGGTAGCCTGGTTTGTGCCGGGGCAGGTGGAGCAGCTCCTCCCAGCGCTGAAAAGCTCTTGAGGCTCTGTATCTGTGATGGACTGGGTACCTTAATGAAGAGAAACATCTGCTTTTCAGTTGAGTGCTTATGAAAACCAACAGGCCTGCCTCCATTACCGTCTCCGGTGACTCCATCAAGTCTCACATTAGGCTTCCAGTCAACATCCATCGGACCTTCTGCTACTCACTGCTTCAAAGCCAACTTGAAGAACCATTCGATTCCATTTTTCTTTTGTGTATTACATACACACTGTGTTTCTCTTGATATGAATTAATAGGGACTTCATTTTGTTGTCACTGTTAACATCTTAGAAATCCTGATATGTTCCAGACAAATGTGATTCTAATGCCATTACATTTTCAGCCTATTAATCATTAATATTAATCTTGCAAATCATATAAGGAACGTGAGTTATAATGACTATTTAAATATACTTAAATGATCATTTTTAGCAGCAATATTATTTGCTAGTGAGATACTCTGGAGAGGACATTCCCAGGGGCCCTTCAATTATCATATGACATCATCTCCTGGCCCCACTAATAAGAACTGGGGATATTCAGAATCTATGAATAGTCTGCACATTGTTATAAAAAATCTACACAGGGGGATCTTCAAAATCTCAAAGCAAGACATCTCTAGCGATGCCTCTCCTGCCTTTTAGAAGTTTGATATTATCCACTTTTCTTTCTTCTCTACCTCTCTGTGGTTTTAATCGGAGCCACAACTGGGCTTGCTGTAAGAGCAAGATGTCACTCTCCTGCAGGCCAATATAAAGGAAGAGGCAGCATTCCACCCTTTCCATGGAGGGTTCAAATGAACCCTAACGGCTAGCTCTTCATATATACAGCAGGCCAGAGCTTTGTGCCTGCAGGTAAGTAAGCCTGGAATCTCTAAGGGCGTACTCTTAACAAATTACTCCCTCTCAACTTTCACACAAAAAAGCTATTATCGGATGACCTGTTCTTTCCTACGGTCCAATTCAGCTGTGTGAGTTTATCCAGTTGAGACAACAGAACCTCACTGGGCCGTGAAGAATGACATATTCATTACCTAAATAAATAATCCTAAGGAAAAATCTTCAGTATCTGAGGAAACTGAAATAAAATGTGAAAGGCAATTGTCAAGACATTTTGCTTACGTATAAAATATTCATGGGCTCTGCTAAACTCCCATAAAATACAATATACTCCCATCTCATGCTCCTCACAGGTTTCGAAAGCAAGAAATAATTTAAGATTTCCAGGTGGCATAATATTTAATACAAGCTCTAGACTGAGGCTGAGCGGCGAATCAAGTGAACACGAGCTCCTCTCTTCCTACCGAGGGGTACCAAGCTTCACTCAAAGGCAATTTGGTGAGGTTTATTGGCAAAAACTAAACTGGATGGAGACGAGAGGCCTGCTGCCTGCTGTCAGTAATTCAGAAAAGCTGATGTGGCATAAAGACAAGCAACAGCGCGCCATGGAGAATTTGCTAAGCCAAGTAAATCTCAAGGTTCTTTTTAGTCACTTTGACAAGACAACGGTCTCACTAATCCCTGGCGCTTAGAGCCAATCATCTATAATTTAGGAGTGGGCTGCGTCAGGTGCATGAATAAAGAACGAGGCCGACTGTGGTTTGACTCAGCCACATTATTTTAGTTTCAAACTTGCACTCACCCGATTTTGATTTTAGTAGCCTCTGATAATCAGGGTGAAGGACATAGCGAGCGTTCTCTGTGCTGTTGTTCCACACGATGATTTCTCCATCATAACTCCCTATATGAGCCCGAATGGAGAACATAAATTGCCAGGATGTTGGAAAACATGAGCAGCAGCAATGAGAAGTCAGTATTCGTGAATACCTTACTCAGAATCTGGCACATAGTAGGTACTCTGTATTTTTGGAAACATGAACAATAATAACTAGTATTTATTAAACTTTAGAACTTACAATCCTCATCATGTACCCGTATATTCAATGTGATAGAAATTACTGTCATATCTTTTTATTTTATAGTAATAAGGCATTCAGAATAAGGGCTTTGCGATTGAACAACTTGAGTTTGATTCCCAGCTCTGCCACCTACTGGCTATTTAACTACCTGAGGCCACAATTTCCTCACCTATAAAACCAGGTTAAAATTATATTTATTTTATAGCATTGTGAAGAATGGAAAGTACTTAGAATAGTGCCTACCATATTAAAAGAACTGAAGAAATGTTCGTAATAATTACACTTTTTTTATTATTGAGGGCGAGCAAATCAAATCCTTCTTGGTTTCTGTTTCCCACGTCTGGTCTTGTGTGTGTGTGTGTGTGTGTTCTTTTCATTCCCTCCCTCCTATATTCTTTATTGAATAATGCTTTCTCCAATTCTAAAATTTTCCCTATAGAAAGTCCTTCCCTACTGCTCATCACAGAGAATACAGAAAAGCCCAAACAGTGAGACTCGGTCCGACCGAGCCTGTCCTGGGGAGGAGCGGTGCATGCCCAGCCTGCTGCTCTCCGTAGCGAGACCAGGGGAGCTCCTCATTGAGCAGAGTGTCAGTGTCGAGTGAAGAGCAGAAGGGAAGAGCTGAATTTGAGTGGAAATAAGGACGGAAACTTTCTTGGGATTTGGAGAAAGAAGAGGGTAATACATACTAAACTCTGTATTGTTCTGGAAAGAGCAACCTGTGTACTCAAAAATTGGCCAAGGAAGATTGATTTGCATGGATTAGCTGTACACAGGAGTAGCCATCTGCTCCTACAATTTTGAAATGCTCAGGTTGTAAAGTGCCTGATCAAACACGTTCAGATAGGACTGGTGGGATGCAAGTTGATAAAGAAATCGTCTATCCACCAGTTACAAAGGTATCTTATGACACTTTTGCAATAACCAAGATGCAGCGTTCTACTTTGTCTCCATCACATTTCAGTATGTGATACTCCCTGCAGGGGTGGGCTTTCAGCAGCTATAAAGCAAATTCAACTGCAGAGTTGGCCCTACTGGAATGAGGTAATTCCTGAAGACAGTGGAGACGTAAGTGCACACAGAGCTGCAAACCCTCTATTGTAACACTCCACAGATATCCCAGTTCTTTTCCTGTAAGTTTTCATTCCTCTTAATTGATGACATTTTGAGTTCTATGAAAAAAACAACTTAGGCTGTCAAAATATGGACTCTCTAATTTCATGGCGCAATCTATCTTTATAAACTGTTTTCTTTGGCCAGAAATGATACAACAGTTTCTGATCCTCTTTCATATGTCACATCAAAGCATGCCCATGCATCCTTATAAGGTCTTGGATTTGTAGGCATTTTGTGAGGCCAGTCTTCAACCAAAATTACTTAGACTAAATTGTGCCACAGGGTTAGTATGCTTCCATTATGAAACATCTGAGTGTCACAGAAGTATGACTTGTTCCCATCACCCCTAATGCTGTTTCAGGGAAAAAGACAATAAAAATAAAAGCTAACATTTACTGATAAGCTCACTGTGTGTCAAGCACTCTATTAAGCCCTTACACAGATTATCTTACTCAATCTTCACTATAGACCAAGATATTGATATATTATTGTTATTAACCAAAGAAAGCTATGACGGACAGTTTAAATAACTTGTTCAATATGAGGCATTGGATGGTGGTGGCACCAGGATCTGCAGCCTTGCTCCAGAGCTGACAGTCCTAACCACGAACGTGCCACCCTAGATGTAAGGACCAAGAGTAAATATCAGTGCAAAGGCTAATTCTTCCAGAAATCTATCCATTTTGCAGTTCAAAAAAGCCTTTTTAAAAGTGACTAGGGGGGTGCCCGGGTGGCACAGCCATTAAGCGTCTGCCTTCGGCTCAGGGCGTGATCCCAGCGTTATGGGATCAAGCCCCACATCAGGCTCCTCTGCTATGAGCCTGCTTCTTCCTCTCCCACTCCCCCTGCTTATGTTCCCTCTCTCGCTGGCTGTCTCTATCTCTGTCGAATAAATAAATAAATAAATAAATAAATAAAATCTTTAAAAAATAAAAAAATAAAAATAAATAAAAGTGACTAGGCCAAAAGAAACCAAACGTTCATCCCTGATTGTCCAGAGAAGGTTCCATTAACCTGTAACAAGAGTTTGTGGAGGTAAAAATGCCGCACACAAGATATCATCACGGTGCTGGATTCCTTCTTTCCATTTTTCAGGCTGGATGAAGAATTGATTGCAGTTTTGCAGTCGAAACACAGTGATAGCCCTAGTAAAAAGGAAGTCGAATTTAGCTGTGGATCCAAACATGATAAAGATCTTGAGTCACCAGTATGCGCTTGTCATCCGTAATCCTGAACCTCCCACATTAAACTTTTTTTAAAAAAATTATTTTCTCTTTGAATTCCCTGGTACATTATGAATATTTAATATTAGAAAGTTAATTATCCTCTCATAGCCATTAACACCAAACATGTATGCATTTATCAGATTAATTATCTATCACCAAGCCTCTAAAGCAAAGTTTCCCCATACAGGTACCATAGAACTACTAAGAGTTTTTTGACAGTAACAATAAAAAAGGAGATGAGTCTGTGAAGAGATAATATTTGGTAGTTTAAACAAAATTAGTAAGGTTTCTTTTCATTAGAGATTCTAGAGTAGTTCACATGTTAACATGCCCTGTGGCATTTTCCGGACTTACCTGACCGCAGAGTCCTATGTCAGATAGCATCACGAAGAGCTATAGTTTGTGAAACACACTTGGAAAATGCCACTGCAAAGGAATAGGACTCTGGACAGACACATTTTGAGCAGAAATAATAGTTTTAAAAAGACCACTATCTTGGAGCACTACTGTGAATTTGACAGGCCAGAATGGGCAGGAAACAAAACGCCTGGGGCCTGGTAGGGAAGGGAAGAGCCTGAACATTAGATTGTGAGGCATCAATACCACCTTGTTTCCACTTGATGTTTGAAGTTCTGGCTACCGGACTGTACTAAGCCTCTCTCTCCTTCTAGAGACGTACACATCTCCAGTGAGCGTTAGTAACCACAGGCGTGGTGTCTTCACCCTCACTCTCTCTTCATCTACCCGAAACCTTGCTTCTGTACCCACCACCCCAAAGGTCTCCAAATTGCTCCATCACTGTAACTCTTCACTCTCTGAAGGATGTGGCTTTCCACTCCTGAAAATTCTTTTCTTTCCAGTATATACTGCTTCTCTTCCTGCCTCCCTGATCTTTTATTCCCCATTCTCTATTTTCTTTTCCCTTCTTTATTCCCTTCTTTCAATATAGACACTCCTTACTGTCATTCCTCTCTTCCTTTCTCCTACTCAAATGGGCTCATTCAGGGATTCTATCTACCACCACAAATTGTAATCTCGCGTCTATGAAAATGGTTCCTAAATTTATCTACATTCATAACTTTCCCCAGTGTTGAGAAGTTCCCACTTGCCGGGTGGTCATTCTGTATAATGTCACCATCAGCAACATATCAAGAAATCAGAAGTTTTCATCTTCCATCCACACCAGGCCTCAGTCCTAAATTCCCTAATTTGGTTGCCAGACCAGCAGTCCACCTTCCTGTGTGTTCTCTTGCTTGGTCACATCAAATACTTAGATTTCCCCTCTGGGATATGTTACCATACTCATTCCTTCCTTTTTAGTTTAAACAGCCAATGACAGCTTCCTAGTTCTGTGCTCACTACCTCATCGCTGAATGATTGTAACAGCCTCTTAACCAATGTCATTGTCTTTAGTCTACCCACCTCTAGCACATGTTTTACTCTGCCACTAGATTAATCATTCCATTTGGGGGCTTTTCATCTATATTCATTTCGCAAACATTTTTTTTGTTTCCATGTGGAAGTCCATATTCAGGTACTGCAGGAGATAGAGCTATGAGCATAAAATGACTAAAATAAAACTTTTTAAAGCTAAAATACTTAAAAAAATACTTAAATACTTAAAATAAAAAGTGAAATGTGGTAAATGCCACGGAAGTACTGATTAATTGCCAAGGAAGCCCCGCTATAGAAATCACAGAAGGTTGAGTGAGGGGTCATTTTTGAACTGGACCATAGCAGGTGAGTGGATTTGGAAGAGGAAGGCACTCTAGGCAGAGAAAACAGCTTGGTCAAATATAAGTCTAGTGCCTCATTAAAAAACGTTTATTAGTTTTCCATTCTCTACACGGCATATTTTAAACATGCAGGCTTATTATTCAAGACCCAATACTATTTGGGTCCAATCTACTTTTTTAGAATTAGTTCTCTCTATTCTTCCACCCTTGATATTCAAAGTAAAATATAAATGCCCAGGTGAATATTTGACAGAACAACTGGAAGCCATAGGGTAAATATGGTTCATCTTCCTAAGTGTTAATTTTATTTAAAGAGTTTGGGGACAATATTTTTATTTTAAAATAGGATAGATGAATTTATATAATAGAATGCAAAATTCACCTGGATTTAAAAGGTAGAATACAAGGCCTCAAATAAATTTCTTGCTTATAGGAGCTGTTTCTGAACTGCTAGAGGTATTCAGAGGCTAAGTTTCTGAAGCACGCTTTCTTGTTCAACACAAATGATACCTTTATTGTTCTCTAAGCACCCTTCACATTTTTAGCTGCTTTGTTTTCATTCATGATGTGCTCATCCATCCCTCTATGGACTTCCTTTCACATACAGTCCGACATCTATCTATCCATACACCCATTCTCTAAGGCCCATCTTGTTTTGGTAGGCTTCCTTAAGAACTAGACTTGAAAGACATATTTCCTTCTTCTCCTCTCTCACACTGCTCACATATATATAATAAATATATACAGTTACACTCCTCTGCTAGATTATAAATTCTTAGAAACCAGGGATCTTGTCTTATTCTGTAACCCCATAATAACAATCATTGTGACCTGCTTATAGAGGGTATTCAATTAATAATTGTCAATAAATGAAAAATTCTCTGTCCAAATGTCACCTCCTTAACTGAGCCTTCTGTGACCAGCCTATCTAAAGACTCTCCGTTGACGGTTAATATACAAAATATATATATTGGGGCGCCTGGGTGGTGCAGTCGTTAAGCGTCTGCCTTTGGCTCAGGGCGTGATCCTGGCGTTCTGGGATCGAGCCCCACATCAGGCTCCTCTGCTGGGAGCCTGCTTCTTCCTCTCCCACTCCCCCTGCTTGTGTTCCCTCTCTCGCTGGCTGTCTCTGTCTCTGTCAAATAAATAAATAAAAAATCTTAAAAAAATATATATACAAAATATATAAAGAATTTATGCAACTCAACACCAAAAAATCCCCAAATAATTCAACTAAAAAATAGAGGATATGAATAGACATTTGTCCAAAGAAAACAGACACTTAGAAAGATGTCTAGTATCACTAATCATCAAGGAAATGTAAATCCAAACCACTGGGTGGCTCACTTGGTTGAGTGTCTAATTCTTGATCTCAGTTCAGGTCTTGATCTCAGGGTTATAAGTTCAAGCCCTGTGTTGGGCTCCACACTGGGTGTGGAACCTAGTTTAAAACAATCACCACCACCACCACCACCACCACCACCACCACCACCAGTTATATAACACCTCGCACTTGTCAGAATGGCTAAAAACACAAGAAATAACAAGTGTTGGAGAGGACATAAAGAAAAAAGAGCACCCATGCACTGTTGGTAAGAATGTATATTGGTGCAGCCACTGTAGAAAGTAGCCATTGTAGAAAACAGTATCGAGGTTTTTCAAATAATTAAAAATAGAATTACCATATGATCTAGTAATTCCACTACTGGATATTATCCAAGAAAATGAAAACACTAACTCAAAAAGATATATGCACCCCTATGTTTATTGCAGCACTATTTACAACTGCCAAGATATGGAAGTAGCACAAGTGTCCATCCATAAGTGAATGGATGAAGCAAATGTGGATAAAAAGGATACACACACACACACACACACACACATAAAAAGAGAATGAATAAAGAATGAAAGAAGAATGAAAAAAGAATGAAATCCTGTCATTTGCAACTACATGGATAGATCTGAAGGGTATAATGCTAAGTGAAATAAGTCAGTCAGAGAAAAACAAATACCATATGACTCCACTCATATGTGGAAGAAACAAAATAAATGAACAAAGAAAAAAAGACACAAACCCCAAAAAGGCTCTTAAATATAGAGAACAAACTAGTAATTGCTAAAAGGGAAATTGGTGGGCGGATGGGCAAAATAGGTGAAGGGGATTAAGAGTACATTTATCGTGAGGAGCACTGAGTAGTGTTAAATATACTTCAATAAATAAAAGAAAAGAAAATTTGAGGAGGGGAGCACTATTACTTACTTACTTGGATTTTTCAATCAGAATAAAACTTGATTTAAATTAAAAGATAAAGTGAAAACGCTCCCTCTTGAGTCTCTCATCCCTCACCCTACATCATTTCTCCTTATTACACTTATCATTAGGTGATATTGTGGTCTATATTTACTTGTTTATTTACTGTCTCCACTACCAAAAATAAGCTCTAGGAGAGCAGAGACTTTGTTTATTTCCTTTCTGTATCAGCAGTGCTTAGAATAGTACCTAGCACATAATGGGCATTTAATAAATATTTGTGGAATTGATATATGGATTATTCTTTCTTTAAAAAATCAATAATTTTAATACTAATATTCTTTTAATAATATTAATATGAGGCTTAGCAAGGTAAGATACTATAAATAAGGTACTTTGAAATTCTGAATTTGCCACGAATCTCATAAGAGCTTTACACGCATATATTTTTAATTTTTTCTTTACCAAATGGTAAGTTTGGTTGAAGAGATTACCCTTTGGGGATGGAGTGAGGTGGGAGTGAGAGGGAAGAGGTCAACCCCATATCTCTTCTATTATCTCTCAGTCAAAAATCAATGTCAAATGTCTTTTTGCCAAGATACCCATTTTAACTAGATATATTTAGGTAATACGAGTCAAAGGCACAAAATGCTTTCCATAAGATGGTATAAAAACTATCCCTTCCGATATTTGACCTTGTGTGTCAAAATGTTGAGAAACTAATTAGCTGCCATCATTCCCTTAAAAACCTAACCTGAAACTTTCAACTGAAATGACAGTTATCCTTAAAATACCTTAAGAATCCACACTGTATTTCTCACTTTGTCCATTTCAAAGATAACTTTTTTTTAAGTTTGTACTTTTGCCAAGAGTTAAATTGAAGTGCAGAATGAGCCAATTTTAAGGCATTTTAGGAGTCTGAGAGATTTGTTCTCTTGACATTGAAGGAGTTTACTAGCTCCATTCCACACTTCCCATCTGAGATCCTGAGTCACTGTGTCATCTGTGAAGATGATCAGATCTCTTGCTCAGAATGTAGATATAATGACCAATTCTGTGAGAAAAAATTAATTCACCTGTCAAGTACAAAAAAAGTACAAAAGAGAAAAAAATGTTTAAAAAAACAACTTTTTTTTTTTAGGATGAATAAACTGGGAAAATAACTTCTACCGGAACTTATCATGTAGTCATTGCCATGGAGAGAACAAAAGAATACAATCAACTATTTGTTCCCTCAGAGGCTAATTGTTCATGTGATGTTTGTCCAATTATCATAAGAATCTATCCTTGTTCAGTCCGTTGTGCTTTTTAGGCTTAAAAAAGGTATCTCAAAGGCAGAGAATGAGTTCAATATAAATCACTTCATTTTTTTTTTTTCCTAAAATTCTTGGAGTCAAATTTTGTACCCCAAAGCCATCATAAAATTAGATTTGAGGATTATTTATGAAATTCCAAATAAAAGTTATTTCCCCCTCCTGACTTCCAACATGGTTATTCAGAGTAAGTTACACTTTGGAAATGTTCATTCTGGTTCTCATTCTAATAATAGAAACCAAGTGAGTCACACAGAATTATAGTTCCTTAGTAAAGCAATTATTAAGAATTTAATATCTTGTGATAGGTACGTTTTATTGTTGAGGAACTTCAAATCCCTAATCTAATTTCACTTAAAAATACTTTTAGAAATCAGGTTATATCAACAGCTATTTACTGAGCACCTACTTTTACAGAGCTTTGTGAAAGATGCAATCAATAATCTTTCAGAATCACTTGAACTTATACAAAAGATTCTCTTTTTTATATTTGTATAAGTCTAGTTATTTTACAGAGATAAAACCTTCATAAATAGAGGTTTTTCTTTTAACAGGAAGGAAAGAAATACAGTGGGAAAAACTAAAAGCCTGAGCCTATTTTTATAAAGTATAGAATCATAGAATTTTAGGGCAGGATAAAATCTTAAACTACTATGATTATTTACTTCATTTTATCAGAACTATACATATTACATGCAAATGCAAAGTTAATTGATCATCTATTCATTTAATTTTACCAATGTAAATATGACCAGGTATTTAACCAGGCATTACGTAATTGACCCTATGTCAATTCACAACTTTGTCTCTAAATATATTTTGCTTAAAATGGTAAGAAACATGTTTCTAGAAGTTCTGAATTTGGGGTTTCTTCTTTTTAACAGATTTGACATATTCTCTAGATATTAATGAATGCATTTCTAGAACATGGGCTCGAGAATTCAGGTTTTGCTTAGGACCATTTCACAGTGGCATTTATCATATCCTGCCTTGTGTGAGTTGACTCCCCAATTAGAATCTGATGGCCATGAGAGCAAGATCATGCTTCTTCATATTCAGTCCACCGTAGTTCCTAACTCAGTGCTTTCTACCTAGGTGCAGTTTAAAAATATTTGTGGGAAGGATAAAGGAAAAATAATAGTAAGCTCAAACTTTGAGGTGTTAATTTTTTTTTATTTTTTATTTATTTATTTTATAAGATTTTATTTATTTATTTGACAGAGACAGAGACAGCCAGCGAGAGAGGGAACACAAGCAGGGGGAGTGGGAGAGGAAGAAGCAGGCTCCCAGCAGAAGAGCCTGATGTGGGGCTCGATCCCAGAATGCCGGGATCACACCCTGAGCCAAAGGCAGACGCTTAACGACTGTGCCACCCAGGCGCCCCATTTTTTTTAAAGTTCATTTTAATTTAAAACATATTTTTCTAAAATTTTTTAATTTAAATTAATTTAGTTAACATGTAGCATATTATTAGTTTCAGGGGTAGAATTTAGTGTTTCGTCAGTTGCATATAACACCCAGTACTCATTGATAAAACGTGTTTTTTATGTGTTTCTTCAAACACACAAAACTGATTCCCTAGCTTTGATTGACATAACCAACCTATTCAATCAGATTACTTGTTAAAGAGAATATAGTTGGTCTCCTATGACTTAATGACTGCATTTGTAACTCAGGAATGGTGAAAAGAGCGTGGACTTTGGCACGGGAATTCCAATTCAGCTGCCTACTAGCTTTGTAATGTTGGCCAGACCACTCATTTTCTCAAGCCGCATCTTCTTGCTTGTGAAAGAGGACTGGTGATATTTACATTCCTGGTTTACTGTAAAGAGAGAATAGACTTGAATAACTATCCTGCTTACTTCTTATCCAGAGTGTGACCATGAGTAATTAATCTAATTCCCAGATTTCCTGTTATCTAATAAACATTAATTAAGTCATTCAACAAATATCATTGAGCATCCACTAAGAATCAGACACCACACACACACACACACACACACACACACACACGTTAAATGCTATAATCTAGTTCTGCGTTTTTTGTTTTGTTTTTGTTTTTTAAGATTTTATTTATTTGAAAGAGAGAGAGACAGCCAGCAAGAGAGGAACACAAGCAGGGGGAGTGGGAGAGGAAGAGACAGGCTCCCAGCAGAGGAGCCTGATGTGGGGCTCCATCCCAGGACCCTGGGATCATGACCCGAGCCGAAGGAAGACGCTTAACAACTGAGCCACCCAGGCACCCCAAGTTCTGTGTTAAATAAAGTACAGGAAGCTAGATAGCACAAAGACAAATAGGGGGCATATTTCTACCCTGGGAGTAAAGAGAGATGTCCTGGTGGAGAACATGAATGAACAAGACCTGAAACAGGGATAACAGCCACAGGAACAATGTTTGGAGAGGGATTTCTAGAGAAGGGGAGAGAATAAAGGCAAGGGAGTATGAACAGTATGGTTTACATGGGAACGCCCTGATAGCAGGTTCCTATATTTGAGTTTGAAAAGTACCCAAGTGGGCACCTGGCTGGCTCAGTCAGAAGAGTGATCAACTATGCATCTTGGGGTCATGGGTTCGAGCCCCACATTGGGTGTAGAGATTACTAGAATATATCCACGAATGGGTAAGAATGATACTAAGAATAGATCCAGACCAGAGGGAGCTTCAAAGTATTTTATAGACAGTCTGAAAGGGGTTAAACATGGAAGTGACATAGATAGAATGCACTGTAGAAATTATTATAGGTAAAATGTGCAGAATCTATTTAAGAAATAAAATGGGGGCATTACTAGAGAAAAGGACAAATTGGAAGACTATGACATTCATCCAGGTAGAAATGATGCCCTGAATGATATAGTTGTAGTAGCAATAGGAACAGGTTTGAGAAATGTTTAGAATATAAAATAGGTAACACTACTTGTTTGTGATGTTAAATGAGAAGGAAAAACCAAGGTGGATATTCGGATCTCCCGCTGTTAACCAAAGCTCTGAAGCTAAGAGGAAGAAAGCGGGGTTTGAGGAGGGAAAAAGTAATAAATTCAGTTTAAAATATGTTGAATTTGAGATTGCAGGCAGACATGTCCAGAAAGCAAATGGATAAGTGAGCTTAGAGAGATAAGAGTTGACGATAAAGACTGAGATATCTATAAAATATTGCCTACCTTTCAAATGAAGCTAAGGATTAAGTTAGGTAATGTATGTGAAGGGCCTATTGTTACAAAGCACTTGAAATAAAATAAATCAGGTGCATATTTAGGTACCTTACTCAATAAATGTACTATCTACCTTATCCTCGGCAAAATTATCAAACCAATCTCTTTTTTAGGTAGGGCCTGAAGTTAAACCTATAGCTTAACTTAAACAACCTCCCTCTAGGTTTTAAAGAAAGCTTAATAAGCTGTCAATCTTCCAGCTATTTCTTCTCTAATCACTAAACTCTTAAAGAATTGGCTTAATGGACCATCCTTCCCCCACTATAACCAGTTGACCTGTCCTCTTGCTACTTTGTTAAATGCCTCCTGATATAAAGGACCCTGCCAAATTCTGGTAAAATCTGCCCTAACATAAGGGCTTTGACTTAGGAAATATAATTTTTTTAAGATTATTTATTTGAGAGAAAAAGAGAGTGCCTGTGCGCGCGTTCACGAGCAGGGGGAGGGAGGGTCAGAAGGAGAGGAACAAGCAGACTCCCAGATGCCAGGGCTCGATCCCAGGACCCTAAGATCATGACCTGAGCCAAAGTCAGTGGCTCACCTGACTGAACCACCCAGGCACCCCAGAAATAAACTTTTTAAATCTACCAATATAAAAGCGAAATAATACAATTGAGGATGCATTCCTTCAACTTTCAGTTCTAAGTAGAGATCCAAATCCTGACAACATTGTGGAAGATGGAAAAGATGGGGAAAGATGGAAGGAGTGGTAACTGTTCCTTCTCTCATTTCAGTCTTCCCAAAACTCCCTAAGATTATCGAAAGTCACCACCACCCATCCAGAGAGAGCAGAACATCAGGTGTTCCTTTCCGTCCACCCTCCCTCCCTCCTTCTTTTCACTCTATGCCTAATGTGGGGGCTTGAACTCGCTAGCCAGAGATCAAGAGTTGCACACTCTATGGACTGAACCAGCCAGGCGCCCCAGGTGTTCCTTTAAACCACTTCTAAAGGACTCTACTCATTTCATCTTTTAAAACTGACTTGCATAAGCAATCAAAAAAGCCTTACCTTTGATGCTAATTTCTAACTATGGATATCTTAAAAATATAATTAAGAAAACAGTGTCTCCAAACTTTTGACTTACACTGATGAATTCTTAAAATTCTTTTTTGTTATGTTCAAAATTTAAGTTGGACCAGCTGTATACTTCACATCTACCATGCCGTAATATTTGAGAATTAAACTGACTTATTGCCACAGACTAATTATAGAAATACTTAGGCCATAGTCTGTTGAGAGATAAGTCATTAATGGATCATGATTGTTCCTAGGATGTGAAGAAGCCTTGTCTTTCAAAGGTGAGGATTACTCAATTCGTTCTTGATATCAAGTAGAAAAATCTGGATTATACTTTCTTTCCTAATAGTCAAACTACCCCTGAAAACTGAGCTGTAAGTGGCATTATGTTTTCTAGTCTGCGTATGCACATTTGCATTAGAAGGAAAAGCCTTTCCTGTGATCAATAAAAGTCCCCAAATATATACTGCTAATTTTCTAGGTATAAAATCTGATTTGGATCCTAGCTTCAAATCATTAAGATCAAAATTCCATAGTGAATAATGTTGGGCAAATTACCTATTAGAGCCATATTTTGTGAACTGTTGAATTCATGGACAATGTATTTTCTGCAAATATCACACTTTAATTTTCCTAGTGCTTATACAATGCCATAGAAAAGGTCCTGTTTATGATCCCTTGGTTCTCTCAGGAGAAAAAGAAAGAGAAGTAATTTTCCTTATAATGAAATGGAAGAATTGCTCCTCGAGAACAGTAAGCAGGCCGTGAAAGGCCTCCATCTGTACTGATATGAAGGAAGTGCTAATACAGAATCCCGTGGTCTATTTCCCTCTTTGCTGTAATTTAAAACAAGTTAACAAGAGAGGAAGAAATCAGTTTCCTTTATAGTTGAAAGAATATAATTTATACATCAGGAATTTATTGACCATAAAATTTAGGAGACTTTTGGAGTTAGTACTCAGGAAGTGGTATTGTGTCCCTGTCTGGAATGGTTAAAGAAAAAGATTCCAAAAGCCAGAAGAAAGCCTTCGAACACCTCTCAAAGCTGCTTGAGCTACGTGATCTTATAATGTTTTCGTTACTAAGCATTGAGTCAATCGGACCAGTTTTCACTCACGTAGCTCACCAGCAAGTTAATGACTCAGAATCAGTCAAGATTTCTATGTTCTTTTATCTTTTAGATTCTGATTCAAAGAAAAACATTCTCCTTTTGCCTTCCTGCAGTTTCGCATGAAGCACGTCATACCTCTCCCAGCCTGTAACCAGTATCGTCTTCTTCAGAACCAGGATCTGTGAAATATCCACAGCTCCCTCTCGCCCAACATTTAGTGTGTGGTGACAGTATCCACTGAAGTCCCATACCTTTAAGAGAAAAATTTAAGTCACCTTTGAGACAAGAACAGAAAATGTCTTCTTCAGTGAGTAAAATAACACAGTGTAATAGGATTGTTTTACACTTCTGTGTTTATATCCTGGACTACGGCTGAATCACTTAGAGTATGTCATAATTAAGAAAATCCTCTCACCGTTTAAATTTACCCATTACTTTTGTTATTCTACTTGTAACCCGATCAATCTATTCTAATGATAGCTGATTGAAAGGCTTTAAAGGAGTAAGTATTTTTGAGGGGAAGACTATAAAATCATGCAAAGCCACATTTTGGAGTCTGCTGAAATCCTGCTTCTTTCTCTAAGTGTATGTCTCTAAATTTCAGTTTCCTCATTTATGACACAGGACACTTAGTCCTCCGAGACATCTGGAGGATTAAACATCTAATACAGAGCCTGAAACACAGTCCTTATGGATAGGTTTCCCATCTTCTCCGGTAAAATGTCCTGTTGATAGTGGATGCCAGACCCAGCCCTCCAGAGGAACAAGCACTTGGGAGTTTACCTCCTCGGGCAGGTGGTGAGGACCCAGGCCCAATGGGTGAACTTTACAACAGAACATCATTAGGTCACCAGCAGTTAAACCTAAGCCCTGTAGTGACACATTGTTGGTGCATCATCCACAAAGAGCAGTGGGCACTATCAAAATTAAATTGCATATACCCATTGAGTAGACTCCCTTCGACTTTTAACTTCTAGAAAATCACCTCACAGAGGCGCTTACACCTGTGAAATGACATATTTTGAATATTTTTATACTCCTGAAGCATTGTTTATAGAAGCTAAATACCTAAATCAAACCAGTTGCTCAATAATAAGGGACTAAACAGTCAGAATATGGACTATCTATACAGTAGCATATACAGTAGCCATTAAGAATATGTCATTTCTATATTTCTAAGCTCTGCCAAAACTGAACCAGCTATGGAACCTTAAGCAATTTGCTTTATTTCCTTGGGCTTTAGTTTCCTCCTCATAAAACTGGCATAATAATAGTACCAAGTATATAGAGATATATGTGGGGGGATGGGGTGGGGGTGTGCATTTACGGGTGTGTATGTATAAAGTGCTTAGAATAGTACCTCGTTCTTAGTAAGCATGCAATAAAAGTTAGCTAACATTATTATTATTGTATGCATTCATGTGACTCAATGTCCACGATAGAAAAATGCAAAATGCAGAACAACATAGATCTTGGGCTGCCCTTAAGAAGAAAATGCTGCCCTTTCGCTAAAAGGATGCACGAGAAATCAGTAACAGTGGTAGCTGCAAGGGAGGAGCTGTGAACAGAGGTGAAAAAGAAACTTTCTTCCCACTGTGTAACTCTTTGATATTTCAAATTTTATTGTATGATTACATTAATTATTCAAAACATTAATTAATTAAAAATCAGATACTTCAAAACCGTGATAAATAGGGCAATACTTTTAAATCTTGGATGACATAGGTACTGGTTTTGGATTCTAAATTATAAATGAGATTGGAAAATGTCATTCATTCTTGTCTCTTCACAGAATATGAGCAGCTCAACCCTGATTTATGCATCTTACCTAAAGGTTGCCAAATTTCAGAATTCTGTTGTGCTATTATGATAAAGACAAATATACCTTCAAAAGCTGCGATAATACTACTAAATTCACATCAACTTCGACGATGCAAGGCTTGAGCTGAGATGTTGACGGGTACACATGCTCTTTACCCATGTCACTTTGTTTTCCTCTAAACGCAGCTCTTATCAAACCCACTTAAAATAATACCCACAAATAGGTATTGTAAAGATTTGATTGTCCCCAGGTCCAACTAAGTCCCTTAACTGGGATAGTCTGCAAGCTTTTAGCAACATCTGCATGTCTGCCCTACTCTGGACTCTATAACCGGTTACTTTCCAAGAAAGGGGTAAAAGGAACCTAGGCTACTCATCTCATTTCTCAGTTCAGTCTCGTAATCCCAGGACCAGTCAGTGGGATACTCACTTGCTTCTTTTGCCTAAGCCTGTCTAAAACTCCAGCTAAAATTATTCCTGTTTTATTCCACCTTGACTACTGAGATTGGAATTGTCCCATTACCTTCATACATCTTATCAATTCTGTAAACTAAGTTACTGAAACCCAAGCTCCCAGTCCTTACCTCATGTCATTTAACCTTCCCAGAGGCCCAGCTCTGTTGCTTTCCAGAGATTCTCACTGCAACCCGCCATTGCACCTACGTCACACTGACACTGGCCAGCCTGAAATCCCCTGGAATTCTTGCCTCCAACTTTCATCATGTTCTACCCACATATCCAGAGAACTTTCTATTACCCTCCCTTGCAGCCTACTGGCATGCATCATACACCCCATCATGGAAGACATACCTCACTGATACCCTCTGATTCTAGTTATGACAGAAGTTTGAGAACCATTCAAAGCTTATTCTGAGAAACTGCCTTCTGTTGCCTCTAAGTGTCACAAGCCATCTTCAGTCAAAGACTGTCAGTAGTCTCAGAGTTGAGGGGAGTAGAGAGGATTCACTGGTGGGCATGATTTCAGATAGCAAATATCTAAGCTTTGCATGAATATTTGATAATTTTTGCAAAGCATAATAGCACGTTTCTCCCAGAAGAAATTAGTAATAGTTACAAAACAAGAAAAGTGGAAGTATTAAATACTGTTTAGAATGATAATAGATAAAATGATGATTGTTCTGCCTATGATCCTTCTTTACTGTCTCACTTTCCTTCACAAGAAAGTGCAAATTATAACATGGGTTGATTTTAAAATATTCATTTGCCCCCAAATGTGCATCTATGCTATTTTAAAAAGTTTTCTTGGTTGCCCTGATTTCTCATTTTATAAACTGAGAAGAAGAAAACTAGAGATATTAGCTGAAGCATAGGAAAATTATTCGGACTTCTTATTCCCCAAAGTAGTCCTCTATCCAGAACACTGGAACAGGCTTTCTGAAATAAGTAAGCCAAGTTGTGTTTTTTATTTTAAATAATTTATTCAGAAAAATCATTTATTCATTGTTCCACAGAGGTTTGGTTTTTTTTTTTTTTCCCTAACAGCTTTGTTATTAAATGGTGTGAGTTATTTAAGTCTTCTCGCCTCATGTTTCCTCTTGCATGGCCAAAAAGGCAAAAACAAATATAGCTAGAGCTGTGTCTCCTCACATAGTATTTCAGCCTCCTCGTATCTGGATAGAAAAGCATCACTGTTTCTCACCTTTATGGTCCCATCTGTGCTGCCAGTCAAAAGCCGTGTCTCATTTGCATCAAGGGCCATAGTGCTGATTTCTGCATTGCCATGGCAACCAGTAAACTGTTTGATTTTCTGCCCAGTGTCTATCATCCAGAAAGAAACAGTAGATCCCACGTCCGAGCTGATTACCTAAGATAAAATAACCTCGTAAAGAAATTAAATATAGTCCCAGAATCCACCATTTTTATTTCAATAAAAATATCTAACCTGTGAATTTCCATGACTGAGATCCCTCCCCAATCCATAATAGTTAGAGACATATTTGTGATGTGTTTCCTTTCTTTTTGTTAAGCTGATAATATTTCAATTCCTAAGCCAGAACTGAGGTAATGAAGTCATGATTCTCTTTACCAGCAAAGACAGGCATCTACTTCCCTTACCCACCATTCAGCTGACTGTCCAGAGGCCATCCTGAAATCAAATCCTACTGAAAATAAACTTAAAAATCTACTGCATTTTAATGAGAAAGCTGATTTTATTAGTCATGGTGCTCTGACACTATTTACTATATGAAAAGAAGCATTTTACTATATTTCACCTTCCATTTAGCATTCAGAAAAGAAAGCACTACCCGACATTATGGGGAAAAAAGTTAATTTTAACAAATTGATAGAGCTATTACTTTCAATGCCATTAGCCCCTTTCTTCCTCCTCTCTGAAGGTGCTGTATATATTTTTACAGCTAAAAACACAATTATTGATGGGCCACTAAAAACAAAGAACACGGGAAGGTTAAATATAAATCTGCATATACACTCCAAGAGGAAGGCAACAAAACAAACGCTAGAAGGGATAGGATTATATATAGTAGCCGGACAGTAAGAAATTTTATGGTGGCAAGTAAACTGCTAATTTCAGTTCCAGGTATTTAGGCACCCTTTGGGAAGTTAAAATCACCTCATCCATTTGACTTTGGGACCCAAAAGAATGAAAAGCAAGCAAGCAAAAATACTGAACCCACAAATAAGTAGATAGGAAATTGCCTGAAGCAACATCTAGACTTTGAGAAAACTTAAATCATGTCTTTAACTGCATAGGTACTGATTACCATTGTATAAATGTAAATTTATCAATTGTATGCTAATTTGGGCATCGCATTTTTGTAATTAAATGGGTTCCAGTTTATCGAATGTATATTCAGAAGGCCTGGAGAGCCAGCCATCACAAGTGCGTGCATGCATTCATTCGTCTTTTGGGCACGCACTGAATGTCCACTCCACGCCCAGCTCCGTGAGGACAGCAGGGATTCACTAACGAATCCCTGCTCTGAAGGAATCTATAGTCCAGGCTTGAATATTAAAATCACCTGGGGAACTTTATAAACCGTGACTGTATACCAGATCAGAGACTCTCATTTAACTGAACTAAGAAGGAGCATTTTTTAATGAGCTGCCCGGCTTACTTAAGTCTGCAGCCTGGGTTGAGAACTATCAGTCTAGGTAAGGAAACAGACAAGAAACAGATAAAGGCCAAACAATCCTATAAGTTTAGAGGTCTCCCCCCTGGTTGCGGCAGGGGCACAGAGAGGAATATCCAAAATCTTCTCACTGGGATGGGGGATGGGGAATGAAAGGTGAGGAGGGCCAATCTGCGATTGAAGATAGGAACATGTATTTATTGGATGCCAAGCCCTTCACACTATCTTACTTGATCTTTATAAAAACCCTGTAAAATAAATAACGTTATCACCCTCATTCTACCAGCGATGAAATTGAGATTCTAATCAGCTAAGCACTGTTCCTAAGCTTATATAACGAGGTTTAAATCATGGGCTGTCTAGGACAGACACATCATAAGGCTTTCTACAATCCAGCATAGTATCCCAGATAATTAAGAATGTGCTTAGAAGAGAGAACTTGGAGAATATCCTAAGCACGAGAAACAATATGTAGTGTAATGGAGCCAGAGTGCAGATGATGAGGTAAATGGTGGAATGCCAGGTGAGCTCTGGCAGAGGCAGCAAGCTCTGACAGATAGTGGAATCCCTGAAGAGCAATGCTAGAGTTCTTAACTATAGAGAACAGACCCATGGTTACCAGAGGGGAGGTGAGTGGGGGGAGGCGTGGACGAGGCAATGGGGATTAAGGAGAGCACTTGTTGTGATAAACACTGGGTGCCGTATGGAATTGTTGAAGCAATATATTATACACCTGAAACTAATATCATGTTGTATGTGAATTAACTGAATTAAGTGTTAAAAAAGAGCAATGTTAGAGAATAATGAGTCATGTGTATGAAGTTCTTACTGCGATAGGGACCTTAGCTTTCATTGGATGGGCAGCAGAGCGTATGACTCAAAGTTCACAGCGATCATTGTTCTGGATGAGGAGGGGGGTGATACGGCATTTTTTGTTCATGGGTTTGTGAAGGCACTCCCGGCAGTAGCGTGGAGAACAAACTGGGGTTGTAGGAAGACCATGTGGGGGCTGCTGTGATGGTCCAGGTAAGAGACGTTCACCTGAAACAGCAGTTCAGTGGTAAAAAGGAGAGGAGAGACTGGGAAATAAAAGGGCCACGATTTTGCCACATTTATGCTCAGCAAAGAACTGATTGTGAACACGTGATCTCTTGTAGCCTTTTTTCCCCTGAAATTACAACTCCGAATCAAACAACTTCTTAAATGATGTAAAACTCTACGTACGTTACACATTTTCCCTCCTGAAATCAAAAGTAGCTTAAATATTTAATTACCATTGTTCAACAATAGTATAATTTCTAGGACAAAATGGCGTGAATCTTGAAATAATGTGCCCTATCTCTTCAATTATCACCTCAGGTACTGACTGTGTTTCTATTTGCTTTGATTTCTGCAACATGCCTGGTAGGAGCACTGAGTCTGAAGACAGGATGCCAGCATTTGAAGGTCAGTTGTTTGACCTTGGGCTCATCACTTAATGTCTCTAAGCTTCAGTTCCCTCCCTTATGAACCAGAGAGAATCGCAGTAACTACCTCAAACCATTTTTAAGAGGTTTAAATAAGCTAATATTTGTAAAGCACTGTACATGGTATAAAATAAATAAGCCATAAAAGTTAACTAGTGTTACCAGTCTATTTAAGCTTTATTTGTCTGACTCTCTATTTTGGGTGATGGCACTTTTCATATCCAAACCAATTTAAGAAAAATATTTAATATATTGTTTTCTTTCAACTATGACAGCAAATATAGACAATTATAATTTTAGAAAGCAGATTGTAGATGTACACTGAAGTTTCAAATTATAACAGACCTGTGAATTTCTCACATAATTACTTAGGAATTTGAATTGTATTCATTAAAAACAAAATCGTGGAAACACAATTTTCCAAGCATAGTGAAAATTTGGATGGTGTTTTTTAAAGAAAAGGTTAAAGGTTGTGAGAGTTTTACTGTTTCTATTCAAAAAGTATTATTGAGAACTTATGTTAGGTATTTCAGTACTAAAAGATGGGCATTCCCTGACAAAAACAAACAATCAGAAAAGAGCAAAGTACAATGAGACCAGTGTTCAAGGAAAAGACCTGTTTACTTGTTCAACACTGGCATTGTCCACATTACAAAGCATCTAATCATCGACTGCCCCACTTTTATCTGTTGTAGACATTCAATCAAGAATTAGTAACTTTCACATTTTGCTGCTTTGCAGCAAAACTCTTCCTCCTTTGATCACCTGGCTGAGCCCCAACATGCTATTCATCAGTTTTTAGCACCTTTCTCTGCCATCTCACAATTTCTCATGAAATCTGAATCAATAATGACAACAGTGTAGAGCTGGTTGCATTTCATTCTATGGCCATCTGCCTTAAGGTGCAGTCTTGGGGAAGACAATGTGCTGAAAAACGAGGACTGACCATGTCACAAACACACCACCAGCATGAACCAGACTTCTGTCATTATGACAACGTCAGAATACAAGAAGAGCAAGGCAGGTGAAAAGACTTTCAAAGTTTGGTGAAAGAGGAGTGCATTTAACATCACTTGGCAGGTGAAGGAAGTGGTTTGACTACAGGATGGTGGGGACTTTATTTTTAGCAAGCTGTGATTTTCTCAGGAATAGAGCCCAGGAATGAGTATTGGCATCATATTTATATGACAGATTTTGATGATACCAAATCTTTTCAAGTTTTCAGTTCATTCCTGGCTGCTTCTTATCAGGTGAGACCTCAGCGGATGAGAACAGGGCCCCGGCAGTCTGCAGAGCAGAAATGACAGTACCTTAATCACTCCAGTGCAAGTGGGACTCAGGAGCAAACCGCTGTTCTCTGCCTTATGTACCCGAGTTAATAACCATTTAGGAATATATGGGTCTTTTTATCTCTCTCATCTGAAGCTGTCACAGCCAATGAGACAATTCTAAGAGATGTGAGGCTGTATCCACATCCCCTAATTGTTTTCTTGTAGTTCAACAACAGGAGGCATTTTAGTTGTCTTGATATACATTTCAAGTCCTAGGTCTAAGCAAGAAGGGAAATAAAAAATTACAGCAGCGGATTTTGCTGGCTACTAAGGGATGAGGACATTTGATTTAATTGCTGTTTATAGTTCTATTTTTCAGATGTTTCTGTGTTTGTGGCCCCATAATATAAAGCAGGTTACCTGTTTTATTTCTATCAAACTCTAGAAGTTACATCTCAGTAAGTACATCTAAGTCCTGGTACAGAAAAAGGGTTCAAATATTTTAAGGCAGCCATTCTCCACTTATAAATCTTATTTAGTACCTCTTTTAGGTTAATTTGTAGTTTGCTCTTGTAAATCAATGCCTTGATTTTATTGAACACCTACGATATGCAAGACACAGGATCTGGGTGTTGGGGATTCAGCAGTGAAAAACTCCTGATGCAGCCAGATGAGAAAATAAAAAGAGGAAAAGCTGTATAGCTATATAGATAGATATAGTCTAGTGGTGATAGCATTATGGAGAAAACTGTAACTGAGGCAGAGGTGGTGATCACTGGGAGGGACCACAAAGCTGGGGGCTCTGACAAAGCCTCCTTGAGGAATCATTTGAGGAAAGACATGATTAAGGTAAAGGAGGGAGCCATGCAGATACCTAAGTGAAGAAAGTTGTAGGCAAAAGAAACAGCAATACAAAGGCCCTAAGGTAATTTTCCTTTGGACATGCAGGGACCAGCTAGGAGATCAGCAATCCTAGGCAGTGTGAGTGACGGGAGGGGCCGCAGGCTGTGACCACCTGCGGTTGTTACACAGGCATTCAAAACACTCCCCACCTCCAAGAACTAGGGGCGAAGTCAGAAAAACATCACTTCCCCCTTTTTAGCTAACATTTATTTAGCTTTTACTACTGCTTTGTTCCGTGCATCTTTATATACAATATCCTCTGTCCTTTACAGAAAATCTACAAGGGGGATATTATAATCCTTATTTTATAGATAAGAAAACTCTGGTTTAGAGAAGTTAAAATCACTTGCTCAATGCAAAGTATTGGGAACTCTGACTCTAAAACCTCAACGCTTCCTTCATTCTAAACAAATAACTGAGAAAATACTCCTTCAAAAAGTAGTTGAGACTGCATTGGACATCCAGGTCCCAGTTCTTCATGCTCAGAAGTCACTCATCCTAACCATAAGTAAAAAAGCTAAGCAAACTAAAATAAATGACAGCACTTCTTTGATCAATAGAAATGAGGTCGCAGGGCAAATTGCTACTCCCAGAATTGAAGAGATCAACAGGCAAATAGAAAAAATTACAATTTACCATAGCAGGAACTCAGGAATTGGAAACCCCATGGGAAATAGTGCCAAGAGAGGAAAACCACCACTATAACTGACGAATTGCTGGAGGCTCCAAGCGGAGAAGCCCAAGAGTTAAAAATGCCTGGGGGAGCCAGTCATAGGGGGTCCCCACAATTTTATGAGTTTTATTTTGACATTAACGGCCAGATTTTTACTGTAAGATTGGAGGAAAATCCCCTTCTGCCTCTGGCAGAGGCAGAAGGAAAGAAATTATTTCAAAATACATTAGAGTAACTCTGTTCTTAACAAGGTTTGCCCTCAAGAGAAGCAGGGCCTCACGTGCTGGGGTTTTATCAGTGCTTACCTGATCTGAGGAAGGAAAATACCAAATTCTAGCTGACTGTAGTCTTCCTTTTGGACGTAAGTGTGGGGGACAACTGAGAAACATATGTGAAAAAAAATTAATTTAAAAAAAGCAGATGTCAAGTTCACAGTCCAGAGGCACAGGCTCATAAAAGACTGAGACCTAATGATAGGACTATAGAATTCTTCTCTGCCCCCACACCTCACCACCACATTTCTAAAGGCCTGTTACAGCAGTTCCTTTTGCCTGGTTCCTTATGTCCCACTATCAAGAAAAAAATTACAAAACATACTAAAAGTCAAAAACACAGTTTGAAGAAAGAAAGCAAGCATCAGATTCAGACATGGCAGGGATATTGGAATCATCAGATCAGAAATTTAAAATAACTATGATTTTTTAACATGCAAAAGGCTCTAATGGTTAAAGATAGCATGTGAGAACAGATGGGTAACATAAGCAGAGAGATAGAAATTCTTAGAAAGAACCAAAAAGAGATCTAGAGATCAGAAATGAAGCAAGCCTTTGTTGGGCTTACTACTAGACTGAACTTGGCTGAGGAAAGAATCTTTGAGCTTGAGGGTATATCAGTAGAAAACTCAAAAACTGAAAAGCAAAGAGGACAAAGACTGAAAACAAAACAAAGCAAACATTATCCAGGAACTGTGGGACAACTACAAAAGGTATAACATTCACACAATGAGAGTACTACTAGGAGAAGAAAAAAGGAACAGAAGAAATACTTGAAATGATAATGACTGAGAATTTTCCCAAGTTAGTAACAGGTACCAAATCACAGATCCAGGAAGCTCACATGACACAAAGAAAGATAAATGCAAAAATAATGACACGTAGGCGTATCAGAGTCAAAGATGACATCTTGAGAGAAACCAGGGGAGAAAGATAACTTCCTTCAAAGGAACAAAGATAAGAATTACATTTGAGCAGGACAACAACAGATTTTGCCGAGGATGCAGGAATAGCAAACCTTCTTACACTGTTGGTGGGAATGCAAACTGGTGCAGCCACTCTGGAAAACAGTATGGTGATTCCTCAAAAAGTTAAAACTACAACTAACCTAGGATCCGGCAATTGCACTACTAGGATTTACTCAAAGGATACAAATATACTGATTCAAAGGAATACACGCAGCCCAATATTCATAACAGCATTATCAACAACAGCCAAACTGTGGAAAAAGCCATCCACTGATGAATGGACAAAGAAGATGTGAGATAGATATCTAGATAGATAGATAGATAGATAGATAGATAGATAGATAGATAGATATAGATAGATAGATAGATGATAGATATAATGGGATATTACTCAGCCATTAAAAAGAATGTGGATGGAGCTAGAGGATATTATACTAAGCTAAATAAGTCAGTGAGTGATAGACAAATATCATATAATTTTACTCATACGTGGAATTTAAGAAACAAAACAGATGAACATATGGAAAGAAAAAAAAAAAAGACACAATCTTCCAAAACTCACACAAGAAGAAATAGACGTAAGACAAGTCCAAATAGGCCTATATCAATGAAAAAAATTAAATCAATAGTTAATAATGTCCCAAAACAGAAAGCACCAGACTGTATGAGTTCATTGGTAAATTCTATGAAACATTTAAGGAAGAAATGATACTAATTTACTACAATCTTGTTCAGAGGATAGAAACAGAGAGAATACTTCCTGACTCATTCTATGAGGCCAGTATTAACCCGATACCAAAACCAAATGAAAACATTACAGAAAAGAAAACTACAGTCCAATATGTCTCATGAACATAGATACACAAATATTAAACAAAATAGCAAATCAAATTCAACAATGCATAAAATGACTCATACAGCATAACCAAGTGATATATATCCCAGGTATGCAAGGGTGCTTCACATCTGAAAATCAATTAATTGCAATCCATCATATTAACAGGCTAAAAAAGAAAAATCATGTGATCATATTAATAGATGCAGAAAGAGCATTTGACAAAATCCAACATCTATTGAGATAAAAATTATCAGTAAACTAGTAATAGAAGAGATTTTTCCTCCATTTGATAGAGTATTTCCAAAAACTTACAGCTAATATCATACTTAATGGTGAGAAATGTGAAGCTTCCCTACTAAGATCAGGTAAAAGGCAAAGATGTTACCTCTCATCACCCTTTTTCAATATCATACAGAAACTTCATCTAATATAATTATACAAGTAAAGGAAATAAACAGTATAAAGATTAGAAAGGAAGAAATAAACTGTCTGTTAGCAGACAATATGATGCTCTATGTAGAAAATACGAAAGACTCAACAAAAAACTCCTGGAACTAATAAGTGATTACAGCAAGATTGCAGGATACAAGGTTAATATACAAAAGTCAATCCGTTTCCTATATAGCAGCAATGAAAAGTAGAATTTGAAAATAAAACTAAATACCATTTATATTAGCATCCACAGAAATTAAATACTTAGGCTAAGTATAATCTTAGAGAAATGAATAAGGTTTATATGACATAAAGTATAAAACTCTGATAAATGAAATCAAAGAACTAAATAAAGGGAGATATTCCATGTACTGTGGATAGGAAGACTCAATACTGTCAAGATCTCAGTTCTCCCCAACTTAATCAAAAATTCCATGCAATGCAAATAAAAATCCCAGAAAGTTATTTTGTGGATATTGACAAGACAATTCTAAAGTTCATATGAAGAAGCCAAAGACCCAGATAAGCTAACACAATATTATAGGAAAAGAACAAAATTGGAAGACTGACACTACCAACTTCATGATTTGCCATAAAGCTGCAATAAAGACAGTGTAATATTGGCATAAGAATAGACGGCTAGATCAATGGAACAGAATAGAGAGGCCCCCAAACAGATGCGCATAAATAGAGTCAACTGATCTCTGACGAAGAAGATAAAGCAATATAATAGAAAAGAGTAGTCTTTTCAACAAATGGTGCTGGAACAACCTGACATCAACATGTACAAAGATGACTCTAGACACAGACCTTACACCCTTCACAAAAATCAACAAAATGAATCACAGACCTAAAAATATAGGAGGAAATTTAAATGACCTTGGATTTGACAGTGACTTTTTAGATAAAACACTGAAGGTATGGTCCAAGAAAGAAGTCATTGATAAGCTAGACTTCGTTAAATTTAAAATTTTCTGCTCTGCAAAAGACACTGTCAAGAGAATGAAAAGATAAACCACAGACTGGGAGAAATTATTTTCAAAAGACATGTATGATGAAGCACTGTTATCCAAAATATACAAAAAACCCTGAAAATGCAACAATAAAACAACCCAATTTAAAAAATGGGCCAAAGAACGTAACAGACACCTCACCAAAGAACATAAACAAATGGCAGATAACCATATGAAAAGATGCTCCACATGACGTCCTTGGGGAAATAGTAAAATAATTACGTGATACTATGCGTCTCTCCCAATGACCTCGATCTGGAACACTGACAACATCAAATGCTGCTGAGGACGTAGAGCAGTAGGAACGTTCATTCATTGCTGGTGTGAAAGCAGACAGGTACAGCCACCTTAGAGGGCAACTGACATTTTTTTTTTTTTTTTACAAAACGAAACATATTCTTACCATTCGATCCAACAATCATGCTTCTTTATATTTACCCAAAGGAGTAGAAAACCTATGTCCACATGAAAGCCTGTTCATGGATGTTTATAGAAGCTTTATTCACAACGGCCAATACTTGGAAGCAACCAAGATGTCCTTCAGTAGATGAATGGATAAATAAATGGTGGCACATCCACCCAATGGAATACCATTCAACATTTCAAAAACTGAGCTCTCTAGCCATTAAAATACACAGAGGAGACATAAACGCATATTCCTGAGTGATAGAAGACGATCTGAAAAGGCTGTATGCTATAATGGTGGATGCATGTGATCATACATTTGCCTAAACTCACAGAATGTATCACACCAAGAATGACCCTAATGTAAACTGTGCTTATATTTGGTGACAATGATGTGTCAATGGAGGTTCATCAACTGCAACAAATGTACCACTCTGGTGGGGGATGTGGATAATGGAGGAGGGGATGCATATGGGAGGACAGGGTATATGGGGTATTTCCATACTTTCTACTCAATTTTGCTGTGAACCTAAAAGTGCTCTTAAAAAAAAATTGTTAAAAAAAAAAAAAAAAAAGGCCGAGACTGTGGTGATGAGAGAGGCTGAAGAAAGGGTCCTCTCCTACTCTTCTGTTGGATTTCATGCAACTTTATGGAGAATATTGGACAATATCCATCAAGGTTACAGACATAAATACTCTCTGACCCAATAATTTCAGTTTTAGGAATTTATTCTACAGATATTTCCTGACTCAGGCTAAAAGTTGTGTGTTTAAGGTTAAAAACTACTACGTTATTTGTCATATAAAATGCTGAAATCAATCTAAACTAATAAACTTTGGTACACCCATGTAATGGAACACTGTGCAGCTATAAAAAAGAAAGAGGATAATCTTCAGGTAATGAGGTAAGATGATCTGTAGGCTGGATTGTTAGGTGAAAAATCTATAGTACAGAACAGTGTTTCTCTACATAATATGCTATCATTTGTGTAAAAAACATTTAAAATAATATCAGTTCTTAAATATTAAGAATCATACATATCCATATTTAAAAGCAAGTCTACATATGTACCTCTGTATGAATAGAATAGCCCCGAAAGGGGGCTCCTGAAAGTCATAAAAACTGGTTGCCTCCAGGGAAGGAAGACGAGTAGGTAAAGATGGGTAAGAGGAAATTTTCACTGTGTACCCTTTTGTCCTTTTGAGTCTTATAACATTGAAATGCATTATTCCTTCCCAGCTAATCACATTTAAATATTCACGTGTGTGTGTGTGTGTGTGTGTGTGTATGTGTGCACATGTGTGTGCATGTGTGTGTTTTGGAGTAACCCTAAGACTAGGGTACTTCCCACGTCTCCAACAAGCGACCAGAGCTCATGGCCTCAGGATTGACATGTAACCAAGTACAGCCTTGAGCCGACCGCTGAAGAAAAGCTGTGTTAATAAAAGGAAGGTCACTTGGAGCCCAGCAAATAAGGCAGGCAAAGAGAAAGTTTTCATTAGTGTCCATCCAGTTCTGTTCAAAAGAGAAACTCATTGATTTTGCCCTAAATACAAGCACTAAAGAGGTATAATGTCTTGTAAGGTGGAGATAAATTTCCCTCAAGCTTGTCCACTTCCCTTTGCTTAGATTTACAATTACCAAGGGAACTACCAATTGAATTGGTTAGATTCTCAAATATCTCAATTCCCAAAAACTGGTGTGCAGAAAAGAGGACAGGAGATGCACAGTCACTAGAAAATTATAGCCCAGCCCCATTTTTAATGAATGATCTGGCTTGATGTTTGCTGTGATAGTGTGAGAGTTGGTCTCCAAGAAACAGCACCACTCTGGCTAAAGTGAAGAAGGTCTAGCCTTCAAATTTGCAAAGTCGACATCCCATGCCGGATTATGGGAACCTCACCAATGACCTCAGGGGTCCTGCTGGAGGCAGCCAGGCAGCTGCTGACATGTCTCTTTATGTAACTATGCATGTGATTAATATGTTTACTCTTAGAGATTGGGTAAAATGGTAAGATTCTGGGAGGCAATTTGTGTATCAAATTATCTAATATGCATATATTTTAACCTAGAAATGCATTCCTAAGATCTTACCCTAGAGAGATAAAGTCATGAGTGTGAATATATTTATGTACAAAAAAATTCATAATAGCAAAATTCTCAAGGCAAATGGATCAGTAAATTAGGATACGCATGTACAATGGGATACTGTGCTTTTTAAAAATGATGAAGTAGATCTACATTTAGGTACAAGGAAATATATTCCAATATATATGTTTTTTATTCCAATATATCATAGAATAAAAAAAAGTTTACAGAACCATATTTATATAAAATATTATATGCACAGAGAGATATTTAGAACGTGTTGATGATATCTCCTCAATATTTAGTTCCTTAAGTTTATTGCATGGTTTTAATTTCTTATAATAAGCACATAGTGTTTTATAAAACTAAGTTATTTAAATAAAAATGGTTAATATCATTATCTGCCAAAATGCATGACGCCTAAATATCTAGTCTGACAATAAATATGTCCTAGATGCAAGACAGACTGAAACATTATCTATTTTACAGAAACACATAAACCCACATCATTAAGATGAGAGCCATAAGGATAACTCAGAAATTTTATCTATTCCAGTTTATAGGATACCTACAAATACATTTTTTAAAGTTTCCTAACCTTCATGGGTTTTTAATAAAAGCTTCATTTAAGAACTCATTGCAAAGACAGTTCATTACAACTGCCCCCAGGATATTGAGTTTCTTTGATTCCTTCAAAATTAGGCATTCCAGGGACTCCTTCATCCTGTCCCAACTTGTTCTGCTGCTAGCTGTGAGGGCACGCTTTGCTGGGTGAAGAAATCATGTGGTTTCTTTTAAAAGATTTTGTGGGGCTTAACATCACTTTCTTAGATGAGGGTGCGGGGATATACCAAAAGGCAGGAAGGTAAAAGTCACAGAGGGCACCAAGTTGCTGTTACAGAGCGATGATGTGGGGTCTCCACCGAAGTCCAAACAGAATGCAATAACAATAAAGTGTCGGCAACATGTTAAAATGACAACAACAGAAAGGAAGATTTTCATTAAACTCAGACAAAGACAAAGTCTACCAAAAAGACACCAAACCAGATAACCAGTGGACTGAAGAAGCATGGATTCCTTTTGAACTTGGAATGAGAAGTGGTGATAATTCAGCAAACCTAGCAACTGAGCATGTATCTGATACTCGGGAGAGCCTAAGGAGTTGTAGGAAAATATAGAAGTGGAAAATAAGGATCTTTCCCTTACAGCAAAAACATAGGAGGAGAGAAAAATGAGAATTAAGTGTCTGAGTAGAAAATAACTAGAAATGTAAGCAATACTCTAAGAGGAGAGAGGTAAGTGTGGCATGTCCCTGGAGACTTCAGGAGCTGAGAGGACCAAAGATGGGCTCTGGAACCGAGTATCTATGAGCAGGAATTGCAAGGGTTGAGGTGAGAAGGGGCAGGGGCGTTCCTGGACAAAGCCCAATTCCAGGTCCCCCCCCATCCTAACTCTTTCTAACCTCTGCTTTCACATGACACATGGTGAAAAGAAAGATTAAGGAACATCAAGAGTTAATAAGAAAAGAAGTGTCATGGAACACCAACATTTAACCTGAGAGGTATGGGGGGCCGGGGGAGCCTTGCTAAGTCTGGCCATATGGGAGGAAGGAGGACTGCTTCCGAGAGGCAGGCCACAGCAAGGCAATGCTGGAAGGATCCATGCTGTTACCATTTTCATGTCTATGCTTCCCACCACCCCAGCCACCACACACACACATATTTAAGAGTCAATAAACTGAAGCTTAGAAATGATAAGCTATCTGCCCAACATCTGAACTCCGATCTAACTCAGCGGTTCTCACAACTTTTGATCTTGGGATTTCTTTATATTCTTAAAAATTACTGAAGAATCCAAATAGCTTCCGTTTATGTGGGGGAGAGAGAGAGAGAGACAGGGACAGATAGACTACATACCTACCATACTGCAAATCTAAACTGAGCAACTGTGAAAACACAGGAATACAAGAGCATATATTCCTTTAGCCATTAGAGCAGTGATGTCATCACTTGCCGCGTAGCCTCTAGAAAACTCCACGGTACACTCTTGAGACAATAAGAGTGACAAAAGCAAACAACGAATTAATAATATGATGAAAATAGTTTTGATCTTACAGATTCTGCAGGAGTCTGAGATCACACTGTGAAAATTGTTGTTTTAACCTCAAGTCCATGCTTTATTTTTCCAAGACCAGACCATGGTCTACTCAGTGAACGACATTCCCAATCTGGCTCTCGGCTCCCTTTACTGCCTCAACTCCCACAACATTTGCTAGGTACTTCCAAACACCAGAATAAATCCTCTCCATGTTAAAAAAAAAAATGTACTGTGAGTGCTCAAGTCTTTTTGGAGGTGCTCGCGCTGTATCTTCTGTCTGGAACTACTCCCTTCTCCTTCTAGAGAATCCCGCTACAAGACTTCCGGGCTCTAGTCTGTCACCCACCTCCAGCCCCAGGTAGAACTGATCACCTGCCATGGACAGCACTTTGCTCTTATCTCTACTGCCTTTTACTGGATTCCATTTTACCTTTGTTAGTCTCGTGTCTGCCTTCCCTTCTTTCATCCGTCAGCCCCGTAATGAGTACCTGCCTGCAATGAGCACCAAGAAGACGGCCAGGACCGGAGTCTCCCTGAGCTATGGGGACGAAGAAACTACAGTGGATGAATCTGCTTCCTCGTTCCTGGCATCTGGACTTGTTCAAAACGGCTTTATTTGCTTTGTCTAATTACTCTGAAATGATAAATTATCACTGGCGGATGGCACTGTGGGTGATGGTTTCTTTGTTCTTAACTGCAATACATTTTTATAGTTATAAATGTAATACAATGTTAAAGTGCTTCTCTATAGCTTAGCCACTCATAGTTAGGAAACACTTATGTATGAAATGAACAGCTCTATGTACTTTATATACATATTAACGCTTTTAATTATTTATACGCTTAGCGGCAAAAATAAGTAGAGGTGCAAATACCCAGCTCCGTTGCACAGTGATGCTTCCTACAGCCTATAGTGTATGTGCATATTTTATTGTTCCCTGTAACTTGCTTATGTTCGCGTTAGCTTAGCTTGAACTTCATGTCCCAAATGGAAGATTCCACATCTTTGTGTCCCGTTTCCTGAATTCCTCATGGACTATTGCTCTAATGGCCAGACGACATAGGATCTTAACATCTACACACAAACCCAGCTTCTTAACTCTGCAACTCTCAATTAGCAAAATGTTCTCCTGGAAATAAATACATCTCTCGGTTGGCCACCAGGGAGCCCAATTAACTGGTTGCCTTCATCAAGTTCAATAGAACATTTATGGCGGACTGTTCCCCACAGATGGAATTCAAAATGGATTGTTTCGTAAAGGATTTTTATCTCCTAGAATAACCAGAAAACAGAGTGTTTGAAGTAGTGACATGACACAGTACTCATTACTAACAAAGCGCTTTCCAGCCCTCGCACAAAAACCGAACTACTCATTTCTGCGCGAATGCAGAAGCTTCTGCAGAAGGGAAGGGAAGCAGGGGTCGGCGTGATTGTTTAATTGGCCGCGAGCTGGATACGGGCTCTCTGCTCGGCTCCTGCTGTGCAGTGACTGCCAGTCCTGACGTGATCACTGCAGCGGGCTAAGCTCCACGGTGCCTCTCCCTCCAGACACCAGGCGCCGGCCCTCCCCGTCCTCTGAACAGGCCTGTGGTCTGTGCTCCAGGGGAGCTGCGGCTTCTTCATTGACATTCAGGTAGCGCTCGCACAAGCAGGGGCTGCAAAGTGTCATTAAGGTGGTGGGGAGACAAACAACACTCGTGCTGCATACCAAGTGGTACCACATTTAACTGAATCATTTTATTATGAATACATTCCGGGCTGCCACTGCGAGCCACTGGTGTAAAATACGCTGGCAAAATGGATCTCTGCTAATTACATTTCATGCATATTTTAGAACTTTCCACGGGGATACAGGAGGATGGCGTTCATAAAATAGAATTTTACAACCAGGTTCACTGGCATTTGGCATCAAGACCCAAACTAGCGAGTAACAAACAGAAGTTCAATTACATTACATGTTTTGTTTGTTTTTGCTGGCGTATTGTAATTCCTTATAACTCTATCTGTGCCGCTGTGGTCACTGGCTGAAAATGAAATCACTCTTCAAACCCACCTGAACACACATCATTGCAGAAAAGCACATGGCTATTAAATCGTTGCTTTCCCACAATTTTTTTTTTTTTCTGTATTTGTCCTTAGTTGCCTTAGGTCGAATTAAAGGAACGAGACTCTGGACACGGGGACTTGTCAGGAGAGTGACAGAAAAGCATCATTACCTGCTTCAAGACCGAATTGTAAAGAACACAAGTGACTGCTTCCCTGTGGCTCTTCACCCTTGTGCTGGCCTCGCTTTTCATTGCCAACAACGCGAGCTGGTTATTAAATGAGATGAAAAGTCGTCCATGGGCTTCATCAAAGTGGAAGAGACATCTGAAGTCCTGACTTTTGGGGAAAGAACAAGCTATCCTCTGGATGGCCAGCTGGTGCTGAATATCCCAGAGTCTCAAAACCTGGATAAAAGTGATCAAGTCATATGAACATGTCAAGAACAATTGCCATATTTTAGCCAAAATTATTTCTGGTTCACGCTGTACCCCAGGCAGATGGTTGTTTCCTCCACGGTGCTATAATTGTGCATACTTCTGTCATGGCACATAGTTTTCTTGTATCTCCTTATCCATTTAAATGTCTTCTCATTGTAATCTTCCCCAGGGAAGGACTGTGTTTTGTTTCAGTCCCCCGAAGAGTACTGTATTTAGCGAGTGCTTGTGGTAGGCAGGGTAATAGTCACCCCAGAGGTCTGTGTCCTTATCCCTGCAGTGTGTATGCTCTTTTGCATGGCAAAAGGGATTTTCCAGATGTGATCAATTAGGGACTTTAAGAGACATTACTCTGGATGCTGTGGGTGAGTCTGACATAATCATAAGGAAGATTAGAGTGATGGGATGTGAGAAGGACTCTAGTATCGCTAGCTTTGAAGATGGAGGAAGGGGGCCATGTGCCAAAGAAGCTAGAAAAGGCAAGGAAAGGGACTGTCCCCCAGAGCTTCCAAAAAGGAGGAGCCCTGCCAACACCTTGATTTTAGCTCAGTGAGACCCATGCTGGAATTCTAACCTACAGAACACAAATACATTTGTGTTGTTTTAAGCCACTGAGTTTGTGGTTATTTGTCACATTAGCAACAGAAAAGTAATCCGGTCTCTCTAATATATATAATATATATTATACTCTCTCTATATATATACACACATGACTATATCACTATATAGTATAAAATATATATTATATACATATTACATATATACATATATAATGTATGTGTGTGAAATAAAAGACTTGGTATTAAGTGAAATCAAGTTCACGTAAATCTCAGACATTAGATTCTTATTCAAACATAGACAATAAGACACAAGAACGACATGCTAATGGCATGAGACAATTGAAGAAAACAGGAAGAGCACCTTTGCAGGTGCACATGTTGCTGTGATCAGCCGTGGTATGAAATTAACATGGGCAGTGAGGGAGAGTCAAAAGGAAGACAGTGAAAAATCCCTCCAAAAGATGCTAGCAGGCAAGCTCTAGAGCTAGGCTTCTTGAGTTCTAATCTTGGTTCTGTCTCCTACTGTAGGGCCAACTCTAGCAAGTTTCTTTGCCTCTCTGAGGTTTTGATGTAGAACCTACCTCATCCGATGCTATGAAGTTTGAACCAGACCCCTATGTCAAGCATTTAGCATGATGACCAGCATGTAGTAAGTGTTCAATAAATACTTTTATTAGATGCACTTTATTATGTTTTCATTGTATAAATATTAGAACCTAAGAGCAGAGAAGGTTTTTTCAAGTAAACTAGTGTATCTTATCCAATGTAAGAATGATTTCTCAATTATGTATAAAAAATGGTCTCTGTTTAAATGAGTGTTTATAACTCCAGAAGGCAGGCAACCCTGCAGGTCTTAACGTATTTTAAATTGTATACTCTCTTGGGAAAATAAAATGTGTCCAAAATGATGGTCTATCCCCTCCTAAATGCATATACCCATGTATGTACACAATTTTCCATCTAATTTTTTCATAAACATAGACACGCACAGCCCTCATACCTATGTACAGATCCTGGGAATCCACAGGATAGAAATCCCTACGGTAATGATTAAGTATTTTCTGCCAAAGACATCCTCTCCTGCCTCTTGATTCTGCCCTCTTTTCCTACATCCACATAAGCCTCTTCTTCCACCCCTTGTCCAGGGCAAATGATCCCAGTTCCTTCAACCATCTTACCATGAGAACTCACTCCACCATGGCAGGCTCTTGATTCTCTCACTCTGTTTGCACTTTCTCTCCAGGAGAGGATCATTCAAATATCGTTTACTTTTAAAACCATAGCTTCATATGTCCACAGTCTAAAATCCAATAGCACTGGAGGGCTTTATTCTCAACCCACCCCCTCAACCCTAGGTCCTACTCTACTCCAGAGACAGCCTTTTTAATTATTTTTTATTTTTTTATGTATTTGGCGACAGCCTTCTTTAACCTTTCTGAGTTATAGATTTCTCCATAACACCAAGTAATAGTGTATGTGTGTGTGCATGTGCATAGAATATATTGATCAAACATGTGTATGTGTGTAACATATCATATATTGACCAAATGACTCTCTCCTTTGAAAGAAAAGAGGTTACTTATATTTTTTCTCCCTTTTCATTCCTCCCAATCTAAATTTTTTCTTCTGGTCCTATTGGTTGTGATACTTTAAAATAATATACTTGTACATTAATTACTGCATTATTAATTTAAGACAGTATCTCTCTACTCATCAAAACATAAGATGGACACTTGAAGTTCCTCAAGGATCTATCTATGTTAACCATGGTTGCTCAGAATGGAGTCAATATTTCAGGAGTGTTCTAACCACTGTTAGAGGTTCTGTGACTTCTTTAAACCATTTATTTTTGCATTATGATTAAGTCACTCCATCATGAATCTTGCTTACCTTGAGATTCTGACTGTGCAAAACTCTAAATATTAATCCCGATGAACAAATAATCAAGCCAGACATCTACGATCCTACCTTCAGAAATCTGATGTATTAAGCCAAGACCAGGATTTTCCTACTTTGGATTCAAAGTTTCAAAATATGACAATATAATCTGAATCCTAATTCAATTATTTTGACAATTCCTCCCTGATTTGTCCACGTATCCCATGAGACACGGTAGGTGTTCAATAGGTATTTTTTGAATTTGTTGAAGATTTTGGCTCACCTAATAACTATGTCTTTATCCAGCTCGTTGATGGAGACCATTAGCTTGGATAAAGTCCAAGAATACGGAACCCCATAAAATCTTGCCTCACTTCTGCATGGTTATTCGCCCAATTGCAGATCTTATATAATCCACAATGACATTTTATGAAACTTTTTCAAACATCTTGTAGAAATAATTATGCTTAATGTATAGGGTAACCTCTCCATTTACCAAAATTATAACAAACTTAAAATAACCTAGTCAACCCCTGCCAGATAAACAACGTTAACAATCCTTCTAACCCCAAGAATATATATTTATGAAGTAAATTGGGTTTTTTGCCAAGAATTTTTCATTACAGAACTCATTCTGGTTCTTAAACATTACTAAATTGTTTTTATTTAAAACATTCTGGCAACTCTCCAGAATGCTTTTCCTCAAAAATATAAATTCTACAAGAACTAAGACTTGTAAATATTTTTTAGTGTGTCCTAAGTATAAATAGAATTGATACACTGTTATTTTGAATGTGAAAGCTGCAAGATTAGACACATCTAGATCATTTTCCAACACTCATATTGTTTATGATAGTCGTACCTTCATTGTTGAGAATCCTATCTTGTTTAGTAAGGACTGCCTTCTAAAAAGTAGAAACTAACTTCATGTCAGAATAATAATCTGGGGCATAGCTGAATATAGATTAATAATAACTCAACAGTATTAATGGACTATAATTTCCACAGAATCATTTTCCATCATGTTGTTCAAATAATTTATATTGCCTTTAATATTTTATTGACATAGAGTCACATAAATTAAATGAAAAATTAAAAATAGATGAGCAATAACCTCTAGTCTACAAGAGGTTAGTTCTTGCTATTAGCAATTAAAACTAGAAATATGTTTTTTATCAAAATGTGCATGTTTATTACTTTTTCTTAAAATTATGTTTTTTTGTTCTGCTTTCCCTTCTTCCTTCAAAGAACCCTAAATCTCTTAATTAGTGATCTCTGATCCCATTAAGTCCCCTCTATCTTTAATTCTCTAATTTTTCTCTTGGCTGAGGATGAAAGCAACAACATAGATATGTTAACATCAATGCGCAAAACAGTGTTCCGGCACTCACCTAGAAATCATGTTACACTACGTGACCTCCCACATGTTTTTCAATTTTTTCTACATTACCACATTCTATTTGAGTGGTTCTTACCCTTGACATTAGAAACACCTACAGTGCCTTCGAAATCACCTGTTTGGGTCCTTTTGCCAGGCCTATTAAATCAGAATATCTAAGGATGGGGCTTAGGCATCAGCATTTTTTTTTTTTTTAATTTCCCAAACATTTCCTTTGCATTGTATCTTGACTTGTCTACATGGTTTTAAGGTCAATGCTAATATCCTTGAACAAGAAATCTTTTTCTCAGCTTAATTAGTAATATCATGTGGCTTGCCTTTAAACCAGATAACTGTATTCCCCTTCTTTCCTAATCAGTCTTTATCCTTTTAATCATGAAAAATACCTCACATTAATTCAGTTTTATTAATCAAGTCCTTTGACAAAATGTAACTTAAATATCTAGTTAGTATTTGAGAAGAATGGGTTCTTCTCTTTGATATTCAAGTTGACTTCTGGGATAGAATTAGGCCACAGTTCAGAAAGAAGTATATTTAATGTCGATTTTCATTCCAGATTTCCTAGCAAGGTTTTCTTTATTCTTAGTAGGAAAAATTAACTGACAAACACCTAAGCTTAAAAATCACAACTGAACAATTGATACTTTTTAATTTATATTTTCCACAAATTTTGATCTAAACTGTACACTCTGTTTTCATCATGATACCTCAGAACTTGTGATGTCTGTCCAAGCTCAGCCTTCCTAAGTCTAGTTCTTGAAATGGCATGGTTGGGGGCTTTCTATTTCATCACCATTTTTATATTAGGAGAAAGAGCACCTAAGGTTATGATTTAATATAAAGACAAAATTTAGCTATTCGCATAATGATGAAGGCATATATTCTTTTGCTTAATCTTTACCTTGCTTCAACTGTTACTATTTAATAATGCAGGATTATTCATATACATTAGAACTAAAAATCAGTGGACTGAGACCAGACACATGGATCCTCATTTTAATATTACTCAGATCTGTCAGCTTAGGTATGTGATTTTACCTGTCCATTTCTTCACCTTTCTCCCAACGGGGCCCCTGTCAGCTCTGAAATTCTGTCAGTTCTGTCTAGAATGTACTAAAGTTGTTCAAGCCATTATCTATAGATTCCAAAACAACAATTCAAACAAATTTAGAAAAGGGCACTATGAAGATTGGACTAGAGAAACCACAATGTTCTCAGTCTAATTTCACTGAAGAATTTTTTCCTGCTCCCATGGGGCACCTGGGTGGCTCAGTTGGTTAAGTGTCTGCTTTCAGCTCAGGTCATGATCCCAGGGTCCTGGGATGAAGCCCCACATCCGGCTCCCTGCTCAGTGGGACCCTGCTCTTCCCTCCTGCTTGTGCCTTTGCTCTCTCAAGTAAATAAATAAAATCTTTGAAAAGAAAAATCATTTTTTCCTGCTCCCTTCAAGAGACAGAATCATTTCACATAGACCTAATAAAACTACTCTAAACAACAGGAAAATACATAAATTAAACTGTTATTTTATCCTATAACTATTATATTTGTAAACAGGTAACTTCATGGATGGGTAAATACATGGATAGATGTATGGATAGATAGAGAATCTGTTTTCAGTGCCCTTTGTAAAACCAAATCAGCATTATTTATACATTGGCAACTCGTCCAAGTTTAATACAGAGTAGGAGGGAAAAAAAGATTCATAGTATCCTAATAATGATATAAAATTAAGGAAAAGTAGAAAACGGACTCAGATGACTATCAGTGAGACTGGTTTGGTTTCATCAAACATTTACTACTAACTCCAGCCACCCTGTAGGGGATAGATACAAAATGAAATAAGAACAAGAGAGAGAGAGAGTATGTATCACTAGGGGATTTTGAGGACAGCAGTGCAGCAGCTCAGCTCTCCGGGGTAATCCGTAAAAATGGATAGCCTACTTGCAGATGATAGGATAACAGGAACTGATGGAACTGGGTCTCCTGAATACTCCTTTATGTATTAACAAGTCTATTTCTTTAGAATTTAAGCCTTTGGATAATCCACAAAAGCATCATCAGTGAACGCTTAAAGGCAATTTTGTTTGACATGATATATGCAAGCAAAAGTATTCTACTGTATAGCTCAGATAATGTTTTTTATCATAAAATCATAGAACAGAGCTTCCTTTAAGAAATATTTTTACCAATTTTTTTTTTCCAAAACTGAAGTCCAACCTAAAATATTGGCTGGAAATTAAAATCTTCTCTTATGCTAACCATCTTTAAATTGTTACCATAACCATTATCTTCTCTGTTTCTTTTTACATTCTTTTCAACAAGAATGACAGAAGATATACAGCTGTAAGACTCAGATTTCTATTAAGTGTCTGTTTGTGTACTCTATCACTGAACTTGAAAGATTCAAAACATTTTCTAGCACTATGAATTGTTCTGCAAAAATCTCACTGATGCCCCAGTTCAACAAATTTAAGTTTAATAAACTCAAGTTTAATAGACTTAACTAATACCAACATATTATTTCAGGTGCTCTCCTTTTCAGAACAAAAGTTTACTTGGGAAACCAAAACAATTTCAATTAAACTGATTTTTTGCCATTGTCATTACTCACCTAACACTAAAAAACAGACTTTGTCTTAGTCTTCAAAAAAAAGTTTTCTAATTTTGCTTTTCAAAGACCACCATTCCTATTTTGTTTTACAAAGTAAACTTAAACACTTTAAATTTTTCTCTTTCTTTCTTTCTTTCTTTCTTTCTCTCTTTCTCTCTCTCTCTCTCTCTCTCTCTCTCCCCTCAAGATTTATACTAACAACAACTTTGAAGGAAATAACTGAAAACCAGATAGAACAAGGGAATTCTGGTTTAAGTATCATTGCAGACTAGGTTTTCATAGGGGGCTTTTGTGCTTCAAAGAAACACAACTCTGAATAAAACATAATTTCTGTTGTCTTGCTGGGTCTTCAGGGATTGGGGACAATCTCTACAGGTCCAAAAGAAAAAAGAGGGAAAAAGAAGCAAACTTAAAATAGAAACAGTGAACAGTAGGCACAAATGAAGAGACTACAAGCAGGAACCTAAGCCTTGGACCATCAGCAAAGTAGAGGTACTGAGGTGAGACTGTTCAGTGAAATGGACAACAGAAAAGGAGAGTAGTCGCCTCAGGACAGCAGTTTCCCTCATTTCCACCTTCAGAAACAAACAGAAATCTCTGGAGGAAAGCATCTTCCGTTTAGTTCCTCAGGGTGCCTATACTTTAGCAACAACGAAAAATGAGGTGACAATAAAAGATAGACATAAAAAGGAAACAAGTCACCATGAGGGAGAACCACCAGAATAGCAAATATCAGATTTAGATCTCTAAGGACTCCAGATCACTATAATTATTAGATAAGAACATATAATAATGAAATTGAAATTAAAGAGCTAGAAATAAAAAATCCCAAAATGAGTAAGCACCAAAAGACTATCCAAAACTACCAGGCAGTTAAAAAAAAGTGTTTTAGAAAAAAAAACAAAAACAAAAACAAAAAACTATATTAAAATTTAAAACTCAGTGAATGGGTTATATAGAAAGTGGGCCCACCCTGATTAGAAACACTCACATTAAAGTCAAGAATATGATAAGTTGCCTCAAAAAAAAAAAATAGGAAAAACCTGAACAAGGAATGGGAAAGAAATTTGTGCATGAAATTTTTCCAAAAGACAGCTAAAATAATGAATAAATGGAGAAATACAGGGTGTGGTTTCTCAGCATTTTTAATTAAAGATGTCAAATATCATCATATTCAATGAAATTTCAACTCAAACACTAGTATGTTTTTTCATGAAGCATGAATACTGATCCTGAAATTTACTTGGTTTATAAAGGATAAAATGTAGAAGATAGTTAAAATTAAAAGAAGAAAACAAGAAGTAGAAAATGCTCAGTATCAAAATACAGGATGCCTAGGTGGCTCAGTCGGTTAAGCGTCTGCCTTCAGCTCAGGTCATGATCCCAGGGCCTGGGATCGAGTCCCACATCAGGTTCCCTGCTCAACAGAGAGTCTGCTTTTCCCTTTCCCTCTGCCTCTCCCTTTTCCCTCCCCTCTGCCAGGCTTATGTTCTGTCTTTCTTTCTCAAACAAATAAATAAAATAATCTTTAAAAATATATATATACATACATACAATAAAGTTACGCTGGTTAAATGATATATTATGTAGGAAAAGACAGACTGATGGAAAGAATAAAACACCCAGAAATAAATTCATATATAAATATATATATGGTAATTCAAATGATAACAAATAGCATTTCAAATCAGTGAGAGACAAATTCAAAAAATAATCTCGGATATCCATCTGTAGAAAAAAAAACTTTACACAAAATAAACCACAAAGGTAAATGCAAACTATATTCAAAAACAGAAAAACTATTAGCAGAAATAAAGACTTTTATAAAAATGAAGTGTAAAAGACATTCCTAATATAGATACAAAATCTAGAGCCTTAAAGAAAATCATTTCTTAGACTCAACTTCATAAAAATTAAAGACTTCTGTTAAAAAAAAAAAAAAGAAAAAGAAAAAGAAAAACTTTTGAATGAGGGGATGCCAGGGTGGCTCAGTGGGTTAAGTGTCTGCTTTTGGCTTAGGTCATGATCCCAGGGTCCTGGGATTGAGCCCCGCATCAGGCTCCCTGCTGAGCAGGGAGCCTGCTTCTCCCTCTCCCTCTGCCTCTGCCTGCCACTCCCCCTGCTTGTGCTCTCTCTCTCTCTCTGACAAATAAATACATAAAATCTTTAAAAAAAAAACAAACTTTTGAATGAGAAAAAGAACACCAAGTTAAAAGATATATGCTTGAAATAAGTAAAATATTGGCATCATCTATAATAAAAATAATCAAAATATTTTTCAAACTACTACAAATCAATAAGAAAAAGAGAGTTAATAAGAAAGGGCATGATCAGATAATGCACCAAAAAACAATAAATATATGAATATAAATAAATCTGAAAAAGAAACTCATCCTAATTTTTTATCCGTCAGGCTCACACACAAAAAAGTGAACACATTAATAGTATCCATTATTGACAAGACTGTGGGGAAACAAGCACCTTTACACACCTCTGATGAGTATACCAATGGGTACAATGTTTCTAGATCTAAATCAGCAATATCTTAAAAAGTTCTTCAAGAAGTGCATTCCCTAGCAATTGCATTACTGGGTATTTACCCCAAGGATACAGATGTAGTAATCCAAAGGGGCACCTGCACCCCAGTGTTTACAGCAGCAATGTCCACAATAGCCAAACTATGGAAAGGGCAGAGATGTCCACCAGCAGATGAATGGATAAAGATGTGGTGTATGTATACAAAAGAATATTATTCAGCCATCAGAAAGGATGAAACCTTATCATTTACATCAACGTGGATGGAACTGGACGGTATCATGCTGAGTGAAATAAGTCAAGCAGAGAAAGACAATTATCATATGGTTTCACTCATATGTGGAACATAAGAAATTGTGCAGAGGGTCACAGGAGAAGGGAGGGAAAATGGAATGGGAAGAAATCAGAAAGGGAGACAAACCATGAGAGACTCTTAACTATGGGAAAGAAACTGAGGGTTACTGGAGGGGAGGTGGGCAGGGGGATGGGGTAACTGGGTGATGGGCATTAAGGAGGGCACGTGATGTGATGAGCACTGGGTATTATACGCAACTGATGAATTACTGAACTTTACATATGAAACTAATGATGTACTATATGTTGGCTAGTTGAATTTAAATTAAAAAAAAAAAAAGAAGTGCATCCCTGTTAACCCAATAGCATCACTTCTAGGAACTTATCTCTAGGAACTTATCACAAAGAAATTAACACATGAGGTCTTAAAGATGTGTGTGCATGTCTGTGCATTTGTGCGTGTGTGCGTGTGTGTGTGTGAGAGAGAGAGAGAGGGAGGGAAGGAAGGAAAGATGGTTTATAAAGGTAAAAAATTAGAAATATCTTTTATGATCAACAGGTGATTGATAATGAAGTTATGACTACCTATACTATGAGTTACTATGCAGCAGGCAAAAATTCAGGCCTATGGGGGCACCTGGGTGGCGCAGTCGTTAAGCATCTGCCTTAGGCTCAGGGCGTGATCCCAGAGTCCTGGGATCGAGCCCCACATCAGGCTACTCCACTGGGAGCCGCCTTCTTCCTCTCCCACTCCCCCTGCCTGTGTTCCCTCTCTCGCTGGCTGTCTCTCTCTCTGTCAAATAAATAAAAATCTTTAAAAAAAAAAAAAAGTACACCAGCTGAAAAGATACTACCCCTGCTTAAGGAAGCAAACTAACAATTTTAATACAACAGGTTACATGTTCTGATGAGAGACACACAGGTGCAACTGGAGTGAAAAGAAGGAAACACCTAGGTCTGTGTGAAAGATTACAAAAAGTCTGAAACTTTGAAGATAAACAGGCATTTGCCAGTTGATCATCAAGGAGAGGGAACCAAAGGCAGAAGGAAGAGCACACTGCAGAGCCATAAGGCAGCATGGCGGGAACAGCCAATGGTGCGATATGGCTGGAGGATTAAATGAACAAAAGAGAAAAGCAGGAAATAAAGTAGGGGTAACAGACTGGGGGAGGGCTTTGTACAAAAGTTTAAGAATTCTGGAGTTGATATTTAGACTGAGGATTAGATGAAGTGCTAAAAGTTTTTTTTACAAACTACTTCATTAGCAGGAAAAGGGATAGATTAGAGTCAGACCAATCTGAAAGTAGGGAGACAGGTTAGAAAAGCCTTGCAAAATTTTGGGCAAAAGAAGATGAGTTTTTTATTTGAGCAGTGGCAGCTGAGAGAGGAGAAGATTTATACAATAGGTAAGTCAGTAAAATAAGCAAGTTTGGCAGGACTTGTGGGTGGGGTAGAGTTAAGGAGTTGAAGATGAGTTTCTTTTTTTTTTTTTTTTTAAAGATTTTATTTATTTGACAGAGATAGAGACAGCCAGCGAGAGAGGGAACACAAGCAGGGGGAGTGGGAGAGGAAGAAGTAGGCTCATAGCGGAGGAGCCTGATGTGGGGCTCGATCCCGTAACGCCGGGATCACGCCCTGAGCTGAAGGCAGACGCTTAACCGCTGTGCCACCCAGGCGCCCCGAAGATGAGTTTCTATTTAACTTTTACATATACATGTATCATTTTAGAATAAAATAAAAAGTCAGATTCACTGAAAGTCTCAGAGCCTGTCCTCAGTAAGCCTATTGCTCAACCTTCTTCTCTCACAACCAAATGTCTTGAAATCTATCACGTTACCTGGATCTATAAAATCAGGCATTAAGGAAAATGAAAGTTTTACATAGAAACAAGTGACAAGATTGTTAGAGATTAAGAAGTTTTCCTAAGGAGATATGGTAGTAAATAATGTGGTCAGGATTTGACATGGACTGCCTGGTTCTGGCACCATGTTTTTTTCCACCATATTTAAAATATCCCATAAATGTCTCCAAAGAGAAATGGACTGATATACATAATTGAAATGTTAATATACTTGATAGTCTTCAGATTAACTTTGATTTCTGAGTTTCCTCAATATCAAAACAAAAATAGCTAATTAGCTATGCCTCTTCCATATCCTACCATTACCAAGCAACACTTCCTCATCTCCACTTGTTTGCTCTATTGAATTAGTGAGAACTTTGGAAACTCTCAAGATGTGATCTTTTGAGAATGCAGTTATAAGGATTAAATCCATGAGTATATGGTTTAAAAGTTTTTTAATGAAATACTTCGCTCAGTTGTCCAGGACTATGCTAAAGTTACCATAAATATCTTTTCTAATATAGATTTCCAAAGCCATAGTAGTTAGCCAGTGTATTTTAAAAATCCACCCATCCCTCAGAGGAATTCAGGTCCACAGATAGATTTAGGTAGGAACTGAGGAGGCAGAACTAAATAAATTAAATGTACAATGTTACTTACTTTATCTTTGGAGAAGCTGAAGAGTTGTTTTCTTGCAGCAAAGAATTGGACAGCTATTACACTGGCTGAATGACCCCAAAGGACACCAACTGGCTTAGAGACAACATAGGGGTTCCAAAGACAAACTTTATTGTTGATGCCAGCAGTTGCTAATCAGAATTAGAAGGGGGAAAAGTGGTTTTAGTAACATGAACAACCCATACAATTTCCTTTTTGAAATGAATATGTGTCACCTATCTGGGGGTTGTTAAATGCGTCTGAGCACTAATGCACCCTGCCTTGAAGGAAGGAAGACCGTGTCAAGCTAATGGGGCATGAGTTCTATCACTGGAAATGGCTGACATGGAAGGAGTGAACGTGAGGTGACAGGACAATAACGTGCCGTTTAGGAGGCAACCAGCAGCCCAACCAGGAGGGCACAAAATCCTGCTTCCCAGTCTTGATGTTTTCCCACTCCGGCTAGCACAACCTAGGAATGTGGACCAAGTTACAGTACTCCTAGGAGTGAGCAAGAACTAAAACAATATTTAAAGTCTCCAAATTAATGAGAAAGTATATGGAAACAAATTATTTCCACCACCATATAAATAATTCAGTATTTACAAGCACACAAACAGCAGAATTATACCTTTAACCTACTCTGAGAGAATAAGATTTTTTTGATCATGAACTGGTTTTACTGAGGGAGTGCATCAAGAGTGGGGGGGGGTACAGTGGGTCTTCAGGTCTGTGGAAACTCTGTAGAGAGCTCTTTGTCTTTCTTGCTGAGGGCCAAATGTAGAGCTAAGCTCATTCCCTCTTATTTTTCCAGCACTATGCTAGGTATAAAGAAGTGATCAGTGTCAGGGGGCTAAGTAATCAATGAATCAATGGAATGGTTGATATTTGAGTCCTTTCAAACTCAGTTGGCTAACCCAGCCTTCTCTAATAAGTCTACAATTCTCCCTGAAAGGTGGATACTGGCATATTCATGAGTTCATATCTGAAGTATCTTTTACCATGACTGTCAGCCATGATCAGTAGGGATTTTAGAGACTCAGCCTCCTAGCTGGTATCAGTACTCTATGAATGATAATTATTGAATTAGGCTTATATTAATATGACCCATTCCAAAGGCCATGTATGTTCATTCTCTGTCACTACTCTATTAATTTTTAATATCTCACCTTTTTTTTACAATGTTTGAATATATACACATATATAGAGATATTATATACCAAATTATCAGCTTTCAAAATGTCATATATCTTATTTAAATAGTTAACGTCTAAAAATTTTACAGATTATTTCTTCAGGTAACATGTACTCTTTTATATCCAAACAAGAAACTCTCATTTTAAACTAAAATTCAGACAATCTGAAAATGTTCAAAAAGCACTGGAGGCTGTATTCTGAAAGGGGAAAAGCGGCCTACAGGTTGCCGCTGTGGCAGGCGCATGCGCTGTAGCGTGGCGGCAGCAGCAGGCAGAGCATTTGGTGGGGTCAGAGAGATGGCAGAAGAGCAGACACCGCACAAAAACTGTCTTCTGCTTCTATATCACCTTACACCCCCACAGATTCTAATAAAAACACTCATGAAAGCATTGGGGCGCTTTCTCATATTTTCACCCCAATGTAGTAGTTCCTAGGTGCCGCACGTCATAATGCATCATTATTAGACATTCTCGGGCAATAAAATGTGAGCTGTTTAAGTCGGTCTCCCCGGCAATAAAGCAACAAGGTGGAGAGGCTCCCTGCATACCAACATGTATCCCAGACTATTTATGAGGCCCTCGTAGTTATCATGATTTATTTTACATACCAATTAAATTGAGCTGAGAGTGGTAATCAAAAGCATGAATGCCTTCGGCGACGTTGAAGGATGTCATTTTAAGATGTTTTTTTGATTTCTCTCTCCAAGCCAGCACCACAGTGTTTGAATTGCTGGTTGTACTGGAAATGATAGCATCTAAAGATGCATTGTAAGTAACTGATAAAAAAAGAAAAGATCTTTCGTTGGTTTCTCACAACACATGAGCAAAATAAAACTGTTTTAATACCTGAAGTCAAAAATGAAACCCAAATTATGATCACTCAGCCTGACATGTGGGGAATACCTCATTCTGAATGCTCCCCCCCCTCCATGAAAGAATTTACAATGAGAAGTTACAGCTAAGTCTGCATTCAGACATTTTACCCAATCTCAGGATACCTTGAAATTTTTTTCAGTTGGAACACATGGCAGGAAACAACATTAGTCACAATAATCATATGGGATTCTGGAGAATAAAGATGAGTAATTGGCCAGATTCCTAGGTTCTTCCTCCTGGGTTTGAAGCAGGCAAACAGGAGCTTACCAGCCATCTGCTGCTCCCCAAGGTCCAACTTATGCCGAAACCATGGTTTATTTAAGTCATGACTGGTCTAGAATGTTAGAGTGGGATTGCCAGATCTTGCTGCCTTTTGTCAGGAGGATCTTTCCATTTCTATCAGACTCACTGGCTCCGAAAGGCAAATAGCTCTTATCCTCTAGGAACAGTATTCATATATCCTCCTTGTTTTCTCTCCATTCTTTTCTCTCATCTGTCTTTCTTTCAAAGAGAAAGAGAGAGAGAGGAAGGAAGGGAGAACAAACCTAAGAACTGATCAGATCCTATAAAGGTGAGTCGTCTGAGCCTCAATAGGGAGCAATTAATTTCTGGGCCATAAAGTTCCCTGAGCACCTCTACTCCCCTGCTGCTACTTTACGGGAAGTACCAACGGTCTAAAATCTGATGACAATTGTTCTTATAGGAAGCAACCTCACTGAAAATATTCCTTTTGTTTACAGAAAATGCTGAGGGTTATTGTAACTTGACTTAATGAAGCAATATTATAAAATCTAAAGTGTATAACAATACTGTAATTATATCTTCAAATCCATGGAAATTTTATAATATTATAGTGCAACCAAAATAAAGTATTTCCACCCAGAAAATTACTTTGTCATGTGTTCCCACATTATATCCAACTATAATCTTCAGTTTCGAGGCTATAAAGAGAAACATATAAAGAACTACATTCTGCTCTGGAATTCAAAGTATTGCTTTTAGATTTGACTCCGCAGGCTACCGAGTGACATTTATGGGCCTGTAGTGTTACATATCGGAGGCTCAACAATTCACACTTTATTTCTAGACCAAGATATAACTTGTATCTGATTAGATTGTGGAATGTCAGAGTTCCTGAGAATGCCTGAGTAAGAAGAGGTGACGTTAAAGCCATTTCCTTAAAATAAAATTATCTGATAAATAAAAATGTGTTCCTCACTTCTTGAAGACAGCAAAGGAAATGATAGGTTATAATGAAGAAGTTTTTAAAATATCAAGCAAGGGAATGAGCAGAACTGAAAAATAAACGATTTGTTTTTAAAACTCAGTGAGTTTGAAGATTGGTAAAGTATTTTTTAAATTACTTTTAGATAATATTTTGAGAGGAAAAAAAGACAACCTGATCATGTCTGTCCATTAAGATGCTCACTTTCCGTGTTTCCGCTCTTTGCCACTTAGTCATAAAAAAGGCATTAAGGGAACTGCCACTGATCCCTGTCCTCATTTGTGCTGTCGAAACGACCCCGTGTAATGGCAATTAGTTAATGTGGGAAAAGTGATTTGAAAATGAAAAGTGATACCTGAAAACTGAGTAAGTAATGCTGTTAGGCGAAGTTGGAATAAGCTAGAATGAGGCTGCTTTGTATCACCTGCCAACAGGTAGAAGCTGGAGCAGAGTAGAAAATTGGCCCCTTTTTCTTTCTTCTTTCTTTCTTTCTTTCTTTCTTTCTTTCTTTCAGATTTAATTTAATTAATTAATTTATTTGAGAGAACGAGAGAGAGCACAGAGCTCCCTCTGTGAGAGGGAGAAGCAGACTTTCCACTGAGCACAGTCCAATGTTGGGCTCGATCCCAGAACCCCGGGACCATGAACTGAGCCAAAGGCAGATGCTCAACCAAGCCACCCCGGCACCCCCAAATTGGGCCATTTCTAACTAGGAATTCTTGTGATCATTTTCTAAGCTTTTTTACTTTATGAGTTGTATGATTTTGGAAAACACCTTATCTTGAACTTTCTTGATGTTCTTTTGCTTGAGGGCATTTGTTTTCTGTTGCGTTTCTTATTTCGAAGTTGGAGTCTCATCCTCTGAGGCCCCCACACGGCCTTCTATATTCTGAGCAACTACCATTTCAAGAAGGAGAGAGAGAATAACCCTATCTATTTCATTTTAAAAAATCAAAATGCACCTAATTCCCCACTGCTAAGCACATTAAAAAATAATAATGCAGTTAATTTAATGACTTCTCAAAATACTGATTCGACCCGTGTTCATGATACAAATGAATCCTCACCTTCCACCATGCTGTTAAACAAGCTGCAGGAAGAGACCTCTTTCTTCAAACCAAGGCCACCAGCTCAAAGCTGATTTCAACTGTTTTAAACACAGCGAGAGAACTGGTAGGAAGGACATGGTGTTCTAGCTAACTCAGGGATGCACCATCTTTTTTCTGGACTAATTTAGATGCAGGGAAGTGGAACAAGGCACAACAAGATACTAAATGTAGCTTCTCTTCCAAACTTAATCTCTATCAATTGTGAAGGTTTCCAAAGGAAATGCAACCTGGGCTCTGTATTCTAAATTCTCTGGCACACCTCCATTAATTAGTGCAGCAATTACTGATTTGAGTATCAGTCTAAACTATTTTGTACTTTCTTTTAGCAGTGGTCAAACAAAGGGGACAAACACCTTTCAACGTAATAATAATAATAATAATAATAATAATAAATCAATGGTTTTTTTTATTGACAATTTAGTGCTCACTTTTTCAGAAGCTACACTTCCAGTCTATAGTACCCAAGGTTTCCAATGGTGTTGTCTATATGAGGATGCAATTATCTGGGACCAAAAAAGGGAAAACTCCTCTGAGATTCAAGACACTTATGTCTTGCCACTATTGCATAAAATCTGTCGTTACTTCATAAGCATTTCAGAATATAATTATTTCTCTATTAAAATATGACACAAAACCACTCAGACGAGATGAAAACATTTCTCCTTCAAAGTTTTAAATAAGGAATCTGAACCCTATCTTAAACCAGTAACTTAATACTCTCATGTTTGAAACTAAGTTTTTCCTTTGACATTTCAGCTTTATAAATATTTTATCCTTAGCTTCTATGAAACATTATTACCTTACGTGCTCATGTATTTCTTTCTTTCCTCAATTGTATATTCTTTCCTCACACTAAGAATAAAATCAGCCAAAATATTTCTTGAGGAGTTCTAAGAATATCAATTCATGTTGCTGGGGTAAAAAAGAAAAAAAAAATCAAATGAAAGCAACCATTGGTTGCTTATTCCCAGTAGGAACAGCCTTGTGGACCAGGGAGCATACTCACTACTAAGCCCACTGTTCTATTTTTGACTCCAGCCTGCCCTCCTCTTTCTCTCTGCTTCTTCATTTCAACATTTCTTTCCTTCTCCTCATCCGGAAATAACTGAGCTGCAAACAAACAAAAAAGTTGTATTTAAACTTCTAATTTCGATTGCTAAATCTGAGAACGGGCATTCATTCACTGGTTGGGACTGAAATGGGTCCTCCTTCCAGAGGTACTTTGAGCTTCAAATCTATAATTGGAAATAAGAGGGGTTCCTGGGTGGCACAGCGGTTAAGCATCTGCCTTCGGCTGAGGGAATGATCCCGGCGTTCTGGGATCGAGCCCCACATCAGGCTCCGAGGCTGGGAGCCTCCTCTCCCACTCCCCCTGCTTGTGTTCCCTCTCTCGCTGGCTGTCTCTATCCTGTAGAATAAATTTAAAAAATCTTTAAAAATATATATAAATATATATAATTGGAAATAAGAGAAAATCTATAAAGACTCTTTACCTTTCTATACTCTGTACTTTCTCCTTTTAAATTATCTTTTTTATTCATTTTCGTCAATATCCATTCATATAGGACTACTAAACTGTACATTATTTGTAATTTTTTTACCGCACTTTTTTAACCATAAATAACCCCCTATTTAAAAAAAATTTTGTATCTACCAATATTTAGTAGGATTTCTTTTGATATTTCTCTTTCATTTTGCAATATTTTTCAATAGTATTTATCCAAGGTCTTAGTCTGTTCGGGCTGCTATAATAAAACAGACTGGGTGGCTTAACAACAGACATTTGTTTTTCACAGTTTTGGAGACAGAAAGTCCAAGATCGGGGCGCCTGGGTGGCACAGTCGTTAAGTGCCTGCCTTTGGCTCAGGGCGTGATCCTGGCATTCTGGGATCGAGCCCCACATCAGGCTCTGAGGCTGGGAGCCTGCTTCTTCCTCTCCCACTCCCCGTGCTTGTGTTTCCTCTCTCGCTGGCTGTCTCTCTGTCAAAATAAATAAATAAAATATTTAAAAAAAAAAAAAAAGGAAAAAAAAGAAAGTCCAAGATCAAGGTGCTGAGAGTGTGTCTGGTAAGGGCCCATTTCCTGGTTCATAGATGGCCTAATTCTTGCTGTGTCCTCACATGGAGAAAAAGTGAGAGACTCTCTGGGGTCTCTTATTAGACATGAATCCTATTCATGAGAGCTAAACTCTCCAGACCTAACCACCTCCCAAAGGACTATCTTCTAATACCATCGTATGGGGGTTAGAATTTCAACATATGAATTTGGGAGGAGACACAAACATTTGGTCCATAACATTCTGCCCTTCTCCCATCCATGCCTTTCTCAAATGCAAATTACATCCTAATATTCTCAAAAGTCTTAACTCATTCCAGCATCAACTCTAAAGTCTTAGTTTAAAGTCTCATCTAAATCAGATACTGGTAAGACTTGGGATACAATTCATCCTGAGGAAAATTCCTTTCCAAGCTGTGAACTTAGAAAATCAAACAAGTTGTGTGCTTCCCCAAAAGTGGTGGAACACGCATGTAATAGGCATTCCCATTCCAAAAGGGAGAAATAGGAAAGAAGAAAGGGGTAATAGATACCAAGGAAATACAAAGTCTAACAGGGAGAACTACATTGAACAGCCAAGAATAATCCTTTCTGGCTTGATGCTCTGTCTTTCAAATCCACTGGAATGGCAATGTTACCCCTGTGGCTTGGTGGGTGGTCCATACTGTGGCAGTGACCCCACCCATGTGGCTCTCTGAGGTGACCCACTGCTCTCCTGACTCCTCTGAGTGTGGCCAACCACGACTCTCTGCAGAGCCCTCACCCCGTAGGAGGTAGGTTGAGGCAGTCTGCCCCACGGGAACCAGAGAGGCAGCCTCATCCTTTGAAACCACTTTGCAACATCTCAGAAGAAAAGAAACAGGAACTTGGAGACATGGAAATAAAATCTAGCTAACCTAAAACACAGTGATTTAAAATAAATTTTTTAAAGACTGAATAAAAATGTATAAAGCCTCCATAACTTGTAGGATAATATGAAACATCTAAGATACATATAATGAGAGTCCCCCCCAAAAAGTGGGGGGGGACAGAAAATCTTGGAAAAAATAACAATAGAAAAATTTCCAAATTTAATGAAAACTACAGAGCCATATATCCAAGAATCTCAATGAATTCCAAGCAGCATAAACACACACACACACACACACACACCAAGAAAACTGGAGCACATCACAAGGAAATTGCTTAAAATCAGTGAGAAAGGGAAAATTTGACAAAGCATTGTACCACGTGTTAGAGCAGACACTAAGGAGAATAAAGGACATATTGTATGCCCTAAGAAGCTTGTTTTAGTTCTCAGTTTACGTATACATGTGGTTTGCATGTGAGGCATCCACATTTCCTCTGGGTTTGAAAGAGTTATGACAGAACAAAAGTTCTAATGTAGGTACAGAAATTTTTAGGACTGTTTCACAGATTGAGCAGCATCTGAAAGCAAGATTCTTAAGAAGCCAGGAGCATAGCCCAAATTGAGAACCCTGCAGATCATGCGAGGAAAAGTCCATCGGAATCATATTGAAGCAGCAGCAGAATAAGGAGTTTGGTAAAGGGAAGGGAAGTTTCAGGAACGACACTGGCAAGAAGGACTCTTCTTTGGTGGCAGGATCTGGGTTATCCAAGAATAAGGGATCCTTCAGAGAGAGTCCACATTGAGAAGGTGAGTGGAGAAGAATCTGAACTTTGGGCCCAAGAGGGCATCTGTGATCTGCAAATAGAACATTCCTCACCTGGAAACTGATGTCTTTGTAGGACATTCTAAAATGACTCATCATTCCACATTTTCAGACCTCAAGTCCTTGAAGATTCCTGTTTCAGAAGGTTGCTTATTTTTTTCCTTGCTTTATCACTTCTACTTTCTCATAATCAAAAGCCTTCTAATTGACCAGTCTGATTGTAGCTTCATTCTTTGTCCTCTAACCTACACCAGACAGAACTACCAAACAAATCTTTCCTAAATACTGTGTGCATCAGGTCTTTCCAAGTGTCCTCAGAAACCTTCAGTACTTCACTGTTTCACTTTCCAGCAAGTGTAAACTGGGCAAGCCACCAAGATTTCCAACATGTGTCCCTATTAGACCTATTCACATTTATTTCCTCAATACTCAGCCTCTGACCTATTCATGTCCATCTCTCACCCCATCATTAGGTCTGCTTGTCTTCCTTTACTCATGTTCACCATGCCCTCCCTCTTTCCCTCCATCTACCCATCCTTCAAGTAGCACCACCCACCCTCAAAGCTTTTCCTCATAAATTTGCTGCTTAAGCATTACTATGGGAGTTAATATCTTGCTTATATGGTTTAGTAGTTAATTTTCAATACTATTGTACAATGCTCTAATAAATTATTTTATGTTAATTCTTGTTCATATACTAAGCTTGAGAGTTATAATTAATCTTTCTTCTACAGTCTCCAATGCCTAAGACAGTTTTAAATCACATAAAAGATAAATAATTGTTGTTTGATTGACACATTAAGTCTGCAGTTCAAACTGACTAAAATAAATATATTTTTCAGCTATTTTTCTAAAAATTATTCACTTAATTATAATGAGTTTTGATTCACAGAGCTAAGGAAAATGTAATCCAAATTAGACAGCAAAGATCCTTGATATTGCTTTTACATGTAAAACTTTTCTGTAACCAATTCCTAATTGCAGTGATTTAGAAGCCAGACTCCAAAGTTGGATTTTTTTGGTCATAAACATGAATTATAGTGCTGATACTAAACTAAGTTCCCATGTTCTTTTGTCAGTAGACGAGGGAACCAAAGATCAGAATGATACTTTGGAAACATGATGAGCAATGACTTCACATGGACCTATAGAAAAATCCTTGTCTTGCACCTTTACAGACTTAACAGACTTATAAGTGGTTACTTTACAGCACAGCTGATTTTGGAGAGGTTTAAACGAAACTATGACAGGGTCTAGAGTAGGAACTTTTCATTCTCTGAGTATGAAGAGAGTATTTTGTATTTAGTATTTCATATTCAGAGAAAATAATATCAAATTTAAACAGAATTCTGTTAGCTACTTCTCTGTACATATTCTTATTAATTTAAGGTCATGGAACTCAAATAATACACCAAACTTCAGGAAGCCTACTACAAGTAGATTTTTAAAAGCTATTACTTTATTACTATAGTCTATCTAGTTTTTGTTTTATGTAGTAAAATATCATACTTGTAAAAATAACCTACTGGACCTGCACCAAAATAAAAGGCTTTTTCACAGCAAAGGAAACCATCAACAAAATGAAAAGGCATCCTACTGAATGGAAGAAGATATTTGCAAATGATATAACCAAAAAGGGATTAGTATCCAAAATATATAAAGAACTTATATAAATCAATGCAAAAAAATATTAATAATCCAATTAAAAAATGGGCAGGGGGCACCTGGGTGGCTCAGTCGTTAAGCATCTGCCTTCGGCTCAGGGCATGATCCCAGGGTCCTGGGATCAAGGCCCGCATTGCACTCCCTGCTCCCCTGGGAGCCTGCTTCTTCCTCTCCCGCTCCCCCTGCTTGTGTTCCCTCTCTCACTGGTTGTTTCTCTCTCTGTCAAATAAATAAATCAAATCTTAAAAAAAAATGGGCAGGGGACATGAATAGTTATTTTTCCAAAGAAGATATACAGATGGCCAATAGACACATGAGAAGATGCTCAACATCTCTAATCATCAGGGAAATGTAAATCAAACCCACAAGAGATATCACCTTACACCTGTCTGAATGGATAGAATCAAAAAGAAAATAAATAACAAATGTTGGTGAGGATATAGAGAAAAAGGAACCCTCATGCATTGTTGGTGGGAATGTAGATTGTGTAGCCACTGTGGAGGTTTCTCAGAAAATTAAAATAGAAATACCATGATCCAGTAATTCTACTCTTAGGTATTTATCCTAAAAAACCCAAAAGCACTCATTCAAAAAGATATATGCCCTTCTATGTTATTGCATTATTTACAATAGACAAGATATGGAAAATAAAGAAGATGTGGTGTATATACATACACACACACACACACACACACACACACACACACACACTGGACTATTACTCAGCCATAAAAAAGAATGAGAGCTTCTAATTTGCAACAACATAAATGGACCTAAAGGATATTATGCTAAGTGAAATAAATCAGACAGGGAAAGACAAATACCACACGATTTCACTTATATGTGGAATCTAAAAAACAAAACAAATGAATAAATAAACAAAAAAAAGCAAAAAGAGACCCATAAGGACAGAGAACAAACTGATGCTTGCTGAGGGTGGGGGATGGACAAAATGGATGAAAGGGAGTGGGAAATACAGACTTCCAGTTACAGAATGAATAAATCATGGGAATGAAAGGCACGGCATAGGGAGTAAAGTCAAAGATACTGTAATAGCATTATATGGTAGCAGATGGTAGCTATACTTGTGGCAAACACGGTATAACATACAGACTGTGGAATTGCTATATTGTACACCTGAAACTAATGCAACACTGTGTGTCAACCATACTTCAATTACCATGCTTGTTTGGAAGAAGCTGCAATAGCTCTGTACAGTTCCTAGTACTGTGATTCTTGTTTCCATGTTATGCAAACATAACACATAATTTTGTACCTGTGACACATAGTAGAAAACCAAAAAATACGATCTTTTGTTTTTCCCACATTCAATATCATTCCAGAATTAAGGAATGGGCAGAAGGTACCAAAGGCATGATAAGATTTATATTGAAGAAAAAAAATACAAATACCCCAAAGAGGCTAAAACTATTAGCTGGGTCCATTTGACTGTCTCCCCTTCAAAGTATATGAGGAATAGACCTATGACATAACAGTCAAAGAGCTTGTTAGTTTCCATTCCTTTCAATGGGAGTAATTGAATGTAGCAATTTAGAAGTGAAAAAATGACCATAGTCTTTAGCATCTGGACCAAAAGAGACATCAGAGCAAGTATTGCACATGTGGATCTTGAACCATCATATGCAAATTTTGTAAAAATTAGATATATTGTGAAACTAGCAAACTCACTGGTGACAAGGTTTTAAGAAAGTTGTGGCTTTCCATAGATGCTGTTTTATAGCATAGTCCTATCACACAGACTGCTCAAGTACTTTACATCAGAGGAACTCAGTCATATCAGCAAAGAGGGGGAAAAGAAGAAAATTAAGAAGATCCATTTTGAAGATGGTCAAACTAATATACTTTCATGAAAACATGAAGAAAACAAAGGAGTGGTTTTGAGGGAACTTGTTACGTTCTCTGAGTAGCCCTGGATGTGACTAGAGGAGATTTTTAGGATCAGAGTTGGGTTGGAGTTAAATGGATTCTGTGACCATATTCTTTCTTCTCTTGAGATGTCTTGAGTGCACAGTTCCCCTGAATTAATTGCATTACATTTTAGAAGGAAAGAAAAGAAAGAAATTCCTGCTAGTGTGCAGAAGCTAACAGACAGTCCAGGCCAAAACCTCCAGAGAACCAATTACTGGTTTTGAGACTAACAGTTTGTGGGAAACATTTTCATCAAAGAAGATAAATGTAGCAGTTGAAGGTGGCCATCTCCTTCATTACTGCTCAACTTCAGTACCTTGCCTGACCCAGTCTCCGTGATGAAGATTGTGCTCTAATGTGCAGCAGCACCTGTGAGAGCCAGAGCGCAGCTCTGCCCAGCTGATGGTCACCGTGGCTTCTGCATCTTCATGTGCACTTCCAGGACGCTCAAACAGGGAAATCAAGGCCGTCGTGAAAGCAACTGCCTGAACCTTAAGAGAGATGTTGAAAGGAAAACACACATGGACGGTGTAATTGTTGCCAAAGATTTGATGTTCCTTAAGATTAATAAGGAATAGGGATGCCTGGGTGGCTCAGTTGGTTAAGCATCTGCCTTCAGCACAGGCCATGATCCCGGGATCGTGGGATCGAGTCCTGCATCAGCGGGGAGCCTGCTTCTCTCTCTGCTTGTGCTCTCGGTCAAATAAATAAATAAAATATTTTTTAAAGGATTATTAAGGAATAGCTATTGAATTAATGGGAATTTCCCCAATATTATTTAAAGGATGCAGGCAGTTATAGTAAAAGACAGAACAATGACCATGTTGGTAAAGAAATTACCAAGGGCAGCTCATTATTTGCTTTTATGATACACTTGTTATTAAACACACAAAGAATGCAAAGCTTTCACGAGTAGGAAAGGAAATTGTTCAAATCAGACTACTTCAGTGTTCGTGGGCATATTCTTGTGTCATTCAGCACGTAATACTCTTGCAGCAGGTGGGTGGAATGTCATAGGAAGACAAATCATCGTATCCAATGTCTGGGTTTGTGTGCTATCCTCACGAATGCATCTATCCCGCTGTTACATGACACAGGAACTAAGCACTGCCCAGGAGGCTGTTACAGAGGAGGCTTGTGAATGAAAACCAGTATAATTAATCTGAAAGAGTTGTAAGAGATAACTTTAGGCATTTAATAATTGGCAAGAAAACCACATGAAGATTGTCTTTGTAAGCAAGAAAAGGAACTGTGACCTAATCCATCTTTTCTATGTCCAGTATGTGTGGCCTTATAATCTGTAAGTTCAGAGGTCACCCTCTTTGTATTCTATTTCTATACCAAGCTACAGTTTGATGATTAAATCCATAGTAAACAGAAGGGGGAATGAAACATGAGAGACTATGGACTCTGAGAAACAAACTGAGGGCCTCAGAGGGGAGGGGGTGGGGGAATGGGATAGACTGGTGATGGGTAGTAAGGAGGGCACGTATTGCATGGTGCACTGGGTGTTATACGTAACTAATGAATCATCGAACTTTACATCAAAAACCAGGGATGTACTGTATGGTGACTAACATAACATAATAAAAACTTATTATAAAAAAGAAAAAAAGAAAAAAACTAAAATAAATCCATAGTTCAATCTTTCCTTTCCTCACTTACCTTTCCAGTTATGTCCCCAAAAGAAAGAACTGATTCGTTGGCATCAAGGGGGTCATACCAATATTCCATACAAATTGGCGTTCCTTTCAGGCCTTGGAGTTTATATTGACAAGGAAATCCTCCTTTGGACAGCAGATCATAGAAACAAATCTCTTTACTCGTAAAAGCCACTGCTATCTAAAGTAGCAAACAGAAAATCCGAAAGCATTTCTGATGAATTTAGTGAAATCGGTATACAAAGGAGACATGCAAATCTTAGCACCAAAGCAGACACTGTTCCCTGAGGGTCACTAAGTATTACAGAAACATAGCATGGTGGCACTAGTGTACTTTATTCTAACTTTGGACACTAGCCAAGAAAAAAATTCTTCCCATTAAAGGCATTTGAACATACTTTCTTCTGTATCCCCACTTCACACACCTGCCAACCTCTTCCATCCATGGGAGATGAGATGATTAATCACATAGAAAAAACAAAGACAGAGGGCGACAGCATCACACGGTCATGCCAGAAGCTTTACAAACAATGTTTTACAAAGCAAGCAGAGGCTTTCATAAAAATCAGTTGATAAAAACTCTGTTAAGTAGCTTCACAAGTCAGATAAAATCCCAAAACCATTTTTAAAAGGGTAAATAAATTTGGTGATAAAATTGATAAAACTATAGCTAAACTACCCCAAGATTTAAAAAAAAAAGAGTGAAAATACATATTACGAAAATAAGAAATAAAAGAGTACACTACTAATGCCTGATAGAAATAAAAGGGGATTATAAGAGAATATCATAACCAATGGAAGGCCAGCAAAGTAGATAGCCTAGATGAGATGCCAAGACAAATTCCTGGAGACAAAAATATTACCTAAACTAACTCAGAACCAAATACAGAATCTCAGCTGACAAATAGTAAGTAAAACAACTGAATTAGGAATCAAAACAAAATTCTCACAAAGAAAATCCCATGCCCAGATGATTTCACTAATAAATGCGACCAAACATTTGAAGAATTAACACCAATGTTTCTCAAACTCATCCAAAAAAAAAAAAAAAAAGTGGAGGGAATACTGCCCGAATCACTTGATGAAACCAGTACTATCTCATTACCAAAACCACACAAAGACATCACAATAATACTGCAACTTTATCTCCCTAATGAATATAGATGTAAAAATCTTCAATTAAACACTAGCAAAGAGAATCCAACAACGTATAAAAAAATTACATACCATGACCAAGCAATATTTATACCAGAATGCAAGGCTACTTTAACGTACAAATATCAATGTAATATTCTATGTTAATAAAATAAAGGACAAAAACTATATGAATATCTCAATACATACCAAAAAATGTATTAGACAAAATCCAACACATTTTCATGAAAAAAAAATGCTCAATAAACCAGGAAGAGAAGGAAACTTCTTCAACCTGATATATACAAAAAAATCACATAGCTGCTATCATACTTAATGGTGGAAAATTGAATGTATTCTTCTTAAGATCAAGAATGTGATGAGGATGTTCACTCTCACCACTGCTATTCATACCACACTGGAATTTCCAGGAAGGGAAATTAGACAAGAAAAAGAAATAAAAGCATCCAGATTGGGAAGGAAGAAGTTAGACTATCTTTATGAGTAGATGACATGAGCTTAAACATGGAAAATCCTAAAAGATAACAATAACAACAACAAAAAATGATCAAAACCAATAAATGGCTTCAGTGAAGTTGCAGGATATAAGATCATTTTCTTAAAATCTATTTTATTTCTGGGGCGCCTGGGTGGCACAGCGGTTAAGCGTCTGCCTTCGGCTTAGGGCGTGATCCCAGCGTTCTGGGATCGAGCCCCACATCGGGCTCCTCCACTATGAGCCTGCTTCTTCCTCTCCCACTCCCCCTGCTTGTGTTCCCTCTCTTGCTGGCTGTCTCTATCTCTGTCAAATAAATAAATAAAATCTTTAAAAAAAAATCTATTTTATTTCTATACACTACTAATGTACAATCTGAAAATGATATTACCAAAAGCAGTGTTAGGAACACAAAGACAAAACAACAAAACACGTGCTGTGATACAGTATTTGTAAATTATCCATCTGATAAATGTATATCTCCAGAATATATAAAGAAGCCTCAAAACTCAACAAAATAAATACAACAACGAAATGGGCAAAAGATTAGAACAGACACTTCACCAAAGAGGATATATAGGTAGCAAATCAACATATGAAGATATGCTCAATATTATTAGTCATTAAGGAAATGTGAATTCAAACCACAATAAGATAAAAAATATAAACCTTTTAAAATGGCTAAAATTAAGAGGGGAAAAAGAAACCCTGATTATACCAAATATTGGTAAGGATGTGCTATATCCACACTATGAAATATCACACAACAATAAAAAGATAAACTACTTTTTTATTATGTTCAGTAAGCCACTGTATAGTACATCATTAGTTTTTGATGTAGTGTTCAATGATTCATTAGTTACATATAACACCCAGTGCTCATCACAACACTTGCCCTCCTTAATACCCATCACCCTGTTACCCCCTCCCCCAGTCACCTCCCCTCTGAGACCCTCAATTCGTTTCCGGGGGTCCATAGTCTCTCATGGTTCATCTCCCTCTCTGATTTCTCCCCCTTCAGATTTCCCTCCCTTCCCCTACGGTCCTTCGTGCTATTGCTTTATGTTCCACATATGAGTGATACCATATGATAATTGTCTTTCTCTGCTTGACTTATTTCACTTAGCATAATCTCCTCCAGTTCCATCCATGTCGATGCAAATGGTGGATATTCATCCTTTCTGATGGCTGAGTAATATTTCATTGTATATATGGATCACATCTTCTTTATCCATTCATCTATTGAAGGATGTCTCGGCTCCTTCCAGAGTTTAGCTATTGTGGACATTGCTGCTATGAACATTGGGATGCATGTGCCCCTTCTTTTCACTACATCTGTATCTTTGGAGTAAATACCTAGCAGTGAAATTTCTGAGTCGTAGAGTAGCTCTATTTTTAACATCTTGAGGAACCTCCATACTGTTTTCCAGAATGGCTGTACCAGCTTGCATTCTCACCAACAGTGTAAGGGGGTTCCCCTTTCTCCACATCCTTGCCAACATTTGTTGTTTCCTGTTTTGTTAATTTTTGCCATTCTAACTGGTGTAAGGTGATCTCTCATTGTGGTTTTGCTTTGTATTTCCCTGATGGTTAGTGATACTGGCAATTTTTCGTGCGTTTGTTAGCCATTTGTATGTCTTTTTTGGAGAAGTGTCTGTTCATGTCTTCTGTCCACTTTTTGACTGGGTTATTTGTTTTCTGAGTGTTGAGTTTGAGAAGTTCTTTATAGATCTTGGATATCAGCCCTTTATCTGTAGTGTCATTTGCAAATATTTTCTCCCATTACGTGTGTTGCCTCTTAGTTTTGTTGACTGCTTCCTTCACTGTGCAGAAGCTTTTTATCTTGAGGAAGTCCCAAAAGTCCATTTTTGCTTTTGTTTCCCTTGCGTTTGGAAATGTTTCTTGAAAGAAGTTACTGTGGCTGATGTCGAAGAGGTTGCTGCCTATGTTCTCCTCTAGGATTTTGATGGATTCCTGTCTCACATTGAGGTATTTCATCCATCTTGAGTTTATCTTTGTGTATGATGTAAGGGAATGGTCCAGTTTCATTCTTCTATATGTAGCTGTCCAATTTTCCCAGCACCACTTATTGAAGAGACTGTCTTATTTCCATTGGATATTTTTTTCCTGATTTGTCAAAGATTAGTTGACCATAGAGTTGAGGGTCCATTTCTGGAGTTTCTATTCTGTTCCATTGGTCTATGTGTCTGTTTTTGTGCCAATACCATGCTGTCTTAGTGATAACAACCTTGTAATATAGCTTTAAGTCAGGCAATGTGATGCCCCCAGCTTAGTTTTTCTTTTTCATCATTCCCTTGGCAATTCAGGGTCTTTTTCTGGTTCCATACAAATTTTAGGATTGTTTGTTCCAGCTCTTTGAAAAATGCCAATGGTATTTTAAAAGGGATCGCATTGAAAGTGTAAATTGCTCTGGGCAGGACAGACATTTTAACAATGTTCATTCTTCTAATCCATGAGCATGGAATGTTTTTCCACCTTTTTGTATCTTTCTCAATTTCTTTCGTTAAGTGTTCTGTAGTTTCTAGAGTATAGATCATTTACCTCTTTGGTTAGGTTTATTCCTAGGTATCTTATGGTTTTTGTTGCTATTGTGAATGCAATTGATTCCTTAATTTCTCTTTCTACAGTTACATTGTTAGTATATAGAAAAGTAACTGATTTCTGCACATTGATTTTGTATCCTGCCACATTGCTGAACTACAGATGTATCTCAAAATCCAAGCCAAGCTAAAGAAGTCAGACCAAAAAGAGTACACACTGTTTGATGTCAATTATATAAAACTCTAGAAAATGCTAACTATTGTATAGTGACAGTGAGCATATTAGTTGCTACCCGACAAAGAGAGATGGGAGGAGTTGAACAGGGGACTTCAAAAGAGCACAAGGAAACTTTTAAGGAAGATGAATATGTTCATTATCTTCATTGTACTGTTGATTTTTCACAGTATCTAAACGCATTAAAAATCTATCCACTTGGGTACTTTTAATATGTGCAGTACATTTTGTGTAATTATACCTCAATAAAGCTGTTTGAGAAAAGAAGAAAAAAGCAACATTTTTAAAACTTCCATGTTGACTAAGTGCAAAGGAAAAAGGCTAAGATTTCATCATCAGTCCTGGAAAGAAGAAACAATGCCACATAATCATCACACAATATAACAACACAAATATTACATGATAATAATAGAATGCTGCACACAGATATAAAAGAAAATCTGGACTTGAACTATGTTTTAATCAATACAGTTAACATTATTAACACCAGATCCTTAGAAAGAAGGAACTGGATACGACATCAGCTACTATTCCAGAGGCAGCAAAGACTCTGAAACAGGTTCTGAAACCAAGCTGCCTCTGTTTACAAATCTTGCAACACTGATTACATCCTATGTGACTGGGGGCAAATTCCACCTCTCCTTGCCTAGTCTCTCATTCCTAAAGTGGGAATGATACCCACCTTATGCTGATCTTGAGAAGATTAATAGAGTAAGGCATGTCACATAGGAAGCAAATGATGATGATGATTCTTTATGTTCCAGGCATCAGAGCATACCATTTGCCACTAAAAAGAACCTGGGTCTTTGGAGAAATGGCTGATTCTAGATCTGGCATAATAAATATGCAAGATGATTCTGGAACATTTTGTCATACCAGAAAGCAAAGAAGCTTTCAAAGACTAATACACTTTATATCAGAAAAGACTCAGAAGCTAACTTGTATTCATCCTGGTGTCCAAAGATGGTACAATTTTAAGGATGGATTGATAACTCAGTGGACTGAAAGAAATCAAATTGCTTAAACTCATGAGTTTGTAATGATACTGGTACTCATTTTTCATCTTTAGAGGATTTTGAATGCTGGTAAATAAAAGTAAAGAATTAGTCATTTATCCTGTCTTTGGTCTATGATTTGTACTACATTATGGCTAAATAATTAACAAGGGGAATTTCTTTCTATAGAGGTATTTCACTTTATAAAGAGGAAATGATGAACGTAGAATGTCGTCATCATCTTGTAACCCCTAAATAAACTGATAGATCAAGGAATAATCAGTGGTAACTGTTAATGTCCCAAGAAGAGAGAGAACAGGCATTTTGTGCCTACCAACTGAGGAACCTGTATTCCAGAACAAACAATTCTAAAACTGATCAAGTCTTTAGATCCGACTACCAATATACCAGAAATATGGGGAACAAGTGGACATGTTCAACAACTCTATCTAAATACAGTCCACAAAATCCAGACTGCGGGAAACTCTAAAGGACAAATACCTAGTTTCTTTAACAAAAACAGCAACAGCAAGAACAAAACAATGGAGCAATACAGAAGAGGTGGAGAAAAACATGTAGATCAAAAGAGACCAATCAACAATTCACGGTGGTCTGGACCTTATTCAGATCCTGATTCAAACAAACTATTAAACAAGGAATTAACAGACTATTAAAAATTATAAGACAGGAAAATATGTACATGACTGAATATTTGATGATAGTAAGGAATTATTATAATTGATATTAAATGTGATAGCAGTATTATGGTTATGCTAAAAGGGAGACTTTTTAGAAAGACGAAATATTTACAGATTAAATAATTACATTACTTAGGTTTCAAAAGTGGGGAGATATAGATAAAACTAGATTGGCTGTGAATTGGAAATGGTTAAGGGTAAATATTGGTTCTTAACACTATTATCTCTGCCTGTGTGTGCATTTAAGAATTTTCATAAAAAGTTTGCCATCTGCTTAATATAAAATACTAAGAATATGGATTCTTTAAGCTTCTTCATCCTTCCCTCACAAACTGATTTTCCTTTCAATGTGTTATCTTACTTATAGGTCGAGTCACATAAGGGTATTTGTACTTAGGGGGCCCTCCCCATCATAATTAGGAAACTGGCTAGAACAGTGGTTAAAATCAGATAAGCATTCCTTGTAACTGTATTGAGCTGTGCCACACATTGTTACAGCCTCTCAGCTCTGCATATGGGCCCATGATTCTACTATAGACTATAGAGTCGGAAACATCTTACGAGCCAGCAATGCAGCATGGCCACATTCGGGACAGAGCCAAGAATCTGAGTCACCATCAGCTGTGTCCTTTAAAGGTGCCCAAGAAAACAGTTTGGGAAATCGAGTAGCCCACTTGGCTCCACTTGCATTCCCTCCATGTCAGAGGAGAGGCACAGAGGGCTACTACAGCTCTCTGCCACTGCCAGTGTTACACTTGATAGTGACCAGGAGCCCTGTCTCATCAATTTCCCCCTTTTAAAGTAGTAAATTTAGGGTGCCTGGGTGACTCAGTCAGTTAAGCATCTGCCTTCAGCTTAGGTCATGATCCCAGGGTCCTGGGATCGAGTCCTGCATTGGGCTCCCTGCTCAGCAGGAAGTCTGCCTCTCCCTCTGCTCCCCACCCCACTAGTGATATCTCTCTCTCTTTTTCTATCTCTCTCCAATAAACAAATTAAAAAATCTTAAAAAAAATAAAGTAGTAAATTTATTTATGAAGACTTGGTACCTTGTTTACATTTTCCAGAGAAACCAGACTTGTCACCCACAGGTGTTTAAGCTTGGTGGCATCTGAAGTGATGGGAAGGGTTTCTTGCAGCTTTAAATTCTCTCCCCAGATTCCTAATAAACCTTCCTTACTGATGGTCAGATAACGACTTGAACTTTTTAAGAAAATTACTTTTTGAATGGTGTCCTTGTGTTTCACTGGGAGGAATTCAAGGTCTTTCCACTGGGGAACCACAGTTGCCTTTGCTCGTTCGTCTTTCTCGTAAAGGGCTGACAGCATAAATGAAGTCAGCTTGTCCCAGTTAATGAAGCCATCTTGGGCCACATCTACTCTGTCGAAGAATTCCCCATATTCTTCTTTTGTGCCCCAACCAACAATCTTTGTCATCCTTTGCATAAACTCTTCTTTGGACATGCAAATGGTTTGACATGGCTCTGAGGGCTAGAAATAAGAATAAAAACAAGACAATAGTGAAACCATCCATAAATACCAGAGCACCGTCCCATCCCCAAATATGGACCTAATCAGCAAATATTCCAAGATGCAAAGACAAATGTCTTTTACTCTATAACAGGACTATATATTAATTGGGACTGGGGAGCACATAACTGACAAGGCTACAAGCTGACATGTTTAAGAACAAATATCCTTATAACTGGAAAAGGGAGGCAGAGACTTATATAATGATGGAAGCAGCAGGCGGAGTAATGTGGAGCCATATTCCAAGGAATGCATACACCTCCAGAAGCAAGAAAAGGCAGGGCAGCAGTCTCCACTAGAGCCTCCAGAAGGCAGGCGATCCTGACAACACCCTGACTTGAGCCCAGCACAACCCATTTTGGACTTCGACCTCCAAAGTAAGATCATGAATTTGTGTGTTTGAAGTTACTAAGTTTGTGGTAATTTGGTGTAACATCAGTAGGAAACTAGTATAGTGGTTCACAGATGATGGGTGGACAGAGTATAGCACAGCCAGTAAAATTATATGACACTGAAACTAATCCAAAAGCAAGAAGTCCACTTCTATAAATACACCATTACAAATATGCCATGACAGTGAAACCATATATGGTTGATTTTTGTTATTAGTCTTACATATGCCCTATAAAGTCTTTGCCAATACTAAATTAGCAGATACTGGACCACAGTTTTGAGAGGAAACACAGAGTCATGTTTCTATGAGCCTCTGGTCACAATACTTTCATCACTTGATCAATTCATAATTTGTTTTGTGTGTTTCCATGGAAAGACACTTAATTTAATATATATAGTTAATTTACTAATATTGGATTCATTTACCAGCTGAATAAAGCTTATCTAACACACGTGTTTTCTCCGTAAGGCACCTCAGTGTCTTCTTGCACTTAAGGACACTAAACAGAACTTTACCACCACACTTGGGGGCGATTTTTAAACAGTGAAATCACCAACAAAGACACAAAACGCATAAAGAACTTGGCACTATGTAGACAGCAAATAGGATACTTGTTTGCAGTATGAGAGCTAGAATAAAAAGGCAGAGTGTCACGTTGTCTGACCTCAGCCTGGAATACGTACATCAGAGGCTGAAATCTTTGGCCCCTCTGTCCATGTCTGCGAATGACCATGAAAGCATCTCCAGTATTAATTAGAGGTTACAAATAAATTTCAGCAAGTAGGCAAACTCACAAATACAAAATCTGTGCATAATGAGAATACCGTATTGTTAATATTATTATTCTTTGAGGGATGCCTTTGAAGGTGGCTCAGTTGGTTGTGTCCGCCTTCTGCTCAGGTCATGATCCCGGGGTCCTGGGATTGAGTTTCACATTGGGCTCTTTGCTCCACAGGGAGCCTGCTTCTCCCTCTGCCTGCCGTTCCCCTGCTTATGCTCTTTCTCTCTCTGACAAATAAATAAAATCTTTTAAAAATTTTTAAAAATATTATTTGAAACAATATTTCAACTAAGTATATCTTTTACTATTTTAATAGGCTATTTGGTTTGGTGAGATTCATGATGAGAGAATCTACTCTTCCTACTACCTTGGAGCCAAGGAGTCAGGATTGATAGTAAGCACCAGGAGACAGCATACTGTAGAGCGAGTCATATCATTGTACGTTTAACCCTACTTCCACCAGTAATTGTGAGAACTACTGGCAAGTTACTTCACTGCTGAGAGTTAATTTCCCCATCTGTAAAGTGAGTATACCAATATCAGCCACAAGAAAATTGTTTGTAAAATTAACTGACATATCAATAGATGAAGAAAAAGTATTTGACAAAATTCAATGCCCATTCATGATAAAAACTCCCAGTAAACTAAGAATAGAGGGGGAACTTCCTTAACTTATTAAAGAATATCTACCCCAAAAATATACATTTAACATCATACTCAATGGTGAGACACTGGAAGCTTTCCTACTAAGATCTGGTACAAGACAAGGATGCTTCCTCTCACAATAGCTTTTTAACATCATAATGAAAGTTCTAGCTAATGCAGCAAGGAAATAAAAGGCATACAGACTGGAAAAGAAATAAAACTGTTTTTGTTTACAGGTAGCACGATCATCTATGTAGAAAACCTGAAAGAATCAACAAATAAACTCCTGGAACTCATAATAATTACAGCAAGACCACAAGATACAAGGTTAACATGCAAAAGTCAATTGCTTTGCTATATACCAGCAACCAGTAAGTGGAATTTGAAATTAAAACCACAATACCATTTATCACAGCATCCAGAAAAATGAAATGCATATAAATCTAACAAAATATGCATAAGATCTTTATGAAGTAAACTACAAAACTCCAATCAATGAAATCAAGAAGAGCTAGATAAATGAAAACATAGTCCACGCTTATAGATAGGAAGACTCAATACTGCCAAGATCTCAGTTCTTCCCAAAATAATCTATAGATTCCTTGCAATTCCAATCAAAATCCCAGCAAGTTATTTTGCAGATATCAACAAACTGATTCTAAAGTGTATATGGAGAAGTCAAAGACCCAGATGAACTAACACAATATTGAAGGGCAAGAACAAAGTTGGAGAACTAACTCTACCTGACTTCCAGACTTACTGTAAAGCTATAGTAAGTACCCAAACGGTGTGGTATTGGCATAAGAATAGACAAAGAGATCAATGGAACAGAGAGCCCAAAATAGACCCACATAAATTTAGTCAATAGATCTCTGACAAAGGTCCAAGGTAATACAGTAGAGAAAAAATAGTATTTTCAACAAGTGGTGCTGGAATAACTGGACAGCCACACGATAAAAAAATGAATCTAGACACAAACCTTACATCCTTCACAAAAATTAACTTAAAATGGATCACAGACCTAAACGTAAGACACAAAACTCTAAAACTCCTAGCCAATTACCTAGAATCAAACCTCGATGACCTTCAGTTTGGTGATGACTTTTTAGCTGTAGCACCAAAGGTGCTATGCACAAGAGAAAGAACTAATAATCTGGACTTCACTCGGGGCACCTGGGCGGCTCAGACGTCAAGCAGCTGCCTTCCACCCGGGGCGTGATCCCAGAGTCCTGGGACCGAGCCCCGCATCGGGCTTCCAGCTCTGCTGGGAGCCTGCTTCTTCCTCTCCCACTCCCCCTGCTTGTGTTCCCTCTCTCGCTGGCTGTCTCTCTCTCTGTCAAATAAATAAATAAATAATCTTAAAAAAAATCTGGACTTCACTAAAATTAAGAACTTCTGCTCTACAAAATATAATGTCAAATGAATGAGAGAAAATCCATAGACTGGGAGAAAGTATTTTCAAAAGATGTATCTGATAAAGAACTCACCCAGAATATATTTTTAAAATTTAACAATAAGAAAACAATCCAATTTAAAAATGGGCCAAAGGCCTTAATTCATACCTCACAAAAGAAGATATACAGATATGCAAAAAGCATATGAAAAGAAGCTCCACATCATATGTCATCAGGGAAATGCAAATCAAAACAGCAAGGTGTCCCTACACACCCTATTGGAATGGCCAAAATTCTGGGACACTGACAAGAGCAAATGCCGACAGGATCTAGAACAGGAACTCTCACGCATTGCTGATGGGAATGTAACATCATACAGCCTCTCTGGAAGACAGTTTGGTGGTTTCTTAGAAAACTGAACATACTCTTATTACCTGATCCAGCAATCATGCTCCTTGGTATTAACCCAAATGAACTGAAAACTTCGGTTTTCAGACAAAAACCTGCACACGGATGTTTATAGGAGCTTTATCATAATTGCCAATACTTGGAAGCATAAAGTTGATGTCCTTCAGAGGTGAATGAATAAATAAACTGTGGTATATCCACAGAATAGAATAGTACAGCGCTAAAAAGAAATGAGCTATTAAGCCATGTAAAGACCTGGAGGGACCTTAAATGCATACCACTAAATGAAAAAAGACAATCTGAAAAGGTTGCATGGTATGATTCCAGCTACACGAAATTCTAGAAAAGGCAAAACCACAGAAACAGTGAAAGGTTCAGTGGTTGGCAGGGGTTAGAGTGGGGGAGGGTGAATAGGCCGAGCCCAGAGGGTTTCCAGGGCAGTGAAGCTGCCCTGTATGACACCATAATGGTGGGTATATGTCATTATGCTCTTGTCCAAACCCCACAGAATGGACGAGACTAAGAGTAGTCCTAACATAAAGTGTGGACTTTGGGTGACTGTGAGGTGTCAATGTAGGTTCATCGACGGGAACAAGTGCACCCTCTGGTGGGGATGCGGATAACAGGGGAGGCTGTGCACGTGTCAGGGAAGAGGATATATAAGTAATCTCTGTATCTGCCCCTTAATACGTTGTGAGTCTAAAACTACTCTAAAAATGTAAAGTCTTAATTGAAAAAAAAAAGGTGAACTGAAGTATTATGTGTGCAAAAACTAAGTAATCAAGTGTTTAATAGAATTTAGTCTAGGCTTTTAATTAATTAAATGAACTTTCTGAGAAATAATTGGTATCTAGCCCTTTGAACTACTCAGAAGTCCATCATTCTTTTCTTTGTTAAATTATTTTTAGTCCAAAAAGTTTAGAGAGATGGAAATTTTTCAGTGACCCAGATTTTAAGTGTGGAGAAAGAAATCTGATCGTAAAAACACTCCATTTGAGCCAAACTGCAAAATGTTTCTAAACACTAAGTCAATGTTGATCTTTTACTTTAAAACTGTTACATAATGATATCAATCAACCTCTTATATTTATGTTATTATCTTATGTATAAAACATTTTAAAGCTGAATCGAGTATTTTCTTCCTATGAATTAGTGATTTTTTTTTTTACTTCTAAGAACAGGAAATTGTTTTGACTGATAAATACCAAAATAAGTTTTTGTTATATTCTAGAATATGGAATTGCAAGTAGACCATAAACAAAGATGACAACAGACTTTCTTTCCCAAAGTAACATACATTATCAAATTTATAATTTTCTGCACATTGATAATGCCAATATGCACTGGGAGAAGATTTACGAAATTTGACAGAAACGAGCAATTACATAATACACCGGACAGTTCTATTATTGACTGTTCACTGATTTAAGTTTGAAAATAAAACCAGTTTTTGCCATACCTTTGCTTAAAATTTAGGAATTTGCTTTTACTAAAAATTTCTAACGTGTTTCAAGAAGCATTATACCTTGATCAGTATGTGGTTTGTGTTTATTAATTCTATTACACTCCAGCTTTAACAAATTAACTCAATGTACAATGAAAGTATGTGTTCTTTCACGCAAACTTAAAAGCACAAATGTATTAACTTTGACCGCACAGTTAATGCTCATTTGATCAATGGCTCCCACTTAGGTTCTGGGACCAGAACTGATTCACACATTTCATTGTATTATACACATGACGCACTGCGGCGGGACTATTGTGTGGTTGTGCGGATGGAGCTCTCAGCCTCAGCCTCAGTTATTCCGCCTCCAAATAGGGATAATGATAACTAACTGTTAGGGCTGTTATCAGGATTAGCTGATAATTTATGTGAACCACACAGCATAACTTAAGGTGAGTATAACACATTTATTATACTCAATAAATGTTAATTCCCTGCTAACTAGTTTAAATAATAGAAGGACTATATATACAATGTCCTCATGTTAGCAATGACTCGTCTCTAAGGATTTAGCTAAATTCATTTGTTGATATGAGTGTGTGTGTGTGTGTGTGTGTGTGTGTGTGTGTGTAAGGATTTGGAAGTGTACATAATTACTAATTTTAGTAAATTGGTCCTCTCTGTCCGGGGTGGCTAGTTGCTAACTAGACCTTCTAAGAGGCTTCTCAGTGGGTCCAAAGAACGTGAAGGAGACTCTACTAACAGGATAACGGAAGCTCTCCGTTTCTCCGCCCGTGGCCATCATGGCAGCAGAGGCTAGTTTTGGGCTTCATATGAAATAGCAACTGTACGCACGGTTTCAACGGCTCTTCCTCAGATAGAAAATGGTTCTAAGTGAGCTCAGTGAAAGTAAAGTTTACCTACCCGTTTCCAGAGACCAAGACCCTTTCATACAGACAAGACCCACATTTGGTCCTTGTGAGCCACTTCTGCTCCTTGATGAATGTTTGCTGAGCCGGAGGTTTCTATCCTGGACTTCTCAGCAGAAGGTATCTCCACAGGAAGAAAGATAAAGGAGTCCCTCAGTCTAAAAATGAGCTTGCCTATACCATGATTTAGTTGAGATAAACTCTCAACCTGTATTAGATTCAGTACTGAGTAGCAAAATAACTTACTTTGGAAGAAAAATACATGTATATGTAAGTATACATGTATATCTAAAATTAATGCCAATTTAGTTAACATCTGGATATTATGCCTAAATTCACTCCATAATATTTGGGTGACCATAAGTCAGTCATAATAATATTCAGGGTTTATATTAGGGTACAATAAGATAATCTGCATATAAGGCCATCTTTACATTAAACAAATTTATTCCAACTTTAAGTTATTATTGTTGAAGTCACATCCTCAGCAAGCTAGATTCACAAGCATATATTTAGTATAGCTAGGGAAATATTAAGAATTTAGGAAATTTGATTTCATTATAAAACATAAGCATAAAATAATTAATTCTTGGTCCCTTCAATTGAAAATTTAATTTGACTTTAGTAAGAAGTATGGCTTTAATATAACCTTCTTCCCATAGATAATCTGTTCCAATTTGAATGCAGACTTTCCAAACAAAAACTCCTGACAGCGTTTGAAAGTATACTCTTTCACTTCTTTTAGTCAAGATTCTCTGGTCTTTTGGAGGTAAAAATTAGTAGCCCAGCATCTCTTAGAACTTCTCTTATAATAAAAGAGAACAGTGTAATTTTTTTTAAAGATTTTATTTATTTATTTGACAGAGATAGAGACAGCCAGCGAGAGAGGGAACACAAGCAGGGGGAGTGGGAGAGGAAGAAGCAGGCTCATAGCAGAGGAGCCTGATGTGGGGCTCGATCCCATAACGCCGGGATCACGCCCTGAGCCGAAGGCAGACGCTTAACCGCTGTGCCACCCAGGTGCCCCAAGTGAACAGTGTATTATCTAATAGAAAACATATTCTCATTCAGTCCTTTGAAGATAATGTTTGTACATTTATTTTGCTATGTCTATTTAACTATGGAGCAATAAAATAACCCAGTATTGCTTCCAATTGTTCTTGCAAAAAAGCTAATACACTCGGAAAGTCTGATTGATTATCTCAGTGGACACAACTTTAGATATTTAGAAAATCTTCCTGTCTTTCTGAAAACCTTTCAAAGAATATTCTAAAAATCGTTTCCTTTTGCCTAGAAACCATTTTTCGCAGATATAGTCAGTTCTCATAAGCTATCTTAAAAAAAAAAAAAGGCATGGACTTTGTACAAGTCCCTTCAGCCTTTGAGATTTGTAAGATTTAGATTTCGCTGTACCTTCTGTGAAAACTAAGCATGAAACCTAAGTGCAAACCTTCAAAAATATACCCTTTGCAAGAAACTTGACCACCTTTTTTTAAACTGAGATCATGTAACTTCAATTAGCAATGTCTAAGTGTGCCAACACATTTTTAAAATTACTTTTTTGCACAAAATAATTCATAAAAATTTGGTGTAGAAAATACAAAATCTATAAGCCGAGGGGCGCCTGGGTGGCACAGCGGTTAAGCGTCTGCCTTCGGCTCAGGGCGTGATCCCGGAGTTGTGGGATCCAGCCCCGCATCAGGCTCCTCTGCTATGAGCCTGCTTCTTCCTCTCCCATTCCCCCTGCTTGTGTTCCCTCCTCACAGGCTGTCTCTATCTCTGTCAAATAAATAAATAAATAAAATCTTTAAAAAAAAAAATCTATAAGCCGAAATTTAAAATCCTCCATAATGCCATCAACAGGTCAGACTTTTTCTGGGCAGAAAAAGAAATACCTGTGTATTATTTTTTCAAATGGTGTCATGATATACATTATCTTTGGATGCTGCATTTTCCTCTTCCATCAAACTGTGAAGGTGTGCCTCGTACAATATATATTGGTCTTTACCATCATTTTTAATGGCTACACAATATGCTGTGGAAAAGACATGCAATTTATGGCCCCCTTATCAAAAATTCCAATCATTCCCAGTGCTTTGCTGTTCTCTATAAACAGCCCTGCAACAAACATCCCAATACATACATCTTTGTTCACTTGTCCAATTACTTCCTGAGGGAAATTCCCTAGAAACAGAATTGCTGAGTCAGAATTTAAACATTCTTAAGGTTTTTGATAGGTCTTGCCAAATCCTCCTGCAAAAGGCTGTACAAATTTACATCTCCATCAACAAAGTATGAGATTGCCTATACCCAAAACCCTCACAGAGCTCACTCCTCCTAAGACTCACCAATTGGTTGCTAGAAAAAGAATTCTAGTAAGCCTAAACATTTACATACTTGCAGGCAAAACACAGCAATACATTCTTGAAGCTGACACCTAATTCTTTTAAATTCTGCCAACTTTTAGGAATGCTCTTCATGTTTGTTTTTTCCGTAATTTTTTCCAATAGCAATAGTTTATGATGAAATGAGGAAAGAAAGTTTTTCTCCTTTTTTCTCTACTCTGTAAATAAGGACTTGCCCAAGACAAGACTGCAAGTCCCAGTTAAAAACTATGGAGAGACAACATTCCAATTTGCTCAGAAATCTAGGGATTTTCTCCCACGCCAAAGCAAAGAGTGGGTTAACATGTCACTGGCCCAGAGTTCACTGCCCTCATTCACTGGTGAGTATGTGCTTCCAGATCCTGAAAATTAATGTCAAATTATGAGTTGTAAGCCACTTAGAGGGATACTTTCACCCATCCATCCATCTATCCATCCACTGATCTCTTTAATAAATATATATTAAGCCCATACACCACACAAGGTAGAATGGGGTAGGCTTATTTATTCATTCACTCAACAAATATTTATTAAGTGACTGCTCCATGCCAAACACTATTTTAAGCACTCAGCATCAAGGCTGTGCTCTTCAAATACACTTCGGTAGAGAGCCTCCGTGTGCTGGTTACAGTGAATGACACATGGTTTCGGGTTACCAAAAGTGATAGGAAGACAAGAATCACACTAATTACTCTTCCCTAATTTCAAACTGAATTTAGCATATATGCATGTCAAAAGCATTCCATAAACAGAAGTCTTTCATGGACCAGAAACCTTTCCTTAGTTTGAAAGCTTTTTATTTTTTTCTTTCATATCATTAGCATTCTGCAATGCTTTTTTTTTTTCCTCTACATGAAAAATAGTTTCTAATAGAGTTTCAGAATCTTGTTTTCCTCAGGACCTGCTAGTTTTACCAAGCATTTTACCCAAAATAATATTTCTTCTGTCAAATATTTGGCATGATTTTTGGGTAATGTTCCATGACAGCTGAATGAGTATACACTATCAAAATGCATCCTTTCCCCCTATCTCTATAATTAAATTTAAAATTAACATGCTGCTTTCTCATGCTTCGTTCTGTTACGCTGGCCTCAATTTCCCTTGGTTCCGAAGCCTATCGGTTATGAATATGTATTAGCTTTTGCTGTCACACCCTGTGAACGTCTTCTGGAGCAGAAGATTAGGTATGCTATTTCGAAACGGCTGCATCAGTTTAAATCATCCCCTGCGATGTTCACCTACCAGTGAACTTTCATGAGAGACTGAACTACGGAACAGGAGACCTAGTCTGCCAGCCGAGGTTCATATAGCCTTTTTTTTTTTCTTGCTTCAATGAATTTTAGTCAGTTTTAATTTTTATTTACAGTATGATATCAACGATTCAAGAGCTCGCCAGTCTGAATGGAGTTAAAAATTACTGACTAACAAAGACAGGCAAATGGACGCCCTCAAGCACCATACTACTTCTGCCCAACCAAACTTCGCACTTCATATCCTCTGTCCAGAAAACTAATCTCCCTTTGGGCACTTGGGTGGCTCACGTGGTTGGGCATCTGCCTTTAGCTCAGGTCATGATCCCAGGCTCCTGGGATTGAGCCCCATGTCAGGCTCCCTGCTCAGAGGGGACTCTGCTTCTCCCTCTGCCCCTCCGCCTGCTCGTTCTCTCCCTCTCTCTCCTTCTCTCTCGCACTCTGTCCCCCCCCTCAAATAAATAAATAAAACCTTAAAATAAATAAATAAATAAATAAATAAAACTTTTCTCCCAACTCACATTTACCTGCCACAGTGATACCCTTCCCTCAGATGGTAGCTTGGATGTTACTTCCTCCAGGAAGTCTTCCAGGAGGTCCCTCCCAAATGCAAGCAATGTGTTCCCCCAACATTGTTCTTTTCCTCAGAGCACTAAGCAGTTAACAGAGTAACTGCGAGTTCACTTGCTGGCATACCCTTCTGTGAGGGAAGGCCCGAGTCTAAGTGGTTTTCAACCACCACAGGATAGACATCAATAAGTGCCTGTTGCTAGAATGAGGAAATGAATGAATATATTTTTAATATGCTCTTCCATGTTGCAGAAGAGATGTTCATCTGTTTTACTAATAACTGCAGTTTGAGAAGGAGGCCAGAATAATGAACAATGGTCAAGTTATAGAATAATACTGTATAAAATGTGGGAAAATCAGAAAGAATTCCAAGTAAAGTTTAGGGTTGTTCACGATGAGAAAAGGGACAAAAATGGTTATCAGACCACTCTGAGCAATGGTCTGGCTCTGCCCAAAACTCAGATGGAGCTGGACAAATGCCTTCATTTAGACTTTTATTTCCCTGCCTGTAAAATGAAGGCAATAAACTAGTTCTCTAAGTCTCTCTCTTAACGCTAAAACCCAGTGAAAGGAAGTTGATGGAGAAGCACTACTTAGTAGAGGATCAAAGTATTTATTAAAAGCACTGCTTTTAAATTCAGCATTATTTAAATTCAGCATTGTTAGACACACATTTAGAGCAGCACCACGAAATTTGTAGGTTATTAAGATATACTGACATTTTAATGACATTTATCTTTGCACTGAATTATGGTACAGATAAGGTGCCCACGGAGCCATTTGTTCTGCCTTACCCAGCTACAAGCGCAGTTCTATTTTCCCGTAATTGAGACCTTGATACACACAAATACACACATTTTTCATTTTAGAATATGATTATGCACTGTTCTGCGATTTTCCTTTTTTTTCACTGAACACTAAATCTGACAATTTTATATGCCTGACTTATTCTTTTTAATAGCTGAGTAGTAGGCACATACCATAGTTTATTTATCCATCCACTTATTGACAAATATTTGGGCTGTTTTAAATAGTCCACTTTGCTGACAATGTTACGGTGGGTATTCTTATACAGATATTTTTTCTGCACATGTCAGTATTTAGGATAGCACATCAAATTGGAATTGTTCCTTCAAAAAGGACACATTTGATACATTTTACGTTTGATACATTCTAGAAAATTGCCTACCAAAAAAAAGCTTTGACAATTCACAGTCTCGACAATAGTACCCATTTCCCAGATTCTTCGCCAACAATATAGATTAGTAATCTTTTTAATCTTTGCCAAGATGATGAATGAAAAAGGTCTTTTTTTATTAAAGTTTCGAATCAAATTCCTAATAAGTTTGAGGGTCTTTTCACATGGTCAGCGGCATTTTTCCTTGAATGCATAAAATATGATAAAATATGTAAACATAGTCTATGTAGAATAGAACTTGATGTGATATGTGTATGTGCATTTATGGGTAGAAATGAATAAAAATACACTGGAAAGATGCAACATGAGAGCAGGTAGCAGAACAATGATAAAGGGGACTTTGATGTGTGACTTGATTTTTTACAATGAGAATAGTATATTCCTTCTAACTTCGCTTTAATAACTAAAGGCACTGTTAAATAGGAATCATAAGGATGAGTGAAATTGTATTTCACTGGCTATAATCTCTTTTTCTCTCCCTTCTATTTCCAAGAAATAACCCTGCTTCTTTATTTATTGTATCCACTCCAGTTGTTTCTCTACCCCCTTGAAAAATTTTCCTAAGCTCGGTCTTAGGCACTCTGCTCTCTCCTCCAGATATCTCAGCTGCACCCATGGTCTCCACTCTCTCGAATCTGTGGATCTCATCTGACTTCTCTCTGCCTGCCTGAGCCTTCTACTTGGCTTTAAACAAATAACAGCCTCATACTTAGGACATCTGCAATGAGAGCAACAGAACATGCAAGAAGCTACAGTTAAGTGTGAACAGAAGCCTGGTAAGGTGCTAATCTAGCCTGGCTGGTGAGAGAAGACGTTCTTGAGAGAATAGTATTGAAATATGAAGTAGGAGTTTGCTGGGAAATTGTGGGGTGGGGGCAGGAATATTCCATGCCGAGCCCAGGACTTGATAAGTCCTAAAACAGAAATACTGTTAAATCATTCAAATAACTAAAATATGACCGTCATGACGGAACAATAAATCCAGACTAAACACTTGTGGGGAGGTGGGACCGGATTGGATGAGAAGGTAAGAGTTCCCCTGAAAGAACAGATGTTACGTATTCTTTACAGTACTAGGGAAGAATGTAGAAAAATAAGTTTTAGACGAGAGTGAAGGAAAATATTTTCCGGTATCTCTAGGGCCAAGAATCACTTTGGCTTCCAGGCTCTAAGGTCTAGCAGGTGTACAGAGAGAGAAACCCCTAGACCGTATAAATGTGGTCAGAAATGAGGAAGTGGAACAGATTAGTAGGATACCATGAAAAAGGTCCAAACAAAACAGCATTGTCCAATAGGACTTTCCGCAGTGATGAAAACGTTCTATAATCTTAACAGTCCAATATGATAGCTACTAACCACATGTGGCTACTGAGTACTTTAAATGTGGCTGGTGCCTGTGAGCAACTGAATCTTTTATTTTATTAAATTCTTATTTTATTTCACTTTAATTTAAATAACCACATGTGGATGTCTTATTTGGTGAAGGTCCAACTCTTGATTTTGGCTCAGGTCATGATCTCAGGGTCCTGAGATTGAACCCTGCATTAGCCTCTGCACTTAGTGTGGAGTCTGCTTGAGATTCTTGCCCCCTCTTCTCCTCCCCCTGCTCTCTCTCTCAAATAAAGAAAGAAAGAAAATCTTTTTAATAAATAAACAAATAACCACCTGTGGCTCATGGTCACCATATTGGACAATGCAGGTCTGATCTCAGAAGTGTTGATTAGGGAAGAATGCATGCACACATGGATGGTGGAAGAGTAGAGGAAAAGAGTGTCCTTGGTAGTCCTCAGCAGAGAACTCTGGTGCCCAGAGAGTCCAGATTTAATAAAGGTCATATCCATGAAATGGTGGGAAGACACGATGAAGCAGGAAAAGACCCTGAGGGACTTGTGGAGGTGTGAAGCCAGAGCCTTGGGGGAAAGTTGGAAATCATGAAGGGGGATAATCCAGAGGCTTCTTATTTCTAGCAGTGGAGCTGGTGGGGTCTTCTGTCATCACTGAGTGTGCTATACCTGGCAACAAATGACAAATGTGCAGCCAAAATGGCACAAATTACAGTTCTTTAGTTGTCTGTTTTCTTCATGTTTCTTTTTTTTAAGTCTCAGGAAATTTGAAAAAGTAGGCCATGCCCTTGGTCTACAGGTCTGGCAAAGTTGACACACTACAAATGAATAGCCGACAGACATTCTGCTGTCTTTCCCTCACCCTTGTCACAAGTGTTTTGGTTGCTTTCTCTGCTCCCGACCCGGCCAAGCTCAAGGTTAAAGTATTTGTTCACCTAAAGCACTCTTCATCACCCTCTCTGATCCAGATCAATTTTTATAAGCACCTGCTCCAAAAAGCACACAGAGAAAATTGGAAAGGGCACGAGGCTGTTAGAACTTGTCACAAAATTCAGCACAGAGTCAGTAGTGCTCAAGAAGAGCAGTTTTTCATATGTGTTGACACACAACCTCCTCACTTGTGTTTTGGTGGTGACATTGTTTGCTAACCTCAACCATGAATGCTAGCAAGTCCGACAAAACCGCCAAAGAATCTCTGTCATCCCCAATTGTGCAAGCTGCAGTGGTATCGGGTTTGCTTCGTGCTATCACCTGAATGCCTGGGGGGGGGGGGGGGGACTTTGCTGATTTTCTGCTGTCATCAAAAATGGGGTTTTTGATCCCACTAAGAGAGCTGGGGTGAGACATGCTCTGACCGGCTGCCTTTGTTTAACAGGCATGAACGGACTGAGCAGGTACTATATAAGACTTACAGATGGAGCTTTACCTGTTTACCTTCTCATAAGCCTCCACTGAGATGCCCTTAGAAAGGAAAAGATAATAAAAAAAGCAATAGATTATTCTTATCTTTTCCTTTCTTTCTTCCACCTTTTCTCTGCATTGATTTTATTGTAGGAGCTGTTGATTATCTGCTGATTGCACAGTAATTCCAAGTTACCAGGGCAGAGCGCCTGTGTGCTGTCAACTTCACATGCTCGTTTTGTTAATGAAGTCCTTATCCTACTGGATTCCCGTTCCTTAAAGCAACTTTCCAAAGAGAGGTTGCCTTGCAGCCAGTGGGAGCCGTGCCATACAATGGGCTGGAACATTGACAGTCTGTCCCTGGGCCCTGGCTCTGCCCCATGGGGTAATTCAATAAAGTATTTTTGAGCTTCATTCTCCTTGTGTGTAAATGGAAAATAAAAATGTCTACCCCGCCTACATTCCAGGCTGGTGAGAGGATCAAATAACAGGATACCTACAGAAGTGCTTTGTAAAATCTTAACCATACTTGAAAGATAATAAATTTTTATTCATCATTTTTGCCTCCACTGATTTCTAGAGAGAGTTTTAGTTCAGCTACAATGAAGGTACTGAGGCGGTTGAACCGAAAAAGCAAAGATAAAAGAACAGGAGTCATATAATGAAAATAGCAGATAATTAATTGTTCCAGAAAAATCTACGTTAACGATAGTGGTATCAATTGAACACTACATTTAAACTTCCTGGCAGTTAAGGCAAAACACAAAACATTGTTAGGCACATGATTCTCCTTCATCTATGAAATGAGGCATGTTGGTTTATTAGGTGAGATAGAACTTGCCCTACCATTAAATGCTTAGGATCATGGATGAGACTGTGTTCTGGGCAGACACCCATGTACACTTTCGGTTGTCCCTGCAGTCGGAATGTGAGCTGGGCTCACAAAACCCTTCCCCACGTGCTCCTTCATGCTCTCCCTCCTGCTACTAGCTTGATGCTTGGCAATCATGGAAGGTGGGAGAGGGAAAGAGCCTGGACACCTGAATCCTTACTTGGAGCTGCCCGCCAATTAGAAATATCTACTTTCTACTTTATAGGAGCAAGAAATAAACCTCTATCATGTATGAGCTATTATATTTTTTTTACACAGTTTCCACACCCTATAAAAATATAGATTTTCTAATTTGGGACTTTATTGGATAACAGTTTTTAACTATCAGTTTTACCTAAAAAAAATATTAAATGATCTTCATGGACTGTCTCATATTTTATCAGAGGCAAGCAAAATCTAATGGTTCTGAGGAAAGGGAATTAAACAAAAATAGGAGATTTTATTTGTGTTGGGATGGTAACGCCTGGAATAGAAAAGAAAGAAATAAGAGACAAGAATATTTCTGGAACACCTGTCTGTTTGGGGACCTTACTAGTGAAGATACAATGAGCATTGAGAAGGCTCAGAGAAGACTGGAGCCTTAATGAACTGGGAGAAATCCTGACAGTTCAGAAAGAAGGACAAATAAATAAGAGAAAGGTAGGAAAGAACTAAATCTGACTTTTTGTATTCCCTTGGAGTCTGCCTGGCAGGGTCTCAGCTTTGTCCTGTGGGAGCAAGGAAGCATCATTCATGGGCTCTGCTGTACAATCTGTCTATAGGCAGGTTCTTGGGAATTTCATAAGTACAATCAAGCATGAGGATATCATAAATTCTGTGGATTTAGTCATTTTATTACATCTCGAGCACAATTTTCAGAACTACAGATTTGCCTCCTGAACTTCTCTAGGCTTTTCAGACTAAGTTAGCATAAGTGTATCATGTAGATTCTATTTACTCACAAGATAGTTTGTTCTGAGATCCTCCCTGAACTTCTCTGGGGACTTCCTGCTGGAATTTTTGCTCTGCCTTTATCAATGTTTTGGCCCTTCCTACTTTGAGCATAAATAGCTCCCCTTTTGCCTGTGGTTTAAATATCATTTCTAGCTATTTAAGCTAAAGATTTAGTAGGGCTTGGGCAAATGGCAGCGTGAAGTAGATGGTAGGGCTAGCCCCTGGCTCTGGGCCCAACCTTAGCCAGAACAGATATTTCAGGAGATGATATACAGACACAGTTGCTGTTGGAAGTAGGTCAGGACCCAACCCAGTGAGTCCAACAGTGTAGACAAACTACAGTCCCAAGCCAAATAGATAGCAAGGCACCCAGGACCAAAGAACAGAAAGCCCTGGCATGCAGAGATCAACAATGGAGAATTCAAGGAAAGAAATGCTCAGAAACCTACATAGCCAGATTCTCAGAAGAAACTCAATATATGACAGGTCCCAATGGGGATTTTCCAAAACTCCATTTCCTTTGGGCAGAATTTCCACCTATAGGCATTCCTATAACATCATCAAACCATAGCCATCTTTCTTTAAATAATAGCTAGCTTTTGAAGTATTTAAGAAAATGTAAAATATGGTTGACATCAAAATAATATGAATGTCCAGAGACCATGTTATTTCTCTAAGCATTACAAGTGCAACAGGAAAGTTTGAGTAACAACCATTTTACAATTCTATGAATAATACAAGTTTCAGTGCCCTCAAGTTGATATAAGGCTTTTTGGATACCATCACTTGAAAGAAAATGAAATCCACAAATTACTTTTCTAGTACTTCTACCCAGGTAATTTCTTCATTCCAAAGATAAGGATTAATTTAAAACAAAATAAAGTAAGATGTAAAAAAATGAAGAAAAAAAAAAAAAAGATAAAGATGGGGCGCCTGGGTGGCTCAATTGGTTAAGCGACTGCCTTCAGCTCAGGTCATGATCCTGGAGTCCCAGGATAGAGTCCCACATCAGGCTCCCTGCTCAGCAGGGAGTCTGCTTCTGTCTCTGACTCTCCCCCCTCTCATACCCCTCTCTCTCTCTCATTCTCTCTCTCTCTCTCAAATAAATAAATAAACTCTTAAAAAAAAGATAAAGATGAGGATCAAGACATCAATCAAAAGCTTTCGAATGCTAATAAAATAGGAAGTAGGAGAAAGAAAAATGAACCCTTTGTACTCTTCTAAATGAATTTGTCTTTGCAACTCATTGCTTCCACTTCCTAGCACAACTAAAAGGAATGCAGAAGCATAGTTGTGTTATTCAAAGTTTAATTTCCTTTAGGAAATGTATGAGTTAGAATCAAGAGAATGTTAGAGGCCATGTGGTTCAACCTCTACTCACTGAATATATAATACCTACGTTAACTGAGCACTTATTCTGTGTCAAGCATTCTTCTGAGTATTTTCCAGATACCATTGTATTGAATCTTCATCACAACCTTATTATCCCCACATTAGAAATAAAGGAAACTGAGGCGTAAAGAGCCTGACGGATTTGCACATAGACACATTGTAAAGGCAAAACTGGGATTTAAATCCAAGAAATCTGATTCCTAGAGCTTAAACGGTGATTCCAAGTCATTTATACCATCCTACGATAAATGTAAGCATTCCTTGCTTTATTCCCAAATGTTGCTACTAAGATTTATATGGTATGTGCGTTTCATTTGGAAACATATGTGACACATTCAGTACACAATTCAAAGACCCAACTTCCCATTTTTCAATTAAGGATATGGACTTTATATATGACAACTCTTTGGCCCCAAATAAGCAATCTGGGTACCAAAAACAAGGTAAGACATAAAGTGATCTATTGCCAGAATCTGGGCATTTCCAAGAGCATGTCTTTAGTGATTGGAGTACAAATCACTGCCTTTGGAGTCCGTGTTGCAGGACAGCGACTGAGGGCGATTTTTCCTTTTACAGAAATCTACACCTGTGGCCTGTGGGCCTAACACTCATGACAGATGGACTGAACTCCACTGAAACCATCTCGTGTATCATTCTTCTCTAGGTCTCCACGCTGGGCTTGGAAATCATATTGTCTCAAGGGCCTAACTTTTAGTCCTGGCCAAACATTTGCCATTGGGTTATTCTATTCTGTGTCTGTTGAGCCTGTTAAAAATGGACAGACGTCATTTTCTCTGGAAAGTATGTCTGCAAAGCTCAATTCCTTTTTTAAAAACTGTCATTAGATTTTTCTAGGTTCATGCAAGCTCCGAATTGCAATCTATTCTCCCTCTGTAATACCTGCTTTTCCAACTGGTAATTTCAAAATAAGTGATCCAGTCTTTGAAACATTTAAAGTAAAAAACAAAAACGAAAAACAGAACAAAACAAAAAACCCACAAAACCCAAAAACAAAAAATAAAAAACCAACAACTCTTGCGATTGATTACCCCATTTCACTGGGTTCACTCCAGGCTGATCAGTGGTTTGAAGAGAACACCCACCCTAACTTCTGTAGCAGTTTCACTCTCTAACATATCGCCTTTATAATGTCGACTCTCCTAACAGGCCCTAGAATTCAGATTCTTTGTGTTCTTAGCAGAACAAACCGCCACATTTCTGTTCATTCCAGAATCAAAGCTGTCATAGTCTGCTGTCACGTGGCTCTGAATGTCCTCAAGCTGTCAAAATGTTTGCTATGTCTATCAAAATATGCCAAATTCATTTGGGGCGTTGGACATGAGCAGCACTGAAATTTTGCGGACAAATGGGGTTGGATGAATAGCAGAAATATGACAATTAAAATGAGAAAAGCATAGGGCAGAGCATGTCTTTGCTACTAAATAGGTTAGATTATATTATAAAGGAATGATTGATATACGTGAGATGTTAATTTATTATTACAGGTAGAATCTAACTTATTATGCAAAACAGGACATTGGCAGACTTTTTCAGTAGTTAGCAACTTTTGGGGGGGAGAGATAAAGATTAAAATTTATGCCAATTACAGATGGATATAATTGTTCATTTCATCATGCTTTATTAATTTCGAGGTGGTATTCCAAAATGTTGTATGTCTGTTTCAAATTAATGTGGATATTCCCAAGCACCCTCAGAGGATCTTCTGAAGTCCTGAGACCATATTTTAGCAAACATAATGAAGTAGAAAGCATGGCGGCTCATGTCCACCTAAATTCTGCTGCACCAAAGAGCACTTCTTCCTATCCGCGTGAGAAACTAAAAATCATTCTGATGTATGCTGTTTACTGTGCATAGCTGCAGAATTCCAAATTAATTAAGATAGAGAGAAGTTATTCATTTATAGGTAAAATTCCTAAGGCCTGTTTTATATATAGAATTAAAAGGAGAACTTTAAATTTCGTGTTGATTGGCATTGCCCCAGTATTTACCCAAAAAAGTGGGAGACTGGTCCTTCGCCCAGGATCTTGGGACAGCGAATTGCCAAAATTAGCTTTGAAAAGGAGCTGTGTCACTTGGAGTGAGGCAGGGGAGACTGTTTGCAAACTGCCTATTTGCATCCCCAGCGTTCTCCTTGAGTGCCCCATGCAAGGACAGTTGTACTGGGAGTCACCTTAGAGATCCCGCGTTCCCCACGCACAACCATAACTTCCGGGTTTCCGGCACTGTGGTAATCTCTAAGGAAAATTTCGTCCAAGAATTCATCCTTCCTTAATGGCAATGATATCCAACAGCAGCAACTGCAAACTAAGTCATATTATTTGGCCCAAAGAACTGAGGGATAAAGTCACTCTGGTATTAAATGCAAGTCCAACCGATTCAATTCCCTGTTTGAACCATTGACTCTATCAACAATTTTAAGAGAAAAACCTGTTTCACCCCAGTCTTCATGAACAATTCAAACTCTCCAGTAAAGAAGATTAAGGCTTACCTCAAAGGCACTCTGTATTTTGAGAAAGTCGCCCACACTGAGTTGATTTTCAAGCAGGGCTGAGCAGGGGTCTTGGTCTGTGGCAGCTCCTGCTCTCCCGGGGCTCTCTGACCCGGGCTGGGGCGCCTCGTTCAACTCAAGTGCATCCTGGTAACTCATAACGGCTTCACCTCTTTTCAGCTGCGTTCAACTACTTGGACGCTTTTTTTCCCTTCAACAGGTGCCTTTGAAAAGAAACCCAGTTTAGCAACAGAATTTCAAAATGAAAGCACATTACAAGGCAGACAATGAGGAGGCAAAATGTTTGAGCCTAGAGGTAAGGAATAAAAGCCCTCGACCCCCACCCTTCTTTAATTCCACAGTTTACTTTCAAAATCTACAGTCGAATCCTTTTAAAACACCCTCCTTACATTGTGTTTAATCTGGCTTGATTAAAAATGCATGAAGCTTCCCCCATGTTTATACCAACTGATGGCAGAACACAGCTTCTAAATCTCATTTTAAATGCATTAGAAAAGCAACTTCTCAAAATCTCTTTGGCTAACCTTGTTTCTATTAACATGTTGGGGTTTTAAACTCCATTTTCTTGTATGACGCAGCTGTAAGGGCTTCTGTCCCAGTAAAGGGCTTGCCTCTGAAGGCCACCTTCCCAGCAATGTGCAATTCTTTGTTTTCATCTGTTCCTGCTGCCTTTGTATGTTTCCTGGCAACCAAAGTCAAGCCAACTAAAACTTTTCCTTCACCAGCACCAACCCCCACCCCCCAACTAATTACTGACCTGAAGGTCTGAATATGTGACGTGAATGTTGGGTTTTTTTAAAAGGACCATTCACCTCACTTATTTTAATTAAACTTCATTGCTATATTATTTAAAGGCAAGTTTTATAAATATATTTTTTATGAAGCATGTTATATATTATGAAATAAGGGAATTAGCCAAAAAAAAAAAAAAGAGAGAGAGAGAGAGAGAATGACATTCTGGAATTGTATGTTTTCCACATAGGAAACATTTCATTCTTCATTAATAAGAATCTGTTCCTTTCTGCTCTTTGTCTTAGTTTCTATGTATCTAAAATGGGGACGTTGTTCAATTCATTGAATATAAGGGGGAAAACCACATCATAACGTGATAAACTTTTAATAAAACCATGCACAGTACCATCACTGATTCAGCTAATATTAATGAAAGGGAAGAAAAAAAGAGAGAAAAGTTAACTCGGTGGTTTTTTTTTGTTTTTTGGGGGTTTTTGAGTATTTACCATGTGCTAGGCACTACACTAAGCATTTTGCATTCTTTTTCTTATTAAGCTTTACAGTAACCCTCAAAAGCAGACAAGATCACTGTCCCCACTTTATAGACGAAGAGGCAAAGAGAACGCCCGAAGCCACAGAGCTCATAAGGCCTGACATACGGCAGCGTGGCTCCCAAGCTTCACAGACTGCTCTCGGGATGCGTGCTCTCTGCACCTTAGGGTCATCTTTGTAAAACGAAAAAGGTGTCCCCCCGTATTTTCTAAGGTCTCTTCCAGCTCTATCATTCTATGGGCTCGTGTTCACAAGACCCTTGGTGATGCACAGTACATTCCCTACAACGCAGAGAAGGAAGCTAATGAGGTGACGGAACACACGTGAGGTTCAGTGGCGTGGAGTCCGGAGCCGATGACCAAGAAAGAACTCTTGAGGTGTCTTTCGTGCAAAATTGGTGGTTTATTAAAGCACAGGGACAGGACCCGTGAGCAGAAAGAGTTGCTGCCCCGGGTTGTGAGGAGTGGCTGATTATATACTATGGGGTTGGGGGAAGTAAGGAAAAGGGAGGTTGAGAAATACTTTCATATGTTAAAGAAGACTCCTAAAATACCAGAGGCCTTGCCATTGTCAAGTTAAGGTTGCTTTTCCCTCTAGTAAGGCATTAACATGAAGATAGTTGGGAACTTCCTGGAGCCTGCAGATTACAAGGACACTTAATTGTATCTACATTCCCTTCCGGAAGCTAGGTTATTGGTAGAAATCCTTCTGTTCTTGTAAACTGCTAAGACATTTGTAAACTGAGGGAGACTTAAGTCTTGCAGGATTGTGGTGTCTATAGGTTAACTATTTCTTTGTCCTTTAGGGCAGCCAGGGGTGCCTGAGGAATGTCACATACATCCCATGGGGGGGGGGGGGGGGTTTGCAGGGCATCCGTTTCTGCTTTGTCTTCAGCTTGCCTTCTGTTCCCTCATCATTTCCCTCCTGAACTATTTTGACCCTTAAATCTTTAAGGTTGTTGAAGGTGGAAGGTCTTATCTTCTGTAACATCTTCCTGCTGGATAGGGGCGTAGAGATGTCCCTACCCATGGGTCAGTATTGTTCAGTTGGGAATGTATAGCAGAGTTATGGAAGGGGAAGCAGCTGAATCCAACACGGACAACATCTTGAGTAGAAGGGATTATCTGTTAGCTGGAAGTTATGGCAGTGAAGGAGTCTTGGCACTAGGAAGGGAGACCCTGGAAATGACAAAATAAGGTTAACATTTAAGGAGAGAGAGAGAGATCTGAATAAAAGATCTTTGATAGTTGACCTTTGATAATTTTCCTTCAGTCCAGGAGTTTAAAACAATCACTAAAGGAAAGAGATCATTTAAAGCACCAGTTCGAGCATTGATTTGTCAGGTAGAAACCCAGATATGTTTCGTGGTAATCTGGACTGTATACACAGTATTCTGTTTTTATGCTAGCGCAAGTTTCACCTTATGTAGCAGTTAAAAACATCTAATATCATCCTGTTTCTTAAAGCAGCTTTACATATTTGTATTACCCTAGCATTTAATAGAGAAATGCTATTTTGAGTGTCATTTAGGGCTTTGACCATGTACGTAAGAGTTTCCATGTGCCAAACAATATTCTCCAGTCTCAAAAAGGTAACAAAGATAGATGCTAGGTGGTCATACCAATGAGACACAGAACATGTCCACTATGGTTTTATTTATTTTTTATTTTTATTTATTTTTTTTTTTTTTAAGATTTTATTTATTTATTCGACAGAGAGAGAGACAGCCAGCGAGAGAGGGAACACAAGCAGGGGGAGTGGGAGAGGAAGAAGCAGGCTCATAGCGGAGGAGCCCGATGTGGGGCTCGATCCCAGAATGCCGGGATCGTGCCCTGAGCCGAAGGCAGACGCTCAACCACTGTGCCACCCAGGCGCCCCCTCTATGGTTTTAAATTTGAAACGCTGGTGATGGTTTTAATAATGTATCCATGCATCCAGGCAAAACCCAGAGTACAGCGGACTATCCAGTCCAGGGGAAGCCATGGCCCCAGGTTAAAGCTGCATAGCCATCGGGTCCCAGCCAGGAGCCAGTCATATAACACTGGGCCTCCTTGAACTGCAGTCACGCTTTCAAGGGATACTTGGTTTTGGAGGGCCATATGTGCAATGATTTCAGGCCCCTATTTGATTGGGGAGTTATGGCTTGATAATAATCTCCTTTTCTTCCAAATTGCACCGTGAGCATGGAGGACCAGGAAAATATATTTGAAGTCAATATAAATGTTTTTAAGGCTTTTGCCAATTGCAAAGAACAGGTGGGTGCTATTAATTCTGTTTTGGGGGGCAGACAGGGCTTTCACCTCAACAGTCTTGAGTTAGACTTGACTGTAACATACCCAGTTTTTCTTATCCCTCTTTTCCATGAAACTGTTACCATTGGTGAACCAATTGTCCTCTGTATTTTCAATAGGGACACCTTAAATCTGGTCAACTAGAATAGACAAGATCAATAACCTCTGAACGGTTATGCTCTATAGAAGTACAATGGTCAGGTCCAGGCTTAAGGGTAGCTGGATTTAAACTCTGACAGGTTTTAAGCATTATTTCAGGTGCACCTGTAAGCATAGTCTGGTATTTAATAAGTCGGCATCCCATCATCCATTGGTGGCTTTTGGTCTTGGACCTGACATGAAGTCACTACAGTAAGGGACTGTCCCAGAGTGAGTTTGAGGCTCCTTTTACCAGGAGGGCTGTTGTATGCTCGGCTAAAGCCTCTCCTTATAATTGTACATCCATAGCAGTGGCTTCCAGGATAAATATAACTATGTGGGATGAAAGCATTAAGAAGCCTTCTTTGTTTGAGGTCTAGCCTTAATATCTTAACAAGGAATCACTGGTGAGTGGGGAGAAGGCTTGTCAAGAGATAAAGTCATCCCCAAGTCATCAACCAGTCCAGTCACAAGGAAAGTGGGGTCATCCATTATCTCCACAAGCCCATAGTTAACCCTATGGAGTGGGGTATGCTCTGGCTTTTAAGGAATGATTTCATCTTCCCAGCCACAGAGAATTGATCAAGGTGATAGCTTTGCTGGGGAATCAATCTTATTTCCCAGTTGTTCAAATAATTAATTATATGCCCATGGGGTCCTGTTGTTAGCCCCGTAGAATAGAAAGCATGAAGATTATCTATACATGAGCTATTGTGTAGAAATAGAAAAAGGCTATTTCTCTTAAGTTTACCTCAAGTTGTCTAGCTGAAGCAAACATTTAAGGATAATCAGATCTAGAATTTAACATCCACAAAGGTGGGTTATTTAAACATAATTTTTCTCTCTAAATAACCCTCATTTTGAGATAGCCAAATCAGGACTAATTTGTTTACAAAACAAGTCCAATTTTAACAAACTTGGCATAATTATTTACATAAGCTCAGCAAGAATAGTGACTGATCACATAAATCTTTTAGAATCTGCTTTGCTGGAACTTTTATAAGGAATCTCCAGGTTGAACTTCTAGTAGCCTTTCCAGGCCAGAAGCCAAGCCAAGTACTTGCCATCAGACATGCCTGTGATACCTGTAGTTTTGGGCAGATTCCTCTCCACGAGGTCTCCAAAGTAGCCTGAGGTTCCTGCACCTGCCAGGAAGTGACATTCTTTACTCACCTGGTGAGGCTGCTGGGAACTCTGTAAGCCAGGTATCAGGCCATTTCCAGGGGCTTTATGGCTCCAGGTTTCATAAAGTCAACCTTAGTTCCTGAAAGCTGTTTGGTCATATCTGAGTCTATGCATGTCTCTCAAATATGACATTCCAGTCAAAGCCTTGGTAAAATAACCAGTGTTTCCAATGGTGTCCTGTTACAAGGAGAACAATACTTATTGAACTTATGCAAATGATTATGATTGCCATGGTAGAAAGAATACTTACTGAGACCTTTTTAATCTCGGAGGGTTCAGGTAGAGAGAAATGTTAAATGCTTTAATTTGCATTATTATTATTTCTGTATATCACTGATGTCTTAAGAGAAAGTTTCCTCAATCTGGAAGAGCAAACATTAGAGAACCAGGAATGTTTTAAACAAGAGTCACAACACTATAATCTTTTAGTTAATTTGGTCCCATGTTACTAATTCTTGTTTTGTTTGAATGCAGCTTTAGTTAGTTCTGGAAATTCTTACCCATTTCAGTTTTAGGATTCTATGAAGATATTGAAAACTTGTATCTGTCCTAAAGTCCTTTACATGAATTTCCTTGAAGATGAAACTCATTTTGCAAGACAATAAGAACAATTATAAATAACAAAAATGCAGAATGGACATGGTTTGAGGTCTGATGAGATGAGAGTTTACAATATAGCTGGCAAGGAAGTCAGGTTACTTCTGTGACACATAACACTTCCATAGCCAGAATAGAGTGATGATGACCTTTATTAAAACTTTAGGAATTGTAGATTATCTCTACAATAATTACACTATTTACCCAAATGTAACCTAGGGCTTATCATTTGTTTAACAGTGCTTCCAGAGTAACCTAGCATACCAAAGAAAAAGGCCAAGGAGTTAAAGAGACTTCATTTACAATTTAAATCTTGGTAAAGTTTGTTAAAACCTTAAAATTATAGCACATGCCTGAATAGGATTACGGATCACTACAAAACGATTTTTATTTAACGAAGGTGACAATAAGAGATTTGAAAGGCAAATATGTAGGGTTCTACAGTCGTTAGCAAAACTTAGCTCCTTTAATACTGAGAAGTTTTAACTAAGTGATTGCAAAGACCTGTTAATGACAAAACATAGAAACTTTGTTTTCTGGACAAAGAAAAACTGTTTACATTTTCTTGTCCAGAGCAGATGAACAATTCAAGAAACCTTTGTCTTTCTAAACAGAGAGAAAGCAGACTTATGTATCATACCACTGTACTTTAAAAATCCATTCATTTCAATCTTAATCCATCTTGACCACACATAAAATTCCATTCCAAAGTTATCCCGTCATCAACCTTCTACAACTATCTTTTGCATTCAGGTTTTATCTATCTTTCCAAACAGCCATCTTATTTGGGCCAATATTACCTTCAACAAAAAATGCATTCCTTATTCTCCTTACCCTTCTTACATATCTCCTACTTTTCTACATACAGAGTTGTTTCCCTTATTTCCATCAGCCTTCATTACATTTAGTAGCATTTTCTTAGAAACCTTAGTCTCCAGTGAAAACTAAGTAGTAGCCAACTGTGAACTGTTACACCAAAACATTTAGATGGCAAATTTATGAATCAACTAAGCACAAAACATGTTAACCAACAGATTTAAATATCCTTAGTTTCTTTGCAATAAGTAGTCAAAAGCACAAACCTACATCCAGTACTCAATGCTTTAGCACTGTTTCCTATTTTAAAAGGACCTAGATGTCCAACGAATTCAATCCCATTTACCATCCAAGCAATAAAGATTCAGGTTACTGAAGACTTTGAAAGCAAGTTTAACAATTACCCATGAAAACTTTGAGACAATTAACCATCATTTTAGCCATATTTTTACTAACAACTCACAACAGAGGTAACACAAGTTTGGCCTTTAGTAAACCTTGATAGAATAAAAGTTTCACATTTAGTGCTGATAACTTAAAGACATGTCTATCTTAATTAAACCAACAAGCTTAACTTAAATACTGAATTACGTTCCACCTAGATCCTCCCCATTGTCAATCTTTACCTGAGACACTGGTGGGGAAACCTGGAGTGCAAGGTGTTAAGTCCAGGGGGTGCTCTTCCTCACTCCTTGATGGTGAGGGAAGGAGGAGCCATGGTGCCTGAGGCACCGAGGATGGTACAGAAGCCAGTTTTGTAGGCTGCACCCCAGGTGGTGCAGAAAGAAGGAGGAGGGGGAGACAGAGGAGACAAAGTGCTGCCAGAAGGCAGAGAAAGCGTTCCCGGTTTTAGAACTCAGCTTCAGCTACAACAGGAGCAGACGCCATGTTTTCCCGCCAACAAGGGGGAATAGGCAGTCCATGTCGGGCCAGAGAAGACAGGGAATTTCCCTGAAACAAAGGGAGTTTCGGCAGCTGCTTTGGAATATTCCTTGAAGTCCCTGTCCCGGGGTAGACTAACCACAGTTGGCTCCAGTTATAGCCATTAACCGAGGAAATGAGTGAGGGAGAAGCCCCCACATCTGTTAGAAGGAACAGTGAGAAAGGAGAGAGTCAAGAGTCCCCTTTGCGTGGGATGGCCTGTGTTTCCTCCAGCAACCTGGGTTTACACGGAGGAAGCCTATTTAGATAATTATCATCCAATATGTCAGGAGAGAGTTTACTAGTTGACCCACTCGGGCAAACACATTCTTCAAGAGGCCCTTAGGTCGGGGTCCTGGTGTAGAGCAATGAAGGCCTAGGTACGAGCAATGAAGGTACCCTAGGTCCATTTGCTCTGTTCCTTACCAAAGAGATCTAACTGATAGATCCCATTGAGGCCATGCAGTGTTACAGGAGCTCAGTACTTTCCTAAATTTTGCAATCCGAATTGTTTCCAATGGGTTAGAAGGCACCCCAAGGGAGAGTCCTTGGGAACCGAAGAAGCAGCCTATTGAGGCCACGCTCAGAAAAGTAAAGAAAGTCCATTACCAAATCCCCCCCGACTCCTGGGTGGCATCCCACGCAGGGTATGTCAGAGGTTCCTGTGTGTCAAAAGTGACTGGAGGCATCCCTCAAACAAGACATCACTATTGATCACAATCCTGCCTTCCCGTGAAGGCATTCCTGCCGTAAAAGGCCCATAGGAAGGATGCTGGTGTTCCTCCCCTACCCCATCACATCCTAGGCTGCCGATGGGTGCCTGGTGAATGGACTGAAATACTATGCCTTGAAGGTTGTGACATGAAGGTCACACCTTATTTTGCCTTGCCTTGAAAGTATTTGACCTTGCCTTGAAGAACCAGCTGTTTTTAACCCATGGAGAAAACTAGAAAAGTTTAACAAGGGGGAATTACCAAATTTTGTAGCCTAAGTAATTAGTAAAGGACATTGACGGAAAACAGTAAAGACAGAAATCCATCATGGTCTAAGCGACATTCCAACACATGTGGTCCTTACAGCCAGCTTCCCTAGGAAACGGTCCCCGGTTGGGTTGTAATTCCATCGGGTACTGGTTTCGGCCAGCTCCGAGTGGAGGTCCCGCGGCCAGAAGTGACTAGACCAGGGATGTGGAGGGGATCACATTAGATCCATCAGGAGGAAACCTCACACGGGGGTCTTAAGATTGGCAGCCGTGCTAGTCACTTAGGTGGCTGCCCCGTGCCCAAGACAGATGACTTTGTATAAGGACAGCAGTAAAGACAGGGCATCAAGTTTCTGGGTCTTACTACCATCCCGGCCAGGGTACTAACTTCCAGCCAAAAGGCAGGCCTTTTCCTCCCCATAGAATAGCCATGGGCTAGAGGATTGTGGTCTGAGCAGTTGGCATGAAAGTGTTGCAATAAGACCGTACTCCTTGAAGAGCCCCAGAAAGGAGAGTAAAGGAGGAGAAGGGGAAAGTACTCACCAATTTTGCACCGAAGCTCAGAGTCTGGATGTAAAGACAAAAGCCCCACGTTGGGCGCCAAATATTGAGGACACGGAATACACATGAAGTTCAGTGGGGTGGAGTCCAGAGCCAGTGACCAAGAAAGAACTCTTGAGGTGTCTTTCGTGCAAAATTGGTGGTTTATTAAAGCACGGGGACAGGACCCGTGGGCAGAAAGAGCTGCTGCCCTGGGTTGTGAGGGGTAGCTGATTATATACTATGGGGTTGGGGGAGGTAATGAAAAAAGGGAGGTTGAGAAAATACTTTCATATGTTAAAGAAGATTCACAGGATACCAGAGGCCTTGCCATTATCAAGTTAAGGCTGTTTTTCCCTCTAGCAAGGCGTTAACATGAAGATAGTTGGGAACTTCCTGGAGCCTGCAGATTACAAGGACATTTAATTGTATCTACATTCCCTTCCGGAAGCTAGGTTATTGGTAGAAATCCTTCTGCTCTTGTAAACTGCTAAGACATTTGTAAACTGAGGGAGACTTAAGTCTTGCAGGATTGTGGTATCTATAGGTTAACTATTTCTTTGTCCTTTAGGGCAGCCAGGAGTGCCTGAGGAATGTCACATACATCCTATGGTGGGGGGGGGGGGGGTGTTGCAGGGCGTCAGTTTCTGCTTTGTCTTCAGCTTGGCTTCCGTTCCCTCATCAGAAGCATCCTATGGGCACTCCTGTAATAGTTTAAAAAAAAAAAAAAAAAAGAAAGGTCATTCACGCGTCCATTTAATTTATCCATCTCTCTGCCCACAGTTCATTCCAAAAACCATTTATTAAGAACCTACTGTATGTCATGTCCTGAATGGGACCTGGCGCCTGCACCTGAGGGGTTTACAGGCTTTGGGAGCAATTACCTGGCTGGATCATCTTTCATGCCAATCCCAACCTCTTGCTGTTTACAGCACCGTGTTGAGAGGATTCTGAAGTCATAGGAAAAGAGTGGCATTACAGATTACAGACACGGATCACAGGCACGGAAGGGCAAAGGGGGGCATGTTTACCACGCATTTGCCTTTCCTGATTTAGACTTTCACGTAAGTTAGGAAAATGTTTTGAAGCCCTAATATAAATTCCTCTAAGTTATCTCACAGAGGAACAAAACAGGTCTTTTTACCATCCTAATTAGAAAATTGATAATAGTTCAGAGCAGCTGAATCAGTCCCATAAATGTTTGTAAAATATTTTATAGTGATATTCTGAAGAGTTGGGCTTTGTTCAGGAAGAGATACTAATGAGGGAAGGCTGAGGAAACAGAAAAACCATTTTCTGAAGCTGTACCGGGAGAAGTAGGTGTCCCACTGGCTAATGATGCAAAAATTCTCTAATTATTCTAAGACGGTCGAAGTGCGTGGCCTACTTAGCTTCCACAAAGATGCAGCTCTAAACGTTTTCATTAGTCAAAACAGGAAAGTCTAACGAGCAGCTAATAAATTACTGCAGAAGTTAATCAATTGACACAGTTTTCTTTATGTAAAATTACGGCGTTAGGAATAATTCTTGATCGTAAAGTCTTAAATGGTTTTAACCTTCTTTGTAACTGTGCGGTTAATGTTCGGGTTAAACTTCCACAGCACTGTAAAATCCATAACTCGCCTCTTGACTCTGCTGAAATTTACCTTCTTGTTTGCCATGAATCAATTACGATCGCGTAAAAACCTGCCACGTGGCCAGCGCAATAGCGGGCTCTAGGGGGCAATGTGCAGCGATGAAGACAGTCTGTGCTCTCCAGGAGGGGATGGTTTAGTCAGGAGACTAGGGGACCCTGGCTCCCTTCCCCTGTAGGGACCCGCCGACACTCACCAGCACCGGGGGCGGGGTGAGGGGGGGACGGCTCACTCAGGAGAAAGGACAGAGCATGGTCCTGCATCCACTGGCCTGTGCTTCCTTTGGAACCTTGGCACGAATCATTCTCCCCGCTGAACACGCATCCCTCAGTGTCCTTATCATAATTCCTCTGTCCACCCCATAATTTGTACCCACCCGTGTAAACGTGGGCCTCGTCTTTCCTCCAATTCCCCTTCCTTTGTTTGCTCTCCCCTCACACTGAAGCCCGTTCTTCCTGACATGCTTCATCTTTGCCTAGAATTCTCCCTCCAGCTCCGCACCGTAACAGAAAGCAGCTTTCCCTTACCAACCCAGTTTTCCACCTAACCCTCCCAAGCCACGGCTGTCCCAGTCCCTGTTCCTGAGGGACAGCAGAAGGGTGAACCCTGGTATCCTTGCTTCTTGAACCCAGGTCTTCCCAACATGGCCCCAGGGTCCAAACACCCCATAGCTCAGTTTAAACACAGCCCCCTGCCAGAGCCAGAGGGAAAGCACTAGGCTTGCCTTGGGCTACTTTTAAGGCCTCAATACATATTAGTTTCTTTCCTTCCTTGTTCCTGATTCCCAGTTTGAATTAATTACTCCTTCCACTCTGCAACCACAGCATTTTGTTTATACTTTAAGCACAGCACTTTTTCTTTCTGCTTTGCAGTGTAATTAGCTGTCTGTGTATCTCTGTCTCCTACTACATTAACTCCCTGAGAACAAAGGTGATCCCTCACTAACGCTCTAGTGAGCTAATACCAACACCGAGCTTTGCATACACCACACAATAGTACAGTCCTGTGTGCTCATTTATAAAATGGAATGGGCAGAATGTGAACTTCACCAATAGCTTTGAGTTTTCAGGGACAGGTCCTGGGGATAGGTGGCATTGAACCAGAAACACAGGAAGAATTCTATGAAAAATAAAATGAATGAGGGAAACAAAATTTAAGATTGGATCCTCAAAGCACTTAGAAAAACCATTTAAGCACTTTCGAAACAGAGCATTTTTATACATATAATTTCTATGTAAGGTGGAAATGTGTGGAGACTCTACTCTGTCCCAGACACTGCTCTGGGCACCAGAAGAGCAATGATGAATGAGACACACCCACCATTGCTCAGAGACACAAGTAACAGTAAATATTGGTTTTAAATTAACCCTACCTTTTGAGAAAGCAGATCTTCGGTTAACTTTAGGCAACGTAATGTTTGCCTTTGTTGATCTGCTGACCGATGTCCAAAGTAACAAAACTGTATTTTCATAACAGCACTTCTCAGACTGTCCAAGTGTTTGAACACTGAGAATTCACAAAATAACGATATCCTAAAATAACTAAATATATAATTTTGCAATACATTGCATATTGTAAGGTTAAGTTCTGGTCGAAGCAAGCAGTGGCAGCCAAATGTAAAAATATGTGAGAGTGGAATGTAAAATTAATTCTAATTCTAAAAACAATTCTAACGACAAGTATTTCTACCATTTGAAAACATGCCTTCTACCACGTGATTTTCTTGTTATCAGTAGACACATAGGATCCACTGAACTGGATATTGAAAATCACTGTTTAATAATATTCTCAAGTTCAAAGAGTGCCCGGGTGGCTCAATCTGTTAAGTGTCTACATTCGGCTCAGGTCATGATCCCAGGGTCCTGGGATCCAGCCCAGAGTCAAGCTCCATTCTCAGTGGAGACCCTACTTCCCCCTCTCCCTCCGCCCCTCCCCCCAGTTCATGCCCTCTCTCTCTTTCCCTTTCTCTCCCTCTCTGTCTCTCTCAAATAAATAAAATCTTTTAAAAAAATATTCTCAAGTTCAATCTTTTTATGCAAATTCTGATGGGTGTTCCTGACAGTTAATCACTCTTGAACACCTTTTGCTTTAACAAATCCTTCTTGAAATTCCAAGTCCATGCCCAAAGTACCTGCGGGCTGTTTGTTAGCGGGGCTTTCAGTGGGGAGCCACTTTCTGGGTGATGACTCTGAACTAGGCTACCAAATTCCTTTCTGTTACCTCTCCGAGAGGACACTGCAGTTTATTCTCCTAGGAGCCTTAGAACAGTTTGTCAAAGTCGCCTTGATATCGAACACTTGCATCCCTGTATAGAACCACTAAAACATAGTCATGAAATCATTGCATGAAAGAAGTGACTGGAAATCCAGTAAACATTTATTGATTTTCTCCTTGAAGAAAGACAGAAATCAGGTAGGTTGAAAATGAAAAATTATTGCGTTCTAAAGACTCTTAGGCCCTTACACAAACGTTACTCATGATAGCCCTGCAAATACTTAATATTTTCCCAATCTTTTTTAATGATGATGGAGCTAGATTAAGTATCTTGCCTAACCGTACACAATTTGTAAATCGCATAATCTAATAATACCATGAGATGGTCTCTGCTAAGACTTCACATCAATGATTTCATTTAATTTACTTTGGTATCCTATGATGTGGGCACTGTTACGGTCACCATCTTACAGATGAAGCAGCTGAGACTCCATCTTCAGATGATTAAATAACTTATCTAAGATCACCCAGCAAAGAAGTAGCACAGCTGGAACTGAAAACCCAGATCCTTTTATGTGTAAAACCCTATGCAGAGCGATCTGCTAAACACCAGGGTAAATTCGAAGCCAGTTTGGGATCTGAGATGTGTAAAAAGTGGGGAAATGGAAAGCACACACTAGGTAATGAAGTTAAAGGAGTTTAGAGTTTGGAGTCAGAATATCATGGTCAGGTCTTGGTTCTCTCATTTTCAGGCCCTATTATCCTGGGCCAAATTGAGTAATGACTCAAAATAAAGATAGCAATATGGTTTATCGCGGAATTGTTTTAAGGTTAAAATGAGATAATATGGTCAAAGCTGTATATAAATTATAAAAACATTATGCACATGAATTAGCATTAATATTAGTACACAGTCAGAGGAAGGCAAATTCCCTGCAAACTCCAGGCAGGAGCTCATGAAGGGAATAGAATATTGTAACTGTAAAACAGAATGAAGCAAAATTATCCACATTATGATATTTTGTATGGAAGCCAAGATTCTATAATTGTTTTCATCGCTTCTAAGATGTTCTTACATCTAAATTCATCCCAGAGAGAACAATGACCTATCAATTTTTTTTCAAGATTAGTTATTAAATGCAATTAGTGTGTGCGTGCGTGTGCGTGTGTGTGTGGTTTTTTTTTTTTAAACACTTTGAAAAAAATATTTTCTGCCTTAGGATTGCTAATGGCAACTACCAAAGTTTTCTCTAAGAAGACCTGGTCTGTTTGGCACTGTCTGAATCTATTTTTAATAATAACAGAAATAACTTTTTCCCATAACTAAAGCAGTGTAACAATTGTGTGTCATAATGTGACCTTCTTAGACAATTCAAGTGCCCAAATCCCCAGAATTAGGTGTTTTTGTATAAAGCATTAAAAACTTTTTTCTAGAAGGTAAGTGGATTCTAATTCACTACGTATTCTCTGAATGGCTTAATACTACATATGCACGTGCACACACATATACAAGGGAGACAGAGACAGAGACTGAGAGAGGAGACATGTGAGAGTGTGAGACTGGGAGCTTCTCATACAAGCTGCCTCGCAAGGGAGGGTTATGGCTGTAGTGCTTTGGGTGAGCACTGACCGCACAGTGGGGTGGCAGAGTTCGTGAAATCTGGAGATGAAAATATCTCCAAAAGGTATGCAATACAATAGGACAATAGCTCCAAGGTCAGGGTCAGGAAACTTGGATTTTCATGCGTCCCTGCCCAGATTCATGTAACTCTGGGCATTTATCTTTTTTGGGCTTCCGTTTCTACAGTCCTAAGTGGAGACAACAATTGCTACATGCCCAATTCAAACACTTGCTTTGAGGTTCAGATGAGATGTCGAAATGCAAGAAAGACAGTTTATGTATAGACATGCATGCTGTTACCATGCTCATTATTATTATTAAACTAATATAAAATGTAAATACAATCATTCTAATAACATACTTACTGAGCACCTAGCACAGCTAGCTTGCTTGGCACATAGCGCCAAATAAATATTTATTGAGTGAATGTTTTAATAAAAAGGAGCTGAAAGAAAAAGGAATTAATTGGCATTTAATAGATATTTTTTTATCTGTTTCATACATTCTTTTTTCCTGGGCCAATCCTCCACTGATCACAACAACAGCAAAAACCCGTAAAAAAATCCATACTACTATGAAAAATGCTGCCACTTCACCTTTGTTTACTCTGAGAAATTCTGCCTAGGAAAGCAAAAGGGAAAAAAAGGCAATAAAAAGGAATTCAAAACTTATAAAAAGCAAAGTTCTGAGACAAACTGTACTTTAAAAGATTGAAAGCTGGGATCCCAAGAGAAAACCCTGCCTCAATAAACATTTCCCACAGAGCACAGTGCTCCCAAACATGGTGGCTCTGATGAAGAGCCCTAAAGACCGGGGGGCTCTATTTCTCCATGGCAGGAGTGGCAATAGTCAAATTAATATCGGAAGTACACTCCTAAATCAAGTTGTTGCGAGTGTACTCACAGAGAAGTCATCTTACAAAATGCAGATGGAGTTTTGCAATCATCGCCTAGACCAAATGCTGTCAGAGAAAATGGATCTTAATTTACTCAACATATTTTGATTTTGTAATTTTCAAGATTAATTTTTGCCAATGTCTGAAAAACATGAGGTCCTTTAAAGAAAAACATTAAAAATACACTCTTGAATGAGGCAGGGAGTTACACATGTGTTAAGCAGATGGCAGGAGTGCTGATTATGTGTTTTCATAGCCACCTCAGGTGTGTGTGTGTATGTGTGTGTGTGTGTGTGTGTGGTGCAGGGACTTAGCTCAGAAAAGTGTTCATCCCTATGAGAAAATGCAACAGTGGTAATGGTCTAGCACACAAACTTACCAAGCAGGATGCTACATTAGGGAAGTGAGTCAGGTCTCAAGGGGAAAATGATGCAAATTTATGACAATCACCAGCTCTATGACCTTGGGGAAGTTATTCAACTTCTCTGGTTTCAGAATCTTCATCAGTAAAATTAAAAGATTAAATCACATGATCTGTAAAAGTCCTTTCTAGTACTCAGTTAAAAAGGGGGGAGGAGAAAGGGTAAGAATGCTATGGGCTTCCCAGGAAAAGAAAAGATGCTATATTCTAGGTAATAATACTAGATTCACACTAGCAGTAAGTACTTTTTTAAAAAATGATGACCATGAAAACATCATATGGATCAGCTAATGGGTCCGTCCATCAACCATGTCTGCACCTGCCAGACCCGACTCCTGCACGACCAGCTTCTCTTGTAGGATTACCAGTGGAGATTTTCGCACTTAGTAATGGCCAATGGATTCTGTGACAAGAATACAGTTGAAGTATAGTTGTTTATTCACCTAATCATTGACTTCCATGCAGTGATACTGGGTCCCAAGCAGTGTTCAGCACTGCTGATATAAAGTGACAAAGACAGACCTACTCTCACATAGCTTGGTCTAGCAGGGTGAGATAGACGAATCAATACAGATTATACAGTGCTATACTCAACAACAGTGGTCATATATATTATATAACAACTACACACACACACACACACACACACACACGTAGATATTATTGCACTATTCTTGCCTGTACTCAACAACAGTGGTCATATATATTATATGACAACTACACACACACGTAGATATTACTGCACTATTCTTGCCTGTACTCAACAACAGTGGTCATATATATTATATGACAACTAGACACACACACATGTAGATATTATTGCACTATTCTTGCCTGTACCCAACAACAGTGGTCATATATATTATATAACAACTACACACACACACACACGTAGATATTATTGCACTATTCTTGCCTGTACTCAACAACAGTGGTCATATATATTATATGACAACTACACACACACATAGATATTACTGCACTATTCTTGCCTGTACTCAACAACAGTGGTCATATATATTATATGACAACTACACACACACGTAGATATTATTGCACTATTCTTGCCTGTACTCAACAACAGTGATCATATATATTATATGACAACTAGACACACACACACGTAGATATTATTGCACTATTCTTGCAGGTAGTGTAGCTTCACATTGTGTTCAAGCTAAAAGTAAAAGAACGGTGAAAATTTCGGGATTTGAGCTCAAGCAGGTGAAGCACCACTGATGCCCAGTGGAGTTTCTGAGGACAGCCTCACTCAGGGAAGCCACTGGCTCTGGGGTCAGTGCAGCTTTTACAGGTGGGGGTCACCTAGCATAGCACCCCTCCTCTCCACTCAGGCACCCGTGACAGTGCCCCCTCGCCAGTGGAGTCTGCATCTCCTAACATTGCTTGCTTCTGAGTGGGGGTCATTCGCTATAATCATTTGCAACAGTGAAGTATAGGTGCTTGAACCATGTCCTTGGTCAGAGTCTCATTTTCCTTCATTCCGGTGTATGTAAACTCCTTATAATTGCCAGAGTTAACGGGGCAAGGGCAAGTTTACAAAAGATCCCATGCCAAGGCGTTTCTGAGGCTCAAAAAGGCTACTAAACGAGCCATTAACATTCTTCTTCTAGCTGTCTTGCAAGCAACTTGGGTTTCCTCTCCAACATCTTTTTCCTGCCTCTGCCTTGTGAATAGAACCCCCATTACATACAGAAGAACATCGTGCCCAACATCAGGAAAGACAATCTGACTTCCCAAACTCCCTTACAGGCAGAAATGACAATGACACAATTCAAGACTATGAAACTATAAGTGGAACACTGTTGGGGCACTAGAAAGCCTTTTGCTTTATATAAAACAGGAAAGGTCTTCCCTCTTCTCTTTATCCTGTCCTGAATGTCCACATGATGACTGCAATGGCTAAGGGAAAAGGACTATAAAAATCCCAGAAAATCAATACCTGAGCCACTTAACCAACATCAGCAACTGTCTTATTCAAGATTTTTTGTTATATAAAAACAGAAAGGGGCGCCTGGGTAGTTCAGTTGGTAAAGCATGTACCTTTGGCTCAGGTCATGATCCCAGGGTCCTGGGATCCAGCCCTGCATCAGGCTCTTTGTTCAGCAGGGAGTCTGCTTCTCCCTCTGCCTGCCCCCTGCCTGCTGCTCATGCTCTCTCTCATTATCTGTCTCTTAAATAAATACATAAAATCTTAAAAAAAAAACAAACCTATTTAAACATTAGAGTTTTGTTACCTTTAACTTTACACATTCCTAACAGATATAAACAACTAGGAAGATAACATTTGTCTTGTTAGAAAATACTAGAGAATAGGCAAGGTTAGAAGCAGTAATAAGTGCAGTGTTTGGGGTGCCTGAGTGGCGCAGTCGTTAAGCGTCTGCCTTCGGCTCAGGGCGTGATCTTGGAGTTCTGGGATCGAGCCCCACATCGGGCTCCTCCGCTGGGAGCCTGCTTTTTCCTCTCCCACTCCCCCTGCTTGTGTTCCCTCTCTCGCTGGCTGTCTCTCTCTCTCTGTCAAATAAATAAATAAATAAAATCTTAAAAAAAAAATAAGTGCAGTGTTTGACTTGTTTGGACCCAGGTTTTGAGAACTAGCTAAGTGACATGTCCAGTTAAGAACCGGCCATGTATGCTGGAGTGTGTTGTCTTAGGTGTTTTGTATTTGGGGAGGAGGGAAAGAAGGGAGATGAAGACGGGGGATCAACGTAGATCAGCATTCTGACCACTACTCATAGGAAAGCGACATCTGAAATCATTTTTCCTCTGTTTCTCTGCCTTTTGTATTTTGAACACAAAGCAGCAAGCAAATAGGTAAAGATTGCTGTTCCTTGTTGCTGTTCCTATTACCTGGGAACAGAGAAGTTCTGTCGCGTGTTTTTTTCTCTAAGGAAAAAAAAAAGTGGAAAACAAACAAATAAAAAATCTAGCTGTCTTTTATTAGTTAGTTATGGGTAGCATTTTTGGGATCGTTCTTTCCTAAATTATAAGAAAATTTGGATTAGCCAGGGGAGATGTGTCACTGAGAACTGCGCTCAACCCCAGAATGAACAGGAATGAATTTAGACACTGTCCACCTCCTTTTTCTCTCTCCTTTCCTTCATTTTACTGGTAAATTATCAGCAAAGATAAGGTGGGTGGCACATATTTGGGGAAATGGAGAAAATAAGAGAATACATAGAGTGTTTTGGCATTAGGAAAATGATACTCCATGAATAGAGTTACCCCATCACTACCATGAGGCAATGCAGGGCGGGCTCTTTGGGTTATAAAAACAAACTTACTTAGATAGCCAAGTGATGGGAGTTTGTTATGTAGTGGAGGGCATGGGGGGAGAGAGGGAGATTGCGTGCTTAGAAGTAAGGAATTACAGCACAGCCAGGTTTGATGGAAGGTCATTCTGGATCCAAACAAGGGCCTGGAATTAGATTATTTTATCTCAATAACAATCAATTGAATTTTCATCTAAATGTAACTTGAGCAACTCACCAGCGGTTTCTTTTGTATTTCTACACTCTACTTTTTCACTATAAGCTGACAACTTACCCCTCTGATCAATTTTCTTTACCTCATCTTTACCCATGGTTTCTGCTTCCTCCTAATGTTGGCTCATGCGTGCACCTTCTGCATTATAGCTCCCTATATACTTTCAGCTTCCTTTCCCACTGTCAACCAATTTGTAGAATTATTCAGTTTAGAATTGGGAGCAAACATCTGAAGCGACCCAGCTCATCATGATTGAACAGAGCCATACTATAGATGGGCTATCTCAAAGGCCATCACCAGAAATTCAGTCCTTGGACAAGATTGCTGCCCCTATTCCAGTCAGCGTAGCTGGGAAGGCTGACAGAAAGAGCCTTCCCTCTTCTCTTTATCCTGTCCTGAATGTCCACATGATGCAGCAGTGACCATGGTGGGGCAGTTTCCCTCAGAAGAGGAGTCCGGAGGACACCAAGATGACTCATCTAGCACTTGTGAGGACCAGCGAAAAAGGGGAAAGATAAGAAATAAGTGAGTAGAGTGGTTGGCAGAGAATAAATTCCTATTCATACTCGCAAAACCAGACACTGTAGGTTAATTACAGAATACAATGAGGTATTAAATAAGCTCATGAATAGCTGATTTGATTTAGAAAGATGACTGCTATTTCCCTGCAGTGGTATCAAATGACTGGGTTTATTTTCTCCAAGACCTTAGTATACATGCTTGAAAAAGCTTAGCATTTTGCTTGGAATATAAATGTCAAACTGTCAAAATCATAAAAACTCTCTAAAACAATTTTTGAAAAAAGCTTAATAGAAAAGAGAAATGCACAAACATTATAAAAAGGTCAGATAAAAATGCCAATCAAGAAAGTAGGAGAAATTGAGCAGTTTTCAGCCATTTTCACCATCATAGAAATCTTAATTCCATTTAGAATTTAATCTGTGTAATTTCTTCTTTTTCAAATTTCCTTTGGAATCATGTCCTATTGATAATTTGTCGCTACCCAGGCAAGGTGCCCAGGTGAAGGGCCACCTTTCCTGAAGCACTGTTTGCTTTCTTATTTAACATCTTTACAAAACAGTAACAAATAAATTATTTCATGCTGAGTGGAAGATTTTGATACAATTTTAAGGTAATGTTTGGATTCCTCCTCCAGGATGTTTTCCCCTAATTTCTTTCTTTATGAAGTCTTGTAGCTGAAATTCATTACATTCTTGTGGTTTTTCTTTTTCCCCTCCATGGACTTGTAACCTCCTTACAGCCTGTGATGGTTGTATTTGTGCGTGAGCTTGAGTGGACCAGGGATTGCCCAGCTAATTGGTCAAACATTCTTTTGGGTGCTTTTGTGTACTTTTGGATGCATTCAAGGTTTTTTTTTTTTTTTTTTTTTTTGAGATTAATATTTGAATCATAGACTACATAAAGCAGATTGCTTCTGTAGCGTGGGTGGGTCTCATGCAATCAGTCGAAGGCCTGACCAGAACAAAAAATCTAACCCTCCCTGAGAAAGAATTCTCTCCTACTTGATGGCCTTCCCATTAACTTTTTTTCTTGTCCTCGGACCAGAACTGCACCAAAGTTCTGGTTCTCAGGCCTTCCAACTCAAACTGGAACTAAGCCATAGACTCTCCTGGGTCTCTAGCCTGCCCAACTCATCCTGCAGATCTTGGGATTTGCCAGCCTCCATAAGCAAATGAGGCAATTTCTTATAATAAATCACACATGCGTGCGTGCACACACACACACAGAATCAATAGTAGGTTTTATATATATCTAAAACCTATTGATTCCATTTCTCTGGAGAACCCTAATACAAAGTCCTACTGCCCATCTTCCATCCCATCATCTCCTGGAGGGGAGAAAGCAATGAGGGAACCAAGGCTTAAAAGAGGGCAAAAGAAATGGGGGGGGGGCTAATTTTTTGGGGGGTCTCTTAAGTGTCCCCAAATTTTACAGAAGAGGAAACTGAAGTTCAGGAAGTTATGATTTATATAAGGTCACACAGCTAGTATGAAGAAGAGTTATTCCACTCATAAATGTTATGAAGATAAAATTTACAATGTAATTTCCACTTACGAAGAGTCTTCTAATAAAGTATAACATGCTGGAAATAAGGAATCCCTATATATGCATGTTTGAGTCCGTTGTTTTGTTTTGGTTTTTGTTTTTCCCTCTGGTGGGACCTTTTCAGGAATAACTAGTATACTAGTAGTAGACCTTCATCTTTCACAGTTTTCCTTTGCGATGTTACCCTGCTCTTATAGCACTTCATTAATGGGTACTCACCATTTCTTTTGGCTGGTATCTCCTTGTGCTCTCTTGCTCAATTCTTTGTGGGACTGGTCTCCATTTTATCACATGATAATATCAACAATACAACTTAGTTTTGTTGTTTTCAAGAATACTCTTCCATTCAACCACAGGTACCAGATTTGCTTGCCCCACAAATCTTGAATCCCATACTCCAGACTGCCAGGCAGTATCTTGAGTGGACCTATAGACTGGATTGTGTCATCCACATTTCCTATGTTGCAGCCCTAATGTGATGGCATTTGGAGATGGGACCTTTAGGAGATAATTAAGTTTAGATGAAGTCATGAGGGCAGGGCCTTCATGATGAGATCAGTGCCCTTATAAAAGCTACCAGACAACACTTGGTCTCCCTCTCTCCCAGGTGAGAACACAGTGAGAAAGCAGCCAGGAAAAACCTTCTCACTGGAACCTGACCACGCTGGCACCCTGATCCTGGACTTCCAGCCTCCAGACCTGTGAAAAAATACATTTTTGTTGTTTAAACCATGCAGTTTATGGTATTGTGTTATGGCAGCCAGTGAGTTTAGACATCATTCATAACCCTAAATTTTACTCAAAATGCTTACTATACATCTCTTACCACAATTGGTATTATGCATAGTTCATTGGATGACTGGAAAATCATTGAACTTAGTCACATTATTTCATAATTTAAAGCCTACATTTTAAAGCCCACATGTTCCATTTAAGCAACATGAGTATGCCACTTAGGACTTTCTCGGAACAGAAATTTGTATCCCAAGTTAGCCTGCAGGTTAACAGCAAGAGTAGCAAGACTAGGGAAAAGAGGAAAACAGAGCTGCTTTCCTACTAGTGCTGCTTATGGGCAAAGGGGACAGGAAAAACTGAGAAGAAGCAACAGCTTTCTGTTGAATCTGTCCCAGTGGAAAACACAGAGTGAATGATTTACTTCTAAGACCCAGTCTTTTAATCCACAGGTCTTGGGAAGTTCAGGTTTCACAAACTAGCAAAATTATTTTAAAAACTGGAAAAGGACACTCCAGGTTTGGAGAACAATGGTGGCTGTCTGATTCTAAATATTCCCTTGGCCTCCTAAATGAAATGATAAATTCAACAAGGAGAGTAAGTTAGACCTGAAGTGATTTCAATTTTTAGCATTACTAGGAAACAGAGAACACTGCAACATTCAAATGACCTGTAAGCAGAGACCAATTCCAACAGAATCCCACTTCTCTTCTGCTGACGGCAAGCCTGTGAGGAGAACAAGTAAGGGGAAGTTTAAGAGATTCTGTGAAATGGAATAGAAAGAAACAGAGGAGTTAGGAACAGCAAAGGTAAACATCCTTAGAAACTACAACATTAAATGACAAAATTCTGAACACAGATGGGTGCTTGATAGATGGTTCACAACACTTGTTGCACAGAAGAGGCAGGATTGGAAGTGGCAGCTTTGGTAAAGCATTGCATCCACAGAAGAATGAGGCAGGAGAAGGAAACAAAATATTTCAAAGAAAATGAAGTATCTGGTGGTAATAAAAAAAGAAACAAGGCACTCTAGCTTTCTCTTTCCCCAACATCAACACAATTCATTTCTGCTACTAAAAATCCCACTCCCTCCAAAGAGGAAACCCAGAAGCTAAAGAAAACTGTACCAGCACACCCCAACAAAATAAAATATCAAGTAAGCGTATGGTATAAGAAAAAAACTAGACTGAATTAGAAGTACAAGTACTATGAACAGAAATGTACAAAAATAGGGAGAAAGAGATAAAATGAGAGTTGGTTGAATGCAGAAACAGAAAAAAGCAAAATTATACCAGATTAATTGCAAGGTGCTCAAGGGAGAACAGACTTGGATAAAAATTTAATAAAGTTATCTTGTAGAAAAACAGGGGAAAAAAATGCAAATAAAAATTAAATAAGGAAGTAACAAAAAATCATAGAGAAAGTAGTTGAAATGGAAGTCAGGCAAAGAGCATCCACCATATGTTTAATTGATGTCCCAGAAGGACAAAAACAATGCAATATGATTAATGTTTAAAACTGTAATCCAAGAAAACTTTCCAGAAATAAAAGACCTCAATCTGCACATAGAAAGGGCACACCAGGAAAACTGACCTGGAACGATCAACTCCGATACATATTCTAATAAAACTATTAGACTCTGAAAATAAAAAATTCTCAGAGCTTCCAGCTCCGCCCCCCAAAGTGAAATAAAGACAAGAGAATTAGACTGATAACAGACTTCTCAAAACAAAACAACACACCAAAACCCCAAACAACAACATACAGAGCAAGACAACAGTGAAGCTACATTTTCAAAAAACTTAAGAAAACATTAACTAAGGATATTATATGCAACCAAGATATCCTTTAAGTACCAAGAATAAAAGGAAAATAATGTTGAACCCAGAAAAAATCAGAGAATACTAGATAAATGTGTAATATAATACTAATATACTATTATAGTAGTATTATAGTGTAATACTATATAATTGTCTAAGATAAAAGCATTGAGAGGATGAGCTTCATCCAACAAATAGATGGTTGAGAAAAGTTAGGCAAAAGGACTCATCAGAAGCATTTCATATATTTAATTGTAGAATTTAGATCATTTTCTATGTTTTGATAAAGAAGAAAAAATACTATTAAAAAATGGGAAAGGGATGGGGTGCCTGAGTGGCTCGGTCAGTTAGGCGTCTGGCTCTTGATCTCAGCATAGGCCTTCATCTCAGGGCTGTGAGTTCAAACCCCACATTGGGCTCCACGCTGGACATGGAGCCGACTTAGGGAGATAAAAAGGGGAATGTAAAAAAAGAACAATGACTCTCATTTAGTAATAGGTAAAAGTTAAAGGACGGGATCCAGAACTGATACCCAGATAGTAAAAGTTTAAGTAAGAAAAAAGGGGATTGAAAATCCTACAAAATATTAATATAAAGCCATAACTAGAATAAAAATATAAACTTTCCTAAATGCCAAAAGGAATTTTTTTTTTCAAAAGCCAAGAGGGCACACCAAGTAGAAAAAGATACATAGTAATTATACCATAATACATGCAAAAACTGTAACAAATAACAGAATTAAATCCAAACATTCACAGTCATACCAATAAATGGGAATGGGTTTAACTCAAGGTCAAAAGACAATTTCAAAAAGGATTACACTAAACAAAAAGAACACTTATAATGTTAAAATCCACATTTCACATTTAGGATGTAACAGGTATGAATATCTACAAAACAAATAACATAGCAATCACCTACATGAAACAAATACTACAAGGGATGCAAGAAGAAACAGAAACACTACTAACAGAGACTTTAACACAGACAAGACAGGTCAAGTAAACAAAAAAAATGTAGGAATATACAAGAACTAAACAACATAAGGTGAATTTTTGGATATATATTGAATATTATATCCTAATAATAGAGAACATAAAATCTTCTCAAGTATACATGAAACATCATATGGATATGCAAAAATTTGATCATGTATTAGGGCACAAAGAAAATATCAGCAGGTCCTATGAAGTTATTACAAATAATACTTGCCAATCACACTGCAATAAAAATAGAAATTAAAAATGTAACCAAAAAGGCTCTTCCACTTAAAAATTAAAGATACTGCAATAAACAAGTCGGGCAAAATAGGGAATAGAAACAAAAATTACAGAATTTCTGAAAATTAATGACAATAAGTACAACTGTAGGATTATATTCTAAGCAGTGATCACAAGAAAAGTTCATAGCACTAAATACCTACATCAATAAAAAATAAAAATTAGTTGCATTCCCAACTGAAAGAGCTAGGGAAATAACAACGTAAAATAAAACCCAAGGAAAAAAATGATAAACACAAGAGCAGAAATTAAAAAATTTTAAAAATCAACATTAAAGAGGTAGAGAACAGAAAAACAGTCAAATTAATGCATAGAGTCCTGGAAAAATGAAAGCAACATAGACAAAACATTTGCTAGTTTAATAAAGAAAATAAAGGGGAGAGAGTGCATATATACAGAAGTAACAACAAATAGCTATTGATACAGAGGAAAAAAAAACTAAACATAAAAGATGCCACTTCAAATGAAATATATATGAAAATCTAGAGAATACTTTCTTAGAAAAATATGGTTTAACAAACTGATTCCCGTAAAGATAGAAAGCTTACAAAAATAATTCGCATACAAGAAATAAAGTTACCAAAGAATTACTCCACAAAAAAGAACCAATCCCAGATGGTTTCATGGAGGAATTGTTAAATTTGTCTACATAAAAAATAATGTTTGCATGATTAAAAAAAAGGCATGAGCAAACTCAAAATCATGAAAAAAGATATAAAAATGGTCCTTAAACATGAAAGATATTTAACTTCACTCATTGTGGGGAAAGCAAATCAAAGCTACAATGAGATACCATTTCTCACTTTTCAGATTGGAAAAACTCAAAAATTTGACAATATATTGAAGTTTTGGGGAAACAGAACGTCTCATACATTCCTGCTGGAATGTGAATTACCACAACCTTTACAGAAAAGAATTTGGCAATATGTAATAAAAGTACATATGCATATGTCTTTTGACTTAGTAATCCCACTTCTGGGAATCTACCCTGAAGGTATACATCAAACAAAAGAGAAATGCGTACGATCATTCCTTGAAACATTATCTGTAATTTTGCAAAACACTGAACTACTTGAATGCCCAAGCATAGCAGACTGATTGGATAAAGTACGTACATCCACATAGTGGAACGCTAGGCCACAACAGGGAGATGGGGGGGCACATGAAAAGATGCTCAACTTTGTCATCAGGGCAAATTTAAACCATGAAATACCCCTTTGTATCTATAAGAACGTCTATAATAAAAAAATTAATTAACAAATGTTAGGATGTGGAAAAACAGGAACCTTCATATATTGCTGGTGGGAATGTAAAGTGGTACAGTCACTCGGTAAACAGTAAGACAGTTTCTTAAAAAGTTAAATACAAATTAATCCCACAACCCAACAATTCCACTGTTAGGTATTTACCCAAAAGAAATGAAAACCCATGTCAACAAAAAGACTTGCACATGAATGATCTTGGCAGCATTACGCCTCAGGGCCGAAAAGGAAGCAACCCAGATGTCCATTAGCCATTAAATGAATAAGTAAAACAGGAGTTCATATAATGGAATACTATTAAGCAGTAAGAATACTGATAGAAATGCTGACACATGCAAGGACATGGATGAACATAAAAACATACTAAGCAAAAGAAGCCAGACTCAAAAGATCCTACTGTATGATTCTATTTATATGAAATGTCCAGAAAAGGAAAATCTATAGAGACAGAAACTAACTAGTAGTTGCCTGGAACAGGGGAGGAGGCAGGGTGTGGTGGGAACACACATTAACTGTAACCAGGCATGAGAAAGTTTACTGGAATGATGAAAATGTTCTAAAACTGGATTTTGGTCAAGTTGCACAATTCTTTAAAATGAGTGAATTTTGTGAAATTGTACCTCAGTAATTTTACGGATATATGTGAATTTTATAATATGTACAATATGCATCAATGAGTTGTGTTTTTTTAGAAGGCAAATATATGGAATGGCCAGCCCTCCCAGTTTGCCCAACTATCCCAGTTTCAGCACTAAAAGTTCCATACCCCGAGAAACTTCAGTCTCGGGCAAAAGGGCTGATCTCTCTATATGTATGCTACCTTTATTTTAAGAAAAGGGGGGAGAGGAGGTAAGAAAATACCTTTATTATGTTTCTTCATGAAAAGAAGCATTGGGGCGGGGGGGAAACTGAAGTTGGATACCTATGAAGGGAATGGGGCAAAAGGGATATGAGAGAGTAACACTTCGCAGTAAACCTTTGGTATAGTTATATGACTTTTAAAAACATGTATTTAGAAACATGTAGTATTTCATGTATTTTAAAAATTAAATCAACAAGGATGTGAGGTATGTGTGTAGGGGGGACCTTCAACTTGGAAAAAAACTGAAACAAATGAATCCAATTTATTTCAAATAAATAACATAATCACAGTGAGAGAAAAAAGAATTAACCCAAGTAGTTTATGAACACAGAATGTAATTATATATCCTTATTATGGGGCAGAGTACAGGTAGGGACAGACTGCAAACAAGCCGTTAGGTGTTTTTTACAGTGACATGGGCAAAAGCAAATCTAAGAACTATTTTAGATGTAATACAGGATTGACCAAGTGAGAAAACTGACTTGTGCCAGAATTCTGAAAAAACAAGAGACATAGAAATATGGAATGTGGAAGTCAAGAAAAGACCCCTGAGGATGGACTGAAATTGCAGGTGTTAGTGTGAACTTCTGAAATCAAACACAATGTGTATATAAGCACATGTAAAATGTACACGGCACATGCATATTTATGTGTTTACGGACGTACATGCACATTTCCTAATTCTGTCTGCTGAACAGGCCTAGAAGCAGATGACATCAGCAACCAGATCTGTGGGTCTAATATCATTCACCAGGGTTTCTTGGAGAAACTGCTGATTCCAGATCCTGGAACATCTTTAAGAGAATGTGCTAAATAAATAAATAAATAAATAAAACTAAAACGGATGCCACAAGGACATAGGAGCCAGATTGAAGGAGCTCCTACTGAGCAAATTTAAGACCATTTAAGCACCGAAGTAATGAATTATAAGCCACTGAAAAAATAGACAACCAAGAGTCCAAAACAATAGTAAATATAAAACTGTACACACACAGGTGTAGACGAATGAATGGAGGGCTGGGGGAGAAAGGGTTCCTGCTGACAGTAGAATGCTGAGTGTCAAACAGAGGAGGATGCAACGCCGGAGTCAGAAATACCAGCATTTTGCAACTAGCAAAGACTGAGAAGCAAAAATCACCAAAGGCTGCTAAATCCTGGTGGAAAATTTTGATGTTATAGCGTGGACTTAAAGAGTCTTCTTCAGATTGTTTATTAGACACAAAGTAAAAAACAATAACTATATATTGGAGAAACTGAAAAACACCTTGACCAGGTGACCAAAATTAACATCACCAATGAGGAGCAGACACTCTGTGCCTCCAGATGTGATGCTCTGATGACAGTATCACCGATGCAGTATTCCAAGAATGCCTAATCTGAATCTAATGCAAAAACCCCAAATGAGGAACTTTCTATTAAAGAGGGGAGGGGAACAAAAGACTGCATTCTCCAAAAACATGTCATATCAATGCCATAAAAGACAAAGGGGGTCATGGAAATGATCCAGAGTAGAGGGGACTTGAGGGCAAATGAACAACCAAATGATAAAAACAAAAATGGTAAGGTTTAAAAAACAGGGAAATCTGGGTAAAAGATTTATTAGTGTTCTTTGTATTAGTCTTAATTCTTGCCAATTTTCAGTAAATTTTAAATCATTTCCACATAGAAAGTTAAAAAAAAATTAGGAGGAACTGATATTGGTTTGTGAACCTCATGTTTTGCTAACAAGCTTATTAAACTGCAATCATTAAAAAAAAATTCCATCAACTATTATATCATTTTACTTAAAAAAAAAAGTGCGAGAAGCAGCATTTTAAATATCCAAAATTTAGTAGTCATACCCCAAAAAATAATGGTCCTTTAAAATGCATAAATTTAGGGGGCACCTGGGTGGCTCAGTCATTAAGCGTCTGCCTTCAGCTCAGGGCATGATCCCAGGGTCCCGGGATCGAGCCCCACATTGGGCTCCCTGCGCCACTGGAAGCCTGCTTCTTCCTCTCCCACTCCCCTTGCTTGTGTTCCCTCTCTCACTGGCTCTCTGTCTCCCTGTCAAATAAATAAATTATTTAAAAATAAAATAAAATGTATAAATTTATATTTAAGAAAAAACTCATCACATTGTCCTAATTCTTCTCATTTCCCTCTGGACAAGGGGAGTTTTGTCAGTTTGGTGTTAGGGAATTAGAATTCTAAACAAGGTGTGTTTTCAGCAATGGATGAAGTACAGATCAGTGGAAAGAGCATGGAGGTAAACACAGAATTCAAATCCTGGTGCCAGAAGTTACCAGCTTCGTAACCTAAGTTCCCTTAGCCAGTTTCCTCACTTGTAAGGCAGATAGTTTATTCATGGGACTGTTAAGAGAATTAAATTAAATAAACGTATCTAGCACTTGACACAGAGAAGGGTGCTCAACAAATGTCTCCTCTTCCTTTTCTTTCTGTTCTCTGGAGATGCATCTGACTGGGACCATACTCGCCTTCTCCTCACTGATCCAAACGTGGACCCATTAGGATTATGTAAGAAACAGCATTATCCTGAGAACAAACCTTCCTTCGGAGTAAACTTTCTGGTAAACTTCATAAAAACGGAAGCCAGAGATACTGGAGTGAAATGGAAAGATAGATGGCTTATAAAAACAGATGATTTGGGATATGGCTGGTTAACTGGTGAGTTCTGTTAAAGAGGTCAAGACAATCGGAGGGAAGATAGTATTAGTCTGTATTAGAAAAGTTTGCTGCTCAGAAAAAGATAAAACAGTATATTTTTTCTTCATATATTCACAAATCTATTTTGTAAACAACCATCTGTCTATTTCCAAGAATGAATAATTTATATAAAAAATAAATTGTATTAAAATCACCAATTCCATTTGTTTTACCAGCTATGCATTTAAAAAAAAATCAATTCAGTAAAATACCCATAAATTATGAGATTTCATCGAACTGTCTATTGGCTTTTTTTTTGTTTCTTTCCATATATTTCCTGTTTGTATCTAATAGGACAATTTCCTTTTATATTGCCAATGATAGTAATTCTTTAAAAATCTATTTCTAAAAATAAAGAAAAAAGTTTAAAAATAAATTGCATTATCGCAAAGAAATTTATGTTGCCAAACAGAAATTTAGTTTAACATTTAAAATCTTTATAAAAGATAAGCAAATCCTGATTTTCCCTTTATTTTATCATAATTGAAAAATGAAATCACTTGACATGACCACTTGATACATAATTTCCTTAAAACTTCTCTATGGTGAAACAAAGCTCTATTTAAAGAGTGTATATAACATTTATAACACTCATGACAATTTCAAACCAACTAGCATTAGTATAGCTTCAAAGTACTATCAGTTGTGGCTATTTTTGGAAAAAAGGTACAAAGCTTATTATGGCCCAGCATACTAGAAAAACTTAATTTTACATTGTCATAGAGTTCAAGAAGTGACATTATAGTGTGAAGACACTATAAATTGCCATTTCTTTCTCGTAAGTCTCTTAAAACAGGCTGCAAAAATATTCAGTACCTCATATATATTAACTAACAAAAATATTTCCATTGACTACCTTTTGCCCAGAGTGATTAAGGACCAAAAAATAGAATTCTTGTTGCTTTATTATCTGATAAACTGCTAGTAAGCTCCCGTTAGAAGTTCTTTAGACATTACACCAAGTCATCTTGGTCTTCTGATCATATATATATATATCCATATATATATATACATATATATATATGTATTTTTTCAAGTAAAGAAATGTTTAACAGATGTAAACTATTTATTGAATATTTGCCACCAAATATTGTTAAATACATTATCTTGCAGCATATCGCTTTCAAGTTAAAATGTCAAACAAACACCAATATTTACAATTCTTTTAAGGAATGTTATATAATGACACATTAAGGCGTAAATTCTTTTGGCTTATAATTCTTAAAAGAATGATAATAGCAAAAGTGATGCAAAATCTTCAGTGTGAGATTATGATTAAGCTACATTTTACAAAAATATGGTGTAAGATGGCAATAATCCCATTCAACATCCTGGATTAGATCCCTTCAGGAGGGACTGATAATTTATACAGTCAAACTTTAAAATTTACAGATAAAGGCAGTCCAATACTGCCACTGAGAAGTACATCTCTTAACATATACAACTTTCAGGCCACAGTTTTGAAGGTCTGAAGTATCAAGTTGGTTTGATGAATTAGTCGGTTGGCACTTATGAACACATTTATTGCCCTGTTAAAAAAAAAAAAAAGCATTAATTTTATCCAAAAAATTCATCCTTTAAAAATATTATACTTGATGTCATCTACTAACAGTAGCAAGGAAATCATTTTAGGGAAAAAAAAAAAGGGAAAGTTAGTACTGAGGACCATATGTTTTATACTAGCTTGGAACTGAATGGGCCTGCATCATTTGAAACTATCTAGGAATTACTGCCCCCTAGTGGTTCCGACTGGCAATAAGGTGCTGGTGGGCTGCTAATGATAGGTGGCGCCTCAACAACCAGATTTCGCGAGGTTGAACAAATAACTGGCCAAGAGGATTCAAATGCAGTCTCCAGCTCTGGTTTCATATAAGTTACCAAAATAATATCTGTTCCAGTATTACACTCAGCCCTAAAGTCTCTACATCAATGGATATAATAAATACTTAAGAAAAAGTTAAATACTTCTCATTTGATTTATCCCAATCTCTCTTACTTCTTTCAAAAACAAACAAAAAACAAAACTAAAAACTACTGAGAATTCTAAACTACTTTTAGAATAAATCTACTTTTAAAACAAAATAACCATGTGGTTTCAATATTTAAGAGCTAATGATATATAAAAATATGTTCTTAAAAAATTCCTTTCTGCTGCACACATTTATCCTATCAGCCCATCTTCATGTGACTGGAAGAACTGATGCCCTAGTCCCAACTGTGTGGTCTTATCAGTTTCTCAGTATCATAGCTAAAACTTGTATCTTCATCCTAGACATTTCTCAAAAACGAGGGACCAGAGAGAATTAGTCGCATGAATGCAAATTCATCCCCCTATTGGAGGATGGCTCAAAGAACAGGCTCTATTAACAGTTTTCAGTTTCAAGAAAACAGGTACAAAACTAAAACCAAAAATAATGCCACATTATTCATATACAAATAATTATAAAGAAGCTACTGAATGGAGAAAAAGTCATAGCAGGGAGCCTGAATAATCTATATGCAGAGTACATAACTTCAGATTAATGAAAATTAGGCTCTAAAGGAATTTCTACCTTTTGATGTACTTATTCCATGATAGTTCTTAATTAAAATCAGAAATAATGATCCCATCATGTAAATTATTCTTTTGATGTGTTTTGGTTATTTTGGCTTAGCAGTGGAGACCAAGAAAAAACAGATGTAAGTTTATTTTCAGAACACACCTGCAAGCTTATTAAACTAAGTCATCAAGGAGCATCTCCCCTAGACTATCTGAAGAGTAACAAAACCATTAATAAAATGTAGCTCAATATCTTTAACTCATAATATAAATGTAAGATTTCAACCTATTTGAACTGTTAAAAATAACTGAAAATTAACAGACAATTCTAATGTATTTTTATTATTTTTAAATATTATTATAATATTATAATGTTTGACATGGATATAGGGATCTTTAAACTTCAATGGTAGGATAAAATGTTATAGGTCCCTGCCAATTATATATGAAATAATTACTATTTAGATTGTTTTTCTGACTTTAAGCACTGTCAGAAAATGGTCTTGTCCACAAAATTTCTAGTATTCTACTTGAGATACAAAGAACTCTCTACAAGGTACAATGCTACAGGAGACATGGCCTCTCCATCAGCTTGTACTTTATATGTACTTATGTAAACTGTGTACGTAAAAACACATAAAGTTTTCTGGTTTTCTTGAGTGTTCTATAGGTAACTGTATGTAAACTTAAAAACAACATCCAATTTACCTTTTCAGTATGCTACTTATCTTACAGAACAACAGTGAAAGCCTTCCTCCTTCCAAAGAGTGGGTCACAAACTTTGTAGTACTTTTAAATCACCTGGAATACTTTTTATAAAAGACTTAAACCCTGGTCCCACTCCAAGCTACCAGTATCAGAACCTCTGAAGTTGGGACCAAGGCACTGGAATTTTAAAACACTGAACCAAAGTGATTCTAATGTGCAAATGGGATTGAGAATCACAGCTTTAACTTTAGTTCTCAACAGACCTGGCTAAATATAAGTATTATCTGGAAACTTCTTAGAAATGCAAATTCTTTGGGCACCTGGGTGGCTCAGCCAGTTGAATATCCGACTCTTGATTTTACCTCAGGTCATTATCTCAGGGTCCTGAGATCTAGCCCCGAGTTGAGCTCCACAGGCAGAATGCATGAGATTTTTTTCTCTCTGCCCCTCCCCCAGTTCACGTGCTCTCCCCCCCCAAATTAAAAAAAAAACAAAAAAACAAGAAAACAAAAAGAGAAATGCAAATTCTTGGGCCCACCCTAGACCTACAGAATGGAGGGGGGGGGGGGCTCCAAAAGCAATTATATGTACATGTGTAAAATGTCTATTTTGTTCTTTAATAAGCCCTCCAGGTGATTCTGATGCTCCTTAAGTTTGAGAACCACAGCTTCAGCGGCTGGTAAAGTAGGCCAGTAAGCCAAATCTCACTTCCCAGGTTTCTGTACAGCCTGTAGGCTAAGAATACTTTTATATATTTAAATGACAAAAAAAAGGAATATTATTTACATGAAAATCAAATAAAATTCAATTTCAGTGTCTATAAAAAAAGTTTTATTAGAACATGGCCATAATGTCACTTGTTTCCATACTACGACTGCTTTTGCACCACAACAGCAGAGTAAAGTAGGCAGTTCCGACAAGCCCACCAAATCAAAGTATTTGCCATGAGGCCTATATCAGAAAAAGTCTGCCAACCTCTGCTCTAGACTAGTTATGGCTAGATTATCAATCAACAGTCTATCTTAGTTACTAGTTAACTCAAGTAAGAACAATATAGTAAAAGGGTTTAATTTATATGGTTTTAGTATTATACAAAACCACATAATTTAATTAAAAAAGGATGATAAATGACAATACTTACTTGCCATCTTTAAAATAGGTTTTCAGAGTATCACTGAAGCTTTTGGAGTACTTTACAAATTCTTTCTTTTGGTGTTCAAGTGCCTACAGACATCAAAAAGAGTAAGAAAAAAATATTAAATAAGAAAAGAGAAATAACAAAAACCAAAATCAAAGACAAGAGATTACACAGAATAGGATGGACTTTATATTACAAATTAGAATTTTTAGAAATATTTACTTAAACGTATTTTAATTCAAGGACAAAACCAGTGGTTAAGATACAAAGCTATTTTGAATAATCAAGCCATCTTAATAAACAACTAAGGATAAATCAACATCTAGGGTGGCAGCTTATATAAGGCTTCTACTAAACTTACCCTGCGGTTCTGGTATTGATACTTCTTGAAGACATTATTCACTGTATCAAGAAGTTCTTTTATTGCACTAGCTATATCCCTGTTGGATAAGAAAAAAAGAATCTTCTTAAAATCAGTTATATTTAGAAGAGGGGTGTATATATACATTTTTTTTTCTTTTTTTTTTTTTAAGGATTACTAATCACACCGTTAATTACCACACTAGCACTGCACCAAGCCCAAACATCTGACTAGTTGGCTGGATGGAGTTTTTTAGCCTGTACCCTTCTGTGATCCTGACTTCTCTTGCACTGCTGACCAAACGTTCTACAACTAACTTCAGCCTTCCCAAATCAGTAACATTTCATTCAGCATTACTTACTCAAATTTGTAAGAATTACCTCTGCTTATCTTTTCTAGCTATGATTTTTCCTTTCTTTGATGTAGCTGAATTCAAGCTACTATATTCTCTACTTTTGCTATCTCATGAACAATTATATAAAATTTTACTATTACACGTAACTCACTTCTGTATTTATCAGCACTTCAATAGTTTTGATGCCTAATAGTTTTGATGTTTAAAATGAAATATTTCCTTCTCAGACATAGCTCTTCTAAGACACATCTACCTTCTAACAACTGCCTATACTCTTCCAAAAACTTTGTTGTCATTATTTCCTTTGGAAAATATATTTAAATTCCTGAGAGAGACAATATCAGAATATTTTTCTACCTTAACATTTTCAGCAATTATCTTTGGACTATATATGCATCAACACCTTCCCCCCCCCCCAGCTTTTTAAAGATTTTATTTATTTGATAGAGAGAGAACAGGAAAGCACAAGCGGGGGAAGGGGCAGAGGGAGAAGGAGAAGCAGGTTCCCCACTGAGCAGGGAGCCTGATGCTGGGCTTGATCCCAGGACCCTGAGATCATGACCTGAGCAGAAGGCAGTTGTTTAACCAACTGAGCCACCCAAGGCACCCCAACCTTCCTCTCCTTTTAACCATATAAAGAGAAGAAATCAATAATTCTCATGAATTGACTGTTCTTCCTAGCCATTAACCATTTTTTCCCCTAGACTTTTCTTATCTTTTGTATCTATGCTCTTTTCAATTTTCATCTTCTAACTGCATAGCAATTCTTTTGGTCAAACTGAACTTAAACTTTTGCTGTGCAAATGCAATGCAAGTGTGAAGATATGAATTATTAAGACCTAAATCTAGACTATCCCAAACATCATCTTTTATTACTTCTTAATCACAAATGTCAGATTTTGGTTATTTCATTCCTAAAACATTTCAGCTTTACTAAAGAAAAAACTGAAAAACTCTGTATCCAGATTTCTGTGTGTATATGTGTGTTTCACAGCATATTTCTTTTTCTTTTTTTTTTTTTAAAGATTTTATTTATTTATTTGACAGAGGGAGAGAGGGAACACAAGCAGTGGGAGTGGGAGAGGAAGAAGCAGGCTTCTAGTGGAGGAGCCTGATGCGGGGCTCGATCCCATAACGCTGGGATCACACCCTGAGACGAAGGCAGATGCTTAACAACTGAGCCACCCAGGCGCCCCTCACAGCATATTTCTAGTAAATAAGTGGGATGTCTAAGAATTACAAATATCCTAAGATATACAGGATTTGGGTATAAAAAGTATTTTAGCCTATTCTGAAATACTAATGACATTTATATTAAATACTTTAATAAATAATTACTTATTACCTCCTGTATGTCCAACATTGGTATTGGGCTGAACATCAAAATATTAGATTAAAATAGGACAATGAATGTTACATAGAAATGGTATTTGTCCACTCATTTTTTTTCTCCTTTGCCTCTAGTTTAGGAACGGCAGTTTTAACTTACATAACTGTTCCCTTCATTTATGGTTTCCAGTAAGTTGACTCCTGTACTGCTGTGATGTGCATAAATTCACCACTGCTTAACAAAATGATGTCATAAGACCATGACACGAGAAAAACTACAATTTCAACAAATAATTATTTGGAAGGTACTTCAAATCCACAATGAGCCCATTTAAAGCAGAATATAATGGAGCAAACTATAGTGATCAAACAGTGAGGTATTTATACATAACTACTTTATAGAATACTTGAATATTCTGCTTTAAAAAAGGGATTATAAAAATGTGCTTTTAGGGCCAACTGACAAGATGAACATATGCTCCATATACAATGATAATGGCTAGATTCCACAAATCAAAAGAGCAGATCAAAAGACCTGCAAAGAAAAAAAAAAAAAAGGCAAAAAAAAAAAAAAGGCAAGGGTTTTCTGAATGGTACCCCAGACTTACTAATGAATATTGGGAATCTGTCTGTACTTTAAAAGAAAACTTAAAAAATAAGTCCCCCAGGTGATTTTGTTGATAACCAAATTTGGAAACCCATGTTTGGGAACCTAGAGCCTAGAACTAAGGTTTGATCTATCATTGGCCACAGAGCTTTATAAAGAACTCTATAGAATGACCCAGGCTGCTTATCCCCAGGCCTGGCATTCTCTAAAAACAATGTGTGGCAATTTACATCAAATATTACATCATCTGTATGTACACAGAACAGTATTTTTATTTAAGGCGCTACGGTTTGCACCAGGGAAGCTAAATTATATTAGTAACTAAGGGTTTGTTTCCTACAAGAGAAAATAATCAGCACCAAAAAAATACTCCAGACAATTAAACAGACCAAGAATGGGAGAAAACTTGAGGGTAAAATAACTACAGTGTAATTATAAACAGTCTGGAGTTAAGTGATTCTGTGACAAGGGACATACAGTATGGGTATAATAGAACAGAATTTTAGCAATTTGCAGCTTTTAGTGTGGCAACTTTGGGGAAACATACACTGAAAAGAGAAGACAACAGGCATCAGAGGAAATGCAAACATACATCTTACCAAAAAATTGCCAATAGTAGACTTTATAATCATGTAAGCCAAATTTATATAACATATATTTATGTGAACATTCTAAAGGATGAAAATTCCTATGCTGTGTGTTTAGTTAGGTCTAGACTGGACATCTCTGGAAAAGCTACTCTGAAGCCATCAGGAAAACCAAACTCTGGTGAAATTTAGCGCATGAATATGCAAATACATATTATAAGAGTAAATAGATAAATGCATGGCTTTCTGGTTTATTAAGTCGCAAGTCTCTCTACTAGTCATCCATTAGAAAGTTATGAGACCTAAAAAAAACCCTATAAATTAAATTTATTAAACATTTGCATAAGCTTAAATGTAGTCAAACAGAAACATTCATTAATCAAAAGAACTTTTAAGATCACAGAGAAAAGGGGGAAAGAAAACCCTTATTTCACCCTTATTATGTGCTGCGAGCGCATACCAGGTTCATGTGAGGCCCTTTATGTACATCCTTTCTCTCAATTCTTAAAGTGTTACCCTCATCTTCATAGGCAGAAACTAGAATAACAGAAGCTAAGCAACTTATCCAGGGTCACACAGCTAAATGCAGGAATGGAAATTCAAACCTAGGTCTGCTAACATACACAAAAATACCTGGATATTTGTTAGCTGACAGGAATATTTTTCTACTTAATATAACCTATGAAATTACACATAGTACTTGGAATAGTTAGTATTTGATACATGTTTCTTGAAAAATACTGCTAAAACGAATGAAGAAGATAACTACCTTAAATACGAAAAAGTAAGATATTTTAAAGAAAAAAAAACACACAGTACGTTGTGCCTGAAGGATAAGCCATTTTTTATTCTGGTGCAATTTTATCTACTAATTTATTAAACAATTAACCATGGGGACAATATGTATCAAAATGTGTCAGTATGTATCAGTGATACAAATAATTACACCTTACCTATGTTAATTTATACATGGTCTCATAAATATATATTATCAACAAACTTTCCAGGGTCAATTATACCTCCTAAAATGGTTAAGATATAAATTTTAATTGCCAATACTCTTGATTCACCTGTGTGGAGTACACTCCAGAAAACAGAACTGAGGTATTACTACTGCCCCATAAATGAAAGACAAGCCCCTAATTCAGCTTCTGTCAATGGCTACAGACAAGGCTCTTTGGCTCCTGACCTCAACTTCCTTATGATTAAAATGTGGCTGTTTATACAGTGTTTTCAAACCTATCTGTCTAAAGCCACAATGGGTTCAGCAGAGATGCCTTGCGGACTCCCCCAGAGGGGTAAGACGGTGTCAAAGTAGCAGGGTGAGGGCTCTGGGCCTACCATATTTACCCCAGCTTCACCCCAACACTCTTCTCTCTCTTACCTACTGGCATTCTATATTAAGATATCCTTTATCACACCTCTTCCAGATTAGCTCAGACTTTTTTCAATCACCAAGTTAAACCAGCACTATTCATCTCAGATTGGGAAGCAGCAGAGTAGACCATGGAGTCTGTCTGCATTCGAACCCAGATCTACCAACTTACCAGCTCTGTGACCTTGGAAAAGTTACTTAATTTCTTCACCCATTATTATAGCATTGTTATAGTAAGTTAATATATGTAAAACGCTTAAAAAAGCACCGAGAACGTAATTCTAATAAGTGACTACTATTATTAAGAAGGCATTCATTCAATAAACCTCTCTTTCAATGACCTGAGGCAAAAATTTGCTGAAAATATTATTTTAAAATGTCAGATCGTCACAGAGAGGTAGCACAGATCATAAACAAATGTACAATCATCAAAACAAATTAAAATCTTATTCAATTATTTGAAAATTCTAAAAATAAGCTGTTTAAGCAACTGTGTGCTTCTGATAACTGGCAATTTATCCTTTTATGAGCTAAGCATGTTTACTTTATATTAGACTAAAAATAAAAATCCATAAACAGTTGACTATCTTCTTTTTTCACATATTAAAAATAATTAAAGGAAGCTGAGGCTTTCCTAGCAAGGTAAAATATTTACCTTGGGATTTGTTCCCTGTGACATGAATTTTAGCTAGGCAATGAAAAGTCTTTTTCATACTTTCAGGTTCTCAATTAGAAGACCTAAAAGAGGAGGGTCCCTCCTTAACAGCTGGGTTGTGTACCCATCACAAACTGTTACTTTCTACAATGGGATACTCTGCCCCCTATACCACTCAAAACAGGTGCCCAAACTAGCTAAAATAGCATTTTACAATGTGAATTACAAAAAATGCTGTTTCCAAGAGATGAAATCCAAGGTGAATTTACTAAAAGTGAACCTCTTTCCATTCTTTAAAGATACAAAGTATGATGATGCAGCCTCTTTCAGAAAACAACAACAAAACCTATGCTAAATCTTTCCTTTTCAGCAATTTCTACTTGTGGTTTCACCAAAAGGTTGTATTGACAGTGCCGCTCTAATTATTCTAAATTTTCTTCATATTATATCCAGTCAGGCTGAAGAAAATTGAAACTCTTTACTCACCCAAAAATTGTTTGGATTTTCCCCTCACTTTCCCACCCTCTCAACCCCTGAGGAGAGTGCCCCTGGTTTGAGAACCACTGCTCAAGGATGACCTTTTTTGCTGCTGCTCACCAGTCAGCCCCTGGCCCCCTGTGTATTCTCGGGCTTATTTAACCTGTATCCCAAAGGTAAGAATTTGGAGGTTTACAATTTAGCCAATATTTAAAAATGCTATTCAAGCCTGAGAGTACATTACTCATTCTAATGACTTATGCTATTTTTGAAACAAAAACAATACTACTGATATCCTTTGTTACCAATACAATAATTTATCTAATTTCTCTATTTACTTTAATCTGACATTTACATTTTTGCATTATTTTTGTAGTCTACACTACATTCCAATTTATGTACATTTCATTCAATTTTCATATTAACATTCTAAAAAATGTTATCATACTCTAAAGCCAAATACCACAGCTTAGAAGTTAATAATCAAAATGCAGCATTTAAAAATTTCAAGTCTGATTTCAAATTAAGATTTCAAATTAATATTAATATCATACCAAAATAAAACACCTAGAATGAGTGGTTCCTTTGAAGTACTTTCAAGAAAAGAAGAACCAAAGCCAAAAGTTGCTTACTTGATTGTCTGCAGAAACCTCACTCTGTCATTGATCTCATCTGGGATCTTACTGAGAATTTGTTTAAGTGCTCGTGCCTTTTCATTTAGGTCCTGGAATTCTGGCTCTGGTCGTTCAATCATATACTCTGATAAAATAAATACATAATAAAAACCATCATGCAACTCCCTGTCAAATTAAGTCTATGAATTCCCAATATTGGTTAAAGATGTGGCGGGAGAAGAGAAAGGGAAAGGAAAGGAAAGACAAGGTTGCAAGGCAGAATTCATTAAAGTTCAACTTAGTTCAGAAATAATGTTATGGCTCTCCCCAAGTATCGGAAGATGAAAAACTAAACATTCTCAATTTGGGATAAATGGACACTCCATGAAATCTTAAAACAAACTAATAAAAGATAGGCTCAATCAAATTTATCAGGTTTCTGAAGCTGTATTTCATAAGGAAACCTTGATGTAATGACATTCATAACAAATATAACAACAATATATATCTGTCAAGGGGGAAGAGGAGTTTAATAAAAACCTCTACACTGAATATGAAATGGGCTCATGGTATCAAAACCCAAACAACCTCTAATATCGTTAGCACATTCTTGAAATCTCAAATCAAAACACAAAATAATTACATAGATTTTTTCCCCGTTATCACCACAATAATAACAGTAAGAAAGGGGAGGAGTAAGGCAGGGGCAGAAGAACTATTTGTCAAATAACGACTTGGAGGAAGTGCTTTTCAACAACTGTGAGAAAATTAAACAAGGCTCTGACTACCTTCTACATCATCAGCTGCCATTCGAAGAAGGGACTCTGTAAAGTTAACTTCTACACTTTTTTTCTCTAAAATTTTCATAATGATGTCTTGTGTGAGTCCTGGATTTTCTTTTTCAGCCTATAAAGAAGAGAAAGCTAGTTTTAAGATACAGAAGCTCAATCAGCACTTTTTTTTTTTTTTGGCTCTTTCAGCCATTTCTTTTTATTTACAGTTTGTGTTCAATGCAAATCAATTCCATAACATGAGAAGTTACTATGAATCAAGGCATAAATACACAAACACAATATACAATCCAAAACAGATGTATAGCATTCAGGTATGAAACAAAATGCAATGTTCATTCACACACAGTAGCAAGAGATCTGTTGGATATGGTTGTTCTTGGGTAGGTTCCTAAAGATGGGAAAAAATGACTTTGGTTATCAAGACTACTGTGGCCATATTAGATACTGGAACATCTAAGCACCAGTGTGTGACCATGTGAACAAAAGACCTTAAGAGTATCTATTTTTAAAAAGCTTTCTGTGCATTGAGGCAGTTGTAAAAAGATTTACTTTTCAGAATCAAGTCCACTTTAGGCTTAGGACCAGGTTCTAACTATCTAAAAATATTGACTAACAGAAGTGTTCCAAATGTGGCTATTCTGATTCAGAGTTTAAAAAAAAAAAAAGGTATTTACAAAAAGAGTATAAAAGTTTTTCCGAATGTAATGTAAGCTTCCAGTCTTCACTTCCCAAATACTTGAGTTACAATTTCAGCTCCTGCATGTATTTTGCCTTTTTAATTTCAAGATTTGTCAATTTTACCTTCAAAACAGATCATTTTTTAAATTATAAAAAGTATTCAACATATGCAGAAATAAAAAGCACTTTGAAATTAGCTAAGGTCAATGTTCTACTCTTTGGAATCAGTTTAGCTAAATGAATCTGGCACTCTTGTTGAATAGGAATAAGTGATCAGTATTATAAATAAAATGTACTCATTATGCTTCAATTGGGGGGTCGATTCCAATCCATCATTGCCCTGGCACATGTCAATTACTATATAAAAAATCAAACGCAATGTCAAATCCAAAGCCTTAGAGGAAAGAGTTCATTTCCCAAGAAACAGTGATAGCTTAACGAGGTAGAACTTTTATCTAGAGTACATAGGCATTAAGTTAGCTGCAGAAACAATGCACTGAGGATTTACAGTAACACCTGGAAATTCCTTCTAATGTACACATAATAAATAGAATCAGGAAGCTTTTTGTATTAACTGTTTTATGGCCTTAAAAAATTTAATGAACCAAATGAGAACTGAATCTGTTTACATCCCATCTTTTATATCTAGGTGAGATAAAATCTATTCTCATTGTCAAGGTAAAATTTTACATGTCCATATTTCTTAAGCCACATTTAAAGAAATTATCTCTTAACTAATTATGGATGTTGTCTCTTCATCTTGTACGTGAAACTCCAGTAGAATTAACAGACATTCATCACCTAGTCAAATCCTTCACATGTTCTTCAAACCAATCAAATTTGGGAACCTTAACATTTTCTGTGTCAATAAAATAAGGTGTGGAATTAGCAGATTCAATGAAGACATGTTTTTTTGCTTGTCACTCTGGATGTCTAGACACCATGTGGATTGGGTTTAGAAGATAGGGAAGTATACATGTTTCTTGGCCGGAGTCTTTTAACAGTAGAGATGCAGAAGGGAGAACAAGATCATGAAGAGAATACCTGCTGACCGCAGAGCCAGTTGCTGTGGTGGTGGTATTAGGTGGATTTGGGGTAGTCAAGGTACTCTGGGAAGAAGAGTTACTTGAAAGTGTTACAACAGCTGTTTGATTTGAATAAATCTGCGTGGGTAGGAGCAGCGCCAGAAGCAGTAGGCCCCAGTCCAAGCCTGGCCACCATTGCTCAGCCCATGTCTGCTCCTTCAGTGTCAGTGTGCAACGCGTCTCATTGGATGCGGGGTGAGTGGAGAACTGCTGGCTGGGGCTGGCGCAGGAAAGGTGCCTCAATCAGCATTTTAAAGCCAAAACTTAATTGTTTAGAACCTGCTGGGCCCTTCTTAATCAATTTATGACAGCAGAAATCTCTGTAAAATAGGCGTGGCAATGGCATTCACTTATGTTTTGTCGGAGCTTACGCATTGTGACTCATTACAGCCATGGTCCCATTTGCCATTTGAACATAAAGTACTTAACATTTCCTATTTCTCCTCTACACTCACTTGCAATCAAACTAGTAACAAAAAAAGAAATATAGATTATATATATTTTGGTAATCCTTCAATTACTCTGTTCAGTAGTTTAAATACACTAAAGATTTTTAGCTTTTTTTTTCATTAGTTAATATTTCAACTTGAGGATCAAGCAATAACTCATCTTACCATATTTCGCAGATTCTTTGCATTTAAATGAACAGGATGTCAGGAAAAACAAAAATGAAACAAAAGATGGGATTTCTTTTGTAGGTTTTATTTAAGCTATATAATCCTTTACTTTTCCATATAATGATTTTCATTTCCTATTTTACTTCTGAAGCAAAAATATTTCCTTTTGTAGCAAGAGTAACTTATAGAACATCATTTAATCCTTTTGTTATCTCCTGAGCTTGTTTCACTGATGAGTTTGCATTAGTTCTATGTTACTTACACTCACTTGGGCACTAAAATCTTCTAGACTAAACACAGAAAGTTCTGAGTTTACCAAAGTTAATTTTCAGATTTGGGTTTTACCCAGTAATTCTGCCCCATTTTATTATTTTTAAAAATTTTGTAATGACACTCTAAGTTCGTTTCTTTTAGGATGCCTGCCAATTTTCATCATTATGCTGATGATTTCCTATCTTTTTTGCCCAATATTAAACAGCAAATAGAAACACAATTTATGATCCTAATCAGACAGCAATCTATTTGCTTCCGTATGTGTCAACCACATTTAACCTCTGCCTTTCAATTCCATTCTGGTATCACTGCAGATCCAGTTTTCTTCTGTTCCTACTGCTCTTTCCATTATAACATCTTGTTTCTCATTAGGCTTCAATATCAAAAACTGAAAGGTTATGGAATGGGAAAAGAAAATATTCACATTTATCTCAATCCTGGGATCATTTTCACTGCTGTCATATGCTATTCAAGGAAATCATTTTGATAGATGATTAATAACAATGAAGTGTGTTCTACCAAATTCCATTTCCTTTATAACCTGTTTTGATTTTTCCTTCCATGAATATATATTTAAGATAGAATCTATTTTTAAAAAATAAGAGATGCCTTTAAAGGAAAAGTAGTACAAACACGGGTTAAGATGGTGTCAACATTATTAATTTGGTGACCTTCCACAAAACTATATACACTATTTAGATAAGCTAGTATTTGATAAAGTGGTTTATCTTCTTTCCCTAAGTAGCATTAAATTACCGATATAATGCATTATCTTACGAGGTAGGGGAATACTCTCCATGTGCTTACAAAATATGCCAGCAGAAAAATGCTCTCTCTGATTAAGTTATAATAAATTGCCAAAATCATTAAATGCTGAAGCCTGAGAATAAAGTTTTCAACACCAAGTTGGTGTGGAGCCCCAAACTGCCAAAACTGGAGCACTACAGAAATTTAACAGAGGTCTCTAACTTTCTCAATTTACAAGTGTTCTTAGTGCTAAGAAAATAGTGGCTATGTATTGAGTAGTTAGGTTCAAATAACTTAGTAAGTACTTGTGTCCTAACAATTGTCCTTAAAAAATACACAAATTGAAAGAATAACATTTTATTTCATTCTTAAATAACCATGATTACTTATTAATGAGATGCATTCACCTGTTGGGCACTACACAATTTCTCAAATGTTGGAATTAGACTGGATCCTCCCATCCTCATTTCCTATTGGACACTGATCTTCTTGTGGTGCTTTTTATCACAGCAATGGCCAAAATTCTAACTTCACAAAAATAATGACATCACTGAAAGGAATGTAGCCCAATCTAGTATGTTGAAATTGCACCTAGCTACCTCAAGCTAGCATAGTTCACACAGTATCAGATGTTTAGTATCGTTGTGTTCCTTTAAAGTTTTAAAATAATTCATGGCACTCTTCTGAGTTTGCTGTGGGACCCCAGGGTGCCTCGGCACCTAACTTGGGAAAAACTCTGTTAGTATCTTCTGGCTGAAATCCTGATTAAGTTCTCCTTCTTTTTCATTTTAAAAGCCTTAAATTTACCCAATTCCTCTGATTGACAAAATAAATAGATCTGTGCTTAAATTGGAGACTTTTAACTATCTGTACCTTCAGGTTTTCTCCCAGAATACAACCTTAATTCTGTGGGGATCCAATTTCTACGAAGAATCCAACTGTGAGAGAAAACTATCCCCCAAAGGCAGGAACATCCACTCTCATGATTCAGTGATTCTCAAAGCACAACCTATCAGAACTTTCCAGAGGAGAAAAGAATCAAAGAGAATAGGTATCTTAAAAGATAATATTCATTAGTATTTTATCTTTGGGAAAACAATTTTAATCCTTTTTCTCATGATAATAAAAATAAATATTAAACCTTGATAAATGACACTTGTGGTCAAAGAACTGGAAATATGCACATATATTTTAGGGATATATGGGTGGGTAAGGCATTTATTTTATTTATTTTTTGAGAGAGAAAGTATGAGGGGAAGAAGGAGAGGGAGAAGCAGACTCCCCGCTGAGCAGGAAGCCTGATGCAGGGCTTGATCCCAGGACCCTGGGATCATGACCTGAGCTGAAGGCAGATGCTTAGCCAACTGAGCCACCCACGCGCCCCTGGGTGAGGCTTTTAAAATCTTTTTTCAAAAAGTTGTAGTTTCAAAAACATAAAAATCTTCATCTTTTAAATGCATACCCTTTTAACTCCATTTGAAATTTAACAAATTAAATATGATAATAAAAATAATAAAAATAAATCAATGCAAAACTGACTAATTTGTTTTCCTCTCAAAATAACTTCCACTTTCCCCAATTAACAATCAGTGCCATGGATAATAAAATTTATCCATATGTTAAACCAGATCTATCATAGCCACATACTTTAAACATATTGTTTGCTTTTAAATTGTACTTTAGTGTTAAAACATCAGATTATATGTAAGGGTGTTTATAAGAAAAAGCTTAATGAAATTCATTATTTTATCTCTTCTAGAAATGACACTGAGGAAATCATCTACTACCTCAGACAGAGTCCTCCTTATGATGATCCATAGAAGAAATTTCTCTCTGTTCTTGATATCAGAAAAGCTAAAACTGACTTTTCCTTATAATACTATATTGTGCAACAGGTCATCTTTCCTTCCTTTGGCCACAAAGAAAATAGTCAGCAAGTTAGCTTAAAATAGTTTCCATCATGCCTCCCTAATAGCCAAATATGCCATTCCAGAGCGATACTGAAGCTCAAAGAAAAAAGAAAAAAAATTGATGGTGTTGCTTCATTCATTCTCTTCATTAACCCAGTGATTTGTCAGAACATATTTTAATTAAGCTACTACATATATATACATAGGGGCAGCATTTTAAGAGTATTAATCACATCAAAATAGCTCTAATACAATACACGCAATGTAGATTATTGTGGTGAGGTAAGAGAGATGTCTAGTGACATTACCTCTGCTGGCAGTTAAGAGTGGTATCAATAAACTACCTTTGCCATAAAAAGAATTCAAACTTGATGGATTTATAGTTTTAATCCAATAAAACTTAATTATGAATTTATTCTAGATTTAAACATTAAAATACTTTACCTGAAATATAAGTTATTTTAGCTATTGATGGGAACAAACACACAACAAGTAAATAAAAATTGAAGTTTTGGGCACCCTGATATGTACTGGGAAAGAAAGCGGTATGGATAAAGTTTTATATGAAAGAATGCACCCAGGGTGTAGAATAGGGCTACCTAATAGAAATGTAACACAAGCAACAAATATCATTCATTCTAATTTTAAATTCTCTAGTGGCCATGTTACAAAACTAAAAAGAAATACGTGAAATCATTTCAAGAGTACATCCAAAATATTATCATTTTAACATGTAATTAATATAAAATACTTAATACTAAGTTATTTTACATTCTTCTTCTTATAGTAAATATTCAAAATCTGGTGTGTATTTTATACTTGGGAGTACAACTCAATTGGAACTGGCCACATTTTAAGTACTCAAGAGCAACACGTGCCTAGTACTTATCAAACAGTTCAGGTCTAGAGACAACAAAAAAGTTCACTCTGAGTGACTTGGCTGTTATGTTTGCAAGGTGCCCTTAATCTGACCCCCACACAGGTCTTGTTTTCCCATCAAAAATACTGTTTTATACTTATGTTCTATAAGTAAGCAATATGAAAAACATCTTTTTGAATTATAATTTTACAAAAATTTTTATTAAGTCAAATAACAGAAAAAGAAATTCAAAAATATACCCTAAAGATAAACAGAAAAGACACCAAAGAAGTCAGTTCCGAAGCACAAAGTGACAAAAAGATGAATGCTAAGGAAACAGCATTTGTTTCAATTCACTTTGGAGAAGTGTTTTAAGCTTTACGGAGTACACTAAAACAGACATCAGACAGCCAAAGAGGTTTTCACTAAAAAGAAATAAGGTGGCAATTACCACATGGTATCCAGATTTATATACAACATACATTTTAATCATCATAATAAATTACTTGCACCTCACCTTAATGAAAGCTGCTCTCAGTGTCTGAGCTGCAGACAGGTTTACTCGTTCTAGCTGCAATATAAATTTTAAAACTCTATTAATATCAATTTCCTTAGAAAAAGCACATTTCTGATATTCCATTCTATAGTAATAACACTGATACAGCCATCATTTGATCAACAGAAATACTGGCTAATGATTCTAAATCACCTTAATTCTTCAAATACACAGGTCATCTAAAATTTTCATTAGAAACCATGAGAAATTAAGGGACGTACGAGTTCTTATTTTAAAAACAAGACACACTCTACCTTAAAAGTAGATTTAAGATAAGCACAGAATGCAAAATACTATCAAGTCCCTACAGAAAGAATAAGCACATTTTCTTCAATTATTAAAAACAGGGTTCAAGATCAACTCTCAGTGCTCTGCTGCAAGTATAGAGCAAACTGGATGTGCACTGAATAGAAAATGATCAACACCAAGAAAACATTTATTATTTAAGATTCTTTGTACTCATTACCTTATTCCTTTTTAATTATTTTACAGTACTTCAGCCAGGGATTAAGCTGAGGTTAGTCTATTTTATTAATTAGCAAACGGCACTGACAAAAGGTTTGATACTAAATAAAGACTGCAGATCATCTGTCCTCTATATTATCTGGATTAAAAAAAGGTTACCTAAAATACTGAATCAAAAGTTCAATACCAAAGCTTTTAATTTTAATATCAAATATGTGAGGTTTATAATTTTGAAAGATACATGTCCTTATTATATACTTAACAGAATTCATTTTTCAGTGAGCCAAAAAAGACATACAATTCCATTAAAAAAATGCCATTTGTTGAAGAGTTAACTGCTAGGCTTAAAATAACCACCTTCAGTTAGATTCATATTTTTTTAATCCCTAAAGATTGGGCTAATTAACGCAATAAAACTCAATATATATATATATATATTTTTTGTTGTTGTTGTTGTTGGGGACAATACTGAATGTTCAAAAACAATGCTGACTTTTACAGGATTTTTATGCAAGTGGAATCTTTTTACAAAAATCTTATAAACAAATCATATCTCACAATAAATATTCCTTTCAATCCCTCAAGGCAATAAATTGAAGTTTTCCTTTATAAACAACATATATACAAATACACATATCTAAGGAATGGCCTACACTTTATTAAATCAATTTATTTTCTAAACAAGACAGAAAAGCCAAGAACCTTATCTCCCTAAAAGTTATGCACCTTAAGCAAAAAAAGCAACAAAAATGTGCCAAGATAAATACTTTATCTCCAGAAATAAATAATAGGCCATGTAACTCAGTTTTTAACTTGGCTTCTACAAATCCAGTAAAATCTAACATTGCCTTAGTAGATAAAAGGGAAGACACAAGAGGACCAGGTAGGCAAATACAGCAAAAAAGCAACTACGTAAGTTTATAAAATTAATGAAAATATGCTGCCACAAATGAAAATTTTCTTTTTCCATGGAATTCATTTAATTGTAAGGAATCCTATTTAAGAATAAAATAATAATACAGCTCTTCTGATCTCAAGTTGTGTAAGGGAGGGAGAGGCAGACACACAGGATGAATGTTCCCATTCTGATAGGAACCACTTCCTTATTTGGGTTTACACCACACTCTGACCTCTTTCAACAAGTCAAAGGTCTGAGTCAGATGTGTACCTTCAAGTTTCAGCATTATTAACTCATTCTGTACTGCCCTGACTGGTATGTGAAAGGGTCAAGGCAAATAAAAGAGGCCCAGAAGAGTCAGCGAAGAACTAATAAAATTAGCCAGACAGACATCAGATTTCTAGATTAAGTTTACTTACGTGTATCTTAGAAAAGAAAGGGAAAGGTCAGGCATATACTAAATTAAATCTGTGAGCTGTGAAGCACCTCAACCAGAACTCTGTGGGAGTCATTCTGGGATACATCATATACCCACACATCTTGCAATAAACCCCAGGCTTCATTACTCATATGATATCCCCATTGCCCAGGGAGTACCAGGCATACAGGCATGTATATACTTTTTGAATTGAACTTAATCTCTCATCCATAAATTTATCTAAATTATTCCTGAATCTATTTATAATATTCAGCTAATACTTAGCAAGATATGTTTTTATCTTCCCTAATAAAAAGTACTTCCCTTTTAGATCTTTCACTTGTGATAGATGATTGGATGATAAAATCATGTTCACCTTACCTTTCATGACAGTATAAGGTTCTGGCAGTATCCTAGTAACAGTTATCATTTACTTAGCACCTATAATGAACTTTGTTATGTATTTTTATAGAGAGGATCTCATCCTCACAATCTGTAACTAGCTATCATCATCTCTATTTCACAGAGGCAAAAATTCAGTTTGCATAAATTTACCCAATGTTCAATAGCTAGTATGTACAGAGGCAGGATTCATAACAAATCTGTCTGAAAACCTGTGCACAAGCCACTTAATGCTATCCTGCCTCCCTGAATTCACCGTTTCCAGACTGGCATCCACTCTCTCACTGAATCTCTTCAACTCCTTAAGAACTAACAAATTCTTGAGTTTCTACCATGTGTAAGAAAGTCAGTGTGAGAGATACAAAGAAATAGATTATAGTCCTGGAACCCCAGAAGATCAATTTAAGTAAGCAGCTACATGGAAACTGGTGGGATCACTATCAGCTGAAGTAGAAAAAAAAAGTCTTTATAAAGGTGAGATCTGTGAGGAATGCAGCTTCTTAAAATCACCTTCCTTGGCCACTTGCCCACTTATGGGTTTCTTCGGGGTTGGTAACATACGGGAGTAAAGTTTTTATGTAAGTTTGGAACAGAAAAAATTTCCATTTTGCTTCCAATACTTCCACTAATTAGTCCAGTAATTTTTTTTAGCTTTTGAGATAACAGTTGTTGGCTAGGGTATCTTTAAAAAGCCAATGCAATCATTTCTTAGTAGCAACTGGTTCTGAATTCAAAGGAGGAGGAGGGAACATACGATTATACCTTGCCTTAATGGATATCTGGACAAGGAGAGGCTTTCCTCAGGTCTCAGCCATCTAGGAATTCCATGTCACCAGTAAAAAGGTAAAGGAAAAAAAGAGAATAAGCACAAGAGAACAGGGCAACTAATCTCATTTCATCAAAAAGATAAGGAAAGTGCCTCCTGAAGTCCCAGCTAGAGGGAAATGATAGGCTGGGTGAACCTAACAGCCGGGCTCTCACCCCAACCTCACGTTCTGCCTCCTCTGTTTTGTAAGCTCCTCCTGTAATTTATTCTTGATAGCTACTGAGAGCACTATTAACTGCAAACTTGTCAAATTTAACTCTCTATAATGTTTATAAAAATATTTCAAAAGCTTACACATAATTTTGATTCCCTAGAGAGTGCATTTATTGCATTGGTCCCTCCAAAGGTATCGGTTCATTCCTATACTTATTTTCTAGTTATCAAGCCCATCTCTTACATCTGTAATTAAAAAAAAAATCCATTTAACTCTTTGGTTACTCAAGTTTTATAGGTCTTGCATAAAATCTTTTGAAAGCATGCTTTCTTTTTTTAAGGTCAAAATAATCAGGCTAGTTGGTTCTAAATTATCTACAAATTTTGCTTCCTCAAAATCAGGCATGATTTCTCCATACTGACATCCTTCTCCCCTCCCCACAAAAACTATTGATCCTATTCTTTAAAAGGAATCAAACAGGGCCAAGACACAAGAAAAAGGGGCGCCTGGGTGGCTCAGCTAGTTAAGCATCCAACTTGATTTTGGCTCAGGTCATGATCTCAGGGTCCTAGGATGGAGCCCCTAGGAGAACTTGGCTCCCCACTCAGCAGGGAATCTGCTTGTCCCTCTCTCTATGCCCTTCCCCCTGCTCACATGCTTGCTCTCTGGAGCGCACGCACTTTCTCTCTCTTAAATAGATAAATCTTAAAAAAAAAAAAAAGACACAAGAATAAAAGGTACATCTCTTATGACTCAAATGAAAATGAGGTGAGTCAGGTAAAAAAAAAAAGCTAGAACATAAATAGATGGATTCAAGAGACACCTATTAACTTTTGTGCTGCCACAGAGAAGACAAATGCAGTCATGTGTTTTATACATACTAAATGCAATAACTGTTTCTAAAAATAATCTGTTTCTGGGGTTGCCAAGTTGTCCAGCAAAAATGGTAAACAGAGCCACCTATTATAAAAACGTTTCATTAAAAACTGCCTACGAGAATGTAAAACCCTAAGGAATGATCACAATTTTATCAGAAAATTGCACGAAGACTTCTGAGTAACAGCTCTAACACTTAACTACATGCCTGGTACTATTCTCAGTACTACTATATATTAAGTCATTTATTTCACAGAGTTATGAGAAATAAGTATATTACTGTTTGTCATCAGTTTATAAACAAGGAAGGAAAGAGAAGACTACATAGCCTAGAATAAGGGGCAGAGAAGTAATTCTTATGCAAGATACTAACTGATCACCTCTGGTTGGTGGGACTGCAGGTAAAACTCATGCCTTTACTATGGAGAAGTATGTTTACTATGCCCCAGTTTTGGGGTTTGATTTTTTTCTTTCAATTAAAAAAAGGGATAGTTAGGTAATGTGAATTGGAGAAGTATTCGCAGATTTCATTTGCTTACTGAAAAAATTAAGAGTTGCATATTCTGCTGAGTTGGTAGAAATAACTGTGTTGGATGCATGTGAATAGAATATTAATTACTTATTCAGAAGTACCATTTTTGTGTGATTTATAAACAAGCATAAAAACCCTTGGTGATCTAAAATTCATATTTGGTTGCAAAATTGTTTATTCCTATCTCAAAACACAATACATATTTCTTCAGAAATTATACTTCACCTTAAAACAGTTCCTCTAAAAAGTCATAGGAAATGATGATACATGGTGCATATTTTCCTGGAATGAAGAACTGAACTATACCTCTCTCCTCCTCCATACACAATCAGAAGAAAGTAATACAGTACTTGAGAACCTGATCTAAGACTTGTCATGAGGCTTCCATAAACTATTATTCCATAAGGTAACCAGGAGACCTATTTCACAGTACATTTACAACACATGCAATATACCTGGACTCTGAACTCTGCAGCAGCTGATTAAATAAGAAGCCTACTCCTTTCTCAGCTGTCTCGGCATAGCTTCATTAAGTTTAGCAAGCATCAAACTCCCAGAATGCCATAAATAACTTTGCTTTGTGAGCAGGAGTAACAGTACTAAAATTTCCCAGGTGTAAGGATGCCCTACTATCTAAAAATCTGTTCTACAAGATGACTTTCAGACTACCATTGTTACTACTATGGATATAATGTTAAGGTGAGAATGCATAAGCTTTTTTAACTCTTCCAATAATACACTGTGGAAAAAATTAAGTGTATCATTCAGCTCCAAAGTTAAACATTTATCCCTACTCTGGTACTATTTTCTGTAAGATTAATTTGACAACCATTTTATCTTTAAATCTGCATAGCAGAGAAAAACAGAGCCAAACTAAATTTTAATTTCCCCATTAGTAGATCTGTAGAAAAATCTATGTTTGAACTACAGTCAAATATTTTTTTTAATATTTTATTTATTCATTCGACAGAGAGAGAGACAGCCAGTGAGAGAGGGAACACAAGCAGGGGGAGTGGGAGAGGAAGAAGCAGGCTCCCAGTGGAAGAACTGGGACGCCAGGATCACGCCATGAGCCAAAGGCAGACGCCTAACGACGGAGCCACCCAGGCGCCCCTAGAGTCAAATATTAATGTTTAACTGATTAGGTATCTTATTTTAGATGTTACATTAATACACTGGAATGTCAGACAACAATGCTAGTATTTTATGCCTTTCAACCAAACACTTCACATTTGAAGGCACAATTATTTTATTCCATTCCTACATCAAGTCCCAGATTTCATCTGTATAAAAGAGGAGACCTAATACCACTATTCCTAAAAGCCTATTATTTCTGAACACTTAAAAACAAGTGTTCAGAAATAATTTGTATAAAAAGCTTGATACCATGATGTTAGATCATAAATTCGAGAAATAGACCCTAACAATCTGACACAGTATCTCTCAGTCTGCTACATCTAACCATTTCATTTTCAAATTCAGTTCTAACAATTAATTCTTGAACCAACTATGAAATATTTGGCAACATGTTCTAATTCTGGGCCCATTAACCCACATATTTTTTAGATATCACCTGGCAAGAATCATTGCCTTTATTTCTAGAAGAGATTTACTATCCATTCACAGCCATTTCTTTTTCTTTCAAATTAATTTTTTCTTACACATGAATAAATTAGAAAAGATATCTCAGTATTAATCCCAATAGTTCATTTCATCAGAATCTCATATCCTATATAACTATTTTCCAAAGTCGAGATTCAAATAAAATCCATTTTCCTTATGTAGGAAAAGATCACTCTAATTGTTAGGCAAAAAAACTTCTCTCACTCCTCTTCACTAACTAGAGGGTCAAACAGAAGCTCTGCAATGTAAATTGCCCTTCCTTCACGTACAGACTGAAAATACTAGATAAATACAGAAATGCCGCATACAGCTTGGCCCAACAGCCCACAAGGGTAGCTAGCTATACAGACCCAAGAAGAGGGAGCACCTCCGGGGAGAACTGCCATAATGGTTCTTGACGTCCCTGAGAAGTTAAACACTAATCATCAACATACATTACCTTAATAGTTTCAGTGACTGTCTTACCTCACACCTGGTACAATGATAATTAAATAATATATTTGCTTAAACATCTGTTTAAGATTTTTAAGAACATAGTTAGTTCCCTATGGTTCTTAAGAAGAGGTATAATGCCTTTTTCTTTTCCACATCTCTGGACTCTAGCAGACTACTCAGCAAATAAATGGCTGATGTTTAGTTAATATTTACTAAACAGAACTGAAGCACTTGCTTCCAACAGTAACTGTAGTCTTGTAATGAATGGGTACATATTAGAACAAAATGGTGGAATTGATTACTGGAGTGTTGGCTATACCTGCCAGAGATAGGCAGACCTAAAACAGTGCCTCCAATGCTACCGTATTAGTAAAACAGGGACAGGTTTTTCAAAAGATGCCTCCTATTGCTTCCTCTTTAGTAACAAAATTTCTAAATTTCCCAACCTCCTTTGCAGCTAGGTGCAGTCATAAGACTAAGTTCTTGCCAATGAGATGTAAATGGAAGTCTTGTATAGGACTTTCAAAAAGGTTACTGGAAGGAAGCTGAATTGGCTGGAAGTAACAAGCCACCCTCCTATTCCATTTTTTTGTGCCTTCCAGACAACAACTTAAGACATGATGAATGGCGATTCAGCAGCTATCCACGTGCTGAGGTGACCTTGATAACAGAAAGTAAGCACTAGGATACCGAGTCATAAAAACGCCAGCACTGGACTGCTTACCGCCACAATTTTTATACAAGAGAAATAACTTTTATCCAAGCCACTGTTTTTGAGTTTTCTTTTATGGTCACCAAACCTAATAACACTATTTGATAGCATCTAGAATTTTAAAATGTATGTCTGAAATGCAACTAGGTCTGTGATTTCCAAGTTGAAGAGGATGAATCACTCTCTACCGTCCCCAAGACTTAAGACCACAAATGCATCAAATACATTATTATTAAACCTAATAATGTGGGAGAAAGGGCTTTGAAATCCAGAATCTTACTCTAATACAAATACTTTACAAAAAGGAATAAAAAGTCATTGGAAATAGTGAGGGTTTCCAAGTTACAGCAGGAACAATAAGGTCAATGGTGTTGATAGCTTTATAATTAAATAGCAAAACAAATAAACAAAAAGACCCTAATTAAACATACCGAAAGGCTAAGGCTGAAGCCACTGAATTTGAAATCCTAGATTTTAGTTCTAGGTAATTTCAGGAACACCATTTCACATATCAGCAACTCACTTCATCATTAAAAGGAGGGGAGTGATTAAATTATTTCTAAGGAATTTCCAGCTCTAATTCTCTAACACCTCAGCATTTTAACATTAAAAGAAAAACTGAAAATGTATTAAGTCCTAGAAAATTCCTCAAATAAAAAAGCAAATGCCTCTTCTCTAGAAACTAAAGCAATGGTATCTTCCATTTATCAGTAAAAATATGTTTTGTCTCTACCGACTAGAATTCATCACGGTATTTTTATGCCTGCTCTTCTGGCTACCTAAAATGTGCTCATCCCGAACTCAACTGTCTGTTATTTATCTCTTTTCAATCTTAGCATATATGTCTCATCTTCAATGAGGCTGGTGCTAACCCCTAAAGCAGGTCCTACCTGCTATTTTATTGGACATACCGTTTTTTGTAACTTCACAGCACTTACCACAACTTTCCATTTATATAATTACTTGTAGTCTTTTGTTCAATGTCTGTCTCTCCCTCTATAATGAAACCTCCACGTGGGAAGAAATATATCTAGGTTCCCCCCTCCCCATTGTTTTATGTCCAGTCCTGGTACAATGCCTAACACACAGATGAAATTCATTTACATATTTGTTATATGAAGGAACAAACAAACAAACAAAATTAGGCAGGCAACAAGAACTGAAGAGATCAAATGAGGAAATGTTTACCCGCTTACCTCATTAAACACAGGATACATGACCGCATAGAGGGGCATAGAAACCATGGAAGTGGTCTCAGCTTCATTCTTCATCTCTTCCATTGTCATCCTCATTCAAAAGCCAACTACAGTAGAAAAAGCAGTGCTAAAATGCAGAGGAATCTTCATTCACTGCAGTATTTCTTCTCTTTTTTTGTGATAAAAGAATAGGGCACAAAATATATACTGACCTGGTTAAAAGGGAAGAAAGAACAGAGATTTACTATATTAAGGGAAAACTACAAACACCAATAACTTTTTTTCCCAGTGTCTCTCTTATGAACAGCTGATTTGTTAATATATCTTACTTGTGAAGGTACCCCTGATCAGTAAAGACATCTTTTTTCCTCCTCACACTCAAGAATTTGCCCTTTCTTCAACTAATTTTCCCTCATTAGGTACTAATTCACAAAGCTGTGATTCATGAACCCAGTCATCTTTAACTGAGAGAGAGCGCTCCCTGAAGCACCAGGAATAATCATGCATCTAATTCCATAGTATATATAATCAAAAAAGTTAATACAAGAAATTATCAACAAAGTGTGTAATTATAGCATTTATACATAACATAAAAATATAACTGTGAAATACATAAAGCATAAATGTTTACTGAGAACTGCATTAAGAATTAAGAAAAAAGAATTAAGGTGTTTAGATTAAAATCTTTTTCCTAATAATTCATTGATTTTGCCACCAAAATAACAACAGAAGCATAGCCAAGCACCAAAGATTTAAGACAAATCTTAAAACTGGGAAAATTCTATCAAGGGAAAATGTTATTTAATTTTGACAGTGGTATTTTTGAATCTTTGTCCAAATTTGTCACAAAAACTAAGTAGAGAGATCCACAGACACTGACAGTTTGGCATTAAGATACTGAGAATTCAACAATATAAAAGAAATTTTGTCTTGAAGAGTTGAGGAAGGATGTTGGTTTTTAAGAGAAAGCAACTGTATTTATTTCCTTTGTTAGGCTGAAAAATAAGCCTAATTATAAAGTGAGAGAGTAATATTAGTGACATATCTGTATTTTAAACAATGTATATTGGTATACATATTTAAAAACCATCAATTTTTAATAATTTCTACCATTTATAAAGTAATTTTCAGATTATAAAACATTTTTCACATGCTTTTAGTCCTCACAATTACTTTACATTAACTGTCATTCTAATCTAATGGAAAAGCGGGTTCTGAGATGATAAATGATTTGACCAAGAACACATAATGAAGAGGCCCAAGACTTGATCCTAATACTCTCAATCCAGATCTGATAATTCCACATTAAAAACAAACAAACAAAAAAAACAACAACTCAGTTTGAAGTAGAGACAAAGAACCTCAGCTCACCTACCCAAGAAAATACCCAGAAGTTATTCATTCACTGAATAAATGTATGTTTAGCATCTACTCTGTAAAAGATGCAGTGGGGGGTGATTAAGATGTGGTCCTAATCATTAAAACTTATCTGGGCCAGCCTGTGAAAGACCTAAGTGGTTTGAAAGATATAATCAAAGTCTGAGTATGCAGAGCTTCAAAAAGCTCTAATAAACTGTCCCATCTGAGAACTGCTTACTGTCCTTCCATAATCCCTACCAGTGAAGGGGAACTTGACATCTACGGAAACCGTTTAGTCCCATTTCTGGTAGCTCTAAACATGGAAAGTTTTTCCATTTTGGGGCTGTGAGCTGCTCCCTGAGCTCACAGGACCAAATCAATAAATAAAAATAAGAAGGCCTGGGGCGCCTGGGTGGCTAAGTCGTTAAGCGTCTGCCTTTGGTTCAGGGCGTGATCCCGGAGTTCTGGGATCCAGCCCCACATAGGGCTCTTCCGCTGGGAGCCAGCTTCTTCCTCTCCCACTCTCCCTGCCTGTGTTCCCTCTCTCGCTGCCTGTCAAATAAGTAAATAAAATCTTAAAAAAAAAAATAAGAAGGCCAATTCCTAAGTTTTATTCTATAGGGTAACAGAAAACCATTACCTGATCAGATCATTTATTTAAGCAGATTGCTTTGGTCATACTGTTAAGGATAGAATGGAGGAACATAAACTGATGGCAGGGGAAACTTAAGAGACTTAGTATAGTTATAAAAAGACCAACCGGACCTGAGCAAGTAGCAAGAGGAAGAAGGTAAGTATCAATTGTGACCCTGCTGTTTCTATTTAACTGGCCATTTGGTAATCTACTTTTCCACTTTAGAAATAAATTGTATATACTTTTTCATATTAAACTTGGAACAAAAAAGAGGGGCTGAAATGCAGGGATAGTAGTCAAAATGAAAATGATGGATACTGGATGCACAGTATAGACAGTAATTGAAGGTACCAGTATCAATGAAAAAAACAAAAAAACAAAAATAACCCCACAAGTGAGAAATAGCAGAATAGGGTCAACACCAGAACTGGAAGAGCTACCTCATGGGGTAACAGGAAAAAAAATTTTTTGTTTATTTAACAAATATTTATCCATTATCTATACAGAATTAGGCCTAAGACTAGCTACGGAGCAGTGAACAAGACAAGACAGTCTCTGACCTCATGAAGCTTATACTATGAAAGGAAAGCCAGAAAAATGAACAACTGTCAGTATCACAAGGGAGGAAGTCCAATGGGAGAATTGGGTGAGAGAACCAGCATCACAGAAACCAGGTGTTTCTAAGAGAAGGTGGCCCAAAGTTTTAAATGCTCCCAATCATGGACAATAACTTTTTAAAAATTGTTGGATTTCTTGATGAGGTCATGAATAATGCTGAAAGAGTAATGTCACTTGTATACTGGGGGAAAGAACTACCTACCTGTAGGAACTGAGACAGTGAGCTGGTGAAGAAAGGTGATCTCAGTAAAAAGGAGGTGAATTCCTAAACTAGGCTCAATTGGATTATTTTTGTCTTTTACTCTTTTGAACATGTATGTATCCCTGCATATATAAAGGCAGACAGAAGTGAATGGATCAGTAAAAGTAACCAGAGTCACTGAGAATTCCTGCTGGCACCTACCTATCTACCCACTAAACCTGTTCAAATACTTGATTTTTACCTTTTGTAAGTAGCGGCACTGAATTTTTTTTTAATTGTGTTGAATCAATAGTATTGTCCTACATCAGGAGTTTCACTTAAGATATTTATGATTCAAATTTAAGAAAAACCAAGCATATATATGTATTTCTTGCCTCTAAGACTAATTACAGTACTATCAGCTACCATTTGTCATCAAAAAGAAAAGTATTACAGGGGCGCCTGCGTGGCTCAATCAGTTAAGCATTTGCCTTGGGCTCAGGTCATGATCTCAGAGTCCTAGGATCAGCCCACATGGGGCTTCCTGCTCAGCGGGGAGTCTGCTTTTCTCTCCCCCCCCACCCCGCCCCTCCCCACTGCTCCTTTTCTTTCTCTCTCAAATAAATACAGTCTTTAAAAAAAAAAAAAAAAGAAAGTATTATAGCAATATTATGAGCTAAATAGGTATCTGTCCTACATCACACTTACCTACCATGGAAAGTGTTCCAAAGAACCAAGTTACAAGTGAACTTCTCAGAACACACATTAATCAACTGGGGCCACTCACAGTTTCATTAGTGTTTACATGAGATTAAAAATCAACAAATTCAATAAGGCTTTTTAAATATGCCAATTTTAGTTCAAGTTAAAATATGCTGTCATTCCTTCTACATGCTTCTTTATTTGAAATGGTTCAATGGACAACCTGCCATTACTCCAAGCAATAAAGAGCCTGTTAACCTAAAGAGCAAGGGTCAACTGAGCTGAGCAAGCGATTGAGGTCCTGCCCCTTTGAGAATGTTTCTTCCTTTCACCATGGGTGTTGCTCAGGCCCAGGGCAGCTGGGCAGCACACCACCAAAGTTTCAGTTCTCTAAGGGACACTGGCTTCTGAGGTGAGTGCTGGTCATGCACGCACAGCAAACTGAAGATTGGTAACTCCAAATCCCAAATCTGGAAAGGCCTTAAAAAGTCACCTCATCTACCATGTAGTACAGTAAAAACCACAGTCCAAAAAATGACTTGCCATGGTTATAATTGCTAAGTAATAATAAAAAATAAAAATTTAATGTGGGTATAGGGGCAACATGGCAAGAACTACTTAGTTTCCCATTTCCTATATGTTGCATCGGGGGAAAAGTTTTCATTTCAAAGTAAGCTTTGTTTCTCGAGGAGTTAGCATCACAACATTTTTAAAAAGCCAAACTATAGATGTGAATAACTTAAGACAAAACATAATACTTGTAAGCAACTTTTTCTTCAAAAACACCTTCTGTGATATGGTAATACCATACAAATGGAATATAAGCAACCGGTTCATTTATACTTCCCCCCCTTATTTCTCTGAATGTTCAAAATAGCACTGCTAATTTCTGACACAAGATGTGTTAAGTATTAAATTACTTCCTGCACTTAAGACCATTATTATTTGTTTAAAGTGAGGGGAAAACAAAAATAGGTTCCGCCATCTCACTGCCAAAGTCTTAGTCTTAGGAGCTTCTGTCCTGCCCTGCCCACAGAACCAAGAGGAGTCTGTTCGTTTAAAGAACTATACTTAGATATATCTCAAGGGTCAGAATCAGCATTTCCTGAGAGAGCCTCATTTTAATCCATCTGGGCAGGAGATAATTCTAGAGCTGAAGTTATTACTCACAAATATAAGGAGTGTCCACTGGTACTTGGTACTAAAATACCGCAGTTCTTGGGGAGAAAAAGAAAGCTCCTAAATAAATTCCACACTTAAAACATTTGTAGGCAGGTATATTTGTCTTGTTTTTCTTTATAGTCAAATCCAAAACTCAGCCCTCTCACCTGGTCTTAAATTCTTATAATTCCTTTAATTTCCCTCCTTAAAGGGGGAAAGATTGATTGATTGACTGACCGATTTTTATTGGACCCCCAACCTATTCATGAACATTTAGCTAAAAGAAGTTTATTCATTCTGCAGTAAGCAGAATTCACGCTTATGCTACCATCTATAAATATATTTCTTTTTCCCAACAGAGACATTAGTCAGTGTAGAAGGTACATAGTAGACAATAAATGTTTGTTGAATGAACAAATTAATAAGAGATGGGCAATTTATAAGTTGAATCAGTCTTGCTAATACTTTTCAAGTATCAAGCCTAGCAAAACAAAAACATAGAAATCTAATTATTTCTACTAACAAAATCGAATTTACCAGTCACATTTACCAGATTTTACTACTTCTTGCTATCCCAACCTCTTCCTAGTATGATAAGCTAAGAGAATATTAGCATCAGATGATTGCAACTGGAATCAGAATTCCAACAGAAATTTACATGAAAACCAAATAAAACTAAAGAAAAATAAAACAATCACAGATTATAAATTCTAATGTCTTTTATTTGGGCTGCTAGGATATCTTTTAGATCATGGGACAAAACCGGCATATAATTCAACAGTTCACAAAATTCTCAAAGTGCAAGAAATTTCCAACGTAGTTTAGCTTTGCTTTATACATCAAGATCCAAAAAGTTATCCAGCTTTCAGCAAAAACCAAAACTTTCGCTATGGGACAGGGTGCAGGAGTGGTGTGTAGTTTCCAAATGTTGGATGACTTAAGCCATCACAATCACTTCAGTCCTTATTAAAGATATTCTCAAGAGGACTCAATCAGAATCTCCAAGATGGGGTCCAGGATGCTGTATTTTTAGCAGACAACCCCGACGATTCTCATGAACAGGACAAGCTGGAAAACCACTGATATGGAAAGAACAGTGCCTAGAGAGTCAGAAAAACTAGCTGCCAAGGCCAGGCTCAGGGATTTGAGTAAAACTAAGTACCTGAGACAGGGGTTCTTTTTGGCTCTGACTTCGTGGAAGTTTCACTTAATCACTGGCCTTGTTTTCCCAACAGAAACAAAGAGGGAATAAAATTATATCACTTTAAAGGCTCTGGTATTCTAGGGGCGCCTGGGTGGCTCAGTCATTAAGCGTCTGCCTTCGGCTCAGGGCGTGATCCCAGCGTTCTGGGATTGAGCCCCACATCAGACTCTTCCACTGGGAGCCTGCTTCTTCCTCTCCCACTCCCCCTGCTTGTGTTCCCTCTCTCGCTGGCTGTCTCTCTCTCTGTCAAATGAATAAATAAAATCTTAAAAAAAAAAAAAGGGTCTGGTATTCTAAATTTCAGTGATATCAAATAAAATTTTATTACTGTGATCTACCACAGGTTCAAAAGTAATCTTATGGGAAACTAAAAATTTTTTTTATCAGATCACAAAAACTATTTACGAATTCTCATAGAAAGAGCCTCCCCAATAATGGGTTGATTGAAGGTTTCAAATACCTGACAACTCTTTGCGTTCTCTCAAGCACCTGGGATCGTGAATCATACCCATCAGGCTCCTAGAGAAAATAAATTTATTCTAAGGCTGTATAGCTCAGTCTGGCCATTTAGCACAGCTGAAAAGGTGAGCCTTTGATAATCACAACCTACCTTTTAGGGTCTTCTCACCTCAAAATGCTGTAGCCACTTTTAAATGAGACAAAATATTTAAAGGAGAAAGCTAGGAAAAAGGGACACAGAGGTATAGGGTTAAGTAGATCCTACTTAGACCAAAATAAGCTTAAAACCTTCAAGATATACCTACATCTCTCTCCTTCCTCTGCAAATTATATTTTCTATAATAAGGTCTTCCATATGTAGTTTTCTTTTTTAATAAGGTTATGTGGAACTCCACCTCCCTGAGAATGCACTACATGCATGCATAGTTCAGTTTTTACTGAATTTTGCATTTAGGGACATCTAGAAATAATCCCTTGTTAATGGTTAAATGTAACATATGACACTTTGCCACCCTATTTGTTTACATATATCAAACTTTTTTTCTAGAGATCTTCAAGATATCAGTGGAGAATTTGTGCACAGCTACGGGAAAAAAAAGCCTAGGCACTAAGGTCTGAAAACAAGGGCTCAAATTCTGCATACTGTCATTATAAACCATCTTATCTCTGAGCAAGGCACTTCACCTCTTCATGCTTTAGTTTCTTTCTTTAAATGGACAAAAACCAAGCAGCACACTTGAAAGAGATGTAGTTAGAATAAAAGATGAGGTGATTTCTAAATCAAACCATAAAACTTCTATATTAAATACCTGTAATTTACTAAGCACTGTGCTTTTGCACTTTTAAATAACTATTCGAAGAAACTACACATTCCACTATGAATTACCACTTCATTGGAAGGTCTAACCTCTCGATGAAATTTTTAAAGGCACCCTCTCCGTTGTAACACAATTTCCAGGTATCTGATACCACTAACGGCTGAAGGACTCCAGCTACGGTTTGTGAAAAAACAGGGTAAAAAAGATAAAGTCTTCCATATCTCTGTAAACATGATTGACCAAACAAGCATTTGCTAAGCTGTTAAGAAGTAACAGAAGTTCTAACTAAAACATCTGAAAGCTAAGATGGCTTTGAAAACAGGTAACACTAGCAAATTAGAACACAATGACCCATAAAGGAAAAATGCAAAATGTAGAAGTGCTCTAAATTTAACTCCGTTCCTTTATCATTCTTTGTTAATTCCCATATGCCTGTCACAGACAAGTGTTACTTTACTAATAAGCAGACTTGGTTCTAAACATACACTTACAAATTAGTCACTTAAAACTTATGATTTATTTTTCTATGGAGAAATAAAATTCTAAGAAACACTTCAAAATCCACAATGTTACCTAAAGGAAAATAGGAATAGCACTGCTTCCATTATACTTAGCTAACATTAATAGCACTGTCATTAGAGACCTGAGTAATAAGCACAATGATTCTAGAATCAGACTTAACCTAGATTCAATCCTAGACCTACCACTTGCTATATGGTGTGACCTGGGGCAAGTTACCTAACTTCTTTGTGCTACAGTCTTCTCATCTATGAAATGGGAGTAATAGTCTCTCTCTCTTAAGGCTGATGTGATGATTCACTAAGTTATTACAGATAAAATGTTTACAACAGTGCATGGCACACAGTAATTTTTCAATATTAGCTATTATAACTACACTGTAATCTAAGATGAAATATCAGATCTTTTTTCTAGAAATCAGGTCTCCTGCACAATCATCTAGCCAGGCAAATCAAGGATGCTTGAAAGCTAGATAAAGAAAGATAAGTGATTTTAAGCCTCTTTAAAACAGCAGAACTGTTGTTTTCAAAATAAGAGCTTTTTATCAAGAGAGATAAAACACACTAAAGTGTTCATTCATCCAATAAATGGATGAAGTCACTAGTACCAGCCCCTAGCCCCTCCTTCTCATAGGAGTTCTTTAAGCAACTCTCTCTCCACAGTTGGAAAACTATTGCTCTAGGACAAACAGGACACAAGCATTATAAACAAGCCATTATGAAGAACAAAGGGGGAATGAATGGTCCCAAAAGTAAGGTTAAGTGCTGGCAAAAGCCCTTCTGGGCCCAGATTTTTCCATAACTCAGTTCTAAGTCTCAATCTCTCACCAGTAAATTTACCCTTACTCTTGTCATATGCTTATGCATTTAAGAAATTTAAATGTTAAGACCCTAAAATTTTAAATTGAAAAGAGCCATTATATACTATTTCATCCCATCTCCAAATTTTACAACTTAGGAATGCCCACAGAAATTCACATGAAGAAACAAAACAGAACGGTGACAGACATTTCAAATATGCTACTGAGCTACCACAGCCTATTGTACAGGACATGTTAGTCTGCCAAGGGAACTACTTCTAGACTAACCTGCCCTGATCTTTACATCATCCATGGGTCAGTCTGCTTACAGCCAACCCCCAAATTCCACAGAGAGTGTTTGAAGACTGAGGCCAGCAGGAATGGGGCTCTGATTTAAAGTGGTACTAAGCACAAATATGTGGATCCTCAATTTGGTGCTGCCGAGACCTGTGACTCACTCACCTTAAAAGTTAACCACATCATGTCAGTGTATGCACTTGCATATTTTGGAGAGCATAGTTTCTTGTGGGGGAGGGGGAGTATTGTTTCTTAATACAGAAGTCTATAAAATGGACAAGAATTAAGTTTTTCTACACACAGACAGTACAGAGCACCAGGTATGCTCTCAAATTTGAAACAAGGACCTGAGTTTCAATTTTTGCTCAACTGGGTGTTATCATTTAAGTTATTCATCTCTCTTTCTATACTGAGAAATTAATGAAAATATTGAAGTACTCGCCTTACATGGTTATTAAGAGTACTAAACACATATGAAGCAGTTAATACAGTGGCTGACACACAATAAGCACTTAATTAATATTGTTACATTTTATTTATTTATTTGACAGAGAGACAGCACTTGCGCAAGCAGGGGGAGAGGGAGAAGAGAAGCAGGTTCCCTGATGAGCAGAGATTGGGATGACACAGGACTCGATCCCACGACCATGGTTGGGATCATGACCTGAGCTGAAGAGAGACGCTTAACTGACTAAGCCACCCAGGCGCCCCTGTTACTGATGTTTTAGACAGAATTCTATGAACCTGACATAGCAACAAGTTTGGAACTAGGGTGAGGCAAACCAGAACACTTTGAGCACAAAACTTAGCTCTGACTTGTATGACACAGAGTAAGTGCCTCCTTAAATTTTGTACCCTAGGCCCCTCATTTACCTCACACAGGTCCACACCTGCACAGCACACACAATGACAACCTTCTTATTGGTATCACAATGTCATAAAGGTCACTTTACATAGTGTATTAAAAATTTTTTTTTCTCCTCCATTTGCCAAAATGGAGGCATAAAATACCTGGACCACCAGAAAAAAAGTTGCATATCGTCCAAAGCAAGCTACATAGCTTTAGAATACTTAAAAGAATTTGGCTAATAAGTGAATTTTTAAAATTATCTGCTAAGCCTATGTTAAAATTACTTTTTATTCTCTTCTTGTAAATAGATCAACTTTAGTAGAGAAAACTGGCCCAGAAGCACACCGGGTAGCAGACTGAAATAAAGATATAATCAAAGACCTCAAGATAATTCATAAAAGGGCACAACCTACATAGGATAATAAATAGCTGACAACAAAATCAAAGGGCTCGTTACCACCGAATTACCTGCTAGGAAATGGGAACAATAAAAGTAACAACAACCGGCTTCTAAGATATTTCTGCACAAGTAATTCAGGGGAAAATAGTTGTGACAATTCTCAATTTTTTCCTATTACAATGCCTAAACTTTTGTTAAATCCTAGGCTGAACAAAATTTAAATGAAAACATGTTGTAGGGCAGAAAACAAATTCAACCCCTTGAATACGTTCATCTTTTGTTATAAGTTTTTAACCTAGTGGCTCATCAATCAAATAATGCTCAACTGAGTAGCCATTAAGTGTCTGAGGTACATCCATTTTCCTTTTTATTGGTATTTGTGATCCATTTTAATTTCTCCAATATAATGTTAAAGCTTTCCTTTAAAGTCCCTTAGAAATTCAACTAAACTTAAACCTTCATACTGTCCCTATGTTCTCTATGCTTGAATGTACAATTTAAAGAGCCTGCACCACATGGGTTAGGGCTACGTGTTCTGTATCACTTTCAATCTTAGATACCTACCATTAATCTTAATGACTCTTAATTGCCTAAGGTCCTCTACCAAATGCAGTATGTATTTTCTTTACCTTACTTTACAAAATTTCTTTGCACCAAAACACTGCCACAAGGCACTCAAATGTTGATAAAATTGTTAGCTCCAGATAACAAATTCACTGGGTCATTTGTTTAAAACCAAGTGCTAATAAGGACAAGGTTTTATCTTGATGATAGCATTTAACTTCACTTTTAGCTCCTAACTATTCTCAAATACAAATGCTATTAGTAGCATACACACACACAAAAATGAGGATATCTGCTTGTATATATAGTTCCTCTTGTAGCCTTCCTTTTAAAACTGTAACTTTTTAAGGAGACACACCAAAATTAAAATAGGACCCCAGAAATCTGGAGTTTTGACAACAATGCCAGAATGCCAATTTTATTATGGATAAAGACATCCAGAAAGCATATATATTTCTGAATAAGAGACCACAGCAAAATTCAAAGTTCTTTGGAATTAAATTAATTAAACCTTGCAACACTGTGAACTGGTATAGGGAGCAGTTGCAGCCTAGAGGCCAGGTCTGACTCATCTACCATTCCCAACTGGCTTTTGTGGTGGTAACCTTATATAAGTCTAAGACAGCAGCAGGGGTGTAACATCTTAGGATTTTGTCATTCCTTAACTCCAATCTCCATTGGAGTTCCAGGTCATCCTGAAGACAGGATGGTTGAATGAGGCAGGAAGGCATGTTTCAGTACCAGAGACTGATGGTAAGTTAGAGAAACTAATTTTTTTCCCTTTTTATCAGCTCTCACCCAAAATTATCAAATGAACCGATGCATACAAAAGTACTTAATATGTAAGTAAGGGGGTAAAAGAGGTCAAAAGATAAAAAAAAAAAAAAAATCAGAAAAAAAATATATTAGAAAGGCTAACTGCCCATGTAACAGTCTTCCCATCCCCTGCCCCTTCTACCCACTAAATGATAAACACATTAAAGAGAAGTTTTATTTCTTTCTCCATTTCCTAGTAGCTAGTGCAGTACTTTGCATAGTCAGTCTAAGTCAGCAAGTGTTAGGTGGAGATGTGGTGATGAAAAGTCAGAAAGTCCATGCCCCTGAGGGTGGTGCAGTCTTGCAGGGAGGAAGAACAATAAAGAAACACAACACGTCAAGCTGCCACTTTGCATAACTCCTCGAGCACACCTGTCTCATGTTATACATATACTTTCCGCACACAAGTTCAACACGCATGCTTAAAATTTTTTGAAGGAAACAAAAAAAGAGAGAGAACTATTGAAATCCATAGGTGATCATAATTCCATTCCATGCACATAAGCCCCAGAATGAAAGACAGGATAGACATGGATCTGCTATTCCCCCGGCCAGACTTAGAGACACAGTACTTCTCACTATGAGCAGCTCACCACACTATGATTCCTGTGTTATACGTATTTCTTTTCCAACATGGCTCTGAATAACAAGTCAAATGCTTCACCTACTACTCAAAGGAAAAGTAATTCTATCCCAGTGCTAAAGGAAAACTGGCTGGGTGAAAGTTATGTTAGTCTCCAATGTGCTAACCCCCTACAAGATTTTCTCTAGTAAGTTTAAATATAAGAAATTTTTGCCTGCCATAGTGACCTTAGCATCTAATATAAAAGTTCTCTGTAACCGCAACTCTAAATCTAACGGCCCTCCAATAGAGCTCAATCATTACATCATTTTTACCGCAATGATTTAAAATATTAAATTCTCTCTCTTGAGTGAGGCAGCCTGGATTCAAATCCTAATTCCAAGCGATTACTGGTTATATAACCTTGGGCAAGTCGCTTAAACTTTCTGTACTTTAATTTCTCCCATTTAAATTGGGGATAATAGTGCCTTTACCTCATAGGACTGTTGCAAGGATTACATGAAATCATGTGGCATGCTTAGTATGATGCCTGGCACTGAGTTACTGCTCAATAAATGCTATCAGATTATATTCCAGCTCATCCTAAATATTTAGGGTAATTTCACACATACTATATACTCAATAAATATCTGACAAATGAATAAACCAAAGTATTATTAAGCAATCTATACTTACTTCTCGTAAACTTATTTCCAAGGGACGGGCCTCAGTAAACAGTAGTGACTACCATTTAATACGCTGCACTGCTGTTACCCAATAATTCATAAGCTTGCTGATAAAATCCTTTTTTCTTTCTTTTAAATAGCAACAATTAATTGATTCTAAGCAATCACAGAAAAGTAAGATTAAGACTGAACAGATTCAACTCACTTTTTGGGTAATTAAAAAAAAAAGGTTATTCAAAAATATAAGGGTGATTTTGAAAAATAAGACTGTAATACTACACTACACCAAAGATGCAATTAATTTTGTAGATAAAATTTAAAAACTGAATTTTTCATTTCTACAAAAATGGACCACCAAACTACATTTTTTACCTTTCTGCAAATACATTATTTCTAAATGCTGCAATACAGGTGTTTTCATTGGTTACACTGGGTGTGCCCCCAAAAAATCAGTATCTAAGACTACAACTTTCTGTAACATTTCAAATGCAGTAATATATACAAAAAAAAAAAAATCACACTACTTAACTTCTAAATCTCCTTTACAGTTTATTTACCATGAAATTAGCTTAAAACCCTTAGTAATACTACCTATTATAATGACCCTAACAATCCAAAAACATGTAAGAAGCAGTACTTCAGATTTATTCTCCACATACTGGTTATACTAGGTAAATATGAATTTCTTGGATAAAAAATATCATAAAAAAATAAAAAATAACATAAAAACTGACTTTTTAAAAAAAAGTAAGTTTAGGACTTATCAAAGACTTACACTTATTAATAAAAACTAGGAGCGTTATCAAATTTTAAAGCCAAATACTAGCAATCATTTTTTGACAATCTCTCATGGGAGAGAGAATTGGTAAATTCATGAAAGCATATAAGGTTACAGCAACTCAGAGCTGTTCAATTTATTCTATGCGATTATTATAGTATCGCAAAGGATTATTGAACTTGTTTTCACAACCAAAATCTGACACAAATTTATCCCTGAAATTTGGTTTGCATGTTTTTAAAATAATGATCATTTTACTCTCATAAGTATCTAAGTTTAAAGCAAACAAGGCATTACCTTAAGACCCAGTGAAATATGAAAACCTTCAAGAGCCCAAAATATAAGCTCCTTTGAAACAAGCATGACTCCATTTTACAAAGTCACCTTGTCTAAAGCAGATGATATTAAAAGTAAAATTCAAAATTACATACCATGGTTAAAAAACAAAATGAAACAACAACAACAAAAAGCATGGATTCTGTTCAGGACAAAAATGAGATCACATTAGGGAAGCACAGAATCCATTAAAAGTTTGTTTCCTCCACATCTGTATTTTGTTATAATGAATGTTGCTTGCAAAAAGCAGGACAGTGATAAGGTCTCCAAAATGCTCTGTTACACACAAAGTTTGCTGTAACAGAAAATGACTCCTTTGTCATTTCCCTATAGAAAACAATCTATCCTGATTTCAGAGACCTCCAAAAAGAACAAACATCTTTCTACAATTTATATTCTAAAACTTCTGTCATAACTCCTTTCATCTAAGGGTGTAAAGCAAGTCTGTTTTTGTATTTCTGTCCCCAGCACAGTGCTGGAGGCACTGCGCATTAATGCACTCATTCATTCAATCATTTACTCACTCATTCATCAAGTATTTACTGAAAACTTACTTTCTTCCAGATACTGCCTAAGTAGTGAGGTAAGGCACAAGACAAATGAGGGGGTCCTACCTAGGCAGCTTATCGTCTAGTGAGAGAGACAGACATTTAAGAAGTAAGTAAAGAAATAATTAAGTTCCTATTGTGATGATGTTACAAAGATGTACAAAGCTGGTGAAGATACACTGGGAACTTAGTATTCTAAGTTCTAGTTTTAGGAAGGAAGGGTCAAAGAAGGTCAGGAAAGGTTCCCCTGAGGAATGACATTTAAACTGAGATCTGCAAATTAACTCGGAGTTTGTCAGATTTAGGAAGGGAAGGGAGAGCAGTCCTGCAGGAAGATGGAACATGTACAAAGGTTCCCAAGTCAGGAAGGAACTTATGTATGTAGTAATTGAAAGGTGCAGTAAATAAGAAAGGTTGGGAATAAGTATGGAGAGCTGGAAAGAAGGCAAGGATAAACTGTCAGCATTAAAAAGAATATAAAGAGAATTTGAATATTTAAGTAATTTTAAGTCCTTATCTCATGTAAAATAAATCATTTTAGGAACTGAGTCTTTATTCTATAATAGTAAACTCTACAGTCAGAAGACCTGGATTATGCCTTAATCCCACCAGTCACTAGTTTCACGACCTTACACTTAACCGATCTGAATTTCATTCTCTGTGTAAACAGGTACTCAATTATTTTACCTACTGGGAATGCAATGATAATAGAGTCCTGTTCTCATGACCTTCTACCCTCAAAGATATGGGAGACATCCCAAATCCTGTAAGAGATGATGTCCAAAAGCTGACACAAGGCTTCTGCAAAACCAAAAATGAGAACAAATGTGGATACCGGTGAAGTGAAAAGTGTTATAAAAATACAAGTATACACATAACTCTGGGAACCCTAAATTCTTCATTGTGCAGAGATCCAAAATGACCACAGTACACCAGCATGTGACTGAAAGATGATAAATACAATAAAAACCCTACTCCATCATTGCAATATAGGTGAAATATCAAAACTATAATGGGCCTCAGATATGAAGAGTAATGATAGAACTGAAGCCAGGACAAAAACTACACACTGAACAAGTGCATTAAATTAATTTTACTTATTTCCAAATTTTCCTAACTTTTTTTTTTTTAAAGATTTTATTTGTTTATTTGACAGAGATAGAGACAGCCAGCGAGAGAGGGAACACAAGCAGGGAGAGTGGGAGAGGAAGAAGCAGGCTCATAGCGGAGGAGCCTGATGTGGGGCTCGATCCCATAACGCCGGGATCACGCCCTGAGCCGAAGGCAGACGCTCAATGACTGCGCCACCCAGGCGTCCCCAAATTTTCCTAACTTTTAATTCAAAAGCTCATTCCATAACCTCAGAGCTGCATGCCAAAAGTTAGAGAACTCACTTCACACTTCCCCCAACAAAAAAGGAAATGCCTACACTGACATCTAGAAAACACATTAACACTCTTGCTTTACTATCACTAACTCATGTTCAGTTTACACTCTATATAAACTACCATTTCCTTCTATAATACAGCATGGAGCCAGTTAACCCCACATAATTTTCTGTTTGTTTAGTTGGTCTTCCTTCCTTGTGTACTGCATTACTCATAGTGCTATGTTACTCCTATACTTCCTACTTCATTCTATAATATCATATCTCTATTCTATTTTAAAGGTTATATTAATTTCCAGACCATCTTAACTTCAATCATAGCGGAACAATATACAATATATGATCCTAAAAAGCGTTTTTGCATTCAAAAGTTAAACACTTAATATTTGCAGAGTACATTCAAAAAGCAGCATATTTCAATGGTTTAATTCTATTAAAGATCCAGTAATATTCATGAGCTATAAATGGTCACACTAACAATTATAAAGGATAAGACCGTTACAAGGATACTACTTTCTGCTTAATATAAATATAAACGTCCGATTTTTCCATGGATGAATTAAAAGTCATTTATAATGCTAAGAAAAATAAAATAGCACTTGATGATTTTACACACACACACACACACACTGGAGACAAGAAAATGAGGGGAAAAATAAATAGAAATCAATAAAAACGTGATGTTACTTCTAAGAATAACTTCTTTTCTAGTAATGAGCACAGTAAACTCTCTTGATGCTACATTACTTGTAAAAAGTGTAAAATACGTTTTGTGAAAGAATTCCTATAATACTGTTGTCAGTTTTACAAAATCGGAGTAAAAACCGTCAGTCCTGAGGTAGGGAGGAAAAGAAATATCTTTTAAATGTAAGGAAGGGATATATTTTTTGACATTCTCCTATCTCATTATCTACCGTTTGAAATGGTGGTACAGTCTGTCACTGAGTATACCCGTAGTAAGTAGGCTGAAACTCATTCTTATTTTTCCAAAAAGTTAGTGTGTGTTCCGGTTTTACTGAGGAATTTCTCCCAACTCAAAAAACTCTTTACCTTACAAAGGGCTTCTCAGAAATACATGAAATGCATTACTTTGCAATTTCCCCCACTCACTTCACAAAACCACCAACCTCCCTACTCTTTCTTTCTGGTGCTGCAGCCCTGATTCAGAAACTGGATTACAACTGTATCAGATTCAGATCAGTCCCTACGTGTGTGACCTTGGGCACGTCACTTATTCCCTCAGTTTCTCATCAGCATCCGAAAACAGTGTCTTTGAAAACAGAACGGGTGTAAAGATACCCTTGGAATTACACCTAACAGGGTTAAGGTTTTCTGCTTAGAGGCAAAATTACCTCCTTAGAAGGGCCACATCATGAAACTGGAACTGAATCCGTAGATCTCTGTCAACATTTGACTCTTCCTTTACAGTTCTCCTCTTCGTTCAAAGGGCATAACCTGAGTCACCCCAAGAGCAGACTCCCAAGCGCCCCTTCCCTTCTCCACTCCTTCCCTATCCTACTTCTAAAGCAGGGGGAAAACAGCAGCCACATCTCCCCGCCCCAAGCCACACCTTCAGAGGACCCCACCCCAGGCACATCCGCCCTCTCCCTTCTCCAGGGGCACCAGAGGCCAACCTCGTCCTTCCCCTCCCGCCCCCACCTAGAGGAGACTTCCTGGAGGCGTTCAGGCCCGAGCAGGGCAGGCAGCCTTTACAAACCCGCTTTACGCCACTCGCGTAGGGTAACCTCGCTTACGCCCATAGGGCCCCGTTCCCAGCCCCGTCCGCTCCGCCTGCCAGAACCAAGCCCGAGTGCCTCAGCCACGGCCCCTGTGTGACCCCAGACCTCTTCTGCTCAGCTCGGGGCTACAGGGACCGGGACAGAAGAGCCACACCTTACCGGCAACTGAGGCACTGACTTCACTTCCCACCTTTGGAGCCCTCCTCAACTCCCGGATCAATTCACTCCGGCGACGCCGGAAGGACCCGAGAGGAACCAGGCGTTGTCCGGAATCCTGCCCAGCCGTAGTCGCGCAGGGGCCTATGGGGACTCGTAGTCCCGCTCGCCGGCGTCGTCGGCAATTCCTGCACAAGCAAGACTACAATTCCCGGCAGGCTGTGCGGTAGAGCCTAAGGCGATGGGTGGGGACACCTCTAGCCAATAGTAAGAGAGTTCCCTGCCTTTGCGGGAGGAGGTGAGACCGAGAGAGAGGGTGTTCGAAAGGAGGAGGAAGGGAGGGGTCAGTTCTCACCTGCACCAATCAGGGTGCTGGGTCGGCCCTGCAGGCGACTCACCCATTGTGGGGGCGGGCTAGCAGAGCAGAGGAAGGAAGGGGGTTGGGGGGAGAGCTTGAGGCGTGTAACGTGGGGCGGCTGAGCTGTGGACGCTGCACCAGGGGGAGGAAGCATCGGGGGAATCGCCGGCGTAGAGGGAGGGAGCGGTGTGGGGATGCGTCCTGGCCGGAGGAGCGGCTTCCCCGAAAGCGGACAAGCCCCAGGCACACCAGGCGGCCAGACCTGAGGGTCGTCGGGAAGGGATAGTGTGAGCCTGGGTTTCTGGGGGAGGCTCCCGGGCGGGGCAGGAGGCAGTTCCAGGTGTGAGGCCACTGACTGAGGAGAAAGGAGTCCCCAGGGAAAAGGAAGCGGCGGAACAGCCGCAGAAGTGCAGGGAGCGGGAAGGTACTAGGGCAGCAGCTTCCCGCCGCCACCAGCCGGGGCAGCAGCCGGAACAGCAGGGGGAGGAGCAACAGCTGCCGAATTCGCCAACTAGAGGAGGGGGAGGCGGAGCTTGGGTCCCTGTAGCCGCCGGAGGCGCAGTCTGGACTCTAGTTTCCCGGGAGAGACGAGAGCAGAAACACGAGCGGAGCGGAGCGGAGCGCAGTCCTCCGAGCATCAGCTCCAGCATCCCGCCAGGGGTTGCAGGTGTGTGGGAGGTAAGCGTGGGTGCCTCTTCTGGGCGTCCTCACACTGCCTGGGAGAAAGCGTCTTCCAATAGGAATTCTGTCAAGGCACAGCTAGATAGAGTCTCTGACTCGGGTTAGGGAACTGGTGCGAACCCTTTTAGATGAAAGATGTACATTTTGGACTTTGTAGGGGGGAAAAAAGCAAAGGGTGGCTTGATTCTGGGTATAAAGGGCGTGGTTAGTGTTTTGGGTGTAAGTTATACCATTAAAACTATTCAGGGAGATCTTGAGATTGTGGGAAACCCTGCTAATTGAGGATAAGGTGGATGATATCTGGATAGGTGCGTAGCTGGTAAAAAAAAGAAAAATTTTGTCATTAATATAGAATTACTTCAGAACTCTTTTACTAGGAAAATAACTTTGCATTCTTCTTCAGTGTCTACCCTGTACGTTGTTTTATCAGATTGTCCTGCTACCGACCTGTTTTCCAGGGTGGTTTACTGCAGGTTTCTAAAATTGAAAGAGATTTGTATTAAGGAAGCAAATGCAGGCAGGAATAATCAAGATGACTAGACCTATCAGAAGTATAACTTTGCCGGTAATAATGTAAAAACGTTTTAACGGATGGATACTTAGCTTTCCTGCCAGTGGCTCTAGAATATTGGAACAAAGACCAGGACTCAGCTTACAGTGGGAACATATGGTGTACTTCATTGCTGCTGCTTATTCTCTCATTTGGGTCTGGTAATATTTGTACATTAAAAAAAACTAAAGTATAAGAAAAACTGTGAGGATCTTTTCTGTTTAGGGAGTATGTGCCAAATGATTACCCTTAGTATGTGTTGTGATAGATTTAGGCTTAAAACACATGTAATAGTATCATAAAATAATAATTTATTCTTGGTATTAAACCATGTGCAATTTATTTGAATGTTATTAAATACCTGTGGATGAAAACATGTTTTCATACTAGGTGAAGGTGAAAGTCCCACCTCCCTTTGTGTAACTGTCACAAAATCGCAGCCTTCTTTTTAGAAAAGTATGTAAATAGCTATTTTCCTAGTCATTTTCTTTTTGTTACAGAGGTCTTTCAGATTACATGGCTTTTAATCATAGTAGCATATTGCAGCACATTTTGCTCTGAAGTGCTTTCATTGTGACAATTGTGTATTCCAGGGTCTGGGCGAATAATCTGTATTTTTTTTTTTTTTAACTAGAATCAATACAATGGGGTAATTACCTTCTATTTTCTTGTTTTCATGCTTTTCTCATTTACTTAGGGTTTTTGGATTTTATTTTTGTAACACACACAAAATTCCTTTTAGAAAAGAAATGCCCAGAAGGAATTCTCTTCATAGATTAAAGTTCTATCCTACTGAGTGCTACTACTGATAAGCCTAAATGACTTACCAGTGTATTTACTCCTCCCCTCCAGCACCCCCTGCCACATTCTTACAGAGAAATATATAGATGGACAGATCTTAGAACAACAGCTGCTTTTAGACTGTCCTCAGGCAGATCAGGTATTAGAAGCAGCAGAGAGTTTAGAATAAAGAAAAAGCAACAGTAGCCACTAAACTTAGCCATGGTAAAGATCCGAGTTTATCTTTACTATGTCACCAGAGAGTCTGTTAATCCACATAGCCAATGAGATCCTACGTAAATGATTTTAGGAGGAAAAAAGTGGGTACTGGAGCATAGTGAGGCTTGGAAAAGATTGTGTTTACCCTTGTTGTTTGTGATTAAGTGGATTGTTCAGAGTTAGAGTCTTAGAATCTTTCTTAGACTCTGCCACTGATTGATTTTGTGAAATTGAATACTTGCTGTCACTAATTTATTTACCCCATGTAATAATAATTACTAATAATATTGGCAATGAAGTTCTTTCACAGCCTTTATTAAAAGATCTTTTGAAAGTGTTTGGTTGGGAATCAGTTAATAATCAAATAAATGGAGTAGAAAAAAATATCAAAACAGTTGAAATTCAGATGTACTTTGAATCCCAACTATTTCTAGGTCTTCTGCTGTGAGGTATCGTAAAGGATAGAATCTCACTAGAAGTGGATGATACTTTGTGGTATTAAAGTACTGGATTTTTTGCCTGCTTCCAAGATTTGGATCCTCTTTAATTTGTCAATGAAAGAGATTGGGTTCCTGTATCATTTGGGAGTAAGAGCATGTTTTTATACGGGAGAAAATCATTAGCAATATATAGTACTTAGGTATTTGTTACCTTGAACTCGTCTCAAGAGATTTTAAATTGGTGTTCATATTAAATCTCAGATAACCTGAAGACTTCTTGACTATATGTTACTGGTGTTAAGATGATTCTTTCTTTATGTGACAGCTTATACTTTTATGTAAAGCACTACTTAGGTTAAAAGCATATTATTTATTCTGCCCTTGATTTTTACCATTTGTGTATGGCTATTATTGAGCATATGATATGAGAAAGAAAAACCAATGGAGTGCAGAATGTCTCTCTGGAATGGACAATGCTCTGGGGATCACTGTTCTTTTGCCAAAAGACTTGGTTAATTTCAAATTATGATATATTTTGAACTTTTTTTTATTCAAAATTCTGACTCGAAGCTTATTGAGTGAAAATAATTGAGTAGCGTGGATTTCTCCTTCTAACAGGATTCACTGATGCATGCAGCACAAAGAGTGAGACTTTTGTTCAAGATCAAATGTTTTTGGTGTTTTGGTAGGGTGATTTATAGAGGGGGATAGATATAAAAAATACTATTTGATAAGCAGTTTGAGAAACTGTCCTTATCAGGAGAGAAAAGAGATTTGATCTATTCTGTTAAATGCCTGTGAGTGGTTCCATGACCTTTTTCCCCCAATCGTTTCTAGAAGCCTAATACCCATAGTGGGAGACAGTACTTTCCTATATTGTCATTTTAAACTGGAGTCAGAATGACATTAATTCATTAGATTTTGAGGAATCATGGGTTATTAAAGCAAAGCAAAAAAGATCCTCTGTGTATACGTTCCCTTCTAAGTGAATGAGTTATTTGGATATAATATTAAAAAGAAGTAAAAACCTAAAAGGTGTTTCCCCCTTCATAACAGAGATCCTTGAACCAGACACTAAAGATGAGCAAGAAACCTCTTTCCCCCTTTTTACAGCAAACTTCTAAGGTTAAATACTGCTTTGGGGGATCAGGATTAATTATTATACAAAGGTAAGGATTTGTTTTTGTTTTGTGTTCAATCTTCTAATGTTTTCAAAATTTAGTCCTTAAAGTTCGATAAATGTGTTTTAAGTAACTAGATTTTTAGCTACTGGAGACTACATACTTCTTTCCTATCTCCTGCTTGTTCTGAGTATCCTGTGTCACGCTCAGCATAAAGAAGTGGCCCTATAACCACTTACAGATTTAGAACTAGTGACTAAGACTTTTTTCATGTACACATTGAGACATTTTGCATTTTGATACACAGAGTTAAGTTGACCTCACAGGATAATTCCTATACATTAGGCTTTCTGAGAATGTCTTTGTGCCGATTGGCCTTTGCAAAAGTATCCATTGGGCCCAATTTCATTTAGATTGTGTGGGCGGCAAAGACTGATCTACAATTTTGTGTGCCAACATTTCTAAATTCATACCAGAGATAGGAAATATGGATGAGGGGAAAATGCTGTCCCACTGGTAGCAAACAAGGTCGGCATTTTCTAGCCAGAAAAGCCTATGGCTCAACACCGTTTTACCTAAGTAAGATACCTTTGTTGAAGCTTATTCATGAAACACATATTTCATTCCATAAAAACTAAATTTTGTTCTTCCATTTTTCTAATCATTTCTTTAAAAAAAAAAACACAAGAAAAGAAGTCAGACTGTGTTTAAGCACATGTGGAGCTGGGCATTTATTGTCTTTTGCATTCAACCTTCCAGAAACGAATTAATCTAATTAGTGTTAGAATGAAGAATTCAACTGTGATTTTCCTTTCATTATTATAAGACCTGGAGAAGTTAATTACAAATACTTTTTTAGTACTAAATTTAATAATAGCAGATATTTAACTGTCTTTGCTTTGCTTTTTAACATCTTTCCAGCATGCAAATAGATACAGATTGGCTTAGAATTGATAATTGATTAACCTTCCTTCTTCATGTTCCTTTGGCATTGCTCTTCATGCTTAGCATTGTGCCTTGTATAGGGTTAGCTGAGTTCATAACTGTCTTCCTCACCAGATGCTTAGTAACTTCAGAACTGAATTTCATTTACCTTTCTATTTAAAAGCCTTATATAACATATAACTTGATAACAATTTGTTTAAATATTTGGCAACCTATAATGAAACATCATTTTACATTTTTCACAAACAAGTACAACTAGAAAAGTGAATTTTTCTTAGGCATCTGTTTTAGCACCAAATGCAGCCCTCTGCCCACAACAATTGCTTATATTGAGCTAAATATAAATATTGGTGTCTACTGTTGACTTTGTGAATGAATAGAACAAATATTGCTATTAATTGCAACCTTGCATATGAATGTAAATTCATATGAATAATAAATTTATTAATTGTATGCCTTTTGGAATTTGGTCTCTCTTTGCCTTTAAAATTTTGCTGACTTAAAGATGTACTTTTAAGTAAGATTCCCCACACATTCATACACACACTTTCTATGACTTTTTTTTCTCCTGGACAAAGAAATAGAGAAAAACAGATAAATGTAATATGCGGCCTTAACTTAACTAAAATTTAACTGGTCTTTGATGTTCAGTTTTTTAGTGAAATGGTTACATTGGGAGGCCTGATTCAGGCTTGTTAAACCTAAATAATACAGGTATTTGTCATCTTTGAGTGAGCATGGGGAAGGGATGAATTCTGAGATTGCATTAACAGTGTTCAGTGCTAGCTTTCTATACATCATTAACTGCTGAAGCGTACATGGTACCTCCAGCTCCAGCCACTGCTTCAAGACCTCCTTCTGCTTCTGCCTAGGAAAGGAGCCTTCTGAGCTCCTCACAGCTCCTAACTTAGTGTGGGAAGGAAGGCAGATGGAATTTATTTTGATTTAATAATCCCATTTTCCTAAGTGTACCGTTTTTCTCAGATATATCTCATACCAGAGTTCTCAATAACAATAACTCAAGTGTCACAAAGTGATAACTATTGCACAGTCTAGCAACTTAATGAGAACCTAACAACTTGAAGCCCATTTCCCTTGTAGCATCTTGACTTCTTTTGAATGGGCCCAAAACAGCTCACTGCAATACTTTTGATATGTTGCCCATATCGAATTGCTTCTGTCATTTTTTTTTTGATGACCTAAATTTTGCTTTGAAAAACTGACTAGTTTTATTTGAGGTCTTTAGCCCTCTGTCACTTGAAGAGTTAATAAACTTTATTTTTTCCACCTTTTAATAGTGTGCTATAAACACGGTATTATGATGTATAATTTTGCCTTTCATTTAATTGTTTGTACTTCACAATGCAATCTAAAATCATTGAAGCAATTAATGTTTTTTAGATACAGTCAGCCTTCCAGTTAAGAAACCTGTACAAAGTATTCTAATTTGCTTACAGATATTAAATTACTTGTTCTATGTTCAAAGCAGATTAAATTATATTTTTATTTTTTTAATTTTTTTTATTTTTAAAGATTTTATTTATTTATTCGACAGAGATAGAGACAGCCAGTGAGAGAGGGAACACAAGCAGGGGGAGTGGGAGAGGAAGAAGCAGGCTCATAGCAGAGGAGCCTGATGTGGGGCTCGATCCCATAACGCCGGGATCACGCCCTGAGCCGAAGGCAGATGCTTAACCGCTGTGCCACCCAGGTGCCCCAAAATTATATTTTATATCATAAGTCATTTGATGTATAATACTGGATAAATTTTGATAATACCAGTATCCTTACAGCCACATAACAAGGGTATAATTTTTGTTTTTACTAAATCAGGGAACTTTAAAAAATTATATTAAAAATAAAATGCTAATAACCTGAAATTATAAAGGCCTAATAATAACTATTCATTTTTTTTACTGTAACAGATTTAGCTAATAATTACTAATATAAAGTTAAACATTTTCAAGAACAAGAAATGTTACTATCAAGATTATCTGAAAAAGCAAATTCTTACTCATATGGCCCAAAAGTAATTGACAATTTAAAAAAACAGTTTTATAGTACATATCAATTAGAAATGCTTTCAGCTTCAAGTTTTATGTACAATAACATAAGACAATAGGGATTTATTATTCGAGAACAAGAAGTCTTGAAGCAGGTGTTTACTTTTTGTTTAGAGGCTCAGTGTTGTAAGGGTTTTGTCCTCATGCTTTTTCTCCTGCTGGCTGCAAGATGGATATTCCTGCTGATCCAGATACCATATTCTAGTTCAGGGCAGGAAGAATGGAATGGCTGTACGTCTTGAGTGTTTCTCTTTTAATCAGGAAATAAGAGCTTTCCCAACATGCTCCTCCTGCAAATGTTTACTGTGGACCTGCTGGCCCCTAGCATGTAGATGGCCCTAGCTTATTTAAGAGAAGCTGAGGTATTAAGAACTTTTGGCCTTCATGGTGGATAAAGCAGGGAAATAGTGGTTTGAGAATGATTTGGGGGTAACCAGTTGATAGTTTCAGCTGTTGTCTGATAATTAAAACAATGTTAACTTTAAATTGTATTTCTTCTCATTCTAACTGACTCTGCTTTATGTTTTATTTGTTGTTTTCCCCCAGGTTAGAAAATGCTAACCTTCTTATACCCAAGTTTTCATTTCTGTGACTACCAAACTTCAAGTCTCTGGGCAAAGGCATTCGTCAGAGACTGACAGTATCTCTGGTTGAAGGTCATCTGGCCCATACCACATTTAACACTTGTCTTATAATTTTTATTACAGACATAATAACACCTGAAAGGATGCTTCTGTCTATTTTAAACTACTTTAAACCTCAAGGTGTCAGAGAATCTCCATGTAGCCTGCATTTGAGAACAAATGAAAGAACAAGTAATTATTAGATTCTTTTTACAGAAGATTTGTTTAGCTGCCTGAAAAAGCAAAATAAGCCATTGTTTCATAGAGAGGAGCTCATTCTAAAAAATTTTAATCCTGGAAAATGGTGTTATTACTCGTTTCTAAAATGTGAAAAATGTTATCAACATCCATATAGTAATTAATACCTAAATTTTGACTAATTCTTACAAGGAAGAATCTTTGACTTATAGTTTTGATAAACTCTGATTCCTTGAGGTTAAGAAAGTCTGAGGAAAAAGTGGAAACTAAGAAAATGTTAACAAATACATAGTTTTTCTACATAAAAAACCCTCATAATCAAAGATGTTGACCATAGAATCTTGGTTATATTACAATTGTCTACTTTTCCATATCAGCATCTTGTTTTTCAATTTTTACATTTTTATCATGTGATTTCAGGTGGGTGGTTTTATCAAAATTCTACAATACAGTGATAGGTAGATTTCTAAGCTACTTTTACAATCCGTAGTGTGGGGTTGGTGCCTTAGATACAACAAAAGGTATAAAGTCACTTACTCCTTGGCATAATCTTGGCTTTGAGGAAGAAGTAGGGCAGTGTGATGTGTTGGTTAAGAGCACAGGGTGGCACACTATGGCCTGCAGGCACACTACTTTTTTGGTAAATCAGGTTTTATTGAAACACAGCTATGCCCATCATTTACATATTATGAAGATTGCTTTCTTGATACAACAGCAGAGTTGAGTCATTGTGACAAAGACCATATGGCCCAGAGCCTAAACTTTTTCCTATCTGGCCCTTTTAAAAAAGTTTGTCAACCATTAGTTAAGAATGTGGGCTCTGGGGGCGCCTGGGTCTTAAGCGTCTGCCTTCGGCTCAGGGCGTGATCCTGGCGTTACGGGATTGAGCCCCACATCAGTCTCCTCTGCTAGGAGCCTGCTTCTTCCTCTCCCCCTCTCCCTGCTTGTGTTCCCTCTCTCGCTGGCTGTCTCTGTCAACTAAATAAATAAAATCTTTAAAAAAAAAAAAAAAAAGAATGTGGGCTCTGCAGTCAAACAAAACTGGGTTCAAATTTGGTTTTGTAATCTGTAACTTGACTCAAAGGCTATTTATGTTGATATAATGAGATTTCACACAAAGTGCATTGCAGAATACCTGGCCTGTTCATAAATGTTACTTTATTACATATTAGATTTCATTGTTATGATTTATTATTTTCTGTGAACTGTAACTTTTAATTCAAATGAAAACTAAAACCTCTAAATTTAAGTACTCCCTACTGCTAAAATAAATGTTCAGGAAACTGGGAAGGGTGTCATCTAATTGTAAAACATTTTCAAGTGTTGCACAAAATATGGTATAGGTACAATGAGATCAGTGTAAAAGTGAAACAACCTCAATGTATGGAAAAGTAAAGCCCAAACTTTAAAACACAATTAAGAGTGAATAGCATATTGAATATTGTAGGAAGCCATGACAGTCAATTAAAAAAGAAGTTAAGAATTTAGAAAAAAATGATATTTAGAAGTGAATATACTAAAGAGGAGACCAGTCTTACAGAAATATAAGATTATTAGGGAACACTATGAACAATTATATGGTATTAATTATATAACCTAGGAGAAATGGGCAAATTGTACTAAAACACAAGCTACCAAAACAGAAAAAGAAAGAAAATATGAATATATACTCAGAAATCCTCAACAAAATACTAGCAAATCAAATCTGGCAACAAATAAAAATTATATACCATGATAAGTGGGGATTTATTCCAGGAATGCAAGGTTGGTTTAACATGAAAATCCTTCAGTATGATGTACCATATCAGTAGAATAAAAGGCACATGATCATCTCAATAGACACAAAAACACTTGACAAAATTCAACTCATTTTCATGATGAAAACATTCAAAAAATTAAGAATAGAAAAGAATCTCCTCACCTGATAAAGGACATATACAAAAACCCAACAGCTAACATCATTCTTAATGGTGAAAGACTAAATATTTTACTTCAAAATCAGGAATAAGAAGGATGTTTGCACGCACCCTTTATTCAGCATTGTGCTAGAGGTTCTAGCCAGCACAGTTGGGCAAGAAAAAGAAATAAAAAACATCCAGATTGGAAAGGTAGGAGTAAATCCATCTTTATTCACAGATGAGATGATCTTGTATATAGACAACCCTAAAAACTCCATACACACACACAAACACACACAAAACTACAACTATTAAGTTCAGCAATTTTGCAGGATATAAAGACATCAATTGTATTTTTATGTACTGGCAATGAACATCCAAAAACAAAATTAAGAACATCTGAACAGAAAATATTTTAATCCAATTAAAACAGCATCAAAATAATTGAATACTTAAGTACAAGACTTGTACAGTAAAAAATGATGTACAAAACATCACTAAAAGATTAAAGGAGACCTAAATAAATTGAATATATCTTGTGTTTATGGATTGAAACACTCAATATCGTTGCTATTTCCTAAATTAATCTGCAAATCAATGAATCAAAATAGATATTTTTTGAAAAAATTGACAAGGTGATCTTAAAACTTATGTGAAAATGCAGTGTACCCAAAACATATATTTATTTTTTTAAAGATTTTATTTTATTATATTTTATTTATTTGACAGAGAGAGAGAGACAGCCAGTGAGAGAGGGAACACAAGCAGGGGGAGTGGGAGAGGAAGAAGCAGGCTCCCAGCAGAGGAGCCTGATAAGGGGCTCGATCCCAGAATGCCGGGATCATGCCCTGAGCCGAAGGCAAACGTTTTAATGACTGCGCCCCCCAGGCGCCCCCCAAAACATATATTTATTAGTGGAGTAGCATTGAGAGTCCAGGAACAAACCCTTAAATTTATGGTCAATTGATTTTTGACAAGAGAAAGGACGTTCTTCAACAAATCATACTGAAACAACTGGATATCCACCTGCAAAAGAATGAAATTGGACCCTATCTCACACCATGTACAAAAATTGTAATTCAAAATGGGTCACAGGCCTAAACATTAGAGCTAAAATTGTAAAATGCTTGGAAGAAAACATAGGAGTAAATTGTCATCACTTTGCATTAGTCAAAGATTTCTTAGATACGCCAAAAGCACAGTGATAAAAGAAAATATAAATTGGACTTAATCAAATTTAAATTAATTTAAATTAATTAATTAAATTAATTACAACCAATTAAAATTAAGCAAAAGATTTGAATAGACATTTCTTTTTCCAACCAAGATATACAGATGCCCAATAAGCAAATGAAAAGATATATAAGGTTGGTCACTAGGGAAAGGCAAATCAAAACCACAATGAGATACTACTTCCATTAGATGGCTAAAATAAAAAAGACAGACAATAACAAGTATTAGGATGTGGAAAAAATTGAACCTTTATAAATTCCTGGAGGGATTACAAAGTGGTGCAGCCACATTGAAAAACAATTTGGCTAGTACTCAAAATATTAACCATATAGTTAGCATATGACCTAGCAATTCCACTCTAGGCACATGCCTAGTAGAATTGAAAAACTATGTCCACACAAAAACTTGTACACAAATGTTACAAAGAAGCGTTATTAATAGTAAAAAAGCAGTGTAAACAGGGGTGTCTGGGTGGCTTAGGGTGCCTCAGTTAAGCATCCGACTCTTGATTTCAGCTCAGGTCATGATCTCAGGGTTGTGAGATCAAGTCCCGGGTTGGGCTCTGTGCTGGGCATAGATCCTGCTTAAGATTCTCTCTCTCCCTCTGCTTTTCCCCACTTCTAAAAGGCAGAAACAGCCCACTGCCCCTCAATGAATGTGTATAGCCATACGATGGAATATTATTTGACCATAAAAAGGAATGAAGAACTGATAGATGTTACAACATAAATGTCTCTTGAAAACGGTAGGCTAAACAAAAAAGGCAAGACACAACAGGCTATGTTTTATATAAAATATTCAGAATAGGCAAATCCATAAAGACAAAATAGGTTAGTGCCAAGGGACATAGGAAATGTACAGTCACTTCTGATGGTTATAGGGTTTCTTTCTAGGATGATGAAATGTTCTAAAATTAAATAGTGGTGATGATACAGCTTAATAAATACATTAAAACCCACTAAACTATATACCTTAAAAATGTGCATGTAAAAATGTGAGTACAGTTGACACTTGAATAATACAAGTGTGAACTGCACAGTTCCACTTATATGTCAATTTTTTTTATAAATACAGTACTATAAATGTATTTTCCTTATGATTTTCTTAATATTTTCTCTAGCTTTATTGAAAGAATACAGTATGTAAATATATGCAAAGTATGTATTAATCAACTTTAAGTTGTCAGTAAAGCTTTTGGTCAACAGTAAACTATTAGTAGTTAAGTTTGGGGAGCCAAAAGTTACACATAGATTTTCTACTGTACCGAGGTCAGAGCCCCTAATTCCCACATTGCTCACAGGCCAACAAAATATTATAAAATTTAAAAAAATACAGGGAAAAGTTATGGAAGATTGAATTATAAGGAACCCAGACTAGCAGACAAAATAAAGGAAATAGTCTCATTTTATATAATTTAATCTCAGAACACCAGGCAAAATTAATGAACGAAGACCAAGGTCTAGCCATGGTTTGTTAGAGTTGTTTTTTCACTTGTTAGTTATTTTAAAATGAAAGGGAGGGGGAACCTTAAAGAACTGCAAATAAAAAAAAAAGGGAGTGGAAATCAGCTTGTCATTAGACTTCCCTTCTGCAGCATTTAGTAATGGAAGATAATAAACCAATGTATACAGAATTGCAATGGAATAAGTTTATGATTCAAAACTGGTTCTCCAACTGGGGTATGATTCAGTGTGCATAGGAACAAAAGAACAATCTTCTCATCATACAAAGGCAGACACACATACCACCACCACCACCACCACCAAATGCACACTTACTTGCCAAATAATGACAATCAAGAATTCAAGATTGGGTCTATGAAATAATGAAACAAATGACATTTATATAGTTGCTGCTATTGTTTTAAAACAAGATGTTAAAATTAATTCTTATAAAATAAGGTTCCTATGGTAGGAAAAAGTTAATAAAATTCTGGGTCAAATCCCTCAGATCACTTCAAAAACAGGAGGCTATAAGAAAGTGTATTAAATGCCTTACTGTGTAGATCATGGATTCAGTAGATTTTTTTTCCCTCACACTCATAGAAAACATATATTTCAGAACATAGGAAAGAAATGTGATTAATGCAAAAAGAAAAAGATAAGCTATGACAAAATGCCATACACACATATTACAATTGCCAATAGATTTAGTCTTTTATTGAAAGATAGAAATTACCACGCTGGATGAAAAACAAAATCAAACTACTAGTTTTTCAAAGAGACAAAGCTAGGCAAAATGACACCAGCTTAAAGCCAAAAGGTGGCAAAGCACTAATAGACAAAAATTAATTTAAAAATATAGGGTGGCCATATTTTTAGAACAAGACAGAATTCAAGGCAAGGGCTTTAATTTGGTGGAAAAAAGTATTTTATATTGGTAAAGACATAATCCATACAGAACATTCAATAGCCATGAGCCTATTTGTACTAATTGTGTAGAATTAAAATATGTAAACAATCTGGAAAAGAAAATATGGCCTTGGTATCAGATCTGGATTCTTGGGAAACAAGTAAATAAACGTACAATGTAAAGAATAAAGAGAGGACAGAAATGGACTTGGGAAGAAGCAGAGGTGAGGTGCTGACCCAGAGATGACAGTAATGACAATGGTGATTCAGGGAAAATTTGGGATACACAACAGTTTTTGTCCCTGTGTTAGCTGCTGTGCAGAGATTATGAAACAAGTCAGAAGTCAGCCCACAGGTAAGTTTGTGTGTGTGTATGTGTGTGTGTTTACTGTATTTGAATACCGTTTTTCCACAATCTCCACCATTCTCTTTTGTCTTATATGGGGCTACTTAGGGTCATTTACCTTATGTCCCTGGCTTCTGCAGGCATTTCAATTTGTGACCCCTGGAATGAGATAAGGGGAATGGCTAAGGAAGAATGACTAAGAAAGTCGTGAGTCTGAGAAATAATAATTGTTCAGAAAGTAACAATTGCATACACTTAAAAAATGGTTAAGATGGGAGAATTTTAATGTTTTTTATCACATTAAAACATAAGTTTAGAAACCTAAAAAGATAGTAACAATTATGAATCTACTGAACCGTTTAAATCTGTCTTAAAGGGACTGTGCTTATTCATCTGCATTTAGTTTGGTTCATATTATATTGAGACATTGATATATGACTATGTAAAAATTTTCCTTTGCCTTCAGAGCAAAGAAGTCAACTTTAATTAAAACTCTGTCTCATTTCCTGTCTTTGCAGTCTTAAAATTTTTGTTGTTGCTCTAGTTTATGTTCATATCACCTTCCTTTTATGTCACCCTATTTGGAAAATTTTAGTTTTTGGTTTGATACCTGCTTCTTAAGTGCCACAAAGCATTAATTATGTGTTTTACCCTTATAGGAACATAACGTTCGGCTAGCTAACTAGCATGAACAATCAATCCATCACTGAGAATCAGTAACCATATAACAAACCAGAGTAATTGCTATCTTTATACAAGTAAAGACAAGCATTTGATTGTAAGGCTGACAACAGCACAAGTTTCTCTTTATGTATTTGTTTAATAGTACACCAGCTGATATTTTAAGAAATGTTTTCTTTCTCCCCATCAGAATAAGTTGTAAATGAAAACCTTTAACAGGAAGATTTCATTTATCAAATGGATCCAGAATTCCTACCAAAACACCAAACCTTAGAACCCAGGAAGTAAGCTTCACAACCCAGCCAAATTTGCTGCTGTGAAGGTCACTTTATTTGTTAGGCCCTTAAGCCCTATTCAGAGCCTGTTTACTTCCAATAAACTGTTTAATTGACTGTTTACTATTTAATTTGTGTAGACAGATTAACAATGATTCGATGGTATAAACCCTCTCAATGATATAAATGAGAGGGAAAAAACTGCAAAACTAAAAAAGTGTAGTTATCAAAAGGTCACATGTCTTGACAACTCAGTGAAGAGGTTTTTTTTAAGCCAGATGGAAAACTGGAGATGTGTGAAATCACAAGTGCTTACCCTGCTGAATGTGCTTACCAAGGAATAGGATTACTGGGGTTCTCAACAGTCAGAATATGGTGATAGGTTGTCAATGGCATTTTCAGGCTGTCAGCCTGATTGTCAGGGTAGAACTAATTGGTAAGTGGTATGTAGCATTAGCGTGTATGATTTGTTTTAATGTCTTTTGCAATATCTAAGGTAATATAGAAGCCTCTAACGTAAGCAAAAGATTACTTTTCATATGTGAAAGGGCAACATTTTAGAGCTGTATACTATCCCATGATTTAAATGGATTCTGTTCCAAATTGTATTTGTATTAGGTTGAACTTCATGAAGTTGCCAAATTTTGACTGTTTTTGTATTCCAACCTACATAGTATTGTTCCAAACTGGGAATGTGTTTTTTAAGGGAAACTAAAATATAATTTTGTTTCTAGGTGAGTAATAAACATGCCTTGTGTCCCTTTCACCAGGCCCTGTTCTCACATAGATGATAATTTTCTCTCTTTGTCCTCCCAAGTCTTACACATAATGGAATTTCCTAGAACTTGGCCATAGGCCATCTCCCTCACACCCCCCAGGAAATCTCATCCATCCTGCTAGTCTTAAATGTGCTGACAACTCCCAAATATATCTCTGTCCCAGACGTGTGCTCTGAACTCTAACCTTGTTTATCTAACAGCTTCCTTAACTCCCAAAGTGAATGTCATGTAGGCATCTCAGATTTATCTAACCAGAGCACAATTCCTGATGACCTTCTCTCAACCCTCTCTGTTTTTGGTTCAATCTTCTCCGTCTAGAGAAGGGCACCTTCACCCGCCCAAGTGGTCTAGGAGAACCCTGGAAGTCATCTTTCCTTTCGTTGCTATGCCCTGTCCAGTGAGTTTCCAGACTCTGTCTGCTCCTTTTCTACCTACATCAATACAGCTACTATCTCCTTTCACCTAGATTGTTGTAATAACTACTCAATTTGTCCTTAGGCTTCTACTCTGGACTCTCTAGAATCCATTTTGTAAATATCAGCTTCTTAAATTGTTCTGCATTTTGGAGAAAACACAGCCTCCTTGCTACCTACAAGGCCCTGTATGATCTGGCACCTACCTACTAAGCTGGCCTCCTCTTTCCCTTTTATTTACTGGTTTCTTTCAGTTCCTCACAGTAACAAAGCTCTTTTCTGCCCTTGGGCCCTTGTGTTATTCCCTCTGTCTGGAATACTGCTTCTCTCTCTCTTATTTATCGTTCAGCTCTCAGCCTACATGATCTTCGCTCAGAGAGGCCTTGTCTGATCCCCTCTCCAATAGGAAGTAGGCCCCCATGAATCTTTCATATAGCACAGTATGTTTTATTCATTGCACTTAACACAGTTTGCAATGAAATATTTGCATGTATATTTATTTGGTTGGTGTAAACTGCAAGAGGCAGGGTGCTTGGTTGCCGTGCTCACCACTGTGAGGGCCCAGAACATAGTAGATGGTACCTGCTTAAAGTGAAAAACAGCCTATCTTGGATGTTTGTACTTGAAGACCAGACTGTTCAGAAAGAGGTTGTGATAGGTCAGTGCTCTGGAAGTATGGTGTATACGACATGGAACACGGACTGCTCCCAAATCTCATCTTCGCTTCATGGGGTAACACGACTATCCTGAGGCCCTAAATTGTAAGCTTTGACAGAAGATACTTTGTCTCTTTAATTCACTACTGTATCCCCAACACCTAGAAAAGTGCTTGGTAAATAGTAGATGCTTAATAAACACTTGTTGAATGCATGAACTTCTGTTTCCTCTTTTGTAAAGTTCTTGTCTCATGATGGCGGGTTTAATTAAAAACACACACGCACGTAAGTGCCTAGTACATAGCAGGTACTCAGTAAATGCCAGAAACTCTAATGTCTTCTTCAAAATGTAATTCTGATTTTTTTTTTACACCACTGATTCTCTAAAGCTCTGGGCTCCCACAAAGATTGAGAATGAGGGGCAGTGGGGTGGGTGCATCAGCCTTTGAGGCTTCGTTCAAATTACCTAAACTTCACTCACCTCACCTCCACTGCCTACTCCAGAGTGGCTATTATTCAATATATTCTGTTCCTCAGGTGTGCTGAAGCACAGGTTAAGAGACACCCGCCTAGAACCAATGTCACTGGAATATCTGATAAATGAGGGCTGTTTATCAGAAGACTGTTAATGTTCTTAGTCCAAAGTGTGTGTGTGTGTGTGTGTGTGTGTGTGTGCGCACATGTGTGTGGAACGATATATATAGTGAACTGCAATGATTCTGTAGCAGCGCCACTGTCTTTCTGTTGGTGAGAAATTCCAGTTTGTGTGCTTGATAGAGTGTTCCTCTGGATCTATTGCCTTGGATTTAATTCTAAAGACAGTTGCTAGTCCATCATTTTTTTTAGAAAAGGGGGACGGGGGCAAGAGAGATGTCTTCCGCTCTGAAATCATGTATGAACCTTACTTGAAGCTCCTTTTTCAAGGGAACTATTTATACTTCCAATGACTGATCGGAAGAGACTCAGTTATGCCACGTTTACCTTTGCTTTATCTCAGTTTAAGCATTTGTGAGCTCTGCAATCGTTTTTATATCAGTTAATTAGGCATGAAATCCAGGCAAGAGAGAGAGGGATGAGGATTAGAATCACCACAGGATGTCCACAAATCCCAGAAATTGGGGCAGTGGGAATTCATCAACCAGTAGAGCCACATATCCCAGCCAGACCCCTGGCTACGGAGACACAACTCTGACAGTCAATCAGAATAGATGAAAGTGCCTCTTAAAGCCCTCTACTGGTCTATAATTGTAAAATGTTTACAACCATTTGGATTATTTATGCATTTGAAATATTTAAGCAATTCGAAGTGCCCTACTTCTGTGCAGCATATATTTTCATAAGTTGTAGTTTCTGGCATAAAGCTGTTCTTTCTATAGTATACAGAGGCTGTTCAAATTTGAATATTTTAAATGTCAACGTAGAATAACATTAAGGTTTATGACCTGGCTTTAAGAAAATCCACAGTACAAAATCTGAATTTACACATCTTTGGGACACCCTGGGAGTGTCACTAATCAGATGAATCCATTAGAAGTACAACTACTTCTGGTAGAGCTATATTCAAGAAGAGAAGTTAATTGAACACACCTTTAGGATTCCCCATAGTTGTAGCAAATTGTAGCATTTGTCGTTTTCCTGCTGCCATTCTGTAGTGCTCCCAGATTTGAACAGCTAAATCCTTTCATTGCCTTCCACTTGAGGATTTCTCAGTCTTTCATTGCTGGCCTAAATGCCCACTCACCCATGGATTTCAAGGTTAAACTGACCTTGTCCTGTCCCCAGCTTCCATGCCCAGGTCCCAGTAGTTGTGAGCCTCTTGGATTCCCCCTAGCACTTTCTCTTTCTCTGTGACTGACCACCTAACCTTGTTGGCCTTCCTGAGTTACTTCTTTTCTTCCTTTCCTACTGTTCACAAACATCTTTGATAACTTTCCTGCAGCCTCAGGCAGCACAGTGAGCCATTCTGTTGTCTGAACTGGTATTTTCAAACATATTCATTCAGCAAATCTACTCCTTCCTCCACTTTTACTTTGATTTTTCACATCTAGCAGATTATGAGGTTTACCTCTCACTGTAAGCATTACACATATAACCCCCCATCTACATTTCATAAATGTATCTGTAAAGGGGAAAATGTTACAATTTAATCCATAATGTATTTCAGGACAGTAGTTTGGAAGCACTTCCTAATTAAGAAATGGAAAGAAAGCACATGGTATTGTGGTAATCCTTCTAATCTGACCTCAGAGTAAATTAAGATTTTTTTTTTATCTGCAACACACCTTCACCTCTGATTTGGAGAGGCAAGTAACCAATTATGCTGATAGATTCAATATTTTTTAATCAATTTACATGTGAAAATAAGTTCTTGTTTTAAAGAAATTAAATGACAGTATCAGACTCCTTCAAATGAGCTCACTGTGCTATTGTTATGCTTTATAAAAAGATCTGTTATTTTAGGTTAAGATGTTGGGAGACAGGGAACTATAAGAAGTCTGTGGTTAGGACTGGAACCTTGTATGATGCAGACTAATATCACTGTTCAGACTTGAAATTGTAGCAAATATAAAATGTGAATTTGATGTGACATAAATAGTCTTTTTAAAAATATCTTGGTTTTCATCTGTTTTTACTTTTCTTCTCTGTAACCTCGGAGATTATAGTTCTAGCTATTACTAGCTATTTTTTTTAAAGATTTTATTTATTTGAGAGAGAGAGCACGAGCAGGGGAAGTGGCAGAGGGAGAGGGAGAGGGAGAAGCAGACTCCTTGCTGAGTGGGGAGCCCGATGCGGGGCTCAGTCCCAGGACCCTGGGATCATGACCTGAGCCGAAGTCAGACACTTAACTGACTGAGCCATCCAGGTACCCCTAGCTATTACTAGCTATTAAAATGAGTGTGTGTTACTGTTTTTCTAATTTTTTTAAAAAAATTAAACTTCCAAGTAAGTATATCTGACCATCGGTCATAGGACAAGGCATCTTTCTGATTTTGGAAGAGGTAGATAAGCAAATGCCCCTTAAAATTAATATGGCAGTCATAGCCATAAAAGCAGTTTCTAGTCTACCATTACAATTATTTAGATTAGCCATTTGATTTCCATTAATCAAGAGAAGAAAACTAAGTAACTGCAATATGCAACCGTCTGCCTCTGACTTTAAAAATAACGTATTCTGAGTCTCCACTGACTTTTCTCATGTCACAAGTCTGAGCCTCTGCGTGAAAAAGAGAGTCCAGGGCTGTATGTAAATGAGGTTTTCCACCCATAGGGTATCAGCTCTGAGATTCAGTAAGTATTTAAACAGCTACGAAGGATTTATTAAAGAGAAAAGTGCATCTATTACTGATTAGGATATTTTGATAGAAAGGCACATTAAACAGCAATTTTTAAATAATCAAGTTAGTGAATCACAGTATCAAATGACTTTACTGCTAAAAAGAATCTTTAAGATCAAAGGCTAACCCTCCTATTTTACTGATAAAGCCAAGAGCTTTTTCTAGAACCACCTGGAACATTTCAGCTTTTTGAAAGGACCTCAGTTCCACTGAACTTCAAGGTCACTAAAAACAGTATGTAATTGCTGCTTATATCCATGGTATTTGCACAGTGCTAGGGACATATTAAACATTCAAAGTATAAGTCTGTGTGATGAATTAATAAGTAACTTTATGAACAAACATGATCACCTGTCTATTGCACAGGGACTTATGTTACACAAATCATACTCAAGGCTGGCTTTATCTGTTTTCAAAAAGTTTACATTAAAGTAGCCTAAACTGGTAATAATCTCTTTCTCTCTCTCTCTCTGTCTCTCTCTCTCACACACGCACGCACACTCACACATATGTACACACACCCACACAAAAGTACACACACACCGTAAGATACAGTTATTGATCTTCTTGCCAGCCTCTGTATATTCAGATGAACAAGGGATATAAATGTCCCTACACACCCTTCTTGCCAATTGCCAGATGGGTAAATCACCAGCTAGAGTACAGATGTCTAGGATATTCAGTACCCTGAACCTCTGTGTGCTTATAGGTGTTTTGTCTTCATTTTCGGAGCTGGTAGTATCTGGGTCCCTGTGTCCTTGATACTCCAGACATTTTTTTCAGCTATACATTTTAATTTTTTCTCATATGCCACATCTCCAAACAGGCATTTCTTGGGGTAGATTGATTTTTAGCAAGGCTTTGATCTGTGTGAGTTGAGCCATCTAAAAAGGCCATAGCAAATCTAGGACAACATGAGAAGTAGAATAAATCATGATAGAGATAGACTATATAACCCATGGAATAAAATAAATACCTATGGATCCATACTGATACAAATAATTTGAATATATAAGTAAATGAGAGAAAAGGGATAGCTCTTTCTTACAGTTGAATTCCAATTAATGAATGTACAAAGAATAATGGAAGTAGAAATTTCACCATTTCGCAAACACTCTGTTAATTGTTGCAGATAAGAATAATCAATGGTTATGAAAATTAGCGGCCAAAAACATGTTGAGAAATAGGATATTTGCAGTCTTAATATATCTACCCACAAGATACTTTTTAAAAAATTGGAGGAGATGGGGGTGCTTGGGCGGCTCAGTTGGTTAAGTGTCTGACTCTTGATTTTGGGTCATGATCTCAGGGTCATGAGATTGAGCCCTGCCTCGGGCTCTGCACTGGGAGTGGATCCTGCTTGGGATTCTTTCTCCCTCTCCCCCTTCCCGGCACCCCACCCCCCACTCATGTGCATGCATGTGCTCTCTCTCAGAAAGAAAGAGAGAAAGAAAGAAAGAAAGAAAGAAAGAAAGAAAGAAAGAAAGACAGACTAAGGAGATATGACAGCTAAATGCAGTGTGAGACCCTGGATAGAATCCAGGACCAGAAAAAGGAAGTGGAATAATTGGAAAAATTTGAATAAGGTCTATACATCAGTTAATAGTAACATAGCAAAGTTAAATCTCCTAGCTTTGATGATTGTGCATCAGTTATAAGTAAAATGTTAACATTTGGGGAAACTAGGTAAACTAGGTAAAGGGTATATGGGAACGCTACTTTTTTTCAATGTCTTTGTAAGACTAAAATTATTTCAAATTAAAATTTTAAAATATTTTTTAAAATAAATTACAAGGCCATAACACTTTTCTGATATTTGAATGGCCCTTCATAAAAGAAGCCTAAGAGATAGGGAGGTTTTTTGATCCACACTTGACATAGGAAATATGTGCCAGCCATTTCAGTGATTTGCTAAAGGCTACCCATTATGGATCCGGGTTTCTGTTCTATCCCATTTTTCTCACTATAGCCCCTTTGTTCTCATAACCACTTCACAAGGAAGATGGAGAAGGCATTATTATTCCCACTAAATAGACTTGGAAACAGCAAGAGGAAAAGATTTGCTGCTTAGTGAGTGGTAGAGTTAGAAGTCAACTTCAAGTCTTCCCACTCTCAATCCAGTTTCTTTTCATTCATATTCCGTAAAAACAGCTATTTCTCTATTACTTTCTTTCATTCAACAAGCATTTGTTTAGAATCTTCTAGTCAAAACCTTACACTGAGAACTATGCATATAGAAGTGGAAATGATTTGTGGGGGCCGACTTCAATGAACTAGTTATGGAGAAGCAATAGAAGTTAACCAGGGGGAAGGGCTAGAGATATCATTCTAAGCAGGAATTGTAGTAACTCAGCCTCCGAAGATGGCAGCGAGCACAACAGAATTGGCCTTGAACCAGCATCTTTGCAGTCCCGTTTATTACTGCTCTGCAAACATTGAGCGTCCATGCACCAGTGAAAGGCCACTTACAGACTATTGAAAAGTAAACTTTAGTTTCTTTCTATTAACTTTGCTCTGGGGATTGTTTTAGAATCTACTTACATCCTGCTTCACTGGCAAGCTTAAATTAATGTTGCTGCCCGAATATCTCTGTAGTCCAGCTGGCTAGCCTCATCAGTTCCTCTGTGTGGTGCCATCAATCAGATTGTACTGAAGTTATAATGGTTCTGCTAGGAGAAGAGCCAGCCACCAGCTAGACAACTAAAGTCAAGAGAAGATGCACCTACCTGGTTTTGGAACTCATCATAAGCTGTCCTGACACCAGGGCAACGGAAGGCAACTGACCAGAGAATGAGTCAGGCCTCCAATCTTCCCACACTATCCCTGGGTTGAAAATTCATAAGCTGATAGCAGGAGATTCTTTAATTCCGGTAGCCTTGCTCTAAATTGTGTGGTGTGTGTGTGCGTGTGTGTGTCTGCGAGCGAGCGCTCTAGCTTGCGCATGTGTGGTCTTGACTGCTTTAAAATCCTTAATCTGCTTAAACTATATGGATTATTTAAGTGGAACATCTCTCCTGTATTGATCTAATCTGACAAAAGATTATACAGTTCAAAGGATCTGAATTTGCCTTTCTCCATTGGTTTCACACCTATGTTCTCATTGGCCGATGCAGGGGATGATTTCAACATCATTATGATTTAAGGTGTTAACATTTAAGTTTTATTCGCCACAATTCTGCAAATAACAGTGGCCAAAGTCAGGGAGAATAAGACCAGATGATTAATCTCTGAATGGTGGCTAGTCTCGAGTCTTTAGCTTTGGAGTGCCATTGTTTTGATAGCATACGGGATATATGCATCTGTATTTCAGCAAGATTTAATACTAGTACAGCTCCCGATACACAATTAGTGCAGGTGAATTCTTTGCTTGTACAAGAGCCCTCTTCAGTCTAACCTGGAGCAGGGGAAAACAATGCTGCTTCTATGGTTTACTCAGGTATGATTTTTTTGTTGTTGTTCTGAGCCTGCCTTCAGGTATTTGAGTAATAGATTTTTGAGATCACAATTTTGTTATAAGTTTATTCATTGCAAGATTAGCCACTGAGTTGCAACACCTTTAAGTCTTAAAGAGTCCAAATAACAAACTAAACTTTCAGGGGTGGCAATTTCAGTGTGTTAAACTATTCATTGGCCCCAGATTAAAAACTCCGTGGGCCTGTACTTAATGACTGAGGAATTTGCCCAGATTCTCTGTTTAATAAAATTGAAGTCCCAATTGTATCAGCTTCCAAGTGTATCATTAACTGTATTAGTTTAAAAACGTTAAGCCATGTTAGCCTTACAAATTTGATTGATGTGTTAGAGTGGAGGAGGGGTGAGTAATACCTGTATTATCTGACTTATGTTTGTCTTTATTTTTTTTAATGTTTTTTTATTTTATTATGTTAGTCACCATACAGTACATCCCTGGTTTCCGATGTAAAGTTCGATGATTCATTAGGTGCGTATAACACCCAGTGCACCATGCAATACGTGCCCTCCTTACTACCCATCACCAGTCTATCCCATTCCCCCACCCCCTCCCCTCTGAAGCCTTCAGTTTGCTTCTCAGAGTCCATAGTCTCTCATGCTTATGTTTGTCTTTAAATGGTGTGTTATCTTTCAACCAAAATTACTTGATCTACATTAACCCTCTAACACATGTTCTACTGATGTCCTAACTTCATAAGACATTAGACTGATTTCTGTTGCATAAATGATAGCTTTCATTGCTTATAAAATGTGCTTAGACACACTCAATGATGCCTTCTTCAAACTTATATTGCATTGATTACATCTGGCAGTCCCATATGGTGAAACTTAGTTACAACCCTTCCAATTAAATTATGGTTGGAAACCCACTTCTGGAGTGCAGCTCAGCGATCTACTAAATTCCTCAATGACATTCAGAACATGAAATAATTTTGAGAGAATAAATTTACAGTATAAGTGGGAGCAGAGAAGGTTTTCAATCTGTATTAATTTATTTTTCAAAATTCATTACTTGCACAGTTTACTTTCCAAGCTAATTCTAACCAAAGATGAGTAACACTGCTTTGGCAAGAGTATGTGCATATAAGATATTTCCATATGTTTTAGAAGAAATACCAAGTTCAGTGCTTACATACGAGTAAGCGCAGTGAAAAATGTTCTGAAGGCAGGTTCTCTAGCACCTGCTCCCTGGCTTGTTCTCAGCTAATGACCTTATAACCTATTTCATGCAGGAAAAGGGACCCATTAAAAATCTTCCACAGTCTCCTGCTACCACAGCTCCCCACCTAAAAAGCATCTGTACCCACATACTTTGCCTTTTCCCCTGTGTCTGTAGATGAATTATCTGTGCTTCTATGCAAGACCACCCCCGACCTGGACACAGGTTCTCATCCTCTCTCCGCGCAGCACCACTTCCGCAGTGCCCTCTCCTGAATCATCAATCCCCTCTCTCTCGCAGCATTGTTACTAGGAGACGAACATCCTGTTTTCTTTTGTACCTCAAACAAATAGGCAAACAAAGTAGACCCTTTCCTGACTAGTGTCTATCCAGCTACTGACAGATTTCTCTGTTCTTCAAAGGGGCTGTCTTTGCTCAGTTCCTAGACCCTCTCTTCCCATTCCTCCATATCCACCCACTCTCCTCCTCGCCCTCTCCATTCCCCCTGGGTTAGCTTCTTGCTGATCTTGGGACCAAACAGACATGCTCCTTCCTCAGGCATGTGCTCTTGCTAATCCCTGGCCTCTGGATCTAGTTATCAGGGGCTTGAAGGGGCTTTCTTGAAGGCTTTGTCCAGAAATCACCTATTCAGTGAAGCCTTCCTCATCTTTTTTATTTAAAACTAAAAAAAAAAATAAGATGAAAATTGGGAGGCAGACCATAAGAGATGCTGAGTTTGCTGGAGGGGAGATGGGTGGGGGGATCGGGTAACTGGGTGATGGGCATTAAGGAGAGTACTTGATGGAATGAGCACTGGGTGTTATATGCAACCGATGAATCACTAAATTCTACCTCTGAAACTAATAAAAAAAATAAAATAAAACTGCAGTAGGCCTCGTCACCCTTTCACTCTCTTATCCCCTTTTGCTGAGTTGTCCCCACCCCCCGCCCCAGGATATTTATCACATTCTAAAATACTATATAACTTATTATATTTTCTAAATAAACTCCATTACAGGGATTTTTGAAGATTTGAGTGTTAATAGGCTAAGTTGATGTAGGTCTCCTTTACAAATAATCTAATGACCCACGACAAGATGGGGCTGTTAAGGGAAAGCCGCCTGGACTTTGATACCAGCCCTGAGTCTCTACTCACTACACACAGGGTGGTCTTAGGCTACCTACCCTTCCCGAGTCTCCTCGTTTTAATTAGCACTCCGCTATGTCTTCCTCCGCTGTTGCGCTCCCTGCTGCACTGTTTTCACCTCACTTCTACTGACACAGATCCTCCTCAGTACCTTACCAACTTGGTTCTCACCCCTGAGTACGTCACACAATCCCCTGAAATATCTCTGAAGAATACTGGGGCCCATGTCTAGAATTTCTGATTCAAGAGGTTGGTGATGTGGCTCCTAGCCTGCGCTTTCCTGCTTTCCTGGGAAATTCTGATGGGGAAGTCCCCAGACCACACACCGGGAAGTGCTGATTGAGAGAAATAGTTTTATTAGCTCCCTTTTTAATACTAGGTTATAAAAACATTTTAGAGTCATGTCATTCTGAATAAATTATGCTTCCCCAGAAGCCATTTAGTCTGGGACTTTTGCCTCAGATTAATGATATTAACGATCCTTAGAGGCTACACGCACACACTATCTAATCCTATGAGATTCTCAGTCTCAAAGTAACTCGCCCCTCTGAGGACATCTTTTGTTGCCTAGTAGAGTAGCTCAATTACAAAAAAATACTTGAGGAGTTTTAAAATGCCATCCACGCTCATTGCTAAAAAGTGAGGAACATCAAAGAGAAGCACAACCCAGAAAGAAAATGGACCAGAAAGCCTTCCTGCCCAGACACTACAGAGAGCCATCAACAGATGATGCTGACTGCTGCCATTATTAAGCCACGCAGGTTCAAATATGAACGTAATTTCATTTCATTAACACAATTAGGTTAAGGCAAGTAATTTTGAAATACGACATGTTCTGTGATAAGGTCATACCCACAGAACTATTCCTTGGTAAGTAATCACAAGGTAAGTTAGGTTTTATTCAATTCAGAATTATTGAAGCCTGGAGAATCTGACCTGTGGGTTAAAAAGCAAAAGCACACCAATGACAATTTATTATTTGTCTCTTAAACTACAGTCATATCACAGTTAGCTGTGTCCCAGGAGAAATTTGTTTTTCCGTACCATTGAGTTTTCCAGACAAATGAAATGTATTTTGGTAAATATCCCAATATTTTGTTTCTGATGGCTTATGGTAGTTTATCAGACGTGTATCAGACATCCCATATGGAGGGATGTACTGAACAGACTAAGAATTATTTCTGAGATGGCTGAAGGACAGCCTCATGAATATCTTACACTGGGTGCTGCAGAAATACCATGATTCTCATAGGAAATGTGCCTATAGTAAATCGTCCTGGACTTTCAGTCTCTATGTCAGATCTGCATAGTTTTTCACTGACTGTAGAACAACATTTTTTGTGGCTTCTTCCTAAGGTCAGTATGAGGGCTTCCAGCAGCCTTTTTCTCAATTTTTTTTTTCCTTTTAATTGCTAAAGATAGGGAACCAAACCAAAACAAACATTTATGTTAGGATTGTATATAGAATAAAAGTAAGCATTCTGGAGTAAGGACCAAGGTATGCCCTTCTGAGTCAAGTATACAAGCTTCAATACAAAATGTGTATTTTTAGGGATTTTTATTTTTGACTATTTTTACAAATTTAAAGATTTTGTTTGTTCTAGTTTTTCCATTGCATTCTGGATTACAGAGATCATCTGACGTTGTGACCTTTGTGTGAGATAGAACCATAACACCAATCCTAGAGATTACTGGAGTGTTCTAGAATTTCTAAGAGGTTACTGTGTTTTTGCCCCAACCATTTTTTTCTGCAAGTCAGATGGCCTGAGCGTCATTTTAAATATTAAGAGTTAAGGCCTTAATATTACTTTAAAAAAAAATTCATTTATTTGACAGAGATAGACAGCCAGTGAGAGAGGGAACACAAGCAGGGGGAGTGGGAGAGGAAGAAGCAGACTCCCAGCAGAGGAGCCTGATGTGGGGCTCGATCCCAGAACGCCGGGATCACGCCCTGAGCCAAAGGCAGACGCTTAAGGACTGCGCCACCCAGGTGCCCCAAGGCTTTAATATTACTTTTATCAATCTGATATGTAACTAATGGTACCTCAGTGTAGTTTTACTTTTATTTTTTATTTATTTATTTATTTTTTTTTAAGATTTTATTTATTTATTCGACAGAGATAGAGACAGCCAGCGAGAGAGGGAACACAAGCAGGGGGAGTGGGAGAGGAAGAAGCAGGCTCATAGCAGAAGAGCCTGATGTGGGGCTCGATCCCGGATCGCCAGGATCACGCCCTGAGCCGAAGGCAGACGCCCAACCGCTGTGCCACCCAGGCGCCCCATACTTTTAAATAATAATTATAAAAAAAGTTTGACCACATTTTTCTGTGTTTAAGAGCTTTTTAAATATCTTTTTGATTAAAGATCTATTCATGTCTTTTGCTTAATTTCCATAGGATTTTTGTTGGTTTTATTGATTTATAGAGGTCTTATGTATAAAGTAGGAAAATTATTGTTTTATCTGTAATTTAAGATTTTTTAGTTTGCCACTTGCATTTGACTTTACTCAAGTGTTTTTTGCTGTAAAGATTTTTTAATTTTTGTCTGTAGTCATATTAATCTTTTCTTTAATGGCTCCCAGTCTTTGTCACACTTAGGCCTTTTGTAATTCAACACTGTATGTGTGTAATACCTCTTTAAATATTTAAATAGTACATACGCATATATACACATAACATACACAGATGTAATATACACACATACATATGTATATATACATGTTTTATGTATGGAAAATATATGTGTATGTGTGTATACTTATATATGAATATATTTGTAAGTTCCCAGGATTTTTCCTTGGAATTTCAAAGCTTCAGTTGTCACTTTAAAAGTTTGACCCACCTGGTATTTATTTCAATTTAAAGTACAAAGTACTTATCTTCTTTATTTTTTAATATATAGATATTCTGTTCTTCTGACACCAGTTAGCACTTCCTGAATGATCTCTTACTCCACTGATTGGACATGCCAAGTTTTATCATATACTAAAATATGTTTCTAACCACCCTCTTCTAATTATTATAGTTTTTAAATGCATTTTAGTATCTCATCACTATTATTTTTCCCCAGAATTTTTTGTTTTTTGCTATTCTTGCTTAATTTTTCCTCTGTGAACTTTAGAATGGCTTGTCTAATTTTTAAAGGTTGCTATTTTTATTGAAATTGCACTAAATGTAGAGAGTAATATCTTTATGATCTTGAATATTCCTATCTAAGAATAAGCTGTCCATTTCCATTTATCTTAGACATTTCCCCCATTGTCTCATAATACTGTACATGATTTTTAAAGTTTGTTTCAACCAACATCCAAATAAAGGCCAGGCATTGAAATCTCTTGATATGTCTTCTAAGTCTCTTTGAAGCCACTGGCTTCCTGCCTCCCCAGCCCTCACTGCCCTTTATTCCTGCATTTTATTTGTTGAAACTGAATCAGTTGTACTGTGGAGTTTCCCATGGCCTGGATCTTGCTGACTGTACCCCTATGGTGTTGTTTAATATGTTCATCTGTCCTTATTTTAGGAACAGTGTTACATAAGAAGATGAAACAGTCTCGTCTTTTTTTGGTGTCTATTTTTTAGCAGCTTTTCAATTTTTCTTTTGTTTAGGTCTTCCTTATTTTTTTCTAAGTATATTCCTAGGGTTTTTAATGATGCAACTCCAATGGAGGGCAGTTAGACAATATTTATCAAAATTACAAGTACTTGTGTCTTTCGGCCTAGCAATTTAACTTCGAGGAACTTATCCTGCAGAGATAATTGCACACCTGTGAAATGATATATTTCCGAAATTAGTCATTACCTCATTATTTGTAATAGCAAAAGATTGCAATAATCTAAATTCCCATTGGTAGGAGACTAAGTAAATTATGGCATATCCATACAGTAAAATGCTGTGAAGCTGCTAAAAAAGTAAATAAAATAAAATAAAATAAAATAAAATAAAATAAGGAAGCTCTTTATGTAATGATAGCAAATAGTTTTCAAAATATGTTGCTAAATGAAAAAAATGAGGTTGCAAACCAGTGTATATAGGATGCATATTATGTTATTATTTCTGTAAAAAAGGAAAGGGGAAATATATATACTGTATATACATAAGATATCTCTGGTTTGATAACATTGGTTGGTTCCACCAAGGGAAACTGGCAGACTAAGGAATAGGAGATAGAGGGTCTTCACTATAAGCCTTTTCATATCTTTTGAATTTTGTTGTCTGTGAATGTTTTACCAATTTAGCTTTTTTTAATTAAAAAAGCTAAAATATTGTAATGTACTATATAGCAAGTTAAGATCCTAATTAATATATTTTATACTTAAACCCTATTGTAACATTATTTGCCAAAGGTAGGAGCAATACGTTAAAGGAAGTGAGATTTCATCTAAACATTACGAGCTACCTTGCCAGCATGGAAGCCAATCAAACACTGAGATGTCCCACATACACATACATGCACAAACACAAAGCTGACATACACACAGGAATTTAAGCACAGTCAGTCTTGTGGAGGGAATTCCCACATTCAATATGAGAAGTAGATCAAGTGACCTCTAAATCCCATCCAACTGGGACAGCAAAGCATAGTAAAAATAGCATGGGGTGGGGTGGGGTGTGCCTGGGTGGCTGGTTGTGTAAGCCATCGACTCTTGATTTTGGCTCAAGTGATATCAGGGTCCCAAGATTGAGCCCCACATCGGGCTCTGGCTCATCACAGAGTCTGCTTGTCCTTCTCCCTCACCTTCTGCCCCTCCCCCTGCTCTCTCTCTCTCTCTCAAATAAATAAAATCTTAAAAAAAAAAGTAGAATGGCATTTGAAGCCTTCAGATAGAAGCTCAGATCCCCTTTCCATTCCTTAGTAAGCCGTGTGAACATGGTAAAATATCTTAAACTCACTAAGTTTCAGTTTCTTAATCTGCAAAATGAGGTTACCTTCTAGCTTGTTATGAGGATTAGCAATACTTTGTTATTATGTATAGATGACTAGTCCATTATAGGATTTTAGCCCTAGAAGTCCCTGAATTAATTGGTCGCTGGGGAGAAAACCAAGGTAAGAGGATCTATTTTATATGAAAAATTTCTCTTTTCATTTCAAAACTTAGATAGTCCTAGCATATTCTTGAATTTTATTAACAATTCCCTAGTCTTCAAGCTCTCAGACTCTCACTTGTAGGCTCTCAAGCAATTCTAGAAATGAGAAAATATGACAGCATATTCCATCCTATTTGAGTAGCCTCTCTTGAGTTTAACTCAAGTTGAGCTTTGACTCTCATTGTTTTTCTTATTGGGACTATAACTGTATATTTAAAAGATAGATCTATAGATCTGTTTCAGCATAAAAGCTATGAAGCTCGTGCCAACCTGATGCCCATCCTTCCATCATTCTCTGCAGGGCCAATTATCTGTATGTATTTTTTTAAAAGTCAACTTGAGAGAACTATTTCATTTTATCCTAATTTACTTATAGACAAGTCATTTGCAAGAAAGACCCTGACACATATCTTGGAGTCCTAAAAGTATTCTCTGAAATTTCTCTGACACACCTGGCTTTAACTTTCAATAATGCTCAAGACGTGTAAGAAGCAGCCCCCAAGTGAACAAAATGAAAAACCCACCTGCTTGCCTGCATTTCACTGTGACACTTCTGTGATCTTTCAGTGGTTAACTAAGGAGACGACACATCCTCACTGAGTGCTAGGGCAGGGAGCGCTAGTGCTCAGCATGAGAGCCATGAAGTATCCTTCCCATTTTACCCACCCAATGATGGGAAAAGCCTTGAGCTGCTGTGTAAGGAGTTGATAAGGGACAATTTCTTGTCAGTGAGGATCGTTAAACTTAGAAGACAGTCAGAAGAAAATAATTATATCCGTGTCTCTCCAGATCTCTGAAAATGAAAGCGGTTGATTACTAGTTAGATTGCTTGAAATGTGGGGACGTACACTATCTCCCCAAACTACTACTACTACTACTACTACTACTACTACTACTACGACTTCTCTCTCTCCTTTTTTCCCCCTATCTAACATTAACACTGGCTTATTTCCTTAATTCATCTTTCTACAGACTTCCTAAAGCTGCTACTATATTGTAAATGTGGTTCTGAAAATTACAGGGAAATGTAACCAGAATACTTTCATGGAGCCTTTTTATATCTACTTAATGTTTTACTTGTTTGCCCACACTCTGAAATAAAGATTACAAGTTGCCTTTTCAGACACTGACAGTGATGAACAGGAAGAGGAAACCAAACTTTTTTTTTTATAGAAATTCCCCTATTACAATGTGTGTGGTAGGTTTATAAATAGAGTTAACAGGTGGGTATTTTCAGGTAACATTAATACAACATTAGTCAATATCAAGGTAATTTTGTGTCTTTTGTTTATAGGAGTATTAAAAAAACAAAGCAGCAAAATTATCTTTTGACACATTCTTTCTTACTTTCATTTTCCCCATAGTAGTCCTGCAAAAGACTGTCTAGAAAATAATGTAGGTAACTTAATTTCCCCAGGGTACAGTAAGTAAGCCACAAGCATTTTTTTGTTTTTTCTTTTAAAGAAAGAGCCACCTAATTTAGGTTGGTGTTTTGTGTCAGAGAGATCTTTCTGTCAGTTTCTAGCATTTCTAGCACAAAGTAAAAAGAATTTTAAGAGAAAATCATAATAAATTTTTTTCAGATTTCTTAACTAGTATGCATTTTAAAAATGTGAGATATGATGACTTTTCAAAACACATTTTGAAATAACTATGAAATAAAAGGTAGCAAAACAGGGGTGCCTGGGTGGCTCAGTCGTCAAGTGTCTGCCTTCGGCTCAGGTCATGATCCCAGCGTTCTGGGATCGAGTCCCGCATCAAGCCCCACATCGAGCCCCACATTGGGCTCCCTGCTTGGCAGGAAGCCTGCTTCTTCCTCTCCCACTCCCCCTGCTTGTGTTTCCTCTTGCTGCCTCTCTCTCTCTCTGTCAAATAAATAAATAAAACTTTAAAAAAAGGTAGCAAAACAGCATACAAAAGTTCTAATCTCGGCCTGATACATAGTACATTCTCACTAAATAGTAGGTTGAAGCATATGAACATGCCAACATTTGACTGCTTTGACTTGTAAAAATGGCAATTTCACAAAATTTGGTCTAATGTTAATATCCTTCTATAATCATCTTGGTGTCAGAAACCCATGAGTCTAGAGGCACCTGGGTGGCTCAGCCAGTTAAGCATCTGTCTTCGGCTCAGGTCATGATCTCGGGGTCCTGGGATGGAGCCCCACACTGGGCTCTGTGCTCAGTGGGAAGTCTGCTTCTCCCTCTGCCCCTCTCCCTGCTCATGCTCTCTCACTCTCTTTCTCTTTCTCTCAAATAAATTAAATAAAATTAAAAAAAAGAGAGAGAGAGAAAGAAACCTGTGGGCCTACACCATTTAAGTAAAAGAGTACTTGGGTCTTGGGAATATTATAGTTATTAGCCAAGATAGGAAAACAGATTTGTGTGGTCTCGACAGACACTGAAGCGAAATGAAACTACGCATTTCACCCCAGGAGAGTTTAGGGATGTCCTCAAGCCCTCATATGTATTCTTATAAAATAAGGCAAGAGGTTAAAGCTAAAAGAGAAAAATAACAACAGCTATAAGGGCTCCTAAAGCTAAGACAGTAAAATAGTGGGGAGAGCTGGAGAATTCAAAAAAGAAAGACAAGACAGAAACACTATAAATATAACCCAAATAGAATTGAATATAAATACAAATATAAATGCCTTATATCTGTGCTATTTTGGTGTGTATGGCCAACGGCCCTAACTACCAATGTCCTTGGTTAGGATATAATCACATTACAATATTGTATTTGCAGTTATAACTGTACATCATCAAGACAGGTTTAAAACTGGCTTTCAATGCTCTGAAAGTCTGCCTGTGAGAATTTCTTCTTTAAATACTTTCTCTGGATATATTACCTCCTTCCCCAGCCCTTCAAGATATACTCAAGCATTAGCAAATGATTGGAAGGTAAGTTAGGCTAGTGTTGAGAAGCAACCTTACATCTGAGTTTTTCAGGGACATAGCTGGCTTTTAAAAATTTTATTAAAAAAATAAATAAAAACTTTATTACACAAGCAATATTTCAATATTGAGAAATTAGAAAATCCAATATTTTTAAAGCTCTGAATAAAAAGCTGGACATCTCTTTAAGGAATGCATACCTAATACATGAAGGAAAACTCCGCAAAAGCACATCTCTTGCATCATCCTGTTATCTTCCATATCCCTAGCACCTAGTACAGGACCTGGTATGTAGTTGGCAAGAATAAGTAGTTATTGAATGAATGAATGAATGAATGAATGAATGAATGAATGAATGAATGAGTGAATGATTGAGTGAATTAAATTCTGGGTATTGCATTCACATTTAAAATTTATGTTTTTTTTTTAACATCTATAGTAGCTCATTAAGCATCCTTTGTGTACAAGAAGTTGTTCAGTACAGATGACTCAGTTTTCTCACCTATAAAATGAGGGTCTGGTCAAGGTGTTCCCAGCAGGAACATTCTGCAGTCTTTTAAACAGCTAAGCCCTAGGCTGGGTAAGAGCAATCAGCAGGGATTTCTTAAAGCATTAATGGGTAAGCTAAGACCATTAATGGCTGGCTTAGTTCCCAAATGGCCTTGAGCCACACATGACCTTGATTGATGATGACTTTTTAACCCATCTCTTTGAAACTGCTCCCTGAATCTTGCCTTAGGGCTTGTGTGTCACTTGTTCAGCTCTCCTGACAGTATTCCAAAGGAAGTCATTCATTGGCAAGGACAAAGTCTCCCTGCTTGTGCCAAACAGAATTATTCATTACCATTTTATGGAAAGCCCAAGTCACATTTCCAGGAGGGCTGGGATCTGCCAGCTCACTGATGCTTGTTGGCATTGACTTTATTTTCCCTGGTAGTTACCTGCGTTAATCAAAAGCCTTTGGAATTCCAAATGGAGCCTCTTTATCGAGATCTCTTGATGAAAAGGAATATGTTTATAACTAAAACATCTTATGTAAGGAGAGATGTTTTAGGAGTTCATACTACTAATTTTTCTGTTTTTGTTTTAAACACTTGTATTTGGTTGCGAAACAATGTTATGAAGAGTAGATCTATTTGGGCTACTTCTAGCTCTGCATTGTCAAATATGGTAACCACGAGCCACATATGGCTATTAAAATTGATTAAAATTAAATAAAATTAAAATACATGTTTCTCAGGTGTATTGGCCACACTACAAATACCCAATAGCCACAAGTGGCAAATGGCTACCTTATTGGACAAGTACACATATATAATATTTATGTCATTGCGTGAAGTTCTGTTGGACTGCATTTTTCTAACTTTTTGAAGGACACACAATAATTGAGTATTTTGGGTTTTGATTTTAGAAATTTGTTATGGCCTAGCATGGGAAAATGTTTGATGAGAGACTTACTTATTCATCATCTATTTATTAAGTCAAACAATTTCCCAAGAGGTTATCTTTGTTGTGAAATGTTCTTGAAAGTTTATAACCCGTATCTCCCACTAGTTAGAGGATGTTTGGCACCAAAAAATCTCCAAAGCTCCTTGGAAGAAAGGAACTCTTGTGAGTCATGGTCCATCTTCATTCCAATTAACCTCCCTCTTGTTGCTGAGGAATTCAGACTTAATATATTTATATTTACCAAAGCACTTTAGAAATTCTGGGGGAGTTTTAGCACATCTTCCCTTGGTTATTTCTCAACATTTCCAGGACTGGTTAGTCCCTAAATGAGCAGACCACCACAGACTCTTCCAGGCCTAAACTTCCTCTTGGATGCATGCAAAATCCCAAGAATTTTAGACCTGTAGCATAGCCAGCTTGGTGCTAGCTGCTATGTGATCCATAGTTCTAAGCCACAGAGTTCTAGTAAATCATTTTGGGGTACCAGTGATATAGCACTAATTCAACCAATAACAAGGAATATTCAGTGATTAAGAAAAGACTAATATTCCAGTTACTTCCTGCTCTGATTGTTGGATTATCCCATGAAAATAAACATTTTTTGAAAGAAAAATTTCTAACTATAAGGATTTTTAAAATTAAAGGATAATTATTTTTAAAAGGTTATAATCTTGACTCTCAAACAAATATAAAATGAACAGATATCAAAGATTTTATTTAGCTCATTAACTAAAGAATCAGTAAGCTGTTACAACCAATTCATTAGAGAGTCCAAAAAGCAGATGAATATATAAACTCATGAGAAATACTGAAATACATTTGCTTAATAGATGCAGAACTGGTCAATATCCACAGGGCAATAATCAATTGCATTCAATCATACATGTACTCTGTGCATTTTTATAGACAAAAATCATTTGCATCACTATCAATTATCTTCAACTTAGAGAACTATGAAGTTGTTCAAAGATGATGAAGGGCCCAAAACTCGTAATCAGATGCACTGGAAGGGTATGTTCTAGATAATTCATAGTTTTCCATTGAAGACATGCAGTAATTATCTGGGTCCATTTGCAAGTCTTTTCATAATTTTTTCTGGTAAATTACATATCTGTAGCTTACTCTCTCCATAGTTCTGTCCCTTTGATTTACCTGGCCGTTTACTCCTTGTTTGAAAGATGCCAGGTAAGATTTCCTTTTCGCTTGATGCAATAGAACAGGGAAAAGAACATAAAGATGTGGTTTTTTGCAAAATGTAAGAGAGTATGGAAAGAACCACAGGCTAGATAGCTGAGGGGAGAAGCAAAAGAAAGAGAAAAAGATGGAAGGATCATAATTTCATAGATGTCATGATTACAGAATTAAACCTCCTGCACTCCTTATTTCCTTGGTTCTGGTCCCTTGGTTTTTAAAATACATTGCAATTGAAGTAGCATTTTCTTTTTAAGGAGAAAGAACATTTTAAGGAGGAAAATGTACAGTTCTTTTTAAAATATAGCACAATGAAGTATCTTTATTTATATGCTAGCATATTATGCCCTTAATAACTAAGATTTTAAGTCTGAGCCTTCTTTTCATCCTTCTGAATCACTTCTGGCCATTGTTTATCAGGCACATGACATGATACTTTTCATAATCCATTTTCTGATCAAAACTTTCAGCACCTTTGTGATTGAAAATGTAATCTTAAGACATTTCAAAGACCACTGGTGCATTCTCTCCATTTCCATTTGATTATTTGATTACTCCATCTCCACACCCCTCCACACTTTTCTACAGCTAATTGGAAAGTTATCAAGAAACTACTGACAGCCTACTGCCTGAGCAGTAGTCCTTCACAAAGCACGCATGGATCATTTACCTTTCCTGGCTTTGAAAACACTGTGATTTATATCGAGAGATTTGGCAAGTTCTTATGCCTCTAATTGGGCTCCTTGGCATCCAACAAACAGTTCTTTTGTATATATCCCAAGGACAAGAGATACAGATCCTTGCACAAATTCACTTACATACATGGGTCTTATATTCGTGGATCCTTTGTAAAACACTCGGTTGTTGTGTTACAAGAAAATCAGTAGGTTCATTTCTCGCGTGATAAATGCTTGCATCACTTACCGTAAACTTACATCCTCCCCTCTGTTCACTGCGTCCGTGGCCCTTTTTCTTTTTCATGCTGCCATACAGTACAGTGCTATTGAGGACAGCTCTGGGTCCAAGTTTAAGCAAAACTTTGACTGTGGGAGGCACACCAATGAAAAAAAGGTGGATTGAGGAAACATGGATAAACAAGTAGCCAGAAGTTTACACTCTTCTGGCTATGACGCTTACACATGAAATGAGCACAGTACAGCTTGTATCTCTGAGGATTGACTGGTTTCTTTGGACATTGATCATAAGATTTATTCTAATTTCCAAAAAGTTAAAATTGGGGGTGGGGAGGAGCGCTACACATGTTGCCATTGAAGAAATTTGCTAAATTACAGGTTGCTAAAATACAGACTGTTTCACAAGGTCATGACTCCTTTTTTGTTTCTCCCCCCAAGATTTTATTTATTTGTTTGAGAGAGAGATCACAAGCAAGGGGAGGGGCGGAGGGAGAAGCCGCTCACTTCCTGAGCAGGGAGCCCACTGCAGGGCTTGATCCCAGGACTCTGGGATCATGAGCCCAAGGCAGATGCTCAACCAGCTGAGCCACCCAGGCACCCCAGTCATGACTCCTTTTTTGTGTGTGACAAATTCTTTGACAAATTTTCCAGCTTCACTGCTGCTGATCTAGGTCAACCCTTTCTCTTAGTAAATCAGAGAACAAACGTCTGGAGACCAACCTGTTCCAGATTTCACCAAGTGAACTAGTACTAACCAAACTTAGAGCAGTGGTTTCCAAACACTAAGTGCCAAGCCATGGGGTGGCGGGGGGGCGGGAGCGGGGAAGAAGAAAGAAAAAGTAGTGAAACCATGAATTCAAACTTATCCACTCTGAAGAACTGTCTTCTTTTCATCACAAAATGTTCATTCTTTTATGTGATTGTAAGAGGCATTATTTTTGTTAAACTGTTTAGCCCCCATCCCAATGTATTAACTTAATAAAAATAAAAAGTTACCAACCTTATATTGGTTCCCTCAATTAAAAAAATAACTACGTGCAAAATTCTGAGAATTAATACGCCAGAGTGCTTCAAGATAATGTTCTTTGCTTTAGGCATTTTTTCCTTAGTTATTTTCTATGGCTGTTTTTGTTGCTGTTGTTGTTGTTGTTGGAGTAAGGATCTTCCTCAGCCATGTTTTTTCACCTTCTAAAGAGCACCTTTCTTTTTTAGTTAGTTCACAATTATGAAACCATTTTTTTTTACATTTCAAATAATTGAGTTATCCAAAAAAAGCAACAAGTTGCATTTATGAATATCAATCTTTCTATAAATAAGAGTAACTACTAAGAAAGTTTTTTTTAAGTCTTTCTTATTGTGCTAGATTTCTACTCTGTGATTACTCACACCTCAATTATAAGATTTAATTCCCTGACCTGTTTGAATGAAGTGTTTGCCAAAGCGCATTACTCACGTACACATGCCCCCAACCTATTGTACCACTAGCAACGTAGAGGAGAGACGCAAGAGTTAATGGCGATTTATTCGTAGTTCAGCTACTCTGACTTTTCTAGCACAACAGCACAATCTACTACTATTTTGGTACTGAGGCCCCTTGTTTTTATGTAAAGGCCTTTTACTCGGTAGCTTGAAAATAATGAATCTACAAAGTAATGCTCCATGTGAGAGTAATTCATTTTAGAATGTGTTGATTATTATGACTAATGGTGGGGCCCTGGCATTTTGTAGACTGATGTGAAGACAGTAACGTTTGGGTAGCACCTTTTGTGATTTTTCAAGGTGGTGCGCTTGTCTGTTAATGCATTGCATGTCCAGCCATCGCGTTATGCCAGCACTGGTGACAGAGCCACTTTGTCAGACTGGAAAGATGGTCTCAGACTCAATAAGGCAACACTTTATCAAAGGGAATAAAAAATGGAAATGAGCTACTACCTGTGGACTGAGATTAAAGTAGCTTCGAGAATTGAGGGGCAGCAGCTCCTCTTGCTGTTCCTTCCTATGCAGCATTTGTGAGCCTTGACATCTCAAGCTATATTCATTCAACAAATATTTGGTACCTACGATGCGTAATGCACTAAGTGCTTATTCTCATTTTTTTAAGATAGACAAAGAGGAATGCACTTCTATCTGTGTCTTCAAAAAGCCGAGGAAATGAGCTGACTCGTGTACAGAAATATCCGTAATAGAAGGAAGCAGTGGTATGTGCTGTTGGAGAGGTGGAGATAAAATGTGCCAACATGTCAGAGGAGGGGGAGATTGCTGTTGTAACTGAAGAACCAGGAGGGTATTCACGAAGGAAATAGAAGTGGAGCAGAACCTTGGGGAGTGGTTAGGATTTGAACATATGGAGCCAGGTTGAAGTAGTTCCAGACAGAGAACGACACAAGCCAGCAACAGGAGACAGAAATTCTGGGGTATGTATTGCAAAAAGGAGTCTGGCTTGAATTGCAGGATCCCTGAAGGAAGGGGAGTGGTGGGTAGAAACATGTTGGATCACAGTACAGTGAGACTAAAGATTTGGGGCTTTACTCTAGAGGCATGAGGGAGATTGTGAGGCTTTGTAAATATAGGAATACCTGTTCATAATGGTACATCAAAACAATTCATCCAGAGCCTATGCCTCCTTTGGATTGAAGAGGGCAGTAACCTGGGCTTCTGAGAATGGATGGAAGTCATTGGTGGAGTCCTTGAGGATGAATTAGGAGGGAGAACTGCCACTATGGCTATGGGAGTGGTCATGGGTTAATGGACAGAAGAAGTGTCAGAACGCAGTATGGAATAAGTGTTGACAGCTCACTGAACGTAAGGGAAAGAGAGGTGCACAGGTGTCAAAGACTTTGATGTTTTAAGAAAGAAATGGGGAAAAAAAAAAGAACGGGTTTGACAGACAGAGTCCTGTTTGAGCCACCTTGAATTTGAAGTGCTGGCAAGAGTCAAAGATTAAGACAATCCCAAAACAATTTGCAATGCACATTAGGAATTAAGATAAAAGGAAAGCCAGAGCTAGAATTTTACTTACTGGGGAATTATATGAACAGGGATACTAGTTGAAGTACCTTTGTTTTGAGAGAAGTTCACCAGCAGGCATGAGAAGAACAGTACACAGAAGCGGGCCAGGAAGAGATCCCTGGAGAGCACTCCCCACTTACAAGGTAGGAGAAGGAAAGGAAATCTTCCCTTCTCCCCAGAAAAACAATGCTCAGAAGGAGTAGTCAGAGGCAGCAGGGGTGAAGGGGCCAGCGCCCAGGGGTGGGGTAGTTAGGATCAGAAAGGCTGGACCAATCTGTCAGAAGCCATTTTTTTCCTGCACACTGGAAATTTTGCCTTTAAAAGAAGGAAAGATCACTTAACTATAGATAAAATGTGTTTCCAGAACAGAGTTCTTTAAATCTTGACTGAGGGTTTCCTGATGTAACTCGCTCCCACCATTCAGAGCCATACCGCTTCTATTCCCGGCAGAGCATGTAAATCATGGCCTGCTACTGCTCACTGCCCTGGGAGGAGCCCTCTCTCAGACAAACGGGTGTTCTTTCCAGGAGTCTACCAGAAGCCTGAAGATACATTTAGTGCTTTTGACATCTCTTTCCCCCAATAAGGAAACACAGCAGAGCTGCAGGTCCACCAAACACTGCTTCTTTCTGCATCTGGACCATCTCCTACAGACCAGGGGTTCCTAACCTGAGCCCAGCAGATACCTCGGCCAGTGAAAGCAATGTTCTGTTAGCCACATGCATGCGTTTTCTGAAGAGATTGCTTACCCTTCTCCTGATTCTTAAAAGAATCTGTTTTCTTAAAAAGAGAAGAACCATTATAGTGGATGACCCGTTCTTGTACAATGCTGTGAGTGTCTTGAGGACAAGATCCCGTGCTTATACATTTTGGTATCTTCATGGTACCTCTTTCAATCTTGGCTGAATGAATGGCATTTCATAGCACTATGTTAGATGAGCCAACAGGAAGGATAAAATACTCATTTTGGCTCTAAGCCTCTTCCTTGACTTAACAAATATACAGACCTAGGAAACATATTCTCTAATGATAGTGTTTTTTATTAGTATACTTGTAGCTTAAAATGAGTGCTTCAAACACACACTATTTCATTTACGTCTTCAATAATCGTGTAGAGTTGAGACTGGCATCTTCATTTCATGAATGAGGAACCAAAGACTGAGAGAAGGCCTGCGATTTGCCAAAGGTCATACATAATGTGTTAGCTTATTTATCTCATGGCACATTCATTTTTAAATAAAAATGCTGATGAATATGATAGACTTGGCCTTGTTTTTCTAGAATGCTTGTTGGTTGGCAATAGGCTGGCTTTTGTTTTATATGAATGACACCTTTTTGTTAACCTAAAATTTGATACTCATGTGAAAAGCAATGGTTTCCAAAGAGCCATGTTACTGAATGACAGATAGATATCACTATCATCTAGTGACTTCAACTTCATGGTCTTTGACTAGATAACATTAAGCGAAAGTAATGAGGCCCGGCTTTGGGACTTTGCGGGATATGTCCGACAGTGGGATAGTGTCAGGATTAAGAGCATGAGCCTTTGAGTCTGACTTGGATTTCTGAGTTCTAATAACCAGTGTTACATCCTAAGTATTAAATACCAGCTCTATCTTAGGGTCTCTTTCAACTTAGAAGGGTACCTGCTAAATTTCCATCTGAATGTAGAGATTGAGAAAGTTCCCCTATTCTGCTTCCCCCTTTTCCTGGGGTCCTCTGGAGCCCAGAAGGAGGAGAGACTGCCACTTCAGCCTCCCACTGATGGCCCCAGTCCGCAGGCTGGCTGGCTGGCAGCTCTGTTCCCTGCCCTGGGGTTCGGTCCCAGCGCCGTGTGCATCACAGACCCTGTTCTGCAGCAATGCGCTTGCTCTCCCACAGGCAGCCACCCTTGTCTCCCACAGCGTGGGGTGTGAGTCCGTATTTACATACAGGCTGAGCTTTACCTTCCTGAACAAAAGAGAATGATCTACACCTTAATACAAAAGCAGAGGGATAAACAGCAGTGCTTGGAGTTGCTCAGACAAAAAAAACAAAACAAAAACAAAACTGATACCTAAAACTGCACCCTAAAATGTGAAGGACTTACAAATTAGTAAGCAGTTGTCTGGAAGTTGGAATTAAAAGCACTACAGAGTGAGGAGGACATTCTGACTCAAACCCCTGTTAGAAACACCTTGCTCTTAAGTAAAATGTGTATGTATGCCTTCTGTTAACTGAGTAAAGGGGACCGTTAATGCTCCATGCTCACTGAAGTATGATTTTCCAAATGTGTTTGCGCAGTATCACTTTACATGCTGTTTTCATGATAATTTTTTTTTTCTTGAAGGTCATGAACAAGTAAGCCACTTAATTGTTTGACTAGGCAGTTCAGCTTTTAGATGCCTGAAGTGACAAAGAGGGAGAATACAAGGAAAAAGGGAATTCTGTCCCAGCTGGGTGCCTGTCAGTGTGTGCTGTATGTGGGGAGACAGGGCTTCTGGAACACTGGTGTGCCAGGAGGAAGAAATATTATCCAGAGATGTCTGGGCATTGACACTTTCTCTTCCAAAGAGAAAATGGTTCAAGAACCAGATAAATCTGATATTTAGATATATTCATTGAAACAGAAGCATCCATAGGCTGATATAAGCTGAAATAGTAATATCAGCCTGAGTGTAAAAGGACAGTGTGGTAGAAGGCTCCTCCCTGCCCAGAGATTACCACTGGGAGCAGCAGCCTCATAGGGAGCAGCCGTGGAAGGGAAAAGTGCACACGGACGCGCTGAGCCTGCCTCTTCTCTGGGTTACCACTTCCTGTGGGTTCTGCAGCTGGGCCTGCATAAACTGGGGCTGGTGGCAGGTGTGTGTCTGAGCTTTTCCTGCCAGTTGGCAACCCAGTTGCATGGTGCATTAATTTTATAAATTATAGTAAATGGGTAGAGCAACATTTTCAAATGCCTGACTTCACTAGTTCATCTTAAACCCTGTAAATACCTTTCGGTTTCCATTATTGTTTTCCTGGACCTATGTAGTTAAGTGTAAGCTAGAGTAAATTGTTTCAAAATCATGACCAAAATACATATGGTGAAGATATGAAAAACTGATACATTCACCTCACCAAACATGGTCTATAATTTTCCATTATATACGTAGCCATACATGCTCTTAAGTCCATGAAGGTGGGGACCAGGGCTACCTTGTTCCTGGAAATATCCTCAGAATTTAGCAATGTTATTTGTTCATTTGACTATTAGTTGCCTTTTTAAAAATAGTACCTTCCAACATATCCTTTAAAGGGGCTTTTGTTAGGAGATAGTAACAAAGTAAATGTTTAGAAACTCGGTTTGCTTTACAACTTTGCCAAGAGATAATTCTTATTTTTATTTTTTTGCCTTTGACTCCATTCTCAGAGATAATTAATGATTAATATGGAAATTACTGTTTTCCAGGCTTGAGCTCTCCCAACATGGCTTTCCTTGGACTCTTCTCTTTGCTGGTTCTGCAAAGTCTGGCTTTAGGGGCCACTTCCCCTGATGAAACCATTGCTGAGCTGTCAGTGAATATGTATAACCATCTTCGAGCCACTGGGGAAGATGAAAATATTCTTTTCTCTCCGTTGAGTGTTACCTTCGCTATAGGAATGATGGAACTTGGGGCCCAAGGGTCTACCCTGAAGGAAATCCGTCATTCAATGGGATATGACAGCCTGAAAAATGGTAAGTGTGCTGAAGTTTAATTTTTCAAGGTGGTTTGACTTTAACTTTCAACTCAGTTATGTTGTCTTGGGCCATAGGTAGCAATACTCACATAATGTGAGACGGTGATCTCATTGAGGTGGTATGGCTAGGAGAACCATTAGGAAACCCAAGAAATGTATTAATTCCTGGCTGCATCCTTAGCTGAGTTAATCTAAGAAACTTATAGATTTTATTTATTATTATTTAAATAAACCTCACTGTGGATAAATAAAAGCAAGCATGGTTCTTACTGAGTTTCCAGTCTAGAGGGAGAGGCATGTGTCAATCAATTATCACATAAATAAATGAAAATTTACAACTGTGGTAACTGCTATGAAGAAAAGCAACATGATTCTCTAAGAATATCAGAAATCTTTGCTTAAAGCCAATTGTATCTTCATTTTTTAAGTAACATCCAATAATTTTTTTGAAATGGTTTATTATGAAAATGTTATGTATTGGGGAAAGTTTTTAGCCAAAAGGTGTTTTGTAATCATTTTGACATGATGTATGATTTCTATGGTAATGCTTTTACTATACATGAGAATCAACTCATTAAAAAGTTAAGAACTCCCTGATTTCTAAGGGACTTTTTTAGTTATAAGGCAAAAAAAGCCCAGTGAAAGTAAAATTTCAAGGAATATTTTGATTTTTAAATTAGGTAATTAAGCTTAATTCTTATTCCTGTTAAATATAAAATGAAGACCAATTTAATGAGAATAACCTAAGTACTTTGAAAGGAGACAACCAAAAAATCTCTATAGATTCTACTGAGACAACAGTTAAAACGAAAAATAATACCAGTGTAGAATACTCAAAGTTAATTTGAAAATGTAGAAATGGCACAAATATTGGAACCTGCTAGTCATGTCGATGCGGGGAAAAAACTAGTGCTCTTCCCTTGGGCTCCTGTCTCATCAATCTCCCTTGCTGTGTTTTACTGCTTCTCCACTCCCGGTGGTCATTCACGGTGTTTGTTCCACTAATAAACTTATTGTTTGTCATTTTGCAGGTGACGAATTTTCCTTCTTAAAGGATTTTTCTAGCATGGTAACTGCTAAAGAGAGCCAGTATGTGATGAAAATTGCCAATTCCCTCTTTGTGCAAAATGGATTTCATGTCAATGAGGAATTTTTGCAAATGCTGAAAAAATACTTTAAAGCAGAAGTAAATCATGTGGACTTCAGTCAAAATATAGCTGTGGCCAACCATATTAATAAGTGGGTGGAGAATAACACAAATAGTACGTCATTTGGTTCCTTTCTTTCTCTAGTAGCTTAGTTTTAACTCTCCTCTACTTCTGAAATTGTCTCTTCACTCCATTTGAATTTTTGAATGTTAGCATTTAGTTGAGTATCTAATAATTATTTTGTATAGATTACAGTCTTTTTAGAGGCATTGCTTATGAATAAACATTTTTAAAAAAGATTTTATATATTTATTTGACAGAGAAAGAGAGACAGAGAGAGAGGGAACACAAGCAGGGGAAGTGGCAGAGGGAGAAGCAGGGTTCACCGCTATGTGGGGCTCAATCCCAGGACCCTGGGATCATGACCTGAGCTGAAATCAGATGCTTAACAAATGAGCCACCCAGGCGCACCATGAATAAACATTTTTGAAAGAACTTAAATGTTTTGGCATGTGAAGAATCTTGGCACTGTGATAAATCAGTCTGAAATCTGTCTCTTCAATCATGGTTTTCCTCTGCATGGTAATCTTAACTACTGTATGGAATTTTGGTTGCACTGACTTATTTAAGAAGTTAGATACCAGTTAGGATGGCAATTGGTGGGCCTCTTAAAAATATACTTAAAACAGAATATAAGAGTTAAAAATCAGAGTTGGGCTTTTTTAAAATAAAGATTTTATTTATTAATTTGAGAGAGAGAGCGAGAGACAGAGCGAGCACAAGGAGGGGGAGAGGCAGAGGGAGAGGGAGACACAGACTCCCCGTTGAGGTAGGAGCTCAATCCCAGGACCTGGAGATCATGACCTGAGCTGAAGTCAGACGCTTAACCATCTTAACCATCTGAACTACCCAGGCCAGCCGCCCCCAGAGTTGGGCTTTTAAATGACAGAACTTGATTGGTAATCAAAAAAATTGTATAGGATTTCTTAAAAAAAAAAAAAAAAAGAGCAGCCCATTTTAAGCCCAAGTAAGTGGAGAATTAAAAGAGACACATTTATTTTCAAATTTATTTCTAATCTTGGGGTACTTGACTGGCTTGGTTGGTTCAGCATGTGACACTTGATCTTGGGCCTGTGAATTTGAACCCCACATTGGGTGTAAAAAAATAAAATCTTTTAAAAATAAATAAAATTTGTTTCTAATCTATTCTTTAAAAATGTATTTATAATACAAATTTTGGTCCTAACTTTTTCAACTATGACGTTAAAATGTAGGATAAAAGAAACTTATGTTCATATTTTAACATTCAAAGAATAAGTCAAGAATAATAATCCACTTTGAATAGATTGAATGATTAAAAGCTGTCTATTTCCAAAATCTTTTTAAACATTTTTAGCTATCAACAAAGACCCAGTATCTTTGAAAATAGATTTGTAAAGGAGTATTTCAAATGATAGGTAATAAGTCATGATGAGTTCAATTGGCTTTCACTCATCTGTTTTCACCTGGTCTAATGCAGTTATATTTGGTGGAAAGATATCTAATATATATGGGGGAATTTTTAATTGGTCGACATTTTAATCATGTACACTGTTCAAGAATAAGCTCAGTAAAGATTATCGAGGGCTTACTCTGTGTTAAGAGTTGTACATGCATCATTACAACTAGAAAGTGGTGAAGCCTGAGATTCTGTTGTATGTGGTTCGATGGTTTCTACACGTGTCAAGATCCTACCAGTGTTATTGCAGGTGGGTGTGTTTTAGATCTCCTTAATCTGTAACTCGTGTGTGTGTGTGTGTGTGTGTGTGTGTGTGTGCGCGTGTGTGTGTGACGTTTTCCCTTTGAAATCAAGATACTTTCAGTTTTTATTGTAAATTTGGTAATGGTATACAGTTTTTCTGGTTACTCTATCAGACAGTAGTTTGATAGCCTTTTGGATCCGTTTCACCTTCAAATTTAATACGAATCTTCGTCTATTCATTTCTTCCTGAATAGGTCTGTTGAAAGATTTGGTATCCCCAAGGGATTTTGATGCTGGCACTCATTTGGCCCTCATCAATGCTGTCTATTTCAAGGGAAGCTGGAAGTCACAATTTAGACCTGAAAATACTAGAACCTTTTCCTTCACTAAAGATGACGAAAGTGAAGTCCAAATTCCAATGATGTATCAACAAGGGGAATTTTATTATGGTAAGACATTCTGGCTTTTATTTCTCTCTTCTTGCAGTATATTAACAAGTTTTTAAGAAAGAACATGAAATATTTATTACTCAAATATCTTGTCAATCTTGTTTGGGCTACAATTCAATTTCCTTGGCTCCATTTTCAAAGGCCTCTAATTAGATCCTGAGTGAATATTATATGCATTGACAGTTTTCCAATATACTTCTTTAACTTATAAAGTTGATTTCACCTGCAGAGTGGCTTTATTCATGGGCAAACACCTGACCTTGTATAAGAACATTCTGGGTTACTCCAAAAAGCATTGGCTTTGGGGTGGTTGTCAGCGACCCATATGTTCCACTTTGCTCTTGCTTTGGATTCCTTACCACTTTTTGAATTACAAGCATTTCTATAAAATTTTGCTTTCAGACTGTGTATGCATGCTCAGACATAATTATTCATTCATAGTTTTATTTATTGAAAGTCTATGATTTGTGATACAACTCAATTTTCTTGACATTATTTTCAAAGATATTTCATTGGACTTTTCAGAAGTTTAGGGTGTTAATCCTTCTTATACACTACTTGAGAACCAAAATGTTTAATGGTCTAAAGGACCTAGATCAGTTATAGGAAAATACTCATAACAGAAGCATTACATTATCTTTTTGAAAATGGGGGAAATTTTAAGGTAACAGCAGGGCCATTTGTTTTAAAGACTTCTTTATTTTTTTTATGGAAGCCTGGTGAATTTAGCTAAATTGTTAGAACACAAAGCCCATTACCTAACTAACCTCATTACCTAATTTGAAGTCCTTAAGCACCACAAATACCCTAGGTAACTACTGTAGAATGTAATAGATTTCATTTTGACTATGCTATCTTGGCCTCAAGACTTTTAGCTGTGGTAATAATCAAGTCCCAGGTAGTACGTGGTTCATTTTTCCCTCCTTAGAAATTAGGTGGGTATTTGCAAATGTGAATTACATCTCACTTGGATCCAGGGCTTTATTTTTCTAACCAGGACTTAGCATCATTTCTAAAGATATTCTTTAAATATATATTCATTTGAAGTATCTCATTTAAAAATAAAAAGTAAATCTAGAGAACATATGACAATTTTGATATAATTCTAGGGATTCTAAAATAAAATAAATTCTTTAGGACTGAAGATTCATTTGATTTCAGGGCCTATTTTTTTTAAAACCCTCTTTTTCTTGGATGCCTGAATTTCTTATATTCTATACACTATTTTGGAAGAAAGTTATAACAAATTAAACCTTTTATTTGAGCTGGGATATGGGCCTTGATCACCTTTCTTTTTGTTTTAGGAGAATTTAGTGATGGCTCCAATGAAGCTGGTGGTATCTACCAAGTCCTAGAAATACCCTATGAGGGAGAGGAGATAAGTATGATGCTGGTATTGTCCAGACAGGAAGTTCCACTGGCCACTCTGGAGCCATTGGTCAAAGCACAGCTGATTGAAGAATGGGCAAACTCTGTGAAGAAACAAAAAGTGGAAGTGTACCTGCCCAGGTACGAGGCTCCTGTGGGCCCCCTCTGGTAGCATGGAGGGAGAGATGTCAATGTAGGTTCCGACTCAGGAAAACTCTGGCCACTGCCTTTGAATTGTAGGTCTTACCTGCTCTCTTCCTCCTCCCTCCTTTCCCCTCCTCTCCTTCTCTCCCTTCTCCTTCTTGTAACTCTTCTTTTGTACTCACGAGGTCCTGCCCAGAGACACAAGCTCACTTATTGATTCACTCAGTACTATTTACCAAGACTTAGTTTCAGATCCGAGTCAATATTCTTAGCTTCATTTTAGAAGATTTCTCAATAGATCGTCTCTGAATATCATTTGCATTGGCAGTCTTCTGTATTTCATTAATATTTAAAGTTGATTATAGCTGGAGAGAAAATAATCTCCCACGTTGTTGGAAGAAGCACAAGCAAGTTTCTGTGCTCAGTGCCAAGATGCAACCATAAATAAGGAGGAAAAAGCTGAAATTTCTCCCTGTGGATTCAATAGTAAAATCTATGCAGGGCCTTGATGTTCTTCTCAACCCTACCTCCGGCCACTCCCCACAACAAACCCTTTGTACCATGTACTACCCATGTGCACGTTGCCATGCTACATACAGATAGCATGCTTCTTGCCTGCCTCCAGGTCTCTACGCATGTTTTTGCATTGGCCTAAAATGCTCTTCTCATGTTTCTTTGCCTGATACTGATATTGTGTACTTCTCTGTATATTTTTAAAGAAATTCTTTTTTGATAAAATGAGAAATTCAGTACAGTGTTAATGCTTCCCTTATTAAGTTCCATGAATTAAGTGCAGCATGTCCAAATGCTTCAAATCCGTGAGGACGCAGTTATTTAGGCGTATTTTAACAGAATTTTAAATGAATGCTTAATAAGTATCACATATTCTAATTCAACCATATTCACTAGAAAATGTGGCCTCCAGGTCCTGTCCACTGAGAAATTGAACGTGGCAGCAGAAGAAAATTAAATTTTCATTTTCTAAGAGATACTCTTCAATTATGAAATAGTTTAGCTTGCTTGCTCATATTAATGCCTGACACTAAACTAGGCACAGTTGATTACCATGTATCCATTACTCCAGAAGTTCTACGAACTCTCCCTCTGCCTGGTTAGTGCATAGAGAGAAAGGCTAAATAGCTAGATAACATGAATCTGGTTTCCCTTTTGAAGAAATTGACTGTTTTCAAATACTGATGTGTAGGTAATAATCAATAGGAAACGATCCACCCCTCCCATTTGATAGTATTAGGATACGCTAAATGTTCGATGAGGGTAATGATGTTTATGACCTCACTTTAGCAAGGGTAAAAATGTGTTATGAGCCATTTCCCAGGTTTACTCAAGTGTCTATCTTAAAATGTTTGTATAATTTTATTCACATGGAGATATTACTCTGAAACGGCAACTTTGCATTTCTATAATTTGACCACATTCTTGTCCTGCTCCACAGGTGCTTTTACTTTCTATTATATTAGATTTTATGCATATAGGTTTGAAATGCCTTTTTTAAAAGGTATAGGGTATATCGAGGGGGGAGAAGGGGCAACTACTTTTGTATTTTTATTAGTTTTCCCCCTGAATGATAAGTCCTACAGGAGTCAGATGCTGAATTGAAACTGTATTTTTATACAAAATATAAAACTCTATTCAGGAGAGGGTAAAATTGCTATACCTATGTGATATCACAAATCCAGTGAAATACCAAAAGGTTAGTGCACAGTCATACATTTCTAAGATTTAAATGAGATGACCAGATATTCTTCCAATTTACTCATGGTAGCAAAAACATTTTGGCTAATATAGTAAAAAATATATGTAAGATATCTAAAAAGCATTTTAGAATAATGCCTAGCACAGAGTAAGCATCATGTAATTATTATCTGTTATCACTATTATTATTTATTTTCAGTGTACATTTTAAGTCCTAGTATTCACCTTGTGTTAATCCATGGGTAGCTTTATATATACTTTTCTAACAGTAAGATTTTTTTTAAAAACCTTGTTCTGATGAACATTACCCTCTTCATTGTATAAGGTGCAAGACGATTGTTCTAAAGTGAATATCAAATAACTTAATACTTGGAATGTAGAGGTACCTGGCTGCCATATCTTTCCACTCTGACTTTTGTAGGCTCAGATTTATCATTTGTGATCAGAGTGCTAGAAATCAATGGATATAAAGTGGTTTTCTATTTTGTAAGCAGAGACCATCCTGTTAGTTTGAAATGATTGTCTTAGAAATTAAGCACTTTAGTTTCATGTTTATAAAAGAAAACTAATACATAAGCCGTCCGATTTTGTTCTTTGACATGAGTGCTTTTTATTAGGTTTTTCTACAGAAGGTGTCTTGATTAGTTTCTTAATTGCTTACAAGTTTTATAAACCTCCTTATATGTAATATATATTTATTCTTTTCTAACACTTGCTCTCCACACCTGAGTCTCTGATGCTTCTGCCCTCTACATACCTCTTCAACTTACTCAGAAAGTTGCAAATGCACGATTACATTATTAAAATAGGCATGCTTTTTTGGGTTTAAAAAAGCTGTGTTGTGGCTTTTTATTTTTAAGTTCAGTGGGCGAAATGTAAAATCTACCTATAGTTTGTTTGTTTTTAAATAGCCATTGTTAGAATTATAGTTAGTGGTGGGGCACTTTGCGGTCAGACAGACCTTAGCTCATATCCTCATTCTACCACCTACTAGGTGTGTGACTAGGGCAAGTTGCTTAGCTTGTCTGAACTTTGGTTTGTTCTTCTGTAGAATAGAGATAATAGTACATAATCTCATAGGATTCTGTGATGTTATCATAGGATGATTAAAGAGATACCGTATGTGAAAGAACTTGCATAGTGTCTGGGACATTGTGAGCCCTCAGGTATGGGAGATGATAATGATTATTTTATGAATATTAGTCTATAGTAAGAGGAAAGAGATAGTAAATGCATAAGAGCTATTTCTCGGTAGTTTGATAAGGAAACAAAGACGAGAAATGGATAGTGGAAATTATTCACATCCTGTCTTCAACTTTGAACAAACATGCTCATGGTCACCTAGATTGTTTTCACTTCAATGTATGTGTATTGTTCTATACCAGACACTATAGATATTGAAATAAAAAAGATACTAGATTTGACTAATTTACATCTAAAGCAGCAGAGATGAAATAGCTATTTAATCAAATTACTCCACCACTACTAAAGTGCAAATATACACCTTAACATCTATAGTAATGTGAATGTTATACGTCACTGCAATGTCGTAAGTGCTATCAACACAATCTGCCCTTTATTACATGCCTCCTACATGTTGGCACCATCCTAAGACTTCTAGGAACCTTTGGGGCACTTGGATAGCTTAGTTGATGGAGCATGGAACTCTTGATCTCATGGTTCTTAAGTTCGAGCCCCATGTTGGATGTAGAGATTACTTAAAAATAAAATCTTTTTTTTTTTTTAAAGACTTCTGGAGGGGCACCTGGGTGGCTCAGTGGGTTAAATGTCTGCCTTCGGCCTAGGTCATGATCTCCAGGTCCTGGGATTGAGCCCTGCATCTGGCTCTCTGTTCAGGAGGGAGCCTGTTTCTCCCTCTCCCTCTGCCTGCCACTCTCACTTCCTCTCTGTCAAATAAATAAGTAAAATCTTAAAAAAAAAAAAAAGGACTTCTACAAACTTTACTCAATCCCCGCAACAATACTGTGAGGTAGGTATTATTAATGTCACTTCCTACATGCCAAATCCAAGGCTCAGAAATTAAGGAACTTGTCCAAATTCAACCTGGCTAAATTACCATCCTCACCTGAAACAGTAAACCTCAGAAGTGTGAAACAAACCAGGTTGCTCTTAAGAAGTACAAAGCATCCTTACTGATCTCTTCCTTCACTTTCCTATTTCAGGTAGATCAGGACATACAGAATACGACCTGGATCCATGCCCCTGCTCTGCCATTTATTAGCCATATGACCTTGGTCAAGTTATCTCATCTTTCTCCTCCTTGGTGTCTTCTTCTGTTAACTGAGGATAATAATAATACCTACCTCCAAGGATTTTAGTGATATTTGAACTAATCTGTTACACTCTTGGAATAGTTTTTGGTATAGAGTAATCTCCATATAAGTGACAATCAATCAATCAATAATAAATGTAACACACACACGCAAAGCACCTTAATCAAGCCATTGAATGTATTCTTTGAGACATTCCATACTTCCCTACTCATCCCCCTTTTCTACTTTCACAACCAACATCTGCTTTTTGTAGGAAACAAAAGAAACAGTGCTAAGTCCAAGTTAAAGTGTAGGATATGGATAAAATTCAGGACTTGGTTTAATATGTTTGCTATACATTTATTTCTCTATTTGTCATATTTTCCATAAACATGAACTTGCTAAAACTATTTCCCCCGATTATTCCTCTTGATGTCTGAGTGTTGTTTATAGCAACCATTCCCTTGTCATTCTTAAAACCAGACATCAGTAATCATGCTAATGTGATGTTTTGTGACTGTGACAAACTTAGCTTTTTTAAAGATACAGCCCATTGCCTAAAAACTTACATTTATGATCTTTATTGATCAAGAAGCAACATCTTAGGAGAAAAGGAAATGTTTACTTCTAGTTGTTCTCACTTTTTATGAAAAAGTAATAACCTTTGCTTAAAAAAAAAAACAACAACTGCATTTGTGTGTCAATGCAGCCATGTTTGCTCCATGGTTTTCACTAGAAAGATGGGGGATACAATTCACTGGTTTGGGAGAGACTCTATATTAGGACCAATCAGACTCTCTGTGGAAACCATTTTTAAAAATTAATATTCTGTTCATGACCACTGTACTTATTTTCATTTCAGTTTTAAGTAATGTTTTATTTCTTCTTGCAAATGCGATGCACATTTATGTATAATTCATAAAGCCCATTAGCACAAAAAAAATACAAATTTGTTATTCTTTTGCTTAAAAAAGAATCTCTAATATAATTGTAAAACTGTACAGTTTTTAATATGTAATATTTAATTCACTTTCGTTGATTAACATCTTTTCTGTGATGCTACCTGGAAAACAGGCTTAGGTCCTGGAGGTTAATATAACCAGGAAGATATATCTTTTTAACATGGTAGCTTTTATGTTTCCTTCCTCTGAGTGTATGGAGTTGAAATGTAAGATGTATCTGTTATACAGCAATTGGATACAATGTTGGCTCTCCCTTTCCACAGGGAGCTGAGCAAGGATGCTCTGAAAAGAATGAATGTAAATGTTTGATTAGCCATTGACAGCTTAAAAAAATCCAATATGTTACTAGGTCACACGATTTTGAAGGCTACTCATTTACATGTTTTATATTCTTGACCTCAAAACACTTATTCTACCATATATATCACAGTTTTGTGTCCACATCAAATAGTTTTCCTACTTAATACTTTAATACTGTTCTGATACATTATTCTTTTTGCTGTCTCCTCTTTTTATAAGCACAATCAAATACTAGCAGTCAAAAGCCAGTTTTAGCATAATTTATCATTAAAATCAACATATCCAACATTTTTTATTCTTGTCCCAGGTAACAGGATGCTGTAACTAAATGCTTTCCCCCCTCTGTGTTCTCCAGGTTCACAGTGGAACAGGAAATTGATTTAAAAGATGTTTTGAAGGCTCTTGGAATAACTGAAGTTTTCATCAAAAATGCAAATTTGACAGCTTTGTCTGGTAGGAAATAAACACCAGTTTTTTAAAAATGTTATTATTTCATGAAAGATTTTAAAAATGATGATGTTCTCAGCACCTTAAAGATTTAAGGGTCAAAATTGTTCCAGGGGGTGGGGGAGATTGTAGAGGCTGCTTTTAGGCAAAAGGCTTGAGCAATAGAAACTTGATCAAGGCAGAAGAGCCCACAGTGACCCCCTGGCTGAACGTAGACACACACAGTCAGAGTACCCGTAGGCCCTACCTAACCAATGGGCTACTTGCAACCCCGTGCAGTTACCAGAAAAGGAAAAATTCCATTTGTCATCATATCTCTTCACCTTCCCCCTTTAAAAACAGCCTCCACCCACTGGCCTCCTGGCAGACAGCCTCTCCTCTGCTGTCCTGCCCGCTGTTCCCTTATGGTGTATTCACTAAACTTCTAGCTCCTTTTAAAAAATTAAATAAATAAAAATTTTTAAAGAATGATGATGTCGAACCCTCTATTTACTATGGAGTTCTGAGGTAAAATAAAGTTATCATTTGCCAGATAAATATAACAAATATATTTACCTTCTATACACAAAGCTATAAATAACAGTCATAACATTAAGTTTATATTATTCTGGTCCACATCTTATCTTCAACAGTAGATATTCTCCAGAAGACCTGTCTTATACATCTTTAAATTCCCCATCCTATCTGACACAATGCCTTGTAGATAATCAATAAACATGTTGATTTAATACCTCAATATGTCCAGTTACAGTAAATTATATAGGAAAGAAAGAAGGAAGAGAGGATAAATGCATGCCTGCTGTGAGAACCACACTTTTTAAAAGAATACCTAGTGAGATTATGTAAAGATTATTTGAAGTCTTCAATAAGAAAAGAGTGGTTTTGAAGAAGTAGCTTCAAAATATAGCCGGCATGTTGGATGTTGAGTGATTTCTTTTAAAAATCCCAAGGCGAGGGGAAACTAGTTGAATTATTGGATTCAGATGTCCTCATTTGTTCAGGGTAAAAATCATTAACATAGTAGCAACATTAAGTACTTAGAACATGTAAAATCCTTTTGGAAATATTTTAAGCAGCTAATCCCAAGACATTTATCATTGAAATAAGGTAACTGTGAGTTTAAGACTTAGCTTATATAATGATGTTCTATCATTTCTATAGAATATGGAAAATAAAACAATTTTCTGATGATATCAAAATAAAAAAGAACCCAATGTGTAAGTCCTCTTTATATGCAATTTATTGGCCCTGACGCTCCAACCAGAGAGCTGAGGCATAGAAGTTTCCTGAGCAGTTCATGTGTTACAGGAGAGAATTTAATTTTCCTCTCCTGGAGTAAGAGCCTATAGAAAATCAAGCTGCCCCAATAATAGCTTCTAAACCTGGAGTATGAGGACCCATGGATTGAATTCAGTCAAGTGGATGCTCTACCCTGAAATTGCATGTAAGTGTGGACTCACGTGCACGTGTGCATGCACACACACAGAAAAAAGAGAGTGGAGATAGGTTCATAGCTTTCAGGAAGCTCCCAAGGAGTTTATAATCACAAAAGGCCTTGCCCTCCCAGATTTAGAATTGGACAGATTGTTTTCCAAGCAGCACTCAGCGATGAGATGATGTTGATGTATTTGATACTACAACTTTTACCCCTTAATTAGAGAACTCACATCTCAAAACACTAGTAGAGTTTTTCTAAATGTCTGCTATATAAATGTTCCTGTCCACCAGAGAAATGCAAATTTTGCTCGAGTAAAGGAAAACCTTTACTTGGCTCACATCCAAGCTCCTAGGGCTCTGATCTTTTTAGCGGGGTTGTCAAGGAGGTAGAACTGGTGGAGGTTCAAAAGCTCATGGGTACTTTTGTGCTTGAGTCAGAAATATATTTGTGGCTCAAGCATAGTATAATTTAAAGTTCTTATGTTCCCTTCCTCAGGAATTGAGAGAATCTGTCTACCATACTGGCCAAATTCCAACTGGATAATTACATTCCACTTTCTTACCGTGGCTCTATTTTCTGTTTTATTAGCGATTCCTCACTGTTTCACCCAAACATCTCGGCAGTTATTTCCCCCGCACAGAGTATCTGCAGCTTTTCAGTCTTCAGAGAGTTGTGCTGCAGTGGCAAATCAATTACTGTGGTCAGTGTAGCTTAAAATTTTTGACGTATCTGGGAGGTTTATAATGTAATATTTAATTGCCTTTAGTATGTCCAGAGACAATAGAGAATAAATATGTATTATGAATGCAGATGGTTGGAAATTTGAAATAACACTCAGGTATTTCAGGGTTCATATAGTCCATGTGTGAAGTCTCTGTTCGTTTGACCAAACCAGTCAGAATTGAATCCTTCTCAGAGTTCACAGCTGCATTCCCAGGGCCTGGCACCTGGCTGACACCTAGTTGGCACACAGTCGATGTCCACTGAAGGAGCAAAGGAGGGAGGGAAGGAGACAAGAGGTTTCTTCGCGACCACCTTCTATATTACATTTCTTGGAACACTGAACTCCTTAAAACATTAGTAAGAAATCCAGGATTGGCCATCCTCAACCACCACCCAATTCAAGTCTTCAGGATAACTTGATGAAAGATCTAAAGTCAGCTTCTCAAGCTTTCAGTGGAAACTCTTTCATTCTTAACTCCCTGGTTTTGCCAAGACCTTGGTAGCCTCAGCATGTCCGCCCACCCCAAACAATACTTCCTTTTTCTCCTTCTCCCTCCCTGTCTCTCTCCCCTTCTCTCAATCTCTCTCTCTCACACACATGCATGCACATACACATTAATTTATGAATCATTCATTCAAAAACTACCTAGTGACACAAGTATAAAACTTCCCTCTCTGCTTTCACTAGATTTGATAGTATTTATTCCCTGCATCATTCATTTGGGCACCATATGCTCTGCCTTCCATGGTTGGTGTCCTTTTCACAGTCTAGGTTTCTGCCTCTCCAAATGATGTGAAAACCCCACTGATTAAAGTGTCTATATGCTTAGTAACCCCTACAAGTACCCAGGAAAGTTACTAGCATGTATTTGATTATTACTTTCTACCTTAATGAATTTCATGGGGAGAATTTCATGGTGTTTAAGATACACATTCATCACATTCAATGCCATGTCTCTTCTTTTCATTTAATAACTCTTCATGAGTCAGTTGGTGTGAGCACAGGACCAGGTCATAAAAATGAAGACATGACTAAGATATCATATCTGCTGTAAAGAAGGACACAGACTTGTGGGGAGAAAGACATAGACAGTTGGATTTAATACGAAGAAGCATGACAGAAATGCCTTATTGGAGCGGTGTGTCCAGGACACACCAGGACAATTGTGTCCTCCAGGGAACATCTGGCAATAGCTGGAGACCTTTTGGGTTGTCACGACTGGGGAGAGGTACTGATATGTATCTGGTAAAGGCTGGGGGTGCGTCTACATATGCCTAATGCACAGGACACAGCCCACAACAAAGAACAATCCAGCCCCAAATGTCAATAGTGATGAATCAAGAAACCCCACACTACGGAAAGCATTGTGGAGGCAGAGAGGGAAAAGAAAGTCAGCAGGCAGAATGGGAGCTTATTCGTTCAAAAGATGGAGGGGGAGAATATAAGTATGCAGTTAAGCTTTCAAATGCATTGAACATTTTTGAATAATGTCTTAGAAAATGATAGCAATGGTTGCCTCTAGAATACAGAACAGAGGCTCCCAAATGAGAGAGGAGATTTTGTTTCATCTATCGCTGTGCACTGTTGGGGATTTTGCCTTCGGTATGTATTACTTCTTCAGTTAAAACTCTTACTTGAAAACTGGGAAAAACCTTAAAAAATTGCACTTAGAATTTGTAAATTCAAAAGCACCCAGGAAACAATTCAGTACTATTGTGACAGTACTCATTCCTAAATTATGCAATGAAATTTTATCTTTCTTTAAAAATAGCAAATATATGTTAGCAGTGGAAAAACAATCCTGCTCCACATTTTCTTGCTTCTGGAAAAATTGAGTGACTTGAGAGTCCTTTGCTAAGACCTCTTGAATCCACTCTTTCATTCTGTATCCCACGGCATCCACCTTTATTTCAGACTCTCATTACTGCTGCCCCTGACGATTTCGATAGCCCCCTAAACGGTTTCCAATCTCTTTTCCATCTAATCCGTCTTCTCTACCACTGCCAAGATTAATCACCTTAAAACCCGCTCTCAGGTCCTCCCAGTTCCTGTTCAAAGCCTCCCTTCAGTCTGCTGTGCCCTGCCCACTGCTCTGCAGGGCATTCAGACCTCAGCTCCCTCCGCCTTAACGCCGGCTGATTCCTTGCACACAGCTTTTGCTGCGCCTCACGTCTCCCCAGGGCCCCAGTTTTATAAAATCTCTCCCACCCAAAACATCTCCTGAATGGATCTTCAGCTCAGACATCCCCAATTTCATCAAGCCACATGATTACACCAACCAGAAGTAATAGCTCCTTCGTAAATTCTACGGCATTCTGTACTTCTGCTTATGCTGCATATCACATCTGATTTCACATTATCATTATTTATGCATCGGATATCTTTTGCCAGAATTTAAACCTCTCCAAGATTGATCCCTATGTGTGTTCAGGGAGCACACAGCTCTTTTCTGCCTCGTACTCACTGAATGAAGAAATGAATAAGATGAGATGCTCTGTATTTATTGTGCTTATTTTTTTTCATCTCAATTTGATGTCCGTGGCTTTTGTCGTGAAATTCCGTTAACATAAAACATAGTCAGACTCATACAGTAAACATGGAATCTAGAGACTGCTGAGAGTCATTTTCTTCTCAGGCTCGATGTAAAAGGCTCATCTAGTTGCAGAGAGGCTCCTGTTATAGAGTAGGGATGTTTTTGTAATGGAAATGAATGACTGTCAGCATTTGGGTTAATAGATAATCCTCTTGGAAGGTGGAAAGGGAAGGAGAAAGAGACAACTAAATCCTTCAGCACAAAGTACAAGCTTTAATAAAGGAGCCAGTAAAATAAAGGAATTAAGAAGACACAGCAAAAGCCACATTCAGGTCGGACTCAAGTGCTTAGATTTATGCCAGACTGACTCTTCCATCCTGCCCTGTTTGTTCGGCTCCTCCTTGCACCCGTAAGTCAGAGGACTGTGTTTCTCTTCCAGAGCCCCACCTGCACTTCCCCTCTCCTTTCTTGCCTGGGCTATTGTAACAGCTAACAAACTTGATGGTCCTGCCCCTAGCCGTTTCCTCATCTGATTCACGCTTTACAGGTCCTGCACAGATATCTTCTAAAATCAAAGCAGATGTGCCCTGTTACTTCTGGATGGAGCCCAGGCTCTCCAGCCTCATAGTCCAAGCTCTTAAAATCGGGTGTATCCCTTGCCCTCCCCCCCTCCTTATGATGTAAGCAGGTTCCAATAGGACCTTCAAGTCCTTGCTGCTGCTTGTCTCACTTGACAAGTATAATCCTTTGCTTGGAATGCGCTTGCGTGATTCTCTGACTTTCCCTTTTCTGCTTATCCTTCAAGAACCAGCCCAAATGGCACCGCCTCCAAGAAGCTTTCCCTGATATCTCTCCCTTTCAAATGGTTTACTTTCCCTCATCTGGGCTATTGTGGTGCAAAGTGCTATCACAGGTTCTACCTTTTCCTTAGATTGTTTGTTCACATACCTGTCTCTGATCTCAGAGCTCCTCAGTAGCAAGGGCTGTGTCATAGATGACTTCTGTCCTCAGAGCCCAGCATGGTGTGGAGACTGGGACAGATGCTGGGGGGGGGGTGCGTGCGGTTGGAAGTGGTGCTGGGCCCGCCTCGCTCCAAGTGTGGAGGCTTCTCTCAAACCCCTGGCCCTCCTCACTCTCCTCGCTCCAGCCATACAGGCCTTCTTTTGGGTCCTTGAACACACCTGGCTTGTATCTGCCTCTACACTAGCTTTTCCCTCTGCTGGAAACTACCTTCAGGTGTTCCCATGGCAGGCTCCTTTGTATTCCTTAGGTCCCAGCCAAGTTGACCTTCTCAGATATGTCTTTCCCAACACCTCAGGTCAAGAAGGTCCTCTTCCCTGCCCTCATCACCAGCCAACACATCACCTCATCTTGCTTCTCAGTAACACTGACCAGACCCTGAAATTGTGGCCATTGCTCAATTTGTATTTTTATTGTCATTGTTATTTAATTTCTGCTTTCCTCCTCTTAGGAAGGAACTGTTTAGTTCACCAGAGTAAATCCAGTGTGTATCAATGATGTCTGGCACATGAGAGGTGCTTCGTACCTGAATAATGAATGAATGAATGCATGAATGAATCAGTAGTCTATAACAACATTTCTCCAGAAAACCAACCAACCAACCAACCAAACAAGATTCCTACCTTGAAGGAGCTCAAATTGTACAAACCTTTCTAAAGTTCATGGGTGGGGCTGAAGCTAAAAATATTTCAGCAACTCAAGTACAGAGACGCTTTTGGTATTCTCGGGTTCTGTTATGGAACTCTCTTCATTTTGTTATTTTAAGCATGTCCTTGGTGACGCAGAAATCTATTTCGATGGGCTGTGTTCAGGAACAGTGCCGCGAGGAAGCGGTGGCACGCACTGGTATGATGGCCGCCCCGCCACGTCGTCTTCATCACACATACCCCGAGCCTTTGGTGCCCGCACAATATCTCAGACGAACAGAGAGCTTGATAAATATTTGCTCAGTGACTGAATGAACGCCTTAGTATTTTGCCCTGCTTTCTTCAGAAGAGCTTGAATTATTGCCCAGCTCTTCTCTGGGAAACCTAGGGTTTGCTGGCCCCGTTCCCATCGTATCCTTTGTGAAAAGCCGGCTCCTCACTGCCCAGAGGAAAGTTACTTGGCAGCAATGTCTGCTGTGGCCAGAAGAGAAAAGACTGCTTGGGGCCAGCGTATGGATTTTTTTTTTTTTTTTTTTTGCCTGTAGTTTTGTCTTTGATTTATTTATTTTCTTTTTTAGAGAACAATGAACTTTTCTCTAATTGATAAGACAGGCTCATCAGTGTAAATCTCCTTCACCCCCTCCCATTCTGGTCCATCAAATATGGTGCTTCCTTGGTACCCAGCAGTGTGCACAGAATTGCAGGGAGGGGATAAATTGGATGAGCACATCCACACCCTTAAGGAGTAGGTGTGTGTGCTCGCGGGAAGGACGGCCTTGATCGGCACATCATTACATCAGGATGAGCAACTTTGTAGGACAAGCATAGGAAGCTTGCGCTGTATGCCACGATTGGGCGGCCGCAGACCCATTCTCGTTGAAACCACTTTCAGCTTACATTTGAATGTGACTGCTTGAAGTTTGTCCCCAGAGAGAAAGGTTTCGTTTTCTTTTTCTCCCCCTCAGGATTTGTGATGTGATTTCTTTGTCGCATTTTCTCCTACTGGTGTATCTAAAGGGATGGCGGTTTTCTATAACTTGAGAGTCCTCAGGTCTCACTTACATCTGCAGATGTTTGCTGTCTGTCGTGCAGCAGTCCATCACCCCTGGGAGTTGGAACATTGGATTCAGTCTTTGTGCTGCTGTCTTTGACATATAGATGATGCCGCCGGCCTGCTGGATCCCATCCCCTAGCTCTTCTACTCAATTGGATTTTTAAGTCTTTTAGCCTGTGCATGGTCTTTGTGTTCTTTCCCTCCCTAGTGCTGTTGTCCATCCATTTTCCTAGAGCGTCTACTTTGGATTAGTGTCATATGTTTTATTTATTACAAGAATACACTTTATAGCCACACCTGTGAACAGAATTGGGGTCATGGTGCCCTTAGAGGGACAACGGTCTTACAATAGGAAATAGCTAGTCCCTTTCATTGAACAATTACTAAGTTCCTGTTTATTCTAGGTGAAATGCTGGGAACTTGCACATGACCACGAAACTCTCTTTTAGTTCAGTTATTAGGGCCACCAAATGCTAGAAGCCAGGCACACGACGGGCAGTGGCACAGTCCTTGCCTTCAGGAATTTGACAGTCCAGGGAGAGAGATAGATGCAGTATGGGAATCAGAGCCTGGGTTCAGTAGGAAAGAGTGGTCCATTCTGCTTGGTGGAGAACAGTAATCCAAAGAGAGCAGAAAAGGCCTGCTAGGCCTCGAAGCTGAGCTGCAGAAATAGATTGGGTATCTGACTGTACAGGGTTGAGGGAGTTTGTGGGGAAGCAAAGACACAGAAGTGAGCGAGGGTGGTATGTTTAGGGGACTGCAGTTCAAGTAGCCTGGAACCCAGGGTGTGGGATGAAGCACGCTAAATGAGTGACGCGTGCGCAACCTCTCGGAGACCCTCACGCTGCACCCGAGGTCTGTGGGTACGCAGTATACAGAAGGCAAGGTGGGAGGCAGAGCCAGCACAAGTGGGAGACAGGGTTTTAAGTAGGGTTGTAGTGGCATAAACTGGCTTGTGTCTGATGAGATCACCCCAGAGGAAGGCTTGGTGTGAAATGGAGGCAGTTACAGCAGTTCTCAACTGCTGTCATTACACACTGTGACGTCCCTTGAAAACTCATTTTAAAAACGTATTTGCATACATTGCTGGGTTTAACTTTCTGATTAAAAAAACAAAACAAAACTTTTATCTCTACATTAATAGGTGAGCTTGGCCTATGATTTTCTTTTCTTAGATGGCCCTGGTTCAATTTTAGTATCAAGGTAAGATTATCCATAGATGACTTAGATTGCTTTTATTCTCTTTTTAGAGTTGAAAACAGATTTATAACAGAAAACCCTATCTTTTCCTTGAAGGATTGGTTAAATCACCTAGAAAATCATCTAGGCTTGGATTTTTTTTTTTTTAAAGACAGGGGGAGGAGGGGAGGGCCAGAGGGAGAGAGAGAGAGAGAGAGAGAGAGAGAATCCCAAGCAGGCTCCAGGTCCAGTGCAGAGCCCAACGCAGGGCTTGATCTCACAACCATGAGATCATGACCTAAACTGAAATCCAGTCAGACGCTTAAACCACTGAGCCACCAGGTGTCCCTAGGCTCACATTCTTTAATTTTGAGGAGGGAAGAAGTTTTCTCTACTAATTCAGCTACTTTAATGGTTACTGGATTACTCAGATATTCTATTTTTTCTTCATTCAATTTTATAATTTATACATTTCTATAAAATTGTCTGATTGATGGCAAATGTCTTTATTTTCAAAATTATCTGCATAAAGAAGCACAAGAATCTTTTGGGGAGATGGAAATATTCTGTATCTTATTTGTGGATGTGGTTCAAAACTTACCGGGGGCTCCTGGGTGGCTCAGTCGGTTAAGCGTCTGCCTTCAGCTCGGGTCACGATCCAAGGGTCCTGGGATCAAGTCCCACACTGGGCTCCCTGCTCAGCGGGGAGCCTGCTTCTCCCTCTGCTTTGCCACTCGGCCTGCTTGTGAGCTTGCTCTCCCTCTCTCTGACAAATAAATAAATACTATCTTTAAAAAAACGCAAAAACTTACCAAATTGTGGTGTGGCTTGTAAGATATATTTTGCTGTCCTCTATTGTAATTCTTATACTGTAAATACATGCAGTTTACAATAAATAGGTCACACCTCATAAGCTGGTTCACATACATCTGCAGGAAATGATACAAAGTATTTTTTGTGATTTTAAAAAATTCTCTCTGTATCTTTAGACATGTTCTCTTTTGTCTTCATATTGTTTATTTGGGTGGTCTCTTCTTCCTGAACCTTGTTAAAGGTTTGTCCATTTCATAATCTTCTAAATAACTAGCTCTGTGGGAAGAACCCTCAGCATCCTTGCTTTCTTGATCTCTCCGCCACGGTGCCTTGCACCCCTCCCCAACCTCTCACCATTTCGTGCGGGTCCATGAAGGCGTATAGGAGGTTAGATGACTGCAGAAGGGTACCTTTGTGGCAAAAGCCAGCATTGAAGGGATGAGATTCCTTCTTTCAAGGTGTCTAGTGCAGTCAACGGATCAGGCTCAGGAGCTAGGAGGCAGTTTCCTCTGCTCAAGTCGACATGGCTCAAGTATCATTCGGTGACTATGAGAACTCCCCTCAGAATAGGTAAAGAGGGCTTAGCTGGCAATGTGGATACTCATTACCCTTTAGGAAGTACATTCTGTCACTTTGGCATTCAGGGCCGTAATACTGGCTCTTGGTGCCTGACCCCACCTTCACTGGCAGACTGAACGAAATGGGTAGCAGGATATGAAAAATAATATAGCATCAGTTAACTACTAAATAGTTAATATATTTTTCTGTCTTGGAATTCATGTGTTTGTTTCACCAGCTAAATATATCTGACTAGTTACTTAATGCAATTTATATTGTTCTTTTTATTTGTTTTTTTTTTTTTTAAGATTTTATTTATTTATTCGACAGAGATAGAGACAGCCAGTGAGAGAGAGAACACAAGCAGGGGGAGTGGGAGAGGAAGAAGCAGGCTCATAGGAAGAGCCTGATGTGGGGCTCGATCCCATAATGCCGGGATCACGCCCTGAGCCGAAGGCAGACGCTTAACCGCTGTGCCACCCAGGCGCCCCTGTTCTTTTTATTTGTTGAAAAAAAAAACTAGTCTTCTGGATTTGAGGGAGCTAATTATACTTAATTGTTTAATGTAAAAGCTCTATTGCTTTTTATTTTTCTTCTAGTCATCAAATGCATTCTAGAAGAAAATATCATAATATGTGAGACAGACTCTTTCAAAATGCAATCCTTATATCTTAATACTAAATATAAGCTGAGAAAGTAATATCCCTATTAAAAGTGTATTCAGAGTTGCCACTCAGTAGTCTTGGGCTTATTCAAAATAAGCAGGTGCTGTGCAACAGATGTACCAAAAACATTGTTGAACACTATTCCCTATCAGTATAAGATAATTATGTGTTTTTGAAAACTTGAAAGAAAAATGTATGTTGTGGGTAGGACTTGGTTACTGACAAAGTCTTACTAAGTAACCTAATGGGAAATGCACTGTGCTTTTACTAAATGGTGCATCAGCCACAAGATTATCTTAAATTTGAATTCGACCTCCTGGAATGGAAAAAGGGGGTGGGGGTGGGGGCAGAAACTTGAGTAATCTTGTATCTTGCTTCCTTGTGCTATTTTTCTTTTTATGTATTTGAACCATCTTTTGTTCATTTTGTTTCAGTCTTGGGGACAAAAGTTGGAAGCCCAACACTGAAAGCTATTGCGTAGTTTGCTGTGGTTGCCCTAACAAAGTCCCCCAGACTGGGGGGTTTGAACAACAGATGTTTGTTTTCTCATGATTCTGGGGGCAGGACATCTGAGATCAAGATGTCTTCAGGCTTGGTATCTTCTCAGGCCTCTCTCCTTGGCTTGTAGATGTCTGTCTTCTCATAGTGTATTAACATTCTCCAGATAAACAGGACCAACAGGGTGTGTGTGTGCATTTATATAGAGAGATATATCTATATCTATACAGAGAAAGAGACAGACAGAGAGACTGAGAGATTTACTTTAAGGAACTGGCTTGCACACTTGTGAAATTTAAAATCTGCTGGGTGGGCTGGCAAGTTGGAGATTAAGGGAAGAGTCCAAAGGCAGTCAAATGGCACAATTCCTTTTTGCTTAGAAGTCAGTCTTTGCTCTAAAGCCTTCAGCTGGGGGTGCCTCAGTGGCTCAGTTGGGTAAGCTCCTGCCGTCAGCTCAGGTCATGATCCCAGGGTCCTGGGATCGCGCACAGAATGGCGCTCTCTACTCAGCGGGGAGTCTGCTACTCCCTCTCCCTCTGCCTGCCGCTCCCCCTGCGTGTGCTCTCTGTCTCTCTGTCAAATAAATAAATAAAATCTTAAAAAAATAAATAAAGCCTTCAGCTGATTGGATAAGGCCCCCCACATCACAAGGGCAATCTGCTTTACTCAAAGTCCACCAATGTAAATGTTAATCTCATCCAAAAAAAAACATCTTTGTGTAAAACATCCAGAATAATAGTTTGACCAAATATCTGGGCACAGATATCTTGGCCCAGCCAGGTTGACACATAAAATTAGCCATCAGACATGGTCTTCCCTCTCTATCTCTCTGTGTCTGAATTTCCTCTTCCTACAAAGACATCAGTTATATTGGAGTAGGGCCAGCCCTAATGACTTCATTTTAACCTAAGACTCTATCTCTAAATACATTCATAGTCGGAAGTCTTGGGGGCTAGAACTTCAACACATGAATTTTGAGAGAACACCATTCAGCCCATTACAGCCATTAATTTAAAAGTAAACATACATAGAAAGACAACTCGAAGGGAGAATGAGACCTCCTAATACTGAAAATATGTTATTTCCTCTGACTTTAGGATAAGGCATGTTTGTGAACCCTCAGATAAGCCAAATAACTGGAATGGAAAGTAACTTATTAATATTCACATTTCTACAATCCAGCAGTCAAATTTGTTTTTCTTTGCCAAGGCTATTTCTATTATCAGAGTAATTAGAGATTAGATTTTTAAAAACTTCTTACTCTGGTTATATCTGGATTTCACCTGTTTTCATTTTGTGCTTTAAAAATTTCAGATTAGAGTGCAACTTGTGAGATGTTTTTATCTTGAGTTATGAACTAATTTGAAGTTGCTATTAAAAACAGAGCCACATTTCTGCTTTCTCTGGCAATATAAGAAATAAACAATGGGAAAATTACCAATAAAAATGAAAGGAAACATTAACAAGAGAATATAAAATAAGGACAAATAGAAAACACATCTTCAAGGCTTCTCTGAAATCATAATATAATCTGACGACATTATCTCTTCTATTTTATATGAGTACCTTAAGTCCCTTGTATTTTCCAAAGCTGTTTGAATAAAGGGTAAAATGCTCCTCTATTTCTGATACTGAAGAAATTCTTCTTTTCTCTCTCTCTCTCTCTCTTTTTTAGATAACAAGGAGATTTTCCTTTCTAAAGCAATTCACAAGTCCTTCATCGAGGTTAATGAAGAAGGCTCGGAAGCTGCTGCAACCTCAGGTGCCAAGTTATAATTTTCTACAATCTTCTCACATTTTTTTGATTTGTATTTTTAAAACAATTTTGGCCGGGGTGAGATGAGGGTCATTTTTAGAACAAAGCTAAAAAACACTGACTCTGCTTTAACTCAGAAATCAAGCTAATGCTGAACGAGCTAGAATTTTCTAAATAGAATATGAAGCATGCACTTACCTCCAGTGCCCTGACACAGAGTAACTCCCACCCCTAATGAGAGGCAGGAGGACATTGGCGGCTCTGTGGGACAGATTTCCCCCATGTGCTGCCTGTTTAAATATTTTAAATATTTTCTTGTCGCCCATTTAAACATTCTTCTTCTTACCTAATTACTTGTGGAAACTAGTTTTTTGTTGTTTTTTTTTTTTAGATTTTATTTATTGGTCTGAGATAGAACACAAGTGGGGGAGAGGGGCAGAGGGAGAGGGAGAAGCAGACTCCCCGCTGAGCAGGGAGCCCAACCAGCTGGATTCCAGGACCCTGAGAGCCTAACCTCAGCTGAAGGCAGATGCTTAATGGACTGAGCCACCCAGGCGCCCCTGGAAACTAGTTCTTAATTTTGTCAAAAGTTTTAATTTTTTAAAAGCACACACATAAACAAGACATAATAGTTTTAAATAATTTTAACCGAATAATGCTGAAAAATAATTTTAAATAAATAATTCTAAAATTTTGACTCAAATCATGTGTTCAAACAAAATGTTAAATGTCCTTGATTATTTTGATTGTTCTGATTTCCCCAGTTAAATGAGAATGATTTTTTTCAATGACTTTTATTTATTTATTTATTTATTTATTTATTTATTTATTTGGATTTGTTTCAATCTCATGTTCAACTGCTATGTTCAAATTTTAGTAGGATTTTTCCTTTCTCTGGTAGAATGTAACCTATCATTTTTTAAAATTTCTGCATACATTTGTCCACTAAAAGAATATCACCAGTTAAAACAGTGTTTTTAGGAGGAAATAGAAACACAGTAGTCTTAGGCATCACGAAAGCTTAAAATCTTACATAATTTAATCTTGACCTTTTCCTGACAATGAATCACCCTGCAGCAACTATAAAATGATTATCCCATAATAAGCATCTCAGGGGAATTCAGTTTCCCAGCTGTAGGAAACATCATGCTTCTCTTACTGTGTATTTTCCCTTTAATCACTGCCATTCTGGCCACTTACTAAAAGCCTGGCTTGCTTGCTATGTAAAAATCCCCATTTTAGACAAAAGGAAATAATGATTTGGGAATATAAAGAAACTTGGTTTTTTGTTTGGGGTGTTTGTTAATTCTCCCCCTTTCCTTAGCTCAAAGGTCATTTTGGTAAAGCCATATGTATCTATGTGAAACTGAGAATAAAAATTTAGTAACAGGCAGAATATATTTTTCTAGTATTTTTGGCGGAATGGAGGTAGGAAACTGTGTGTGCATGTGTGTGTTTAAAGATCAAGTAGAAATGTTACCACCTTTACAATTTTTTCTCTCTTTAAGTCTCTAAAATTTTGTTTCCTGTAAATTGTTGCCTTTGCATTACAGTAGATGGTTTTAAAAGAAATCACTTGTTAGTCTTTGCACATGCACAGACATGTAATTACTTTCTCCCTGCACTGTAGGAATGATTGCCATTAGTAGGATGGCTGTGCTGTATCCTCAAGTTATTGTCGACCATCCGTTTTTCTTTCTTATCAGGAACAGGAGAACAGGTAAGTCTGTAAGGAGAACAGAAGTTTATTTATAGGCCGAAAAGAGATAATTTATTAAAATTGAGAGCATTTTTTCCATATTACTTATCAGATAATTTCTAATGTTCAAATTATTTTTTTAAAAAGAGAATTATTTATATTTTTAGAACACTGCTGATTGTCAGCAAGAAGGAAAGTAAATAGCCCCTTTTTTTTTCACACCCTGTTTTGTTCACTTCCGACCCAATGCAGGTACAGTCCTCTTCATGGGACGAGTCATGCATCCTGAAACAATGAACACCAGTGGACATGATTTTGAGGAACTCTAAATCATTTCATATGCAAAATAGTAACTAAACACGTTATGTTTGCAACTGGTATATTTAAGATTTGTGTTTTACAGTATATCTTATGATAATATTTAAAAGTAGTTCCAGAAAAAACAATGTATGTAAATTATACGCCAACTTGTCAAGGAATGTGATCAGTGTCATTGAGGTCATAGTCCTGTGCTGTCATTGTGTCTGTTGCGCTGGTATTTAAAATAAAAGTACATATTGATCATGTGAACAACTCTGTTTTCATTTCACAAATTGTAGTATAAGGATACTTCTAGGTAAGATTTGGAAATGGTGATGTTTGGGGACATCTTAAATCTTTCATAAAATCATGCAAAAGCAAAGCAGTGGAGTCCGTTGGCACTATTACACTCGCCGTAATAAGCAATAACAGGTCAGAGGAGGACAAGCACTCCCGCAAGCTTCTAATTGTTATTTCTCCGACGATGGTGTGTAGTGTAGAATAAAAGAATGTAAACTGAACATCTTCTGTAGGCTCCATGATAAAACCTGATAGAAAAGAACAGGACTATGCAAACCCCTAGATTGTGGCTCCAGCTTATTTACGAGGTCTTTAAAAACCCACTGGGCTTCAGCAGCCTGATGTAGATTAGAAACCTGGTGTATCACCATGTTTTGCGGCTGCAGGTAAAATCCAAATTACAACAAAGTTCCCAAAAGTCCCCAAATAAGCCATATGAGCAAATTAATAATAAAAATATGCCCTTTGATAGGTCACCAAAAAATTAACGAGAAAAACCATGCGAGGGCAGATACTGGAAACTGGCAGGTCAGGGGCTGAATGCTGCCCTCAGAAATGTTCTTGTTCTTGTTTGTCCCTGTGGAGGGTTTTTATGTTTTGAACTTGAATGTCTGTAATTAGGGTATCACAGTCCTGGTTTCTCCCATTGGTCACCTGATGGCACTTGGATGCATTTGTGTTTGGGACCCCTGGAGAGTTATAGTAAGTACTTTGCAGAATATAGTCGTCTTTTTTCCTAGTACAAGTAGTCAATTCCAGTGGGGGCACTGCCCACATCTGAAGGTCTCCAGTGAATGACTTGGTTATCCTTTGGCTGAGACAATGATATTCCTTGGGGCAAAGGGATGGGTGGGGAAGGAGCTAAGGGAAAATTATTTCATCAGGTTTCATGAATGGAACCAGGCCCATATGACACCACATTTTTGATTCTATGATTAAGGGTTGCAAAAAGTTTGAAACATTTTCAGAACTTAACAGAAACAATTTGCATGTGACTCTCCTGCGTGTTAGGTATTTTGCTATGATTTGGAGCTGTCAACAAGAACTGATATTATCACTAACTTTAATTCTGTTTAGGGGAATAATTGTTTGAGGAAACCAGGCTTGGCCCCATACCTACTGAATTCTAAACTCTGGGGAAAACCTTGAAAATCTATGTTTTTAACAAGTTCCCTTGGTGATTTTGTTACACACTAAATCTTAAATATCACAAAAATGAAGGATATGCGTGGAATGCTTACTTATATAGTAGTTGTTTAGATATAGTTAATTTATAGAAAATTAGACCAATCAATAAAGTACCCTAAAGTATCATAGCTTCTTAAACTTTAAGTGTAAGGGAGTAACCTGGGGATCTTATTAAAAATGCAGGCTTTTGTTTAGTAGGTCTGGGGTGAGACCTGAAATTCTGCATTTCTCACAAGCTCCCAGGTGATGTGATTGCTATTGGTACGTGGACTCAGGCTGGCATCAAAACTCCACATAATATAAGGTTTGCATGTTTGATACTTTTATATGTAGAAACAAAAGCTGTATACTATTCACACAACTTGGAGAGATTTAGAGGGTGGGGTAGTAGTCTACATTAAAAATGCAGTGCACTTACACAAAAAGAGAAAAAAATGGTTTTATTCTAAAGCTTCTTTTTTCATGTATGTACTGTGGAAAAATGCAGACTTCCTCTACCTATTAGAACACTTGAAATATATTCTTTAAAAATATAGAGACATTTATAGGCAATATGCACAAAAAATTTATGAATACCCAAGGACACAATGCTTAACACTGAATCTTTTACAGCTTATGTTTTCAGAAGACTTATAGTTTATTCATAAAGCCGAGATTGTTGTAGAACAGTGCTCTTGTTTTCATTTAGCATGTACACAGATTGGGCTAACTGGTGTTGGTTCAGTATTGATACTCGGAGTTTGTGATATTCTTTGTTACCATATCACTACTTGTTAAGCGTTACATATATTGCTATATCTGTATGTCCATCAGTCAACTAAATGAGTTACCTGTAAGGAAGAGTAAACATCATTAGACAAGCGTATGAATCTTATAATGCCCCAAGTGCAATTTTTATTAGCTGATAGAAGAGTAAACTCCACCATTCAGAATGTTTACCTTAAAATATTTCAATACAATTTAGATACCCCTTAAATGAAAATGGATTCTGCCTTGTTATTAACATGTCTGTGGAGTGCGTAAAAATAGAATACTTGATAGTACCAGCTTTTTCCTATTGTTGGACTTTATAATTTCTTTAACATCTTCTATTCTGTTAAAAAGGTAACATTTCATAGCTCAGCTCCATTTCCCATAAAAAGTGTAGTTGATCACACACATTGTACACAGCTTACGGAAATTTCTTTCTCTTTGAATATATATTTTGGGAAGAAATCAACAATTATATATCTTTTGCTTCTATTTTAAATCTTTCCAGCTTTATTGAGGTATAATTGACAAAATTGTATATATTTCAAGTGTACAATGAGATTTCATATACACATACAGTGTGAAATGATTACCACAAACTGATAAACACATCCATGATCTCACGTATCTTACCTTTGCATGTGTGTGTGTGGTGAGAAGACTCACTCTCTTAGCAAATTTTAAGCATACAATATAGTATTCTTAACTACAATCACCATGCTGTACCTTAGAAGCCCAGAACTTTTTCCTCTTATAACTTGTTCATCTTTGGCCAATGTCTCTCCGTTTCCCCCACCCCCTAGCCCCTGGCAACAGCCAGTCTACTCTATTTCTCTGAGTTCTACCTTTTTTTTTTTTTTTTTTAAGATTCCACATTATGAATGAGATCATACAATCTTTGTCTTTCTTTATTTGGCTTATTTCACTCGGCCATAGTGTCCTGCAGATTCATCTATGTTGTTGCAAATGGCAGGATTTCCTTCTTTTTCATGGCTGCATAATATTCTTTTGTATATTTGTGTATATATGTATATGTACATATATTACAAAGGAATAGTTATATTACATTTTTTATCATACATCAATGGACACTTAGGTTGTTTTTATATCTTGGCTATTATGAATAATGCTTCAATAAACATGGGAATACAGATGTTTCTTCAAGATACTGATTCTGTTTCCTTTGGAAATATTTTAGATATTAACCCTTTATGTGTGTATTGCATGTATTTTCTCCCATTCTGTAGGTTGCCTTTTCATTTTGTTGATGATTTCCTTTGCTATGTTAAAGCTTTTTAATTTGATGGAGTCGCACATGTCATTTTTGCTTTTGCTGCCTTTGTTTTTGGTGTCACAGCCAAAAAATTATTGCCAAGACCCATGTCAAGGAGCTCCTTCCCTGTGCTTTCTTCTAAGAGTGCAAACATGGAGAATATGATACTTAGCCCAGCCTCTTTGTTTCATGTCTGCCAACAAAGTTATTCTTGAAGGAATGTTGAAGCCTCGACATGCACATAAAAATAGCTTATGGGAAAAAAATCTGTGTCTCGTGAAGACAAGGCGAGAGATTTCCATAGAAGAATCAGTTTGTTTGTATTTTATTAATTACTGTGGTCCAAAGTGTAAGAGAGACTTTAACATTAATCAGCTCGGAGTTAAAGGCGCATCCTGTTCATGTCGGTTCTGATTTTGGTGAGACAGAGATCCATATATTTGTGAAAAAGATGTTTAATTAATGAAAATAAAACCAATGCAAATAAAATACATACTGTCCTTTGTCCAAATACATTCTTTATTATATATTAAGTATAGATGAAATTTTCCTCTATTTGAAAATTGCAGTTTTTGTTTAACTGGGGAGAAATAAAGTGGTTATGTGTGACATATGGCATGTTCCAGAAAATGTTTCTTCAGTCATCAAGCTTCCAGCTGATGTAGCAGTTTTTTTCCTCTTCCTCAAATAAGAGACAATGTTTCATCTCTCTCATTTTCTGAAAGTTTTGTGATAATTCAGGGATACATAAATCTGACATTTGTTCACACAATTGCTCTTTGCTCTGTCTGTTATTCAAAGAAAATTGCTGATGGAGAGATTATCTTTTTCTGTATGATTGAGTGACCCCCCTCTTCTGGTGTTTTCTGCTTAAATATTTATAACCAGATAGCTATGGAAAAAACACAGGCTGTGATATGGGAGAGAACCAAGTTTAAACATCAGATCTGCCACTTACTACATATCTGTCCTTGGAAAAAGTTGTATAATCTATACTTTCAAATAATAACATCTACTTCATAGGGTTGTATTAAAGATTAAATGATATAATATGCATGAGGAATATAGTAAGTATTTGATACATATTAATCACTCATGGAAGGCTCACTATTAGCATTAACAATCTCATATTGCAGATCTTCTAAGCCATATAATTTCTCACACTTTAACACTTATGAAAATGGAGTAATTGATAGTGTCTCACTATGGCTGGTAAAGGTGGCAGCAGTGACATAGAAGGCGTCGTTTGTGCATATAGTAATCTTGTTGCATGACGATCGTCTAACTGAAATCCCTTGGCTTTTCAGTCAGAACTCTTTGAGAACAAATCATAATGACTATTTGAGGAAGCATCGTAAATCCTGGTTATTGTCTAAAAACCTTTCATTGATTTTTTTCTGTAAGATAGTGCCAGCTTCAAAATTTGTAGAATAGTTGTCGATAGCTTAGAAAAAAGTTCTAGAGACAGAAATTGCAGTCTGGGCATGGCTGTGTCACCAATGCTCTTAGGGGCACAGAGGACAACGGTGTGGGCAAACACAGACATCAAGCACTGCACGGAAAGTGACTTGGATCTGGACTCTGTGTTTTAGAAACATTGTATTTTGCTTTACTTTGCATTGTATTTTGCATATTTTCATTTAAAAATGTATGTAACTATGACACATAATAAAATTTATTTAAATAAGTCTAAAGACATACTTAATGTTTTGAATGAATTTAAAATAAATGTGTATTCTACTCAACGTGCCACAGTTTAACTGAGTGACCTTTTTTTTCTTTCTTAGTAGTACATAAAATGAAGGAGTATCTTACAATTTATGTCTTGAATTGGATGAAATAGTACATTATTCACATCAACACTTGTGAAGGAATCACATTTATTAAAGTACATAGCAAGTGGAAATGTTGTCACCTATAATTTCCAAAAGATTGCCTTTATCAGCCATTAGAAGGGTTATTTAGAAGTTCAAATTCAGAAAGAGAGGAGGGAGTAAGTGAGGGAGGAAGGCAAGAAGTGGTAAAGCAAATATTCACAAGCTACCTGCAAATGATACCTGCTTTCAGCAAAATGACTCTAATACCAGGGTAAGCTTGGTCATTAAAAAAATATCTGAAAGAAGATTTTTTCTGTTCTTCATCACATAGAGGTGAACATTAGTAACCAAAACATGTCTATGTTATGAGGGCAGGGGAAAGATTTGGGAATGTTGAGTCCAGTTTGTCTTTAAAAAAAATTACATCTCTTAATGGAGCTTAATTACATTCTCTCTTTACATACTGTACATTCTCATTAGAGGCAGTCCAGGAGGAGGCTGACCACAATCAGATTTAAACTGCAGAGGTTTCATTTTGCCCTGCAAAAATTTTTTCACTTTCAATAAAAATCTTTTCTCCAATAAGATTCTTTTAATTAGCTGGTCTAACCATCCACAAAAGCTATGATCACACAACACTTCCTTAGCTGCAGACTTTTAATTTTTAATTTCATTGTCTTTACATGGATTACACTGAAGCCAATTTCTAGGGTGTTTCCTATGTCATAATGATGCCAGTGGAAGAAAGTTTTTTTTTTTTAAGATTTTATTTATTTATTTATTTATTTATTTATTTATTTATTTGAGAGAGAGAGAGAGATAGTGACAGATAGTGACAGAAATAACAAAAGAGAACACAAGAGGGGAGGAGAGGGAGAAGTATGCTCCCACTCAGCACGGAGTCCTATGTGGGGCTCGATCCCAAGACCCTGGAATCATGACCCAAGCTGAAGGCAGATGCTTAATAAACTGAGTCACCCAGGTGCCCCACTGGTGGAAGAAAGTTTAAAATAAATGCTAGATCTTGATCTTTTAAATAAAATATCTTTCCAATTGAAATTATTCAAAAATATTCACTTGAACTAAATGAAGTGAAATGTATTTTGCTCATTTGGCTTCTACTTCAAATAGTGGTTTCTGAATTTTTTCACCAGTATAAATTACATTCATAGTGCTAAAATTCTTTAGCAAGAACTTAAGTGTTACAGATTTACCTGAGCAAGATTTAAAAGGGAAAAGGATATGCCACAAGATGTCACTGTAATCCTAATAAATGGGTAAGGGTAATAATCGCTTTTATTTCAACTTTAAAGAAGTTAGGTGAAAAACCCTCACAATAGACACAACACAGTTGCTAACATTACAGTCTATCTTTTCAGATCTACACATAACTATAAAAAGTGCACCCTGGAGTGAATCCCTGGCATTAAATGGCAACTCTCATAGAATAGACGAAGAATCTTCCTCTCTTAAAAAAAAAAAAATCATCTTCATTTCATGACACAATTCCATCTAGCGTATTTCTGATTCAAATTTGAAGTGGAATAATACTTTGGACTTTTTGGAAATAAAAACTCCAGGTTAAAGATCTAGTAGAAGCTCATTAGACCCATTCTATGTTGTCTTGGATTTATGAAAGTTTCCACTGCCAGCCAAGATGGAGATAAAATTGTGAGAAAAACACAGTTTGGGCTATGTAAAAAAAATTAAAAAAATAATTGAAAAAAAAAAGAGGAAAAGACAAATCCTGCTTGGTAATGTACTTGAGACACAAATAGTAAATGAACTACCCATTCTTGTTAATTTCCCCATTGACAGTCTTTTTCTGATGCCTGTCCTATAGTCAGAGCACACAGATGAAAGGGGCATCTATAAACCTATTTCAACCATATTGACAAAATCATGGGGGAAAAGTGTTTAGTTGGATATTTCAAGATCGCTTTTACCATTACTTGTAGAGAAAAATCACATATTATTTATGAAAGGAAGCTCTTCCATGTCTCTGAATGTGTAAAATAATGTCATATTCAGAGTCCTTAGGTGATAGTTACAAGGGACTGATTGCCTGGCATACATGGATTTGGAGGCAATTTTTTAAAATTTGTCCTTTACTTTGTAAAAAAAAAAAAAAAGAAAGAAAAAAGAATGTCTCCACGAAAACATTTCAAAAAGGAAATCTTTATAACTAGGTATGTAAAAGCCTTTGCTACTATAAATTTGGTGATCAGTTTTCCTTTTACTAAAATTTTTCCATATGTATTCACTTAAGAATTGCTAATTTATTATGCATTAAAGATACAAAGATAATTAGACACAGAGCCAACAGACTCTTATAGCCCTTGAAACCTAGCTGAAGAAGGCAACCGTATTAGCTGATGATATTAGGATAGAAGATCATATTGGGTGCACCTGGGGCACAGAGGACATGATGAATTCTTCAGGACATAGGCTGAAGAGGTCTAGTTCTATATAAATTCCAAAGAGGAGGAAACAAAGATCTTCAGGTGGTTATTTTTTCACTTGATAGGCTGATATATTTTCTCTGTCCTAAAAGAAAACCTGACAAAATGCATGATTTCAGTTTTCTTTTCAGTTTGATAAATTTACTTAACTAATCAAATCAACCATTTTCTAATTTGCATGATGTTGTTAACATGAAAGAAATGTAAGAAATTATTTACTTGAAGATAGAAAACATTTCTAAAGAGGTGTTCTCTAAAGGAATGCTCCTGTGGCTGCATAATCATATTGAATTCTATGCTTGTTTGCTTTTGCACATAACTTACTGCCAAAAAAAAAAAAAAAAGGTGCTTACCCAGTGCTTATTCACTGGTCTGTGAGAAAGGAAGAGATTTAACAAATCACTCTGATGGTTAAGAAAGATACAGTAAAGCCTATGAGTTTATCTTGTCAGCTAGAAGTTCTCTCCCCATTTGTAAAGCATTTTTAGATTCCCCCCCCGCCATGTAGTTTCTAGAGTTAGGAAAATGGCTTCTCACCTATGATAGGGCACAGTTAGAACTATCTATGGGAAACCTCAGTACAGGCATCGATGGCCCTGCTGTTTACTTCCAAGTAAGGGAGATTACTGCTGGCACAGAAAGAATTTTTATGGCCAGGACTTGGACATCTAAGCTTTTACTGGGCACTGACCTGGCTGGGAATGGACAGGACCAAGTTTACATCCTAAGGCTCCTCCAGCCTTGGGTAGATCCCCATCTATGAATATCACTAGGACCACCACCCCTTGGACAACTTCTGCAAGGGACGTATGGAATACTGTACCCAACCACCCACATCTGGTTTTGTTTATATCCTTGCACAGCTTCTTTGCTATCTGGAGCACAAACTCACATACTGGCAACTCAAACTAGGTTCAAGTCATTCTTACCCACCCTGCAACTCCAACCAGCTTCTTTGGTCTGGCCCAACACTTGCTATGGCCTCTTCTTAAAGTAAAAGTTCCAGCTACTGTCAAACAGGAGACATTTGCTTCAGAGAAGTGGATTTTTAAATTTTTTTAAAGGATTTTATTTATTTTGGAGAGAGAAAGAGCACAAGCAAGGGCAGAGGAAGGCAGAGAGAGAATCAGGCTCCCCACTGAGCAGGGAGCCGATGTGGTGCTCGATCTCAGAATCCTGAGATCATGACCTGAGCTGAAGGCAGCCACTTAACCAACTGAGCCACCCAGGTGCCCCAGAGAATTGGATTTTTTAAAATGTAAAAGCAATTACAGAGTTGAGTTGTTTGGGTGGCGCAGTCAGTTGCACAGCCAACTCTTGGTTTTAACTCGAGTCATGATCTCAGCGTTGTGGGATCAAGCCCCATGTGGGGCTCCATGCTCAGCATGGAGTCTGCTTGAGACTCTCTTTCCCTGTTCTTCTGTGCCTCCCCCACCTCTCTAAAATAAAATAAATCTTTGAAAAAACCAATTTTGTAAGTACATTATAATATATATATAAAATGGGCAGAGAACGTGAATATATTTTTCCAAAGAAGGTAGACAAATGGCCAATAGGTCATAAAAAGGTACTCAACGTCATCAATCATCAGGGAAATGCAAATCAAACCCACAATGAAATATCATCTTATACCAGTTGGAATGACTTTCAGAAAAAAGACAAGAAATAACAAGTGTTGGCAAGGATGTAGAGGAAAGGGAACCCATGTACACTGTTGGTCGGAATTGAAATTGGTGCAGCTATTATGGAAAAAAGTATGGAGAGTCCTCCAAAAATTAAAAATAGAACTACCATATGATCCAGCAATCCCACTTCTCAATATATATCCAAAAAAAATAAAATCACTATCTCAAAGAGCTATCTGCACCTGCATGTCCATTGCAGCATTATTTACAATGGCCAAGACATGGAAACAAACTAAAGGTCCACCATGGATGAATGGATAAGGAAGATGTGATATATAGACACAATGGAATGCTATGTAGCCATAAAAAAAGAAGGAAAGTTTTCCATTTGCAATAACATGGATGGACCTTAAAGGCACCACGCTAAGTGAGATAAGTCAGAGAAAGACTAATACTGAATGATCTCATAATGTGGAATCTAGAAAAACTGAACTTACAGAAGCAGAGAATGGATTGGTGGTTGCCAGAGGCCAGGGGTGGTGAGTGGGGGAAATGGGTGAAGGTGGTCCAAATCCAAATGTACAAACAAGCAAATAAAAACAAACCTAACAGTTGGAAGGAAGGGAGAAAAAAAAAGAAGCCTTTCACCACTAGTTCCTTTTCCTCTTGGGCACACAGCATATTCCACCTTACCCTGCAGCTGGGTGCGACCAAGTAACTAAATTCTGGCTAAAGGTATGTGAGTGGACATATGTGTGTCATTTTATTATCCTCTACCTCTTTCTCTCCCCTCACCTGTTGGCTGGATGTAGAATGTCTGGAGAGGGGCTCAGGCTCCAGGAGCTAGAAGAACTCCAGGAGGGAAGGAGCCTGGTTTCCTGTGTTGCCACTTGCAGAAAAGGTGTCCAAAAGAGCCATTTAACCAGTACATGAGCAACCACTACAACTTGCATAGTTAAGTAGCAAAAGTCGAGTCTGTTCATTATGGCAGTTAGCCTACTGTGGCCTCTCTGAGCATACCCACGACCAATTTCTTCTCATAAGTATGCTGTATCCCTTTTCAGTTTTTTCCACTTCTTTCTCTTGACATTTACTGAAATAATACTCTGCAATACACTTATCGTAGGTAACAATTGGTTCCCAATAGCAGACACATTTATTCTAAATTAATGTTTGATCTTTGTGAGGTTGCATTCACCAAACACGGTTAAATAATGCAGGACCTTACTCTCAGAGGGATTTTCAAATGCTGGCCCCTTCATCAGCCCCCTTGCACAGGCCCAGTGGGTCAACTATGAGGTATTGATTAGATTTTTGCCACTTCTCTGCTTCTGACTGTAAGAGCGAAAGACTTGAAGCAGCCTTTTGTTTCCTGGACCAGTCTGCCCCAGGACATTGCATTTTTCTTCCATGATTGTCTCCTTCTGAGGAGCTCAGAATGCACTGAAAAAGGGATCTGACTGCTGGATCGCCTCCCACCCCCTCAGGCTGAGGCAGCTGGGACTATTGACTACCTTTAACCTCATCTCTCCTGCCAGGTCTGATCCACTAAGAGAAGCAGCCAGGCAGTATAATAGGCTATCCTATTAATGAATGCTTATTTATTTATTAATTCATTCACTATTGATTGAGCACCTATCAGGCTCTGTGGGGGCACAGAGAAGCAAGTGAGCTTGGCTCGGCCCCAAGCCTCAAGAGAGCTTTCACTGTCGTAGAAAGAGCCGGGAGAGAGACAGACATGGACATAGACAGTTAGGATCCTGTGCAAGGTATGTGATAGAGGGAAGCTCACGGTGGATATTTGTCAGAATTAATTGAGCTGTGCAAATGTCAGGTTTGTGCATTTTGTTGCAAGTAACATAATACATTCGAAAAAGTACTGTTTCAAAAGAGCCTATTAAAGCATTTTTTAAAAATAACATCTGTGATTAGCCTCCCCCTTCCTCTCCTGCAAGGAACACTTCCTTTAGATTTGTTTTCATACTGCATTTATTTAAATATATTTACCTGTTATTTCTGATGTTTAGTTTGGGACTTTATTTTCCCTTGAAAATCAAGATGTTTACTGATCCTTTATAAACTAACCTACTTTGGGGGTATTTATGGCATTCTCATTTCACAGGCATCACACAAATTAAAACAGTGCTAAAATACTTTGAAAATATAACAGGCTATGGAAGCTCTAAATGATAACAGAGCAGATGAGGGAAAACTTGCAAGCAATTTAGCAGTTTTGTGTGCACTTTCCCCCAGAGAGACAAACTGAGTCAACGCTATCAATATACGAAATCAGCTCTGAGAATAAATTTCAAAATCAAAACAGAACAGAACAGATAAAACTCTGAAACCCAAAATGTCAAGCAAAAATAAATAAATAAATAAAAGCAATTGTCTAAAATAAAACTATGTGCCCCAAATACTATAATGAGAAGGACATAAATAGAATTATTTTTAATGAGAGTATAGGAAAATAACAGGTCATCAAATATGATCTTTGAGATATATATTTTAAAACTGGTTTTCAAAAATATATAGTTCTATTTTTTAGGTGTTAAAATCCTGACACACTCAGTAAATACTATGAGCAACATATCAAATAATGATGTATTTTGTGTTATAAATGTGTATGTTTGCAAGGCAGACCTTAAATTTTTGGAAGTGGGAAGAAATATAATCAGCAACTGCTTCAGTGGTGACCAAGACCACTTTTAAAAAAAATTTTTTTTTATTATATTATGTTAGTCACCATACAGTACATCCCTGGTTTCTGATGTGAAGTTCGATGATTCATTAGTTGCGTATAACACCCAGTGCACCATGCAATACGTGCCCTTCTTACTACCCATCACTGGTCTATCCCATTCCCCCACCCCCCTCCCCTCTGAGGCCCTCAGTTTGTTTCTCAGAGTCCATCGTCTCTCATGTTTCATTCCCCCTTCGATTATCCCCTTTCTTTATCCCTTTCTTCCCCTACCGATCATCCTAGTTCTTATGTTCCATAGATGAGAGAAATCATATGATAATTCAAGACCACTTTTTATTTTACTATGTTAAATTAAAGAAGATATTGCTAGAATTTGACATAAGTCATAGATGGGCACTGCAAACACTATGGATAATTAACCTATGTACATCTCAGGAACAGAATTGTTATTTTTGTGTATTTGTACTTAAAGACCTCCCAGGATACATAGTTTACTCTAAGGCAATGGAGGTACAAATGGTTTCTGCTAGGAGCAACCCCTGGGCGCCCAACTACCATTTATTGACCTTTTTTTTTTTTTTTTAAAGATTTTATTTATTTATTTGACAGAGGGAGACAGCGAGAGAGGGAACACAAGCAGGGGGAGTGGGAGAGGAAGAAGCAGGCTCCCAGCAGAGGAGCCTGATGTGGGGCTCGATCCCAATACCCTGGGATCACGACCTGAGCCCCAGGACCCTGGGATCATGACCTGAGCCCAAGGCAGATGCTTAACGGCTGAGCCACCCAGGCGCCCCCATTTATTGCTCTTAAAGAGAACCTGGTTCAACCTTGTATTTCACAGTTGAGGAAGCAGAGACCGAAAGAGAATGTAGCTCTTGCCCCACATAGCCATCATGATCAACTTCAGCATCATCTTGAATTTACTGTGCCCTCTCTATGTGCTGGCCACTGAGCGGTACACACGTTGTACCGTGACATCCTCTTAACAATCCTAGATGCTAGGGACGCCTGGGTGGCTCAGTCAGTTAAGCGTCTGCCTTCAGCTCAGGTCATGATCCAAGGGTCCTGGGATCGAACCCTGCATTGGGCTCCCTGCTCAGCGGGGAGTCTGCTTCTCCTTCTCCCTCTGCTGCTCCCCCTGCTTGTGCTCTCTCGGCATCTGTCTCTCTCTGTCAAACAAACAAATAAATAAATATCTCAAAAAAACCCAATCCTAGATGTTATTTTCACCCCTATTTATGAACGAGCAAACGAATGTTCGAAGCAGCTGGACGCCATGCTCAGGGGCACACAGTTACAAATGTAAGTCCTGGGGGCTCCTTCTTCAGAGCCGCATTCTCAACCAGTGCACCAAACTGCTTATTGGTTGTGGTGTCATGGTTAGAACCCAGGGCTTAGGACGACCAAGCAGTCAGTACAGTTATGACACTATTTGTCAAAACATCTTAGGCACCCAAAGCTATTATGGAGCAAACGAACAAGTGAAAGTTAAACTCACAAAATATAATGTTATGTCTTGTAGCGAATTTTCATCAATCCATTTGAAAGAGTGGTTCCATCCACACAGTTAGTTTAACATGCTTTATTCCCTTTCAAAATCCCCTCTTCATTTTAATCACTATTTTAACAGAAAATGAAAGATACTTCAGAGAGGGTAAGTGTGCATGAACTGCCACGAATTGTGACCTGAGATGTGGCTAAGATATATGAGTGTATATTGAAGAAAATAAGAATAAATGTAAACAACAAAGAAATAACGACAAAATTGAAACTATTCATTTTTTAAAGAATTAATATAACATCAACTTTTTGAAATTTCTAATAAAATGATGGCCTATAAAGTATATAGTGATATGTATATATACATACCTATATTTCCCTAAGGGAGGGTTGGTTTTTATGTCAATGTACTGTCATCTGATACTCCTTTATTAGAGCTTTAACGTGCTCTAGCAGGTATCGAATAAAAAGACCTGCAAGGCAGACAAGAATCCATTTTAATCTACCATAATCAGATGTTTCCGATTTCTAGGAAAATACAAATTTAAAGTATATATTCTGCCCACACTCCTTATTACAAAACACACTCCTTATTTCCACATTTTGACACCAACATGCCCTGTCCCGGGCTTTCTTTTCAAGCCAAAAATCAATATATTCAATATCAATTTATTCAATAAATACCAGATGTATGTTTGCCTGGGAAACTTCTATAACAGAGTTTAAAAAGAAAAATCTTAAACACATAGTATTGAGCTAAATATATGTATATAGTATGATACCATTTCTTTTTTTTTCCCCTTTCTTATCCTAGTCTTTTTATTTGTTAAACAGTAATCTTTAACAATAAAAGCAGAAGAAAAGCAACACACAAAAGCAGGGGATTTGCATAGTGGGTGGGAAATGATTGCTAGCCTTGGCAAGCCAGAAAAGTCCCTGTTTTGTTCTGTGGGACGGGAGTCTACAACATGGTGTTCTCATCTTTCTTCTCCCCCACAAAGGTCTTAAACAGCTTAGAGGGGAGGCTGAATACGATGACTGGTCCTAATTTTTGCTATTCAATCATTTTTCTTGATCTTGTTTTCTGACTCTGTACATTTTAGAATGTTCAGTGGATTTGTAATGAACTTCCAAGATGAATGGAAATTTCTTGCTTATTGTTTGCCTGAACTCTTGGCTTATGCTCATCTTAATAAATAAAAAATGTGCTCCAAAAACGCTCACAAGTGCAACTTCTAAAACTCCTTTAAGGATCATCTTTGCCAGTGGTTCCATAGTGTGGGCCATCATGTAACCAACAGGCAGGTGAGTGGGTGGGAAGGGAGAACTGTTATGCTGTTTACAATGCAGTACCTGAGGCGCTTACGTTTGATACCCATTTCTATAAAATTTTAAGCCATATATAACAATACCATATAGTACTAAATGGATGTACATAGTAAAAATATGAAAACCTGTGTGGATTGATAAACAACAAATTTAGGATAGTGGAGATGGAGAGAAAAGACTAGAAATGAGATCAAAGAAGGGCATCCAAGGGAGGAAGACATCCAATCTATCTGTAGTACAGACCAATAATTAACCTCTAGGCAGAACTTAGCGGTAACTCTAGGGTCCCAATGCCAACAGGCTTTTGCCCAATGTCAGAAAGTGCTTGTTTCTTATCTTTTAATTTTTTCAAGTTTTTTAAGGTAGGAAAGTAACTCCTGACCTTCTTGTTTCCTTGTGATTTGAAGTGCAAATCTTATTTAATTCTGAAAAAATAGCAAAAAGAGGAGGGAAGGAAGAGAAGAGAAGAAGAAAAGAGAAGAGGAGAGGAGAGGAGAGGAGAGGAGAGGAGAGGAGAGGAGAAGAGAAGAGAAGAGAAGAGAAGAGAAGGGAAAGAAGAGAAGAGAAAGAAGAGAAGAGAAGAGAAATCTCTGAAATTGACATAGTAAAATGTTATTAAGACCTGGCACTTTGACTTTCCAGTTCTGAGATGTTTATTATATTATCCTTTATACTCTTCTGTGTATTTGAACTATGCCACAATTTAAAAAAGTAAATTACTGAAAATAGAAATAAGAGAACACTTAAAAAATTCTGACAAGCCAAAAGGAGAGAAGACATTTCCGTTATTCCACCACCATAATTCTACCATCCAGAAATAGCTGCTTCTACATTTTGGTGTGTATTCTATGGTGGGAAACGGGATAATACTTTTTGTTACCATTTAAAACAATTATATTGTAAATATATTGTCAGAATATTAAATATTCATTCTTACATCTTTCCTGAATGACATTTCATTGTATTTCTGTAAAATGTTTTATTTAATCAATCCTCCCTTCCGGGAAATACAGGCTGTTTCAATTTTCATAATTTTAAGTAATGTTTTAATGAATGTTCTTCTACATGTATTTTCTATACCTAACCATGATAATTTCCTTAAGATATAGTTTTATAATAGTTTCTGGGCCAAAACTATACACAGTTTTTTAGGTTTAAAGCGTATTTTGAAATTGCTTTCCAAAAAGATACGATGTCATATCGACATAATATGAGAATGCCCGTGTTCTCAGAGTAGAATTTATTATTTTATAAACCTTTAATAGTTACATAAAATTGAATTTCACTTTTTTATTTTTGGAAATTTCCTTTTCATACCTTTGCCTATATCTTAGCCAGACATTTATCTTTTTTCTTACAGTTCTATAAGATTTTTATATTAATTTATTCACCTTTTTTCATACATTGTGAATATTTTCCCTATGTTGTGTTTTGCCTTTCCTTTTAGAGTGTTTTTAATGTCTTGAAATGTATAAGTTAAATCTATCAATATTTCCCTTTATGTTTTCTGCTTATATGTATAGTCATTTATATAATCTTAAGCATTTCTGTTTCACTTTCTATTTGGATATTCACCACATATGGAGTTTATTTTAGTATATTTGAACATATGGTGCTAGGAATCTTATTCTATTTTATTATAGATTATTACAAATAGTTGATCAACTGTCTCAAAGGCATTCATTGACTAGTCAGACTTAACTTGCTAGCTTCACTTTTTTTCAATACTTAATTCTCATTTATCGTGTTAGTGAATTTTCAATTCTCTTGCTATAGGCAAATAAAATATTATTTTTTCACAAAAAGATGTATTTCTAGTACATTTTTGAAAGAACTTTAAGTTTTCCTACAGTTAACATTGTGTTTAAGTTTTTAATGCAATTGATATAACTTGAACTATTGCTTTTTCTTATTTTCACTGCTCTTGGAATTCTAGTCCACTCATGCCTAGAGAAGACCAAAAATGAGGCATGATCTATTTTTTTTTAATTTTTTTTATTATATTATGTTAGTCACCATACAGTACATCCCTGGTTTCTGATGTAAAGTTCGATGATTCATTAGTTGCGTATAACACCCAGCTCACCACAATACATGCCCTCCTTACTACCCATCACAAGTCTATCCCATTCCCCCACCCTCCTCCCCTCTGAAGCCCTCAGTTTGTTTCTCAGAGTGAGGCATGATCTATTGATTCCTGACATTTAGAATCATTATAATCAAACTGAAAATTCCAGGAAATTGAATTTATAATCACAATAGTTAAATATATCAAGCACAAAGACAATACTAACTCTTCATTGGCTAAAATGTTAATAACAGGAAACTGCAAAGTTAGGATATATTATCCTCGATTAAACTACTGTGTGTTATCACCCAACTGATTGAAATCTCAGTTTTACACCTCTATATTTTGTTCCTTCTTTGGGTCAGTGGAAAGGATGAAAATTCAAAGGACATGACCCAAACTTTCTTATTTTTATCCTGTTCTCACCTGTGGACAATGAGTACTTGCATTTTTTAATATTTTCGCTTCTCCAATTACATGAAATTCTAGAGTTATCACCATGGAAGAGGGGATGTACATATGGTATTCCTTCATTGGACATACCTCCCTGAGCTTTAAGATCTACAACTTTTGCATTTTTTAATTAATTGAGCTATAAACACACGTACAGTTTAATTGCGATAGAAATTTGTGGATGACGTGGCTGAATCGTCATGTTTCAAAGAACATGTTTCAGCCCTTTTCTTTCTAGGTCTCCAGAAAACTCAATGACATTTTTGCGTTATAGGAATTTTAATACACATAAATATAGAGAGAATAGGAACAATGGACAACCATATGTCCATCACTGAATTTTAGTAATCATCAACATTTTGCTGTTTTTGTCTCAGTAGCCTTTGATATGACGACATCACCCTCCTTTTCTCCTGATAACACACTATCCTAGTTTGCATAGTTGCCTCTTATCCCTCTGGCAGCTCCTTCTCAATCTTTCCTCTTTTCTGTAAACTATCAGTTTCCCTGTGAACCCAACCACTCCCATGGCTCCATTTACCACATAGGAGCAACTCCTACCTTCATATGCCCTGCTCAGATATCTTTTCCGGGGAACATTAAACTCAACACCACCAAATGTGAAGGCGTTATCCTTCATACTCTCCTCAGCACATCTCTTTGGTATCTCAAGAAATGATGTGTCCACCCAATTATTCACACCAGAAACAGAGATGTGATCCTTGATAATTTTCTCTTCTCTGAAAATTGCCAAATTTGTCAATTTCTTCTCCTAAACACTTTTCAAATATGTCTACTTCTTTCCATCTGCACTGTCAACATGGTGATCGGCAGTGTCTGATGAAATATAATGTAATCCACACATATACGTCACACATATAATTTTAAATTTCCTAGTAGCCACATTAAAAAATAAAAAGAAACAGATGAAGTTAAATTTAATAAGATGTTATTTGGTTCAATTTCTATCCCAAATATTGTCATTTAACACATAATCAATATAAAATATTATTAATAAGATATTCACATTCTTTTTTAAAAAATATTTTATTTATTTATTTGACAGAGAGAGAGAGACAGCCAGCAAGAGAGGGAACACAAGCAGGGGGAGTGGGAGAGGAAGAAGCAGGCTCCCAGTGGAGGAGCCTGATGCGGGGCTCGATCCCAGAATGCTGGGATCATGCCCTGAGCCGAAGGCAGATGCTTAATGACTGCACCACCCAGGCGCCCCTACGTTCTTTTTTCTTCTTACTAGGTCTTTGAAATCTGGTGTGTATTTGATACTTCTCAGCACATCATAATTTGGACAAACCACAGTTCAAGCCCTCAGTAGCCACATGTGGCTAGTGCTGACCACATTGGACAGGGCACCTTTAGTCATGATGTGTTAATGGGTTTCACACATGCCCACTTGGTTTCCTTTCAGTTCATTCTTCATTGGACACTCAGCATACTTTTTTTCAATGTAAATCTGTCTTATGATTGCAAGCTAAAATCCTTCAGTGACTTTCCATTTTTTCTTTTTAGCTGAAGTCTGAAACGCCCAACAAAACCTCTAACACCCTCTTTGATCTGACCACATTTGGTATCTCCAATCTGTGTAATGTACAAAGCTTCTTCCCATTCACAGCCTTTAAACAAGCTTGAAATATTTTCCTCCTATCATCCTTAATTCTAAGATGAAGTGCCACTTATTTACAGAAATCTTCCTTGACACCCCTTTCCTCTTGCTTCTCCCAGAGTAGGCTAGGATTCCAAATACATCGTCTCATTATGCACAGTAATTTTAGTTCATGGCAAAAATTATTTGTGTTATTATTCGTTCAACGTAGGCCTCCCATTTCAGACTAATAGTTACTCTTGTTCATCTTTCTATCTCCCCACCAAGAATAGTGCTTAGTACTGAATAAGTATAAGTTGAATGTATGAATTTGACCCTTTTAGCATTATTCATGTGAGAAAAAGCTGAGGTTACCAAGATGGGCTTAGATCAACCATGATTCACAACCCCGGGCTAGGGGAAGAACTCATTCCTTGAGCACAAAGGTACCTCAACCTTGAACAAAATTAATGTTCTGTGAACAAGAAAAAGGGGAAGAGGTGGCTACTGGGTAGCTACCAGTGCCGTCTACCAGAATTTCCAATTTATCATTGTGATAGACTGCTCACCTACTTTGGCTTACATCAGCCTGAGAAAAGCAAGGCAGAGCCATATGGAGATAAATTTGTGGATGGAGGAGTTTTGTTTTGTTTTTAACTATAAAAATAAAGAGGAAGAAACACACTGTATTAGTCAAGGTTCTGCAGAGAAACAGAACCAATAGGATATATATATAGATATATATATATATAAGAAGATTTATTATAGGAATTGGCTCACGGGATTATGGAGGCTGAGAAGTCCCACAGTCTGCTGTCTGCAAGCTGGAGAACCAGGAAAGCTGATATAATTCAGTTCGAGTCTGAAGCCCTGAGAATGAGGAGCTGCTATGTCCAAGGACAGGAGAAGGCGGACATCCCAGCTCGAGAACAGAGAGAATTTCCCCTTTCTCTGCTTTTTTTTCTGTTAGAGCCCTCAACACTGGCGAGGGGAGATTTCTTTACTCAGTCTACTGATGCAGATACTAATCCTTTTTGGAAATACCTTCACAGACGCGCCCAGAAACAATGTTTTACCAGCTATCTGGGCAGCCCTTTGTCCACTCAGGTTGACACGTAAAGTTGACCATCACATGCATTGTTGACCAACATTCACATTTTCCTGCATCATCACATTTGGTCCTCCCAATAATTCTGGACAACCTCATTAAGTCGCTGTTATTACTCACCATCATGCATAATTACAAAGGAGAAATCTCAAGTCAGAAATGTTCAGTGACTTGTCCACGGGTACTCAGAAATCACATGTAATGATTAGGAGAGGGACACAGGTGTTCTTATTCCCAAATCCAAACTCCTTTCCCTACACCAGGGTTTTTCAGTATGACCCTCACCTGGGAACATGTTAGGATAGCAAATTCTTGGGCCCCACTCCAGACCCAATGAATCAGAAACTCTGGGAGTCCAGCCTAGGAACCTGTGTTTAAGAAGGTTTCCAGGTAACTCTAATGCTCCGAAAGTATGAGAACCACTGCATTACACCCTACTACCACACTACTTTGCCCTAAGTTGGTCGATTTTTTTTCTAGTTGTTTTATGATTTGGCAGAAAAAGAAAAATCCTGCCTTTGTACTCAGGCACATCATAAGAAGTCAAAGTTGTCTCTACCCTACTTCCAGACTCAAAGGGCTCTTGAATTTAGGGATCCACCATTGGGCACCATTTTCAAGGTTACATTCTTGAATCAAATGAATGGTAGCCAGTTACTCCCTGTCTACAGCCTGAGTTGTATTTCTATGTGAGCAAGCCAAACAAGTGAGGGAAGTCCGCATCTCATAGAACTTATTTTCTTTTACTTAACAACAAATTACAGTGAACTCTCTCCTCTGCCAAAATGAAAGCCTTTGCCCTCTATTTCCCATATACTTCTGTGACCCAGCCTTTTTACCACAAAACCTGCAGTATTTCTCCTTAAGAAAACAAAAACCTAAAAACATTTCAGTGACTAATAATCATCTCTGACAAAGATGCCCTAATTCCAGCACAAGATAAATTAGTCTTCTGTGGGGCCTGGGTGGCACAGAGGTTAAGCACCTGCCTTCGGCTTAGGGCGTGATCCCGGCGTTATGGGATCGAGCCCCACATCAGGCTCCTCTGCTATGAGCCTGCTTCTTCCTCTCCCACTCCCCCTGCTTGTGTTCCTTCTCTCGCTAGCTGTCTATCGCTGTCAAATAAATAAATAAAATCTTAAAAAAAAAGATAAATTAGTCTTCTTCCAACTTTGCCCTTGTCTTTTGCTACATTATCAGTACTACAATGATTCTAACCCATAAATCAGGGGCTTATGCCCTGCAGACTGCCTATTCTCCGCATTTCTGGCATATTTGTGAGAATAAAAGAAATCGCCAACCCAAGGTCAATTTCAGTCCCATCTGATATATTGGCAAAGTCTGTCTCTCTCTCCCAGTTTTGGAGCCCTGGTGCTCTCTGTCTCGTTATGGTCTGCCTGACCACAATAGTTATCTACAGGCTTTTCCTGCTGCATAGTTTTCTCAAAGTTCTACGCTATCAGGCTTTACCATATTGTTTCCCCAATAGCATATCTTATACTTACAACCTATTAAAATATACCTCCACGCACAAAAAAAGCATTGAGCTGATTCTGAAGTCAGTTCAAACTTATATAGCTGATGACCTTGAGCAAGTGCTTACTTTTTCAGTTCAGTTGCTCATCTATGAGATGGGTATATGCAGTGGTTCTCACGTTCTAGGGTATATTAGAATTACCTGGAGAGTTTGTGAAAAGAAAAAAGTGGAGTGCTGGGCTTTTCACAGAGTTTCTGATTCAGTAGGTCTAGTGAAGGGCCTGAGAATTTGCATTTCTGATAAAGGTCACAGGTTATGCTGATGCTGCTTCTCTAGGGACCACACTTTGAGAACCACTGAAATAATGTTGTTAGGATGAGAAATACTATTTGTAAAGTGCCCAATTCAAAGTAACCACTTAATGAATGTTAGTCTCTTGTCCTCCCCTCTATTCCACATGTCCTCAAAGCAAAGGAAATAGACGATAAAAATGAATTAATGACATTGGATTTGAATGGAATTGGGCTAAGTGCAATTATGTCTGGGCAAAGCCTTTCTGGAAACAAACCAAAAGAGATATTTCTGTGAGAATAAAGTAAAGGAGGTATTTTAGGTAAATGAATCTTTAGAAGCTATTGATAAATATTGGCAAAGGCATCAGACAAAGGACACTTCTACACATCGTCATTAGAAAAATAACAATATATATAATGTTAGAGGACAATTTGGTAGTACCTACCTACATAAATTTTGAACCAACACTTCACTTCTAGAAAGATGTCCTTCAGAAATACGTACAGATGCACAGGAATATAGTGCAATATATTTGCATAGCAGCTCCTAAACTCATATATACAAGAAACGTAACTTCTTTTTTGCTGCAATGCAACTTGATTTATACTTCAAGCTCATTGTACCAGGTGGTAAAAATAAATCCCATTTATTTCTGGATTTGTTTCCTGACATTTTTCTGGAGTTGCAGCTGAGAAGCAGGGGGCATGAACAGGGTAGAGGCATCGGGGTATGCGGAGATAGTTGGTCTTATGTCATAATCCATCCACCTGTCATCTCCTGGTTTGGCCATCATTCTGTTGGTACTCGACAGATTTTATATACAGATTACTGCTACCTTATTGCATGATTTCCCCCTTGCAGTCCCATCCTGCCTGCTGCTTGTACTACCCACATACCATGTCAGGTGCTATGGAGGCTGAGACCCTCACTCTTTTGATGCCGCTTTCAGATGCTTGGGATCATGTTTCTGTGTCTTATAAATTCTGAGGTTGTCTAGGGCTCTAATCAAGTAATATCTTCTTATTCTAGTCCTATATATTGAGTAAATCAATAAAATTTAATGGCCAATTTTGAAAGTGTCACAGATTGCCATTTGAAACCTTGTATTACTTCAGTTTTTATCAAATACTGAAGAAAGGAAAATAACCATTTTGATGGTGAAAAATCTTGTTTTCAAGACAAGTCCCAGATGTAAGCCACTCCTTAATCAGTGACTCAGTGATTATAACTTAGCAACATGCAAGTCTGTGTTAGCTATATATAGCTCTATTTTTGTATGCATTGAAATGAGCCTCTTATGGTCAAAATAGTTTTGTATTTTCAAAATGATAGCAGCTGTTTATCCTTAATTTTGAGAATAATTTGGGGAGTTATGTACTTTACTTTTTACCCAAAAGACAGGAATGACTTCACTGTTTAGATACAGAAAGAAATATGTTAAATCGTTCAACCAATGCTGCTTGGAATAGACTTCTTTAAAGCATATTTTGATTGTGTAACTGTTCTGAACTAAACTTGGCTTGCAAAGTCTCTGGATGTTACATAACTTCTGAAAAATACACAAGTAAGAAAGAAAGACAGAATTAAATAAAAGACAATAAGGTTGAAGCATTTCAGCATACATTTTTCTAAGTAGCCATAAAGTGCCAGATGTTGTAATACAAAGATAGATAGAACACAGCTCCTGTCAATGACTCAGACTAGGTGGGGAGAAAATCAAGTAATAGAGACAGAATTCCATCAACCAATAAATACAAAGTACAAAGCCAGATGGCATAAATCCTATCTGAAGAAAGGCTTCACAGTGAAGGTAAAATTTAATCTGTGGAAGAGGGAAAGAAGCATATTCAAAAAGCAGGGACAGAATTTGCCAAGACAAAAAAATATCCTATTCAGTAGCTCCGTGTTAGGAGGAAGAATGTCTGATTTACCTACTATATCCTTAATGCCTAGAAAAGTGATTGATGCATAAGAGGTAATCAATATATACTTGTTGAATTAGTAAAAACATGACTTCGAGTAAAGATAAGTAGTTCCAGCTTGTTCTATCTGATTAAAGCACAGAAAGATAGTGGTTAACAGATGAGAGATGTTAGAAAGGTAGGTAAAGACCAAATGCCACAACTTGGATCTTTTAAGGAATTAGGATTTTGTCTTGGAGACAATGGGAAACCATTAATAACATTTGAGTAGGGCAGTGACATGGGTGAATATGTAATAGCATGTTGGGACTGGGGCTAAGTGCTTGGGAACAGGACTCATAGGTGAAGATGAGTGCAAAGTACCATAGCATATTATTTAAAGAACAGTCAATTATTCAGGCAACAGGCTTTACCTTGACCTCCACTGACCATCACCAGCCTTCCCCCAAACACATACAAGCAGCACTGGGAAAAATGAAAAGAGGGAGTGTAACCTTCTTGGTGATGAGGAATGTCCCTCTGTTGGCCAGGATGCCTGGGCAACCCAATAGCTTCTACTCCCTCCTTGAACCTCCATGCCCCTTTTCAGGAAGCCATGAGAATCAAAGTGGTCCTCTTCTTCTTTCCGAGGGCCACAGGACTTGGGGATGATGATCCTTCTCCCTCCCTTTGACTTTTCTTCATGGGCAAATTATAGAAGAGTCCATTTGGCTAAGCAAACTTTTGAGGCAAGCTTCTTGATTTCATACATTTCTAGACTAGAAGCAGAGTCCAGCCACCAGATTCCAGTTCAAGAGTCCCCTTCAGCGTATACCCAGCAAACTTTCCCAATGATTCATCATGCTCTCTGCTGCACTCTCATGCTCCACCAGAGTGGTCCCCAGATCCTGTAACTGATCAAGCATCCAACCAGGGATCAAAGTAAAATGCATCATTCCATCTCTTTCAAGGACCCTCAAACTCTTATTCCCAACGCTCAACCTCTAAACCTCATCACTTGACTTGTGGGGGTGGATGGACTGTGAACACAGGAAGGAGTTGGGGAAAGCTTCTGTCCATAGAGATTGTTCTCGGGAGTCATTGTTTGGTTGAATTTGGGATTGGAGGAGGAATAGTTCTCCCCCCTTTTAGCTTACAGGGTAATTTAGCCCAGTTTCTGGCTGTTCTCTTCGGAATGTGGTTCTAATTATCACTTCTTGTCCTTATCAATAGGTCCTAGAAGCCAATTTCAGGACAACAGGAAAAGTTTCACTCAACATTCAAAACTGGTTCCCAATAGGAATATAATGCAAGCCACATATGCAATCCTAAATTTTCCTAGTAGCCATATTAAAAAGAGAGAAAATGAAATAATAACAATTAATTTTATAATATACTTCAAACCAATGCATCCAAAATATATTTCAACACGTGATCAATACAAAAAATTATTATTGAGATAATTTTCATTCCTTTCTTCATACTGTCTTCAGAATCTAGTATGTAGGGGGCGCCTGGGTGGCGCGGCGGTTGGGCATCTGCCTTCGGCTCAGGGCGTGATCCCGGCGTTGTGGGATTGAGCCCCACATCAGGCTCCTCCGCTATGAGCCTGCTTCTTCCTCTCCCACTCCCCCTGCTTGTGTTCCCTCTCTCGCTGGCTGTCTCTATCTCTGTCAAGTAAGTGAATAAAATCTTTAAAAAAGAAAAGAATCTAGTATGTATTTTATAATTACAGAATATCTCAATTTGATCTAGACTCATTCCAAGTGCCCAGAAGTCATTTTAGACAAAGCGATTTATGTTATTATAGATTATCTTGTGACAAAAGCTAACAATGATTCTTTACAGTTGCATAGAATAAATCCAACTTCCTATTATACATATATTGTGGCTTAGACAATTGAGTGAAAGGGAAGATGCCCAAGGCAGGTCTCCTTCTTTCTCTACAGGCTTGGAAATACCACCTCTTATTATGTCCTTACTTCCTAAACCATTATTTAGAAACTCAGTTGTTTTAAAATATCTGAAAGCCTTTTGTATGTCTTCATTGGAAAAGTGTCTGTTCATATCTTCTGTCCATTTTTTTATTTGATTATTTGTTTCTTGGGTATTGAGCTTGAGAAGTTCTTTATAGATCTTGGATACCAGCCTTTTATCTGTAGTGTCATTTGCAAATATCTTCTCCCATTCGTGGGTTGCCTCTTTGTTTTGTTGACTGTTTCCTTTGCTGTGCAGAAGCTTTTTATCTTGATGAAGTCCCAAAAGTTCATTTTTGCTTTTGTTTCCCTTGCCTTTGGAGATGTGCCATGAAAGAAGGTGCTGTGGCCGATGTGGATGTCCCTCAAAAACTTAAAAATAGAGCTACCCTATGACCCAGCAATTGCACTACTGGGTATTTACCCCAAAGATACAGACGTAGTGAAGAGAAGGGCCATATGCACCCCAATGTTCATAGCAGCATTGTCCACAATAGCCAAACTGTGGAAGGAGCCGAGATGCCCATCAACAGATGAATGGATAAAGAAGATAGGTCCATATATACTATGGAATATTACTCAGCCATCAGAAAGAATGATCACCCAACATTTGCATCAACGTGGATTAGACTAGAGGAGATTATGCTAAGTGAAATAAGTCAAGCAGAGAAAGACAATTATCACATGGTTTCACTCATTTGTGGAACATAAGAAATAGCAGGGAGATTGGTAGGTGAAGGAAGGGAAAAATGAAGGGGGCTAAACAGAGGGGGAAATGAACCAGGAGAGACAATGGACTCCGGGAAACAACCTGAGGGTTTTAGACTGGAGGGGAGTGGGGGGATGGGCTAGCTAAGTGATGGGTATTAAGGAGGGCACGTATTGCATGGAGCCCTGGGTGTTATACACAAACAATGAATCATGGAACACTACATCAAAAACTAATGATGTACTGTATGGTCACTAATATATCATAATAAAAAATAAAAATAAAAAAATAAAAGAAGCTCAAATATGCAAATAAAATAAAATATCTGAAAGGATTATCTTTTTTCTAACTCAGGTTACTGCCTAATTAGACAGAGGAAAATATTCAGAATAACTTTACTTTAAACTTTGTATTACAACTTTAAAAAAAATCGATGAAATGTGTTATCTCTTAAAACACAAATCAAGCTTTTCTTCCACAAAGGCAGCTCAGCGTCACCTTTCACAGATGGATGGGTCTACTTTCAATGGCTTGGTATCTGAACACAAGCTAGATATGCCCCATCTGCTCTATTTCCGATTTATTTCTTCAGACTGAGCAAGAAAGAGTCAAGAATCAAGAGTAAAACTGCAGTCACTACCTTTTAAACTTATTTATTTTTTGTTGTTGGTTTGGCAAGTTGCCTCATCCTACAGAGACTTTACAAGGTGCTTATGTCTGACTTTTGAAGGTGAGAACTGTGATCGAATCTGTATTCTGTGTGTTGCTTAGTACACTGGGGGGGGGGGACACCTAATAAATATTAAACAGGAAGACTATTGAATCACTCTACACCATACACTTCCTAGTTCATCCATTGTGCCAGCCTCCAGTACAGAAACATATGAATAGATGGGTGGTTGGATAGATTCATAAGTGAATTTATTTGATAGTTTGGTGACAAAATTTTGCTACCTATAATGAAATCATATTTCTTGGTTTTCTCCCATGAATCACAAGGACAGTCTCACATTAATACAAAGCCTAAATTTGAACAAATATATAGTAAGCTCTGTGTCTCTGAAAAATTTAAAGCAGAGGTTAAAGCCCAATAAACTCCATTTCCATCAACTCATAAAACCAGAACCTCCAAAATGACCTTCTGGCACCTCAAAATCAAAACATTTTAATGATATCATGATATATGGAAGTCATAATACTGACTCCTAATTATTCAAAATTGAATTATATTCAGCACGGTTTTAATGTGAGAATGTTTTATTTCTTTAGAGCAACTAAGTTTTTTAAGCTCATTGATTTTATTTTATTTTATTTTTAAAGATTTTATTTATTTATCCGACAGAGATAGAGACAGCCAGCGAGAGAGGGAACACAAGCAGGGGGAGTGGGAGAGGAAGAAGCAGGCTCATAGCGGAGGAGCCTGATGTGGGGCTCGATCCCATAACGCCGGGATTACGCCCTGAGCCGAAGGCAGATGCTTAACCGCTGTGCCACCCAGGCGCCCCTAAGCTCGTTGATTTTAAAACATTTTATAGAGCACCTATTATGCTCCAGGCATTGTTTCCTGGCTCTGAAAAAACATTAAAAAATCCTGCTTTAATGGAGTGTGCATTCCATCAGAATATTTAACTCAATAGGTGCTCAATCAAAATACTTAAAACATTTAATCTAATCAACTAGTTTTATTTAATTCATTTAATTAATGATTTTAATTCATTCCCACTTAACAGAAAATCTACAAGGTAGGTGGTAGAACTAGGACAACAGTCAAGATTATTTGATACAAAATTCATGTTCTCTTCATAAAACTGTGACAAGTACTTGTCTTTCTATTCAACTTGTCCGGGATTAGGTTAGGAAAGCTGCAAGGTCTCTTACAATTCTAAGACATTTTCCCGCCTAGGTTCTGTAATAGGATAATGTAATCCAAATAAATCTCAAGAAAATCAGGTTTCAATTTGAAAATGAAGATAATAAGGCTAAAAATAATACCAAGAAAGCAACCCATTCCTAAGGGGTTCTTCCAAGGAAAGCTTATGAAAAACTTGAGCATAAAAATGCAATATAATCATGTCCTTATAGATCTGATTAAGATAATAGAAATTATATTGTACACTGGAAACATTCCATTTGATATTTAAATATATTAACCTCTATTCTTCCAGAATTGTTCTGAAATCTGTTTTTCAGGCTAAGATTTGATTATCTGCCTACAAATCATATATGTGCATATTATGAATTCCTTTTGACCTCCCCAAATAATATGACTTTCTCCCTTCCCCTGAAAGCCTTCCACAGTCAAACTCCTTCAGACTGCTCTTGAATGCCTATTACAAATATATTTGTGTCTTAAGAGGTTAGCTTAAAAGGTGGTAGAGAGGGAGGGCGTTGTAGGAGAAAAAAAGAGGTTAGGAGAGACCATCTCTTAAATAATTAGAGCCATTCAATTATTTAGAAAATGACTTGTTTTAAAAATTCTAAGAGAAATATTATTGTTCCAGATTGACTGTCTTATTTAAATAAAGGCTAGTTTCTAAAAATTTTTCTTTGAATTTTGTATCACAGCTTAAAGAAAATTAAATAAATCTATTATCTCTTAAACCACCAATCAAATTTTGCTGACTGAGGAAAATCGAGGCATCCCACTTGCAAATGAAAGGATGGATGCCCTCAATACCACAACATTCTGAGCCCCTGGATTATCTTCTTAATTCTACTCTATATTGTAACTGCTTTCTGAATTTTTTATTTCTTAAAGAAGTTGTTGGTATCTCAAAATCAAAATGATACCTTCCAGTTGCCTTTCTGAACTTCTCTTGATTTCATACATTCCAATGGCATTTATTAAATTGTTTCCTCTGCCAGATGCTATTTCACAGGGTTGCAAAAATGAATGTCATATTACCTGCTCTCAACTTATTCATAGTCTAGAAAAGAGAAATATGAGAAAAAATGGAGTTAAGTGAAGTAATAGAGACATGCATACTCTAATGAAAGTTATCATGAAAGGGTCTCTTGCCTAGACTAAGGACTCAGTGAGAAGGTTCCCTGGTGAACAGGATGCTCGAGAGAATCTGAAAATATTGGGATTCCTTAGCGAAGCACGTAGGTAAGTTGCCTCTGTTCTTTCCTGAAATTTATACTTCTCATGAAGCTCATTGGTATATTCCAGATGCTTCATATCTCCCACTCTCACGAGTTCTATAAATCAAGACTCATATCTGGCACAAATTTCTCTCTTGCACAGGGTCTAAAATAATGTTTTTAAGACATAAACTCTCAGTCAAGCAGTGCCATCCTGCAGTACATAGGTGATTTGGAATTAAGAGAGGTACAAGCCCAGTGAAAAGGTTTGTATTAATTACATCAGAAATACATCTTGCAGGACCTGACACTTTTCTCATATTGAAACAGATATAGACATTTGAAGCCTTTTAAGAAATAACTGAGTAACTCCCAATCTTCATTTGCTTACTGAATCAAAGAGCATGAGGTAACGCTATGGGAGTCACTTCCATTTTGTTCGGCATACCCTTTTGTCAAACCTCACATCAGAACAGGGTAGACAACATAAACGAATACTGAATGATGCTAAAGAGGGTAACTTTTCATACCGTATATCAAAATGATAGCACTGGAAATCAATGCAAGACAAAAGAATTTCAACCCTAAGAGACTGATCGAACTGTAGCTTCCTGATCCCTCTACTCTCACCACCTCGGTCAGTCCCAAAATTCACAGCAGGATGCCAACACATGCATTTGTATTTGCAAATGTGTGTGCACGCACGCGCGCAAACACACACACACACACACACACACACACTCACACACACACACACACAAATAAATTATAGTAAATTATAGTTCTAAATGCCTATAGCAATGATCTCTGATCACTATATTAGAATCAAAATGCTTCTTTATTACTTTTCTGTTTCTTTCTTTCCTCTTCTTCTTCTTCTTCTTCTTCTTCTTCTTCTTCTTCTTCTTCTTCTTCTTCTTCTTTTCTTCTTCCTCTAATGGATGTGGATTACATCGATCATCAGAAGATCTACTGTGCTATTAAAATCCTCACCTCAGCTTTCTTCATTCTCTCTGTGTGTGATGTGTGTCCTGGTATGGCCTACAGGTTCTCTCTGTTCCCAGCCCCATGACTTGCACCCTGGTCTCTAACTAGTGTATTTGTCATGAGTAGGACATCCTCACGACAAATTTAAGCTAGAATAGGAAGAGGATACTTGAAATGAGAAATGCTGGGAAAGGCAATATGTAGTTTATTTGCACACAAGTGCTGGCTGATATCTTCTTTATTTTGGGGTTTATATGCACTGAAAAGCTTGGCTTTGTCTATGTGGAATGTCCAGGTCACACATGCTGTATGTAGTGTTCTCAGACTCCTAAAGCAAGCAATGGGTTTAGTCTTCTTGGATCTTCAAGCTACACAGTACAACCATCATACAATATTTACTTTCCTCTATTTTGTGGATGTTCCTCTAGACTGTAACATCTTTGGAGAGAGGCCATGTTTTTCCCTTTTGTAACTCTCCAGAGATGAGACCACAGCTGGTTAAACAGAACACCCTATTCACTTCTTCAGTATCATGGTGAGAAAGCTGAATGCCCCAGGGAATTAAAAAAATGTTACATTTAAAAAGACACTTCTCAAATTCTTTTTAAAATTGCCTCAAGAAACATGCATATATAATAGGTATTTAGAAATATTGCTTATGACGAATAGACTTTATCAATCTATACCTCATTATAAACAAAATGATGATGAAAGTATATGCCATTATTGTTGAAATCATTCATAGAAGTATGATAGACTGTGTCTCAATCAAACATAACAACATAAGAAAACAAACAAAATTGCCTCTTCTTGAGTAATTAATTTCTGAATCAAGAAACCTGTAAATCCTTCCTTTGGAAGAAGAGAGATGGGCACATCACATATCTGACAGGTCATTGTCTCATAGCAAATACAAGTATGGAGTGGAAGAAGGTACTTCCTAATGAATTTAAAATATGATGCCAGGACATTTTCTAAGATGAGAACTAACTAGTTCAGGGCTCTGCAAAGGATACACTCATCAGGAGCAAGCCCTTTGCTCTCCAACTGAGTAGCATTCATATTACATTCTTTAAACAGCAGAGCCCCGGAGAACCTTGAGGACTATGAAGTGAGAGTCAGACTCCAGGCTCGGGGCGGGAGGTGGGGGCGAAGAACAAGCCGTGTATGCCAACAACGATTCTCACTCTTGCATACAGAGCCAGCATTAGAGACTTTTTCAGGAAGTAAACCAGAAAAAAAGATCTGGCAACCACATATCACTCAAAGATCTCAGCTTTAAAACAATTTCATAGTTTTCCTTGGCCTGATTCTAACTTTGGCAGAAAGGAAATGGTCTGGTAGGGCATTCCTTCTCAAATCTGCATGCCCCCACAAGTCGCCTGGGGGGTCTTGTCTCCCAGGGGATGCTAATGTTCCAGGACTTGAAACCAAGCAGCGAGCTCCTGGATTACCACAGAGCCCTGAATGATACACCTGAATCTGTTGAGTTTCAAAGGGTTGGGAAACCTCTGTCCCACCTCAGAGCTGGTTGTTTAAAGGAGTGGAGGGTGACACTGGTGGGGTGTGCACAGCCTCTGAGGTGACGGTGAGCTCCAGGCCTGACCTGGGCTTCTGCGCTGTTGGTAGATACCTGGTACTCACAGGTCACATTTGATGCATGTGATGCCCAAGGAGGGGGCAGCCCTATTTCTTCTGTGGCCCGAGGCTCAGGGCTTCCAGGACCACAGCTCAGACGGTGGAGGCCAACTTCCTACCTGCCCACATGGCACTGTGACCTAAAAGACTGTGTCTTCATTCAGGGAGAGCAAGGGGGATGCAGGAGGAAATGCTACCCCTTGCGCTTATGGCTTCCCAGAAATTCCTGAAGACACCGTGTTCTTTCCTCCTGTCCCCATCTTAGTGTGGAAAACTTGAGCCAGACCACTGTCTCAGTTCACCATTGCCTCCGCTGCATCCCAGACTCCTCTCTGGGTCCAGAAAGGTGGCAGCCTCTGACCTGTAGTGTAGCTTTTGACCACCCTTGACACTCTTGGCCCCTCAACACCTTTGCACAAATCAGAAGGTGATCCTTTGCGTGGGTATGGAGATGTGGGCAAAGCAAGGCTTGACTCTGCCAGTGGAGTGGGGCTGGACTGAAGGTCAGGCTGGCTCCCAGTGGGCACTTGGGCTAGGAACCACCTGCACCCCTGCACCACACCTTCCCTGCAGCTACCCCCTGCCCTGGCACCGTCAGACCCGAGTGTGCATCCAGCTGTCAGTGAGTAGATGATTCCTGAGAACAAAAGTGCTTTGAACTCTTTCTAAATGACCCAATGCCCATATCCCTGCAACATCTGGCCTTTCTTGGCTCACCGGAGGCTCCACCTTTGGGTAAGCCTTCTTCTCTCAGATTCTTGTCTACTGACCTGCAAGGCTTAGGGGACGGGAAGTCTTGAGAACTGGGAAGGAAGCTGAGGTTGCTAGTCATTCAGGAGTAGCCAGTGTGGGGTGTTATCCCAGAAGTTCCCACACTTGACTGAAATGCCTCTTCCTTATTCCTGGGTAGAACTCTGCCCCTGACCCCAACAGGACCAGAACAGCCTTGACTCCTGCTCCTGCCTGTGACAGGGAAATTGTCAAAAACGCCTGAATTGTTACCAGGCCTCCTCATGAATTCTGTGTAGTATGACCTTAAATACACTAGGTAAGCCAGAAGCCTAAAATAGTTCAGCTCTTGGAATTTGGTCTCCTTGAGTTGAATTCTTAACTGGTTAAGTCTCAGGTTTTCTTTGTTGGTATAAAAAAAAAACGATCAAGGCCAAAATTCCATAGATATGGAAGTGAAATGCTCATGAAATTAACTAATTTGCTATTAACAGCCATCTAATCACTACTCTGGCTTAATAGTTATTTAGAAGAGTACTTTTGGTTATTTATTCACGATTTTGTTGTTGATTCCTATTTTATGGGATTGACTGGAGAATATGGCCTCTGTGGCTCTCTCTCTGAGATGAAGTACATAATTCACAGTTGTATATGTTCTGATAACATAAGAAAATAATGCACATTCTCTGTCATTCATATATATATATATATGTTTGTAAATTTTTGTAAAGGAGTCTGCTGACCTTATTTTTAATGCATTGCATCTTTACTTGATTAAATTATCTTTATTGTTCCAAAGGATTCTGTTTTATATATTTTGATGTTGTGTGTCTGATGAATAAAGATATTAACCTTATTTTGGACTACAGCTTTTATCATGATATAATAACCCCTTTGTCTCATAAATGCATTTGTTGCCTGCTTTGCTTTATCTGATATATCATTATTGTCAGTCTTTCTTACTTTTTCATTTGCATTTGCCTTTATGATTCTGCACGTCCTTTTCAACCTTCATCTTCATTTTATTTCAGGTGGGTTTCTTATAGACAAGATACATTGTATGTATTTTGTAATCTAATTTGATATTCATTGTTTCATGATAGGGAAATGTAGTTCATTTGAATTTACTGTGAAGATTAATATTTTGGTTTTGTTCTCATCGTATATAATATTTACTATTTATTAGTTTTTCTATTTTTTAAAAAAGATTTTATTTATTTGACAGAGAGAGATAGCAAGAGAGAGAGCATAAGCAGGGGGAGCAGCAAGCAGAGGGAGAGGGAAAAGCAGGCTCCCTGCTGAGCAATGGGCTCCATCCCAGGACCATGGGATCATGACCTAAGACGAAGGCCAACGCTTAACCAACTGAGCCACCCAGGCGCCCCTAGTTTTTCTATTTTTACCTCTCCTTATGTTCTTGCTCATCATAGTAAGTTTTTTGCTAGTCCTGTTAAGTTTTTCTTCTATTGTCTCACTTTTAAATTATAATTTTATGATGCCCCTAAACATTTACTTACTATTTTAATAAAATTATAATCTATGTGTCTTTATTAATACACAAAAATAAGTAGCTGTAGCCACCAAGATATTTAATTTGCCATCACCTCCTGTCCCTTCCCATCCCCTCCCACCCTTTTGGAGACATTTCCACCTGTCCCTGTCCCTTCATCCTGAGCAAACTCCCCATCCTTGCCAACAGCCAATACCTGGGTTTTGCAGCAAAAGTTTTATGTTTTTAATATTTCATATCCTGGCTAACTTTTCTGAGACAGCATTTTCTTCTGTTTAGGAATATGTACTTAAAATTTAAATATATTCCAGTCATATCATCTTATTCATTTATTTTATCTCTGTATTTTAAAATCCATGGCATCTCATGGTTCAGCATTAGGATATCCATCACTATGATTCATTAAGTAAATAAATTACAGATGGAACATCATATTGCCTTTTTATGCTTTTGGTTTTAGTAATATCCTTTCACATTCATAATCCAGATAGCGAGATAAGCAGGATTTTATGCACCAAGGCCTTCCCTTCATTGCTCTTCCAAACTGAAAAAACATTGCTGCCATTTAAGCCAACAGTTAAACTTTACTACAAAATATTTTGATACCTTTTCCTGCTAAAGTAACCTGTGACTCACACGGTGATGCTCAAATCCCATTTGGGAATTCAGCAAACTAGCAGATTCTGCAACATGAAATCCTATGAGATTTGGGATGTGTATTTGTCCGAGCCCTCCACAGGGGTTGACGTTAAATATTTCACAAATACTATTATACCTTCCAGGAATTCACATTTTCTTTATTGAATGTAGAACTGTGAAATCTTTAAGAAATAGCTGACTCATTATTTCTTGACTATCTCCTGCTTGTTAAAGCAGGACTATAAAATAGCTCAAGGGAAGCACTGAGAAATTTGCTTTCATTATATTCAATAGCCTGCATCTGTCCAAATCACATATGAAAGGATGTGGACAAATACAAATGAAAATTGAATTTTGCAGAAGAGGTTGAAGAACTTCCCCAAGATAAATTAAATATATACACTGAAAGTTGATGTAAGTCATGAGCTCAGTCCTACATAGACAGATGGACTGCAGCAATTTTGTAGACATTTCCCCTTCTTCTCTTTTTACTTTCCCAGACTTCTATAGATTTGCTAGGAAGAATAAAAAGTTGAATAGATTTTAGCGATGCTAAAGGTGTATAAATAAATTTCTTCATTAATGGTAAGGATGTAAATTGGTACAGGCTTTCAGGAAGACATTTTTGAATGTATATGCTTGTTTTTTTTTTAACTACATACACTTTTTATAACCTAATTTCTTTAAAATTTATCTTAAAAAAACATTTAAGCAATTGTGCAAAGCTGTATGTAAAAGTGTCTTCATTCATTGTTCTCATAGAAGAAAATTGAAAAAATCCCATAAACATCTGTTAAGGACCTCGCTAAATAATTTATTGTACACCTATACATTCAGTAATTAGAAATGGTCACTTCTGTGTCGACATTGAATAATGTCCATGATACATTAATTGAAAGGTATAGACATATAGAGAAATACACCTATGTCTAAATAAAGAATATCTGCATATCTGCTTATGAAGACTACTTGGAAAAATATCTGGAAGGTAATGGTCTAAAACCTTATTGGTGGTATTTATTTGCAGTAGTAGAAAATATGTTGATCATATCAGCTATGCTGTGGATATTTGCTTATGAATGGCTGCCAGTATTTCTTCTTCCTTCTGCTTCTTTCCTTCTTCATTACTTCCATCTTTTCATTTTTCCCCTTTGACTGAGGTTGATCAATGAACCCATTTGAAATGAATAAGACATTCATATTCTAATGAAAGATAGAAGGGATTAAAATAAAATAAACAGGAAAAGATGGGAAAGACATCTTATAGTGTATACAAATGTGGATACTATCACCTTATTCTTTTAGAAATAAAAAAGAGAAAGAAAAGAAAAAAGTCACTGACTGTATTGAATGCTAAAGTTTTAAACTCATTCCTATTTGGAGTAGCAAAAAGGGAGGTCTGCTATCCCTACCAATTACGCAACACTTTCTGGTGATATTATGTATTCTTTTGTATTAAAAAATAAAATCCAAGGGATGCCTGGGTGGCTCAGTCAGTCAAGCACCTGCCTTCAGCTCAGGTCAGGATCCCAGGTTTCTGAAATCGAGTCCCACATCAGGCTCCTTGCTCAGTGGGGAGCCCACTTTTCTCTCTGCTTGCTGCTCCCCCTCCTTGTGTGCACTCTCTCTCTCTTCCTCTCTCTGACAAATAAATAAATAAAAATCTTAAAAAAAAAAAGACCTGTTCTCCGAAAACTATAAAACACTGATGAAAGGAATTGATGAAAGGAATTGACATGAAGAAATGGAAAAACATTCCATGCTCATGGAATGAAGAACAAACATTGTTAAAATGTCTATACTACCCAAAGCAATGTACGTATTTAATGCAATCCTTATCAAAATAACACCAGCATTTTTCAAAGAGCTAGAACAAACCATCCTAAAATTTGTATGGAACCACAGAAGACCCCGAATAGACAAAGCAATCTTGAAAAAGAAAAGCAAAGCTGGAGGCATCACAATTCCAGACTTCAAGTTATATTACAAAGCTGTAGTGATCAAGATAGTATGGTACTGGCACAAAACCAGACACACAGATCAATAGAACAGAATGGAAAACCCAGAAACTGTGTGGTCGACTAATCTTTGACAAAGCAGGAAAGAATATCCAGTGGGAAAAACACCATCTCTTCAACAAATGGTGTTGGGAAAACTGATCAGCAACATGCAGAAGAATGAAACTGGATCACTTTCTTACACCATACACAAAAGTAAATTCAAAATGGATGAAAGACATGGAATTTCTAAATGTGAGGGAGGAAACCATCAAAATCCTAGAGGAGAGCACAGGCAAAAACCTCTTTGACATCGGCCACAGCAACTTTTTACTAGATACGTCTCCTGAGGCATGGGAAAGAAAAGCAAAAATAAACTATTGGGACTTCATCAAAATAAAAAGCTTCTGCACAATGAAGGAAACAATCAACAAAACTAAAAGGCAACCTATGGAATGGGAGAAGGTATTTGCAAATGACAAACCCGATAAAGGGTTAGTATCCAAAATCTATAAACAACTTGTAAAACTCAACACCCAAAAAACAAATAAAGCAATTTTAAAAAAATGGGCAGAAGACATAAATAGACATTTTTCCAAAGAAGACATCCAGATGGCTAACAGACACATGAACAGATGTTCAACATCATTCCTTATGAGGGAAGTACTAATCAAAACTACAATGCAATATCACCTCACACCTGTCAGAATGGCTAAAATCAGCAACACAAGGTGTTGGTGAGGATGGTGGAGAAAAGGTCCCCTCTTGTACTGTTGGTGGGAACACAAACTGGTGTAGCCACTCTATAAAACAGTATGGAGGTTTCTCAAAAGTTAAAAATAAAACCACTCTAGAATCCAGAAATTGCACTACTAGGTGTTTACCCAAAGAATACAAAAATACTAATTCGAAGGGATACACATACCCTCACGTTTATAGCAGCACTATCTACAACAGCCAAATTATGGAAAGAGCCCAAATGTCCAACGACTGATGAATGGATAAAGAAGATGGGGTATATAAATACAGTGGAGTATTAGCCATAAGAAAAAATGAAATTTTGGGGTACCTGAGTGGCTTAGTCGGTTGAGCGTCCAACTCTTGATTTTGGTTCAGGTCATGATCTCAGGGTCATGAGATCAAGCCCTGCCTCAGGCTCCATGCTGGTGTGGATCCTACTTAAGATTCTCTCTCTCCCTCTCCCTCTGCCCATCCCTCCACCTCTGTAAAAAAAAAAATGAATGAAATTTTGCCAGTTGCAATAACATGGATGGAGCTACAGAGTTTTATGCTAAGCAAAATAAGCCAGTCAGAGAAAGAGAAATAACACATGATTTCACACATCTGTGAAATTTAAGAAACAAAATAAATGAGCATAGGGGAAAAAAAGGAAAGAGGCAAACCAAAAAACAGACTCCTAACTATAGAGAATAAATTGATGGTTACTAGAAGAGAGGTGGGTTCGGTGGATGGATGTCATAGGTGATGGGGATTAAGGAGCGCACTTGTGATGAGCACCGGGTGTTGTATAAAAGTTTTGAATCACTAAATTGTACACCTGAAACTAATATTACACTGTATATTAACTAACTGTAATTTAAATAAAAGCTTTAAGAAAACAAATAAATTTGGCTAAGGAAATGTAAAAAAAAAAGTTTTATTTTTGAGACTAATAAACTATTTGTTAAAAAGCAAACTTTTTTTTCAGCTTTATTAATTAAACACAATCTCTTCAGCCTTCGAACAGGTTAATGATTAAGAAGACACCAAATATTAAATGGGGAAAAAATGCTTCATATAACAAGCTGGTTAGAGAAAAAGTGCTAGGCTCTGAATAATATGATAGATCCTTAAAAAATTCACTGGACCAAAAAAAAGGGAACCTCTTTCAAATGTATGCTCTCAGCATATGTTTCAAATAGCATTTCTGAAGTTTGCTGTTTTATGAATAGAAGGTCCTCCTCCCCCTTCCTGCTTCATAGCAGAGAATCTCATGAGCCCTAGCACAAAGTCCACCTCTTCCCTGAGGTCAGGAGACAGCCGTTGGTCATTTGGCCATTTGAATGAACTGAATGAGGTGGTAGCCAAGCTCTGGCTGGGAAGGCTCTCACCCTTCATTCTGGTCTTAAAAGCAAATATTTAGTAAATGACAAAGTTGTGTTTTGAGCTCTGCTCTGTGGTGATTGTACAGCATAGAATTACTCAAATGCAGTATTTTAGCAATTAAGACAAGGAGATTTGATATAGGATTTTTTGTCACGAGAGGGCAGAAATATTTCTGGTGCCTGTAGCAACTAGATATTGAATATATCTACCCATATTAAACTTTAACAAATCTTCTGAATAATGCTTTCCTGAATTATTCTTGAATATAGTCAGTGTAAAACATATGATGCTCAATTATGGTGAAGTTTTAAAAATTTAGGAATTTAGGAAATTTTGAATTCATAAACACAAAAAATATTGTAATAAAGGCAATTAAAAGTAACTGTTGATTACTTATTCAAGGTTAAAAAGATTTATTTAAATGTTTCAAGTGCCTTTTTCCCTAAGCCTACATTTTGTTATTATTTTGTTTGGAAAACTACAATAATGACTGACTCCTCTCAAGCTTCTTCGCCTTTCTGACATGGATTCTACCTCCCTTTGCCACTATTTCAGGAAGGATGGATACAATGACCCATGGGGGAAAAGAGCAACAAATCTAACTTAAGAGTTGAATCCCTAATGCAAAATAAAGATATTCTTGAGACTTGGTTAGAAACAAATGTTTTTTAAAGTTTCAGCTGTGTTTTTTGCCTCAATCTTGTTGGTCCTGTCAGCCAGTGGTGTCTCGCTTACCAGTCAGAGCTGAAAAGCCCCTTGTCAATGCAGGCAGGCACCTACAATACATCATCTGTCTTTGAAGCAGAACAAACATCCTTTGCTAACACAACCAATCCAAAATGAAAAAGAATACGTTGTAGCAGACAGGTGGTTGTCAATAAAGATGTTTTCATAGCAACTATTCATTCAAACCCAATAAGCAGCTGCAGTATTCTCTTATCCAAATGACAAATACCTTTCCCACTAAATCATGTCCTCACCAAGTTGGGAGACTATTTCAGACTTTGAATTGCTTGACATTGAAGAGAATGCGAATCACAACGAAACCTCTTATTTACATAATTGTTGATTCAATTTGCATTTTTTCCTGAATTTCACACTTTTAGACATCCATGTGATGCTAATGGTGAACATAATGGTTTAGAATTTTGTTGGTGATGGCTTTACATGCTTCATTTTTTAATAATATTTTTTTATTATGTTATGTTAGTCACCATACAGTACATCCCTAGTTTTTGATGTAAAGTTCGATGATTCATTACTTGCGTATAACACCCAGTGCACCATGCAATACGTGTGCTCCTTAATACCCATCACCGGTCTATCCCAATCCCCAATCCCCCACCGCCCTCTCCTCTGAAACCCTCAGTTTGTTTCCCAGAGTCCATAGTCTCCCATGGTTCATTCCCCCTTCTGTTTACCATGCTTCCTTTTAACCATCACGAGAATTCATAGGATGCTAATACTTAGTTCATAGAGATTGTGAGAATAAAATAATACAGCTAACACACTTACAACAGAGAGTGGCAAAATAAAGCCTAGCTAAATTTTTATCATAATTTGAAGGGGTGATTTGTGTTACTTTGTTATAGATAATTGAAAAATAATTTATTTGCTGGGAAATGAACCTTGAGCATTCAGATTTCTGCCTAGACAGCTAGGTACTTGGGACTGCGTTTTGAGCCACAGCTCCCATGCTGCAGTCTCACAGACAACGGTCTTTATAAAAATGCGTTAAAATTGGGAAAACAAACTTCAAGAAATGTTCCTCTCTGAAGGTCCAGTTTCCACTGAAGAGGAAGCTGTGATCAACTGTCCTCTTGAGAGGGGAAGCCCAGACAGAGCAGATTCCCGAATGTCCTCCGTTAATCCTTCAATACTGTTGATGTGAAAATAGGGCTAACGAATTCACTTCCATTTTCACTAACCCAGTCTTTACAATTCACCATAGATTCTAGACATATACTTAGAAATTATTTAACCAGTTTTTCTTATAAGTGCTACATATATAATAATATAGCAATATCAGGGACTTCTATTTCAAGAGTAAATATTTTCAACCCAAAATCCAGTGTAAATGGTCTAACAAAGAGTTCTTCTTCCAATAATAGACATTATGATATGATCCTTTGCCCCCACTTTGCACTAGTAACCGCAGTATATTTTATTGTTGCCTACATCATCTGGGCACAAAAGGGTGAAACAGTTAACCCCCTGAGACGTGCCAGCCAAGGAGAGGCTAAGGTGTTCCACATGAAGTGCCATGGCATTCTCAAACCTGCTTCTACAGTGGGAGAACGAGGACCTTGTCTCATGGAGTGGAAGAATGAATCTTGCGGACAAAGGAGAGTGAGTAAAGCAATAGAGTTTTATTAAGGAAAGATACAGAAAAAGCTCTCAGGAGTGAGAGGGGTCCCAAAAGGGGTTGCCAGTGTGGGCCTTTTATTTAGAACTGACCAGGGAGCTTGTGGCCTCATCATTCTTGTGATGTCTTGGTTTGAGCAAGGACTGCTGATAACATCTTTAAAGGCTTACTTCTTCTTTGGGGTCTGGTTACAATGCAAGTGCCATTAAAAGATCCCACCTCAGACACCCAGGGCATGGTGGTTGGGTTTGTTCCCTTATCTTTGGTTTCCTTCCACCTCTGCATTTCTGGGATTTCTGTGAGCCTGATCATGTAGCCCCCTACTATCTCTCCCTACCTAGTCCCACCTGTCCCTTACTCAGTGAGACCCTTCAGATGTATATCGGTGGGTCATATACTTGGGGAATGATTGGCAACAAGCATCTTATGGGGGGTGTAGAGATAAAGGAAGTTTCCAAAGGAATTTGTATATGTTAAAGTAGACTGACAGGATTCTGCGGGTCAGGCTAAGATTGCCTTTTGCCCTTAGCAAAGTGTCAACATCCAGGCAGTTGAGTCCCTAGGGGAATGTCACTCTGCCTGTTTCAAGGACCTGCCAATGGGCTGTAAGTAGTAAGGAAATTTAATAATTTTTCTTCTGCCTTTGTTTCCCACATCACTTTCATTTCAAACCCCAATAAAAAAGCTATTCTTCCAGACAAACTAAGCTAAATAACCCATCACGGCAGCCCAGACGACAATGGACAAAGACCGAGAGGAAGCTGGCAAGAAAAAGGCAATATGACCTGCAGAGAGGGACTGTAAGAGTTGCAGCGTCAGGCAGGCACAGAGAAAAGACATGGCCTGTTAGCAAAAGCTCTTACCCCTAGGCATGTTTTGCAAAACCGACTGGGAGTGAAGCAAAGCTTGCTTAGCAGTACTCTGCTGCCTTCTCAGCCCTTTGCATGTGGCAACTCAGGGCACCGACAAAGGGGCAGGAAGGTCACCGCCCTGAAAATAAATGCTCTGTCTATAGAGAGAAGGTGGCATAGGATTTGGAGAACATATGAAGGAAGAGGAGCCCAGCCTATGTTGAACAGAAGGTCAATATATTAATTGGATATATCTAGCAAATATTTTCACTAGTTCTTTTGTGAAGGAGCACCAAAAACCAACTGTCAGTTGCATATGCTTGTATGTATGCATGCTTATATCGCTTAGAGTAAAACAAAAGGATCATTCTCAAGCTATGTTGTGAGTTCAATCATTTAAAAAAATTTGTTGTTGTTCTTTTAGCACTTGATCATAATCTTCAATTATCTGATTTATTTATATGCTTCCCAGTTGTCTCTCTCGTGCACTGGAATTTAATTATAGACTGGGACGGGGGCCCTCTCTGTTTTGTTCACCTTGATGTCCCTAGAATGAAGAACAGTGCCTGGAGAAGGCACTCAATCAGTATTTGTACTACTAAATGTACCAGGTGCTATTTTAAGTCCTTTAGTCCCCACATCAACTAAATGATCTAGGATAGATTATTTTTTCCCATTTTACAGATGAGTGAGTTAAGGAATAGAAAAGTGAAGTGAGTTGCCCAAGTTTAGATGGTACTAAGTGGCAGAACCAGGATTTGAATCCAGGCAGTCAATCTCTACCACTCATACTCCAACTGCTACCTCTAGGAGTTATGTATCTGTTCATATGTATATATATTTATTGCATAAATAAATGAAAACTGATTTCTGCCTGGGCGCATAATATATGAAATTCTAACTACATCCCTTCCTATATAATCCAGACTTCTGACCATAGACAAAGTAATTGCCCATAATGGACATAATGATTATCCCATCATACAACTTGTACTGCCTCAGTTTTCTTTGCAACCTCAATTATACTGTTTTATTATCATGGTTTTACAAAACTTTATGACTGGAAAAGTACCACATTCATAACGAGTTGTGCCTCATATATGCTAGACATTCAGGCATTCTCATGAATAATCATGATTTTTTTATGCAGCCAGATAGCCCCTGGTTTGTGATTCTCCATCTTTTGTGTTGTATCACCTTTTGTGACAAGTTCATTTCATAATGTTTGCTGACTTAATTCAGTCAGTTATTATTTTTTCTATAAACTAGACTCTGGAAGACAGTTCAACAGACCTTGAAAAAAAACAAAACTGAGTACCTGAAATTGGGAGTACCAGAGAAAAATCCATGGTGTCTGTACATCCTGGACATAAATCTCATCAACAGTGACATGTTTTCCTTCATTTGGCAAGTCAGACAGTCAAAGTTATGTACCATTAAAACTGTTTGAAAACTTAAGCATTCGGACAATCAGTTTGGTGGATGCTTCAACAAATTTGCTGAACTGTTATTCACCAACAAGTTATGGAATGGTCACCATTTAAAATAATGTCTACATTATTATTGCATGGAAGGTCAAGTAATTATGCAGTCAGACAATGCCAGGTGTGCCAGATAACTACTCCTTTCTCAAAGATAGTCTCTTGTGAACTGGACCATCTCGGGGCATTGCTGGAAAAACACTGAAGTAGATTCTAAATTCTTTTCAGTGCTAAAATGCTATAGTGATCTGAGAAGATCACAAACTTAGAATGGTGGGTAACATAGATTATGTTTAAAGAATACCATACTTTAGTTCATTAATAAACCACTTTAATAAATAAGTCGCTCATCTAATGCAAATAGGTTTTAGGGACAAATTCATACTTTTGTGAAGGGACTTCAGTACACATTGGAAATAGTTAATTCGATGGTTTCATTCCTGTCTGATATGAGTAAATCATAAAATCTGTTAAGCTTCACAATTTAATTAGTATGTTCCAGACTCCATCACTCACTAGCAGGGTGGCCTTGGTCCAAGTAGTCACCACTCTAAGCCATAGTGTCTTCAGCTACAAAACGGGAAAGAAAATCATAACAACTCTTAGGCTATTAATAAATGATGCCTATACCCTGCCTGACACATAGCAAGTGTTCACCAAATGTTCATTAATAGAAGTACCAGAGTGGTAGCTACCATATTTAAAACACCAGCAACTCTGTTTTCTACAAATTCTATTAATGAAAATTGTGCTGTTATTTTTTTCAGTTGCATTTCTATCCAAGGATATGAGGATATATTTAGAAGGAGGTAACAGCCATCTTTCAAACTTTAAAATTAGTGAGTCAGAAGAAAAAGGAGTTTGACTGTCTGAACAGAGAACCTCTGAGGTAGATAAAACCAAATGTATTTTTGTTGTTGTTTAAATGGATTTTAGTCAGGTGAAAGAAATGAAGCTCTCAAAAGAAAGCCCAGTTTGGCGGTGAGCAAACTTTGGGGACAGTAGAATAGAAGGACTGTCAGCAACTAACTTCCTTATTATGTGGAAGAAATACCAAGAGCCCATCCAGAATTGGGAGGGGGGCGGAAGTGGAGGGTGGAGGAAAGAACAGAGAAGAGGCAAATAAGAGGTTGTCACTATTCACCACTTCTGCCCTGAATACCTTTGAAAGATAGAGTTGTAGGAACAAGGAGAAAGAGAAAAGTCACATTTATTCCCCTCTTGAGATTCAATTAGAGGAAAACGTGCAGACTGCACTAATCCCAAGGTTGGAATCACATGATGGTGAGTTTCACTCAGTTCCAAGGCTCTCATGAAACAGGGCTGAAGTTCAGGCCAGTTCCTGCTGCTAGAAATAAACAGGAGGTAATAGCAGCCCAAGCCCCAGGACTCTCCAACAGTGAACCTGAGTGTAGCTTCTGAGAGTGTTCAGTGTTAAGTTAGAAGAGTTTAGAGAACTCATAATTAAGCAAATATTGGGAAAGAATAAACTGCATTAGGTACCTTGCTCCTAGATTTTATGTTTTCCCAACCCTCAAATGAGATTTTCTTTCATGTTAATAATGAGAATAATGAACATAATCTGTTTTGTGCATCTTCTGTGTTCCAGGCATAGGGTTAACCACTTTATTACATTTTTATCTTATTTGATACTCTCAACCTGATTAGATAGGTAAAATTATTCACTCCATTTTCCTGGCCAAGAAACCAAAGTTTAGAGAGTTTAATCAACTTGCCCAAATTCACACAGCTGGTGACTGGCACAAATGAGAGTTGTACCTATTTGATGCCAAGTGAAGGGTACACTTCTATATTTTGCAATAACTTTTCATTTCATTTTGTTTTATTATCCTTGAAATGTATGTTCATTGTGAGGACAAAGCAGAAAATACAGATAAGCAAAATAAATATACCTTTAAAGAATTTAATTTGCTTAAGAAATGTTGTTTATTTCAAAATCCTCCTCAGCAGTTTTGCACACTTCTGTTCCTACAGAGGGCTAAATTCCTGAGGACTTTCTCTTGTCCATCCACAGTTCCTAGGACAGTTCTTTGCACGTAACAAGCACTCAAATGCATGTGGACCAAATACGTCCAAGAGAAAGCTGTTCGTTAGGGTTACCATGCCAGCATGATAACATCTCACGGTGATGCTTCCTAACTGCGCTTCCCAGTTATTCCCAGAGTTTGGCGGTAATCCTGGCCAGCCATGCCGATTTTCTAATACTGAACATTGTGATGTTATAACAGCATCTCAGGTGCTGGGGGAGAATTTGGTTAAGAGTGAATATCATAGGAGCGCCTGGGTGGTGCAGTCGTTAAGCGTCTGCCTTTGCAGATGTGATCCCGGAGTTCTGGGATCGAGCCCCACGTCACGCTCCTCCTCTGGGAGCCTGCTTCTTCCTTTCCCACTCCCCCTGCTTGTGTTGCCTCTTTCCCTAGCTGTCTCTCTCTCTGTCAAATAAATAAATAAAATCTTAAAAAAAAAAGAGTGAATATCATGGAATGGCTCGCTCCATTTTTTTTCTCCTCTGAAAACATCTTTGAGCAGTAACTTATAAATAAGAAAATTATTTTCTCTTCAATTTCTTTCCTCTTTTTTTTTTAATACTATACTTGGTTTAAGCTCAGTGAAAGAGAGAACAAAGAGAGTATGGTTGATAAAGAGTAAAATGTATCAAACATAGAAAGTTTAGGTTAGAGAATTTGACTCTTTAGATGTATCCTTATTTTAAAAAATCATTGGAAAGGAAAGAAAAGATGAAAGTGTCCAAATAAGATTCTGGATCAGCTGTTTCTTTTGATCAGTATATATTTTTTAAGATTTTATTTATTTGAGAGAGAGAGAGCATGAGCAGGGGGAGGGGCAGAGGGAAAAGGAGAGGGAAAAACAGACTCCCCACAGAGACCCACTCAGGGCCCTGAGATCAGGACATGAGCTGTCCTCGGACACTTAACCGACTGAGCCACCCAAGCACCCATCGATATATTTTTATCATGCATTTGAGTTACACTATTTATCCAGAATAAAAAAGTCTTAATCATGAAAATTATACAACATTCCTTCCAATATTTGATCTTGTTTTTTCTTCACACGTATGGCGTAGAGTTATTCCTTTGTACGCCCAGACAAGATCTTTGTCCTCGGGAGCTGTTTCTCTCACATTCCAAATACGGTCCTAATAAGGTCTGCCAATTACACCATCCCACCCCCAGGATGGGGCATGGTGCCAGACTGGGGTCAATCACATCCTCCGCCTTTTTAGTCACAGAAATTAGTCTAGGGACACATGTGGGACTCAGGCCAATTGGACTACTTTCATGGAATTTTTCTAACTGGAAGCAGAAAATAACTGTTCCTTGTTGGTTACAAGGCTGTATGAGTATAAGCCCAGAGCTATGCTCCTGCCTCACAGAGATTACAGGCTTAAGGTGATGAAGGCAACAAAAAGAGTTAGGTAGAAGTATGTCTGTGTGCATATGTGTGTATATGTGTGTGTGTGAGGATGTCAGACAGATAGACAGAAATCCACAGTCTCTGAAGCCAAATTTAGTTTCTAAGGTTTGATTTTAGGAGCAAATAAATTGCCCATTTGCTGACCTAGTTCAAACTGAATCTTTGTCACTTAACTAAAGGAGTCCTGAGTAATAGCCAAAACTCAGGGTGCTAAGTAAACAAAATCTGCAAGACGTCTATTTTCCTGCTTCTATTCCTCTTGGTATCCTGAACAAAGATTTATATAGGAAATGTTGAAGTCTCTTTGACAAGTGCATAAAAATTATATAATAATTATATTATTCAACAATGTATTGCATGCCTTTCGGGGCCAGGCATTGTGCTAAGCACAGGGCGACTGGGGCAAGAAAGTGCCTTATCTTCATGGCAGAGGCACACAGAAAAGTCAGTTACTGCAGAGAGCTTCATTAGACACCCATAGAAAATCTCACGGGAACTCAAAGGAGCAAGCAAAGTGACCCAAAGGAAGTTCAATCTTGAACTTTCAGGTATCTTGAAGAATGGCCAGATTTTGCCAAGCAGAAAACAGAAAAGGGTGCTATGGACAAGGGAAATAGCATGTTGCAGGGGCACGGACATGAACACACTCATGGCTGGTTTGGGGAATAATGAACTGTTGGTGTGATCACAGCATAGTGCTGCGGAGCTAGCTAGCAGTGAGGGACTAGGCTCTGCAACTCGGCAGAACTTGGATTGTAAAATATGTAAATGCCATGCTAAGCAGTTAGGACTTCATCCTATAGGCTATGAGAAGCCATCTGAAGTGCTCAACCAGATGACTGACATGATCCTAGTTTTATACACATGTAGGTAATGAGCATGCATGTACCCATCACCCAGTCAATAATTATCATTTTGTTGTGTCGTGAGGTTGGGCAACTTTTCATACGGTTAAGAGAACGTTGCATTCCTTTCTCTTTCTCTCTTTTTCTTTTTCTTTTCTTTCTTTCTTTTTTTTTTTTTTTACAGATTTTATTTATTTATTTGAGAGAGAGAGAGGGAGAGCACGAGAAGGAAGACGGTCAGAGGGAGCCTGATGCAGGGCTCAATCCCATCTGAGCTGAAGGCAGACACTGAACTGACTGAGCCACCCAGGCACCCTTGCATTTCTTTTATTGTGAATTTTCTGCTGATCACTTTTGTGGCCCTTTTTATCTTAATTTTTAGAAGCTCTTTATGCCTTAGGGAGATATTTGCATTATGCATTGCTATACCTTTAATGATATCCTTTGAAAAATTTTTTCTTAAGCCATCATTTGCATTTTTTAAACTTTCCTTATAGTATATTTTTACTGTGAAAAAAATTTTAATTTTTATATAATGCAATTTATCAATCTTTTCTCTCTTTGCATCTAGATTTTGAGTCATATTTAGGAATTCACAAGTGCTTTTTCAAATACATGCATCTTTCTTTTTTCCTACCCTTAATTTAAATATCTGATCTGTTGGGAAATTATCCTGGCTTATGGTGTAAGAAATGGATCCAAATTAATTTTTCTCCATATGGCTATCCGGTAATCACAACAACATATTTAAAAGTTTGTCTTCCCCAGTGATTTGAGATACTACCTATATCGTATACTAAATGTCCCCAGGCAATTGACTCTATTTCTGGATTTTCTATTTTTTCCATTAGTCCATCTGCCTCTTCATGTGCTAATATCAAACTGTTTGAATTATACAGGCTTTATAGTACTTTAAAAAAATCTGATATGACTTTTCTCCTGGCCCTTAAGTTAAGAAGAACTGACAACTTCATGAGGTTGGCCTCTCTCTCTCAAAGAATTGATATGTCTATTCATTAGGATCTAGTTCTTTCAAAAGCAATTTACAGTTTTGCTTCTATAAGTACTGAACATTTCTTGTTAAGTTTATGTCAAAGTATTTTCTTATCTTTTCTCTATTTTCTGTGATAAATGTGGTCCTATCCTCAATTATACATTCTGTTTCTGTTTATACATATGTGTATATGTGTGTATGTGTATATACAGATGTATACATATAAGTATATATGTATTTATATATACATATGAATACTATCAATATTTATTTCATTTTATAATTTATTGCTTTACTAAATTCTTTTATGGATTGCTGTATTTTTCCATGGATTCTTTTGAATTTTCAGATATATAATGACATCTTCTCTTAATAAATACAGTTTTACCTCTTCATTTCCTATTCCTATTCCAGTAATTGCTTTCTCATGTCTAATTACATTGGTTAGTATCTGCAACATAATACTAAATGCTATGGATATAGTAGGTACCTTTGTTCTTGACTTCAGAGGAAAAACACTACAACATTAAATATTAAACATTAAACACTGAATTATAGTTGCCCCAGAATTTGGGATGAGATAAATGCATTGTAACATGCTAAGAAAGCTTACTGAGTATTTTTAATATGAATGGGTGTTACATTTTGTCTTGTGTATCTACTGCATGTATGGAGACAATCACATGATTTTTCTTCTCAGTTCATTAATATAATGAATTACAATAATGGATTTACTAATATTGGACCGCCCTTACAATCTTTAAATAAAACCAATGGGGTCATATCCTTTTTTTAAAAAAAACCATGCTGTTGGATTATCTTGGCTAATATTTTAAGATTTAGATTTGTGTTTTAAAGAAAAACATCTGGCAAATTTTGATGGCTGTTGCAGAACGTGGAGAGATTGGAGGCTATTAGTAAAAATCTAGGTGAGGGATTACTGATGAGACAGACTAAGAAAGGAGTTGCTTGCAATTTCTGATTCATGTCAGCCCTCCTCGTACTCTGTACCATCTGTCTTGTTCATGGGCATGTCTTTAAATCCCATTACAGCTGACAATATATTTCTTCAATGAATGAAAGAATTTTAAAAAATATGTAAATGAGTAGAAATTAACCAGAGGGGGGCGCCTGGGTGGCTCAGTTGGTTGGGCGTCTGTTTTTGGCTCAGGTCATGATCCTGGGGTCCTGGAATCAAGCCCCATGTCGGGCTCCCCACTCAGTGGGGAGCATGCTTCTCCCTCTCCCCTCTGTTCATGCTCTCTCTCTCTCTCTCTCGCTATCTCTCTCAAATTAATTAATTAATTAATAAGAAATTAACTAGAGGGAATAAAGCCAGGTGATATTTACAAGTAGAGTCAATAGGATATAGGGACTGAATAAATGTGAGAGATTAGAGAGACGAAATTAGGTAATATTGTTGCCGTTAAGTTAGATAAGGAATTTAAGAAAGAGAACTGATTTAGGGCCTGGATAAGATATTGATTTGCAAAATTTGAATAAATCATCTTAAGGTTTCTGTAAGATATCTGAGTGGAGACATCCAGTGGATCTATTTTCTAAGAAAAAGCCCTAGATAAAATGTTTATTAGGTCCTTATTTTTTGCCAAATACTGTGCTAAGTGCATTACACAAATTGCTTCATTCTTTTTTTTAAAGATTTTATTTATTTATTTCAGGGAGAGAGAGCATGGGGGGGCGGTCAGAGGGGGAGGGAGAACCAGACTCCACTCCCCACTGAGCAGAGAGCCTGATGTGGGGCTCCATGCAGTGCTCCACGTGGGGCCCATCCCAGGACCCTAATATCATGACCTGCACTGAAGTCAGACACCTAACTGATTGAGTCACCCAGGTGCCCCACAAATTGCTTCATTTTAACCTAACAATAAGATATTAGGATTACTATCATCCTCAAATTCCAGGATAGAAAACAAAGACTGTGAACTTAGGGAATTTATCAAGATCTCTTAAACATTAAATGTCCAAACCAGCCTTTCAACCCAGGCAGCCTAACACTAGAGCCTAAATATAACCCTTGCATGATGCGGACTCCTAGGATTTGGAAAGAACCAGTGTTTTCATTGTGGTTGAAATAGGGGGAATGAATTAAAAGTTCAAGAGTGCATCAGCAACAGTGAGGAGTGGTAAGAAAAAGCTAAAAGCAAAAGAATTAGAGAAGTAGGCAGAAGAGGAACTCAGGGAAGAGACAAAGAAGGGGCAGGCAGAGGGAGAAGGAAAAGCAAGGAGGGAGCAGGTCGTGGAAACAGGGGGGAGAGAGTCTCAGGAGTCTTAGAGACCTCCAGTAGGGAATTTGGTTTATTTTCTGACCCCATTCTTTATTTTTAAATTCCAAAATTTCCCGTCATGTTAATCATTTCCTGTTCTTTTAATATTTACCAAAAAAAAAAAAAACAACCATAAAAAACAACAAGAAAAGGTATCTGGTGTGAAAAATGGCAGGATATCCACTACTATCTTAATGAAATATTCACGATATTATCAAATGGAAAAGAAATCCCTTTATTATAAGGGAAGATCAGTATGGAAAATCATAAACTTACAAAAATTAAATATAATTCAAGTCATCAGTCAAAACACAAGTAACATGTAACTCCATAAAAGGAATTTGTTTAATTAGAATTATAATCGCTAGCAGATTCTGAAATTCAATTTTTAAATTTGGGGGACAACATTAAACACTTTGGTGTAACATTATTTTGCCAGCTCAAGTTTCTTCCTTCTTACTATACTTTTCGATTAGAACTGTCATATATAGAATAACTAACAGTGATCAAATGAACAAACACTATATCAAAGTTTTTTTCCTAATGTGATACAATTAGTTTAACAGAGCAATAAATATATTAGCTTTGTTTTGTGATCTTTACAACATGTCCTTCTTTGTAAGACACCAGATTCAAGATCAATGAGGTCATTCATTTGGTCTTGCTTGAACACGTTCCAGTGCCTTGCCATTCATGTTCATAGTCATCTAAATGCAACTTGTTACCCAGTTTTGTGATTCTACGTTATATTTTATGGAGTTGATAAGACTCCAAAATTGCTTTCAGGATCATCCATCTTGTACACATTTCCCCCTGCTCTCCAAAGTAGAGCATTCCTCAGAAAACTTTCATAAGCTGAAATGGTGTAAAGTGAAGAGTACAATAACATGCTTTTTTTCCCTTAAAAGTGAAAATCTTTGGATTTCTTTCAGTTAGCAAACACAGGTACTAATGGAGGTGTTTGTATAAAAGCAAAGGAGCATAACATGAACTTTCAGAAAGCAGGGGATACCTGTAGAGGGAAGAGCTTTACTTTTTACATCTCTATGCAAGGCAAACTGTCATACAAAGTAGGCCCCCAGTATGAATTCTTTAAGAACAGGGTGGATGGAGAGGATAGATCAATAGAATTTTATTTTTCTGCAAACCATAATTCTGAATAATCTTATAACCAGTTTCCTTTCATGAATGGATTTGTTGCCTATGGTAACATCTGCCATCTAGTGGCTGACTTAAGCTATTATATAATGAACGAGAAAAATCTATTCTTACGGAAATAATATTGAGATGGCAAAGTTCTGGTCATTATATTCAGTCTACTTTTTTATGTTTTGAACATAGTAGGAGACACAGATATTTATTTAAAAAACTACTTTTTAGTGTCAAATTTGATCTAATAATAGTTCACTCCCTTTTAATGTAGGCATCTTCAAAGCAAAGGGGAAAAATTAAAAGAAAAAATGATATGAAAATCTTCAACAGAAGATATGAAAAGTATATAATTTAATATTTCTAAAATTATTTCAGTTCTAAGATGATTCCATTTTATCATTGAACAAATGCTAATTTATTTTTGAAATACCATTAGAATAAATAAAACTAATATATTTAAATGGAAACATCACAGATAAGGAGTGTATAAACCTCTCTGCTTATTATTTCTATTATTAAACCGTTCTATACATATACTTCACCATCTGAACTGACAGAATTCACTTTAATTAGATAGTCTCCATGCCAAAGGCAATGATGAATTTTCTGTCCTTATCTTACTCAGTTCTCAGCAGCATTAGACACAGCTGACAGACCCCTCCCTCCTTCTGGAAGCACTTTCTTCCCTTGGCTTCGAGGACACCGTATTCTCCCGCAGCTAGCTACATAATCTGTGGGTCCAAAGCAAGATGAAATTGTGGGTTCCCTTCATCAAAAAAAAAAAAATGTCCGTAAGGTCCTAAATTATAAAGTTTTTTCCTTTCCTTCACTGTCTGTCTCTGAACTTGTCATGGAGTTTATTTGCTTTCAATGTTGTTCATGAGTAAAGAAAAAATTGTAAAATTAGAATTATCAGCATGAATTTTCCATTCATCTTAATATTCTGCAATGCCAGATTTAAATGAAAATATAAGAGCATTTAAGTTGTTATAATTACACACGAGCTCATACATGTGTGTATATTTCATTCTTCCCAGAACAGTGGAAATGTTGCACAAAACTAACACAACTGTTTGTATTTTGCTTCTTGATCCTCACGGAGTCCATCAATATTCTGTATCTCTGGCTTAGAGATAGGTAAGGGAGGATTGAAAGGAAAAGCATCTATGGGTTGCTCTACCTTTCCCTTTCCTCTGTGTCATTGTTTTCAGTGTAAGTGGCTGGCTAGTATAGGGAAGTAACATAAGTAAAAAAGGATATGATAGGGTTCTTTGGTTATTCATGATTCTTAGATCACTATTGCCTTCTTTCCACTCTACAGCATATTCTGGTTTGAAAGAAACCATGGCATCTCGGGTCTGTTGGCATCAACACTACCATTAGCTCCGTTGGAGGTATAATACGCTTACTTGTACTTGAGTCTTACTGAACACCCAAGCCTTGTGGATCCATTGGACTTCTGTGCTCATGGGGCAGCATCGATGTGAAGGGGGCGTTAAGGAATGATGAACATACAGGGGCGCCTGGGTGGCACAGCGGTTAAGCGTCTGCCTTCGGCTCAGGGCATGATCCTGGCATTGTGGGATCGAGCCCCACATCAGGCTCCTCCGCTATGAGCCTGCCTCTTCCTCTCCCACTCCCCCTGCTTGTGTTCCCTCTCTTGCTGGCTGTCTCTCTCTGTCAAATAAATAAATAAAATCTTTGAAAAAAAAAAAGAAATGATGAACATACATATTGCACTACCTTCTCTCCTCAGCCTGCATGCTCCATTGTCCCATCGGACTTCACTTTGCAAAACGTACGTTCAAAGATAAAATTATGAAGAATTGGTGGCAGCTGAGCAGCCAAGTATGGGCCCTTCTGGGCACAAGGTCCTGTGTGGCTACACAGGTGACATGCCCGTGAAGCCTGATCTGCTTCCCGGGTTTCCTGCTACATCACTGACTGCATATTCTCAATCTTCCTCATTGGTTCTAGATGGTGTATGACTTGGGTCACTCCTAAACCTTCTTCTCTTATTTATCTCTTCCTTAGACGATGTCATCTAGTCCTTGGGCTTTAAATATCATCTATGTGCAGATTGCTCTCAAATTTGTACTTCTAGCCCTGACTTGTCCTCTGAGCTCCAGTCATACATATGACACTGCTCGCCTGGGCTTTCCACTTTGATGTATAAGGGGTATATTACACCTAATCTCACTTTTCCTCACAAACTTCTGTCTCCTCTAGCCGTCTTCCCTCACTATTCACTTCATCATGTAAACACAGGAGTCTGCTTTGATGATTCTTCTTCAATTCCCCTAAAACTAAAGCAAACACAAACCCCGTTGGCTTCACCTTTACATCTCCAACACAACCACTTCTCTCTACCTACGTGGGGAGAAATCTAAGACGCTACAACTTATTTCCTGTAATGGCCTCAGAACCTAACTCCTTTCTTCCATCTGTTTCTCTATGGTTCTTTCTCCGCACAGCAGTTGGAGTGAGAATCATTTCACAAATTTTCACTGTCTAAATCTCCATGATGGCTTCCCAGCACATTTTGAATAAAATCCAAACTTAACCAACTTATCTGAGATGCCTATCCTCCTGACCTATTGTCCTACCACATTCAACCTGGTACTCTGCATTCCAACCAATTTTGTCTTTTCTTTGCTGAAAACTTCCCAAGCTCAGTCTTATCTTAGTCTCTATAGTTGGTATTTCCCCCGCCTGGAATACCCCTCCCCCCTACTCAAACTTAAAATTGCTCACTTTTTCAAATCTTTCCATTCTCTATTCAAATATTGTCTTCTCAGAGAGGACTTCCCTGGCTGGTCTATGTAAAATAGCATCCTTTACGTGCTCCCCAAGCTGGTATACTCTGTACCATGGCCCTGCTCTATGTTTCTCAGAGCACCTGTCTGTAATTGTACTGCTTACCCATTTGTTTACTTGTTGTCTGTCTCACCACTAGAATATAAACTCTATAAGTGCATTCACTGCTGTATCTCCAAGGCTTAAAACAGTGCCTGGCACATAGAAGTTTCTGAATATCTGTAGAATGAATAAAGAGATGCTTTATCTTCATATCCCTGGAAACTAGCATAGCACCATATTTTGTACGATATAACCACTCAATAAATATTGTGGAAGGAAGAAAGAAAGGAAGGACACTGGGAGGAAGAATCATCATTTCTCAGTTTATTAGTTTATTAGTTCTATATAAAAAATAATTTATTTAGTTCTATGTGATTGGCATGTAAAATAATATTTTAAAGTTAGATAAATTCTGGGGTATCTGGATGGCTCAGTTGGTTAAACATCCAACTCTTGATTTCAGCTCAAGTCATGATCTCTAGGTTGTGGGATGGAGCCTTGCAGCGAGTTCTGCCCTCGGTGTGGAGTCCACTCAAGATTTTCTCTCTCTCCCCCTGCCTTTGCCCCTCCGCCTGCTCTCTCTCTCTCAAAATAAATAAATAAATAAATAAATAAATAAATAAAGTTAGAGAAATTCTTGCAACATACTTATATTTTGATTTTAAAATACATATCTTGGGAACTTTCCAAGATGGTGGAGGAGTTGGAGACCTTAGTTTTTTCTGGTCCCAAGAATTCAGCTGGATAGCTATCAAATCATTCTGAACACCTGTGAACTCAACCAGAGATGTAAGGAAAGAATTGCTGCAATTCTACAAATAGAAAAGCGACCACTTTCTGCAATGTAGGAGGTGCGGGGAAGTGAATCCAAGGCAATATATGGGAAGATAAACTGCAGGGGGAGAGAGCCTCTGTAAGCTGGCTACCAGAAAGTGATACAGCAGTGGAGCACAAAATCAGAACTTTTAGAAGTCTGCTCTGGTGAGGGACATTCCTGCCTGAAAGGCACTCAGGTGGTGAAGCAGAATCCTAGGTTGGGCACTGTGGCCTCAGGATCATTGGGGTCATGGGAAGACCGGGGCTGCCTGAGTGCAGCAGAGCTCCCAGATATCTGAGTGGGGAAGCCAGCTGCTATCAGAGAGCCCACTGAGCTTTCAGCTCAGCGTTGCCATAAACCACAAACTGTGGCACAGTTGGGCAACTGCTCTCGGAGCAGGGGCCCAGCAAGCGGCAGGGCTAGGGCGAGACCCCTTCCCCTGCCTTCCCCAGGAGGAGTGGCGTGGCTACACACTGCAGGAGTCTGCAGGGTGTGGAGACTTGAAGTGGGGTCCTGTGCCTGAGATGGAAATGCTTCATTACAGGCTGAGTGAGCACAGAGTGCAAATGGAGACCAGGGAGACAGGCGTGAGTGACTGCTTTTCTCTGAGGGCCCACTGAGAAGTGGAAGGTGCGAGTTTCAGCTCTGGGACTGGAGATCAGGATGTGGCCATTTTCATTCTCTATCCTTTAAAGCTGTGCAGAAAGCCTTCAGGGAACAAAAGCCACATAGAGCAGTTTGGAGCTGCTTATACTTAGCCAGGCACCCTGGCAAGGACAGTACAGTTCCATCCAAGGCAAAGACACCTGAGAATCAGCACAACAGGACCCTCCCCCAGAAGATCAGCAAGAATATCCGGCTAAGACCAAGTTCACCGATCACACAGAACTGCAAAACTCCAGGGCTAGGGGAAAGCGGTATATGGAATTCATGGTTCTCTCTCATGATTCTTCAGTCTTCCAATTTTAATTATTTTTCTTTTTCCTTTTCAACCAATTTCTTATTTTATCTGCTCTTTCTTTAAAGTTCTTTTTAATTTTCATTTTTACAGTTATTTTCCATCCTTTCATTGAATTTAATCTTATTTTTTTGTATACACACACACACACACATAAGGTTTTCTTTCTTTACAATTTGGGAACGTAGTTTCTTCTAAAAAACAGACCAAAATTACACTCAGAATCTAGTGTATTGCTCTGTTCTTTTCAACTGTCTGATTACATTCTCTTTTTTAAAAAATCTTTTTAAATTTTCATCTTTACAGTTACATTCTATCTTTTCATAGTATTTAATTTTATTTTTGTATATGTGTAAGTTTTACTTTCTTTACAATTTTGGGATGTGGTTTCTTCTAATAAATAGGCCAAAATATACCCAGGATATAGTGGTATTTCTGTATTCCATTCACCTGTCTGGTCTGCTTATATTCTTTCTTATTTGTTTGTTTTTTGTCTTTTAATTTTCATTTTTAGAGTTACATTCTATACTTCCATTGTATTTAATTTTATTTTCATACATAAATAAGTTTTTTTTCTTTACAATTTTGGATCTAGTTTTCTAACAAAAGGACCAAAATACACACGGGATCCAATGTATTGCTCTGTTCTATTCACCTGTCAGCTTATATTCTCTTCTTCTTTATTTTTAATTTTTATTCTTTTTTTTTTTTTTTTTTTTTTTTTTTGGTTTTGGGTCTCTTCTGATCTGATTAGTGTATATTTCTCTGGGGCCGTTCTTGCCATTTTAGTATTTTGTTCTCTAGACAGAATGACAAGATGGAAAAACTCACCTCAAAAAAGAGAACAAGGGGCAGTACTGACTTCCAGGGACCTAATCAGTATGGATATAAACAAAATGTTGAACTAAAGTTCAGAATAACAATTATAAAGATACTAGGTGAGCTTGAGAAAAAAAACATAGAAGACACTAGAGAATCCCTTTCTGGAGAAATAAAAGAAATAAAATCTAGTCAAGTTGAAATCAAAAAGGCTATCAATGAGATGCAATAAAAAAAATGGAGGCTCTGACTGCTAGGATAAATTAGGCAGCAGAGAAAATTAGTGGTATAGAAGACAAAATGATGGGGAATAAAGAAGCTGAGAAAAAAAGAGATAAACAACTACTGGATCACGAAGGGAGAAGTCAAGAGATAAGTGATAGCATAAAGTGAAATAATATTAGAATAATTGGGATCCCAGAAGAAGAGGAAAGAGAGAGGTAGGCAGAAGGTATATTGGAACAAATTAATCTGGGGAAGGAAAAAGAGTATTCAAGTCCAGGAGGCACAGAGAACCCCCCCTCAAAATCAATAAAAATAGGTCAACACCCCAACAGCTAATAGTGAAGCTTGCAAATCTCGGAGACAAAGAGAAAATCCTGAAAGCAGCTAGGGACAAGATGTCTATAAACTATAAAGGTAGAAACATTAGACTGGCTGCAGACCTCTCCACAGAGACCTGGCAGGCCAGAAAGGACTGGCATAATATATTCAACATGCTAAATGAGAAAAATACGCAGCTAAGAATATTTTATCCAGCAAGGCTATCATTCAAAATAGAAGGAGAGATAAAAAGCTTCCAGGATAAATAGAAACTAAAAGAATTTGTGATCACTAAATTAGCCCATTAAGAAATACTAAAGGGGATCCTTTAAGCGAAGAGAGAGCCCAAAAGTAACATGGACCAAAAAGGAACAGAGACAATCTACAGAAACAGGAACTTTACAGGATATACAATGGCACTAAATTCACATCTTTCAACAGTTACTCTGAATGTAAATGGACTAACTGCCCCAATAAAAAGACATATGGAATCAGATTGGATAAAAAAGCAAGACCTGTCAATACACTGTCTGCAAGAGACTCACTTTAGATCCAAAGACACCTCCAAATTGAAAATGATGAGGTGGAAAATCATTTATCATGCTAATGGACATCAAAAGAAAGCTGAGGTAGCAATCCATGTATCAGACAAATTAGATTTTAAACCAAAAACTATAATAAGAGATGAGGAAGAACTACATCATAATTAATCTATCCTACAAGAAGATCTAAGAATTGTAAATATTTATGCCTCTAACATGGGAGCAGCCAATTATATAAACCAATTAATAATAAAATTAAAGAAACACATTGATAATAACACAATAATAGGAGGGGACATTAACACCCCTCTCACTGCAATGGGCAGATCGTCTAAGCAGAAGATCAACAAAGAAACAAGGGCTTTGAATGACACACTGAACCAGATGGACTTCACAGATATATTCGTGCATTCCATCCTAAAGCAACAGGATATACATTTTTCTCTAGGGCACATGGAACATTCTCCAGAATAGATCACATACTGGATCACAACTTAGGTCTCAACTAGTACCAAAAGACTGGGATCATTCCCTGCATATTTTCACACCACAATGCTTTGAAACTTGTAATCAATCACAAGAGGAAATTTGGAAAGAACTCAAATACATGGAGGTTAAAGAACATCCTACTAAAGAATGAATGGGTCAACCAGGAAATTAAAGAAGAATTAAATTCATGGAAACAAATGAAAATGAAAACACAACTGTTCAAAACCTTTGGGATGCAGCTAAAGTGGTCCTAAGAGGGAAGTATATAGCAATACAAGCCTTTTTCAAGAAACAAGAAAGGTCTCAAATACACAATCTAACCTTATACCTAAAGAAGCTGGAGAAAGAACAGCAAATAAAGCCTAAACCCAGCAGGAGAAAAGAATTTTAAAAAATTAGAGCAGAAATCAATGAAATAGAAACCAAAAGAATGGTAGAACAGATCAACAAAACTAGGAGCTGGTTCTTTAAAAAAATTAACAAGATCAATAAACTCCTAGCCAGACTTATCGAAAAGAAAAGAAAAAGGACCCAAATAAGTAAAATCATGAATGAAAGAGGAGAGATCACAATCAACACTGAAGAAAGACAAACAATTACAAGAACATATTATGAGCAACTATTTGCCAACAAATTAGGCTATCTGGAAGAAATGGATGCATTCCTGGAGATGTATAAACTACCAAAACTGAACCAGGAAGAAGTAGAAAACCTGAACAGGCCCATAACCAGCAAGAAAATTGAAGCAGTAATCAAAAATCTTCCAAAAAACAAGAGCCCAGCACCTGGGGAATTCTACCAAACATTTAAAGAAGAATTAATATGTATTCTTCTGAAGCTGTTTCAGAAAATAGAAATGGAAGGAAAACTTCCAAACTCTTTCTATGAAGCCAGCATTATTACCTTTATCCCAAAACCAGACGAAGACTCTACCAAAAAGGAGAATTACAGACCAATATCCCTGATGAACATGGTTGCCAAAATTCTCACCAAAATACTAGCCAATAGAATCTAACAATACATTAATAGGATTATTTACCAAAACCAAGTGGGATTTATTCCTGGGCTGCAGGATAGTTCACCATTTGTAAATCAGTCAATGTGCTACATCATATTAATAAAAGAAAGGACAAGAACCATATGATCCTCTCAATTGTTGCAGAAAAAGCATTTGAAAAAAGTACAGCATCCTCTCTTGATGAAAACACTCCACAGTGTAGGGATAGAGGGAACATACCTCAGTATCATAAAAACCATAATCAAAAAGCCCACAACTAATATCATTCTCAATGGGGAAAAACTGAAAGCTTTCTCCTTAAGTCAGGAACACAACAGGAATACCCACTCTCACCACTGTTGCTCAACATCACACTAGAAAACTTATCTTCAGCAATCAGACAACAAAAAGATATGAAAGGCATTCAAATGAGCAAAGAAGTCAAACTCTCACTCTTCACAGATAACATGATACTTTATGTGGGAAACCCAAAAGACTCCACCCCAAAATTGCTAGAATTTATACAGGAATTCAACAACATGGCAGGATATAAAATCAATGCACAGAAATCAGTTGCATTTCTATACACTAACACTGAGATAGAAGAAAGAGAAATTAAGGAATTGATCCCATTTACAATTGCACCAAAAACCATAAGATACCTAGGAATAAACTTAACCAAAGCGGTAAAGGATCTGGACTCTAAAAATTACAGAACACTTATGAAAGAAATTGAGGGAGAAAAAGAAATGGAAAAATGTTCCATGCTCATGGATTGGAAGAATAAATATTGTTAAAATGTCTATGCTACCCAGATCAATCTGCATATTCAATGCAATCCCTATCAAAATACTGTCAACATTCTTCACAGAGCTGGAACAAATAATCCTAAAACTTGTATGGAAACAGAAAAGACCCCCAAATAGTCAGAGAAATGTTGAAAAGGAAAACCAAAGCTGGTGACATCACAATGCTGGACTTTAAGCTCTAATACAAAGCTATAATCATCAAGACAATATGGTACTGGCACAAAAACAGACACATAAATCAATGGCAGAATAGAGAACTCAGAAATGGACCTTCAACTCAATGGTCAACTAATCTTTGACAAAGCAGGAAAGACTATCCAATGGAAAAAAGACAGTATCTTCAATAAATGGTGCTGGGAAAATTGGACAACTACATGCAGAAGAATGAAAATGGACTATTTCCTTACACCATACACAAAAATAGATTCAAAATGAATGAACTTAAAGGTGAGACGGGATTCCATCAAAATCCTAGAGGAGATCACAGGAAACAACCTCTGTGACCTTGGCCACAGCAACTTCTTGCTAGACATGTCTCCAAGGCAAGGGAAACAAAAGCAAAAATGAACTATTGGGAATCCGTTAAGATAAAAAGCTTTTGAACAGCAAAGGAAACAGTCAACAAAACTAAAAGGCAATCTATGGAATGGGAGAAGATATTTGCAAATGTCTTATCAGATAAAGGGTTAGTATCCAAAATCTATAAACAGCTTATCAAACTCAACCCCCCAAAACCAAATAATCCAGTCAAGAAATGGGCAGAAGACATGAACAAACATTTCTCCAAAGAAGACATACAAATGGTCAACAGACACATGAAAAAATTCTGAACATCACTCAGCATCAGGAAAATACAAATCAAAACCAAAATGGGATACCACCTCCCATCAGTCAGAATGGCTAAAAAGGACAAGTCAGGAAATGACATGTTGGCAAGGATGCAGAGAAAGGGGAACCATCTTACACTGCTGGTGGCAATGCAAGCTGGTGCAGCCACTCTGGAAAACAGTATGGAAGTTCCTCATGAAGTTGAAAATAGAGCTACCCTACAACCCAGCAATTGCACTACTGGTTATTTACCCCAAAGATACAAATGTAGTGATGTGAAGGGGCACCTGCAACCCAATGTTTATAGCAACAATGTCCACAATAGTCAAACTATGGAGAGAGCCCAGATGTCCCCTGACAGATGAATGGATAAAATACACACAATGGAATATTACTTGGCCATCATAAAAAAATCTTGTTATTTGCAATGATGTGGATGGAACTAGAGGTATTATGCTAAGCAAAATTTGTCAATCAGAGAAAGACAATTATCATATTATGTCACTTATGTGTGAAATTTAAGAAACCAAACAGAAGATCATAGGGGAAGGGAGGGAAAAATAAAACAAGAAGAAATCAGAGAGGGTGACAAACCTTAAGAGACTGAATCGTAGGACACAAAGTGAGGGTTGCTGGAGGAGAAGGAGGGGGACAGATAGGATAACTGGGTGATAGGCATTAAGAAGGGCACATGATGTAACGAGCACTGGGTGTTATATACAACTGATGAATCACTGAACTCTACCTCTGAAACTAATAATATACCATATCTTAATTGAATTTAAATAAATAAAAAATACAACAAAAATATATGTATCTTATTATTTAATGAATATGGCTAAAAACTGTTTTTATTGGGTCGTGAATGAGATTAAGGCTTAAACTGCAAGAATTTTTTATCTTTTGCTCTGTTGTTTTCAACTCTGATTTACCCTACTAGAGAGATATATAAACAACATATTTAATTCTCTTTAATTGTAATAATCTCCCAGGCTAAAGTCAAAATTCAATTATGCTTTGTTGACAGATGACTGATTGCCGATGAACATCTAAATGACATTTCATTACCTTTGTTGATAAATATGACACTCTACTTTCATCTATCACACATGAAAAGTGATAAAATATAATTGTTATAACTTTTGGAAAACAAGCACCTGGATCTCTTTAAATTGCAACAAAGGCAATGTTATATCTCAATAAGACTAGCCCTGTTCTAATAGATGTTCAATAAATATATATGCTCAGTACATTTTCATGTCTTTTATATTTGTAATTAGGAACACACACACTTAAAGAAGTAACTGTTTTATTATGAATAAATTCAAAGAGCTGAAAAGTAAATATACGAACTCAAGGTAGGTAAATTGGAAGATACAGCTAAATGAATATAGTTATAGTAATATTCATTTTACTTCTTTGCTCATCTTATAGCAATGTCTTTCTGAACCACAAGTACTTGTTGAGTTACACACTTTCAGCAACGGTCACTTCTTTTTGGGTTAGGTTCAATAAATACTTACTAAATAGTTGACATCTGTAATAAGAGTTATGCTAAGACTTGGAAATGTAATCATGAATAAGATGTATTTCCTGCTTTCTGAGGCTCCCAACCTAGTGGGAAAACTAACCAATATATTCTTATTTAAAAAAAAAATTACAACACAGGAATATAACAAAAACGGACACAGAATATTAAGGGAGCAATGTGGACTAAATTATCTTGAAAGGCATAAGGATAGAATTAGGCAAAGCATTAGGGTCTGGGGAGTTACAGAAAGGGGAAACAGGATGAGACAAGACATATGTGCCTTGAAAATATTCAAAATGTTCAAACTAGGCAAGCACGATAGTTAGGTATGTCACTGGGGGTGGAAGGGAAATAGGGGTAGCGGTAAGAGAGGAGGCTTTTGAGGTAGACATTAGCCTAGCCACAGAGACCTTTGGGTACCATGCTAAAAAATCTTAGACATAACCCTATAAGTAATGGAGAGCCACAAAAGGGTTTCAGGCAAGGGAATAATATAGAACAGAGACGTCATATAGAGCTGTGATTCTCATATGTAAAAGTTCATAAATTAGTTGGGGATCATCTTAACTTTGAATTTTGATTCAGTATGCCTAGTGAGGGCTTGCGTTTTGAAGTTCCCAGGTGATATGTTGGCTTCTTACTGCTCTGTGGATCACACTTTGAGTAGCAATATTTTAGGAAACTTTTCTTTCAGAGTATCCAACAGAGACAAAATCATGTTGTGAACACCAAAGAGACTACCACAGCAGTTTAGATGAGAGATGATGAGGGCCTAGGCCAAAGCAATGGCAGCCACTAAAGATATTTTGAGGGCAAATTGAAGGAATTTCTTTCTAACATTTTTAATGAAAAAAATGAACATACAAAAAGTTTAAAGTTTTTTTTTTTACAGTGAACTCACATATCCCCATCACCTAATTCTACAATTAACGTTTTATTATACTTGCTTTATCATATACGTGTCCCTCTATTCATCCCTCAATTCATTCATCTATACATTTTTTTATACATTTCAATGTGAGTTTCAAATATCAGTATGCTTCTCTGCAACAACAAAAAAATGTAAGATTGGTTGAAAATGGGGGTAAAGAAGTGTGGGTTGTTTCTCCAGTTTATGCTTGATAAGGAAGAATGTAGAAATAAAAGTCTATTGGGTGGACCGGGAGATACCATGTTCACTTTGACCCAACAACACTGACTTCTAGATAGAATTTAATATGAATTATGCGTGTATAGCTTTAGTTATATTTCACAGTTAGAGATACAGACTGGGAATCATCAGCCGGTAGTTAGAATAAAAGGAGTAAATAAAAGAGCTCAGGGAGACTATAGGAAGGAAAGAGAAGAGGATAAGGGACAGTATCCTGAGAAAAATGACACTGAAGACACGTAGATAAAAAGGTAAAACACAAAAGAGTAGGAAGAAATTAGGGAGGCAAAAGAGAATCAGCAGAGTGAAGGGTGTCGGAAAACATTCCCTTGTAAATCTCTTCACTGCTTGGGAATTTGTGATTTCGAGAATGCTGACACTATATTTATGATGCACTATATATCAGATTACATTTATACATTTATGTTTAAAACTGCTGACGTTACACTTTGAGGAGTGATTCCCAACTTCACCCTCTGCTCTATCTCCATACCAGAGGGAGTAAAGAGCTTTTCAAAGAAGATTATACTAAGTCACTCTCTCAGTTCTCACTGACTGAAATGTAAACAAATGTTCCTTCTTTTGCCCTGAGGGGATAGTGACTAACTGCCCCTTGAACCACAGGCACAAATTTACAACACAGTGAAAAGTAATTTCCAAAGAATGTAGACCCTTAGGGCATTGGAGGTGGCGAGACTAAGAAGATACAGTTTCCCTAAAGATTCAAGAAGGAACCTAAAAATTCCTTCCATAAATTATTTTTAAATATTGTAGTTTAGTTTCAAAATATGGCTATTTAGAGAAGAAAAGAAAGACTTAGAGAGGGGAAACATATGGCAAAGAATCATGGATGACAGGAAGGAAAAAGTGAGACAAATCCAGCAAAAGAACCAGAGGGAAAACAAGGAAACAGGAAAAAGTAGAGAACTTCACAAGAGGAATAAATCTGTGTTTCCCTGAAGAGCTACATATTAGGTAGAGAGGTACGGTCAAACTTTTCCTATCAAGCACCATATAAGCAATATTTTTGCTTTTCCTCTATCACATCTACTTAATTCTGTCATTGTAGCACAAAACAGAGGGCAGGTAAAAAATGCACATGGCTTTGTTTCAGTAAAACCTTACAAAATCAGGCAGCCACCTGATTGGCCCACTGGTATCTTTTGTTGATCTCTACTTGAGAGGAAAAGTCAACAAACGAGAACCGCAAACTTCTCCGATAAGGGCCACATATATCTCTGCTGTTTATTCTGCTTTGTTGCTGTTGGTTTTTTGCTTTTTTTTTTTTTAAACAACCCTTTAAAAATATAAAAGCCATTCTTCGCTGCAGGCTCTATATAAAGTAACTGTGGGCCAAGATTCAGCCAGTGGGCAGCAGCCTGCCTGGCCTGGGTAGAGCATACGTTTCTGTGTTATTGGATTCTAATATGATGCAAAGTATTTTGCAACTCTGTAACTGCAAATATACAAAGCAGAATCATTTTTGTCTATAAAATGGCATGCAAATTCTGTTCCATAGAGATCCAGTTGACTTCCCTTATCACTGTGGAAGAAGATAGTTGTGCCTCTATTCACATGCTCATGTTAATATCCCCAATTTATAAATATAGCTTTCTTTATATTTCCCTTTGATCTGATTATAGCATCTTACCAATTTCATCAGTGATGAGTTAAAAATACTTGACATATGATCGCTTTAAAATCTGTATGAGAATCATGATTTTGCCTTTTTTTTTTAAATTATCATTTGAACACTGTCATGATCCTTATTTTCCACAATACCTACCAGGCTTCCCTGGGGACCTTGATAATGGAGTGGACTCTCCCGGCTACCTTCAGCCTGACCTTTTACAGTCCCATCCATTCCCTGACACCGTCCTCCCTGATTATTACCTGGCACTCTCCCACAACCCTCCTTGATCCAAAGTATTTGTCTGAAAAACCATCTCCCTCTAACCTTCAATTTAATGTGGTCTTTTGTTTTGTATACACACATCATCTTACTCATAAATTTTAACTTTGGGAAGGATTGGAAAAGACGATTGAGACAATTTTCAAAAATCACGGCAATGCAATAAAATGAACTAAAAGCCTGCTTTGACCTAAGAAGTGACTAATCCCACCCCTGGGTCCACGTAATGACTTCAATGTCCATTTGCTTACCGACTATTACTCAGAAATGAAGAGGAACAAGTGCTACTACACGCAGCAATATCAGTAAACCTCAAATGCATTTTAATGAAAGAAAGAATTCAGATCCAAAGGCTACATACTATATGGTTATATTTTCATGGCATTCTGGAAAATGGAAAACTATAGGGACAGAAGACAAATTAATAGTTACCAGCAGTGGAAGTGGGGGAAGGCATCAATTAGAATGGTACACAAGGGGATTTTGGGGAATAATAGAACTATTTTCCCCTTGAGTATAGTAATGATTACATGACTGTATGTGTTTTTCAAATTCATAGAACCAGGGGCGCCTGGGTGGCTCAGTCGTTAAGCGTCTATCTTCGGTTCAGGGCGTGATCCCAGGGTCCTGGGATGGAGCCCCGCATCGGGCTCCCTGCTCAGCTGGAAGACTGCTTCTTCCTCTCCCACTCCCCCTGCTGGTGTTCCCTCTCTCGCTGGTTGTCTCTCTCTCTGTCAAATACATAAATAAAATCTTTAAAAGAAATTCATAGAAGCAAACAGCCAAACAATATGAAGTTATTGAGTATAAATTATGCCTCAGTAAACCTGACGAAAAAATCTATCTAATCATTGCCTATATATTTATTTTGCAGAAAAATTTGAAGATCTAATATCTTAAATTGAAAAACAATAACTAAATATGTAACTTGACATAAAGGTATAATACCAAACTTGCCATAAAAGTATAATATTATTTAAAATGATTTTAAAATTTAAATTATAGCCAGAAGAAATACTTGATTATCTTTTTTTTTTTTTTAGTTTACTGGGCATTTTTAAAATCATGAATGGTGTTGGATTTTGTCGAATGCTTTTTCTGTATCTATTGATTTGACTATGTGATTATCCTTTATCTTATAGATGGAGTACTTTAATTGATTTTTGAATATTGAACTGGCTTTGCCTACCTGGGATAAATTCCACTTAGTTGTGGTATATAATTCTTTTTATACATTTCATTGTTGGATTAGATTTGCTAATACAGTTGACCCCTGAACAACATGGGTTTGAACTACTTGGGTGTACTTATACATGGATTTTTTTCAATAAATACAGTACATTACTGTACATGTTTTTTCTCTTATGATATTTTTCTCTAGCTTACTTTATCGTAAGAATACACTATATAATACATATACAAGATATGTGTTAACCGATTGTTTATATTATCAGGAAGTCTTCTGGTTGATAGTAAGCTATTAACGGTTAATTTTCTGGGGAGTCAAAAGTTATACATGGATATTCAACTGTGCAGGGCATGTGGGGTGGTCAGCACCCCAGCTCCTGCATTCCTCAAGGGTCAAATGTATTTTGTTGAGACTTTTTGGATCTATGTTTGTGAGAGATATTGGTCTGCAGTTTTCTTTCTTTTTTTTTTTTTTTAAAGATTTTATTTGTTTATTTGACAGAGATAGAAACAGCCAGCGAGAGAGGGAACACAAGCAGGGGGAGTGGGAGAGGAAGAAGCAGGCTCATAGCAGAGGAGCCTGATGTGGGGCTCGATCCCATAACACCGGGATCATGCCCTGAGCCGAAGGCAGACGCTTAACCGCTGTGCCACCCAGGTGCCCTAAGCAGTTTTCTTTTCTTAAAATTTATTTGTCTCATGTGGCATTAGGGTAATGCTGGCTAAACGGAATAAATTAGGAAACATTCCCCCTGCTTCTAGATTCTGAAAGAGATTATAGATAATTAGCATAACTTTTTTCTAAAATGTTTGGTAGAGGGGCGCCTGGGTGGCACAGCGGTTAAGCGTCTGCCTTCGGCTCAGGGCGTGATCCCGGCGTTATGGGATCGAGTCCCACATCGGGCTCCTCCGCTGTGAGCCTGCTTCTTCCTCTCCCATTCCCCTACTGTGTTCCCTCTCTCGCTGGCTGTCTCTGTCTCTGTCAAATAAATAAATAAAATCTTAAAATGTTTGGTAGAATTCACCAGAAGTCACCTGGACCTGGTGCTTTCTGTCTTGAAAGATTAAAGTTTTTTATTAAATTTCTTTAATAATAGATTTTGGCCTAGGCAAATGGTCTATTTCTTCTTCTTCTTTTTTTTTTTTCACTTTCTTTTTTTGGGTCTATTTTTTCTTGTTTGACTTTTGGCAGATTGTGTCTTTCAAACAATTGGTCCATTTCTTCTAGCTTATCAAATTTGAGGGCATAGAGTTGTTTATAGTACTTATTATTATTTTAATTATCTTTTTAATGTCCATGGGATCTGTAGTGATATCCCTTCCTTAATTTCTGATATTAGTAATTTGTTTCCTCTCTCTTTTTTTCTCAGTTAGCTTGGATAGAGATTTTTTATTTTGCTGATCTTTTCAAAGAACAAGTTTTTGGCTTTATTGACTTTCTTGATTTCCTATTTTCAATTTCAGTGACTTCTGTTCTAATTTTTATTGTTTCTTTTCTTCTACTTACTTTGGATTATTTTTATCTTCTTTTTCTACTTCCTTAAGGTGGAAGCTTAGGTGATTGATTTTAGGTCTTTCTTCTTTTTTAATATATACACTCAATGCAATAAATTTCCCCATAAGCACTGCTTTTGCCGTATCCTACAAATCTCAATAAGTTGTGTTTTCTTTTTTCATTTAGTTCAAAACGTTTTAAAATTTCTTTTGGTATTTCTCTTTTGATCCATGTATAATTTAAAAGTGTGTTGCTTAATCTCCAAGTATTTTGGAATTTTTCAGCTATCTTTCTGTTTTTACTTCTAGTTTAATTCTACTGTGGTCTGAGAGCAGACATTGTATGATTTTTATTCTTTTAAATTTGGTAAGGTGTGCTTTATGGTCCGGAACGTGGTCTATCTTTGGTGAATGTTCCATGTGAGCTCGAGAATGTCATTCTATTGTTAGGTGAAGTAGTTTATATGTGTCCATTACATTCAGTTGATTGACTGTGTTCTTACTGATTTTCTGCTTGCTGGTTCTATTCACTTCTGATGAGACTTCAGTTCATCGTTTCACTTGTTGATCTTTTTTTCCATTTAAACCTTAGCCACGTTAAACTACCGGTGGTGCCAAAACCACAACGCTCTCTCACCTCCAGCCTTCTGCTCATGCTGTCCCTTCTCCAGAAGCATTCCTCTCCTTTTCTTTGCCTACCTGACTCTTGCTTTAACTCCAAGTGTCAGCCTAGATCCCAATTCTTCCAGAAAGCCTTCTCTAACACTCCTCCACCCTAAAGCACAAAGTGTCCCTTCTAAGTGGTTCCATAGTATTCCACAGTTACTTTTATTGCAGCACTTTTCTTGCTAATAATTTCCTACTACTTTTTTTACCTTCACAATATAAATTTCTTCCTTAAAGAAACTGACTTGTTTACTTTGTATTTCTGTCACCTCGCATAGTGCCTAGCATACACAGTAAGAGCTGAGATGCCTTTTAATGAACTAGGGTAAAATTTTTAACCAATCTGAAAAAACAGTTCAAGTTTAGATGAAAGCTCTTCATAAAAATTGACTTATCCTATGATTTAATAAGCAATGACCATTCAGCACTCTTGCCTCGTTCACCATATTTATGTTAACAAATTTGGCCATTGGAAAATGGAGTGAACAATGAATCCTGTTCCTTAATGAAAACAAGAATAGATGATTTAAAATATGAATAAAATTTGATTTTTATTTGGTATTTGTCATAATAATTCTTTTTAATCACTTCCCTTAGAGCTGCCAAGCTACATGGTAGTTTCGGTTAATTAAAATGATTTCAGATTCAGTGAAATTCCTCAATGCTTTTAGAGTTATTTCTAGAATCAGACTAGATATCTCACATTAAAACATAAAGCAAGGTAGCAGTCTAAAGGGTATCCAACACGATAAAGTCAGAATTGGAGTCTTATTATTAAGGATTGTCAATAAGCACTTAATAATGATTTCATTGATTTTTAACTGACTTCAAACAGGAAAATAACAAAAGCAGGTTAATTGACTTCAAACAGGAAAGTAAAAAAAAAATTAAAACTTTCTAGGAATAAGCTGTTTTTGAAAGTTGATGTGATATATGCCAACATTAGTATTTTAACCAAAATTTGGAGATAAAGACTAGAGTTCAGGAAAAGAAGTATAGAGTATACAGTGGCTTCATTAAATGTTGAACATTTATTAATCTCCTTTTGCCTGAAGAAGCAACTTATTATGACTAGGAAACACTGATAATTTTAACAGGCTCTGGCAAAATGAAGCAGAACTCTTGGCACATATCATACTTTTTTGCAAATGAAAATTCAAAAACGTGAATGTTCATCGGCATTTGGCTAGCTGCCATTTACACTGTAGAAAGAAAAATCTTTAGAACTCATGAGTTAACTTGTGTTAGGCTAAAAAGATAATATCTACATGAAGAAAATTTTAATATTCCAAGAATCAGCAGTGCTAGAACATCAGATTTGGGGCAAGCCCAAATATCGTTTAGTTTGATCTCTTGCACCTTTTATCAGAACCACTCTGTACTCGTATTTTTCTCCAGAGTTGAGCTGTTAACTCATCCCATTATTTATCTGAAAGCAAGAAACCCTTCTTCATGCTTCATATAAATCCCTCAAGTACACATGATGTTATCATACCATAACACATGAGTTATATCAGTATGACATGCCCTATGGCCCGCTGTGAATTTCAGGATGATAAATCTGCTAAATAAATAGGATGTTTCTACTCTGTTGTGCACACTCAAGCAGCTTGTTTTCTTCTCTGAAATGGATTTCAGAGATAGACTCCCAAAGACCCAGAGACTGGTCCACAAGTTAGTGTCAGCTAAGCCAAGGGCAAATGAGAAAACAAAACAAAACAAACAAACAAACAAAACCCCAAAACATAGTAGAGTTTTATAAGAAGATATTTTGTTAATTTAAAGGAATATTCTTTATTTTAAGATACTGTTTTTCCTATTCGGGTTACCTAATATATCTTTTCATTTTAGAAATAATGATGAAAGTATATAGTATTCTTGTTTTTAGTTACTTTATTTGAAAAAAAATTGTTAATTCAATGTCAGTTAATTAATTTGAAATTTGCTTGTATATTTATAAAATATTCAAACTGGAAACTACTATTTTACAATATGACTTTGTAATAGGAGCTACTCAAATTAGTTAAATTTTACATGAAAAAATCTAAATTATATATATTTACATATATAAACATACACATGCAAATATATATGTATATTTATATAATTTTGTTAGAAGATTCCATATTAAGCAAGGATTTTTAAAAAAAGATCTAAAATCACAGGAACTTGACCCATCTCATATTTTCTATCAGTTGTATTGCCTAAAAATAATTTCTTCCAGTTTAAGTTTAGAGCTCTCTTTGTCTGCTTTTTAGTGTGTGCTGCTAAAATCTTTGGTTTGCCTAATTTTCTTTGACTTTTCTAGGGGAGAACAAGTTCTCACCTCTAATCTCTCAAAGCACTTCTAATTCCTTGGTTTCATTCTGCTGCTGAGTATCTATTAATAATGTCAGGCCTGGGCCAGGTACTCAAAACTCTGTTAGACCAAGCACATAACCGCTCACTCCACAGGAAAAAGAAAGGACAAAATCTTAATTTGTCTTCAATTTAATCCTACAGGAAGAAAATGAAAACTTTTTTTTTTTTTAAGATTTTATGTATTTATTTGCGAGAGAGAGAGAGTGCACAAGTGGCAGGGGTGGGGGGCAGTGGCAGGGAGAAGGAGCAGAGTGAGAAGCAGACTCCCTGCTGAGCAGGGAGGACCACACAGGGCTCAATCCCAGGGTCCTGGAATCATGACCTGAGCTGAAGACAGACCCTTAACTGACTGAGCCATGTAGGCACCCCAACGAAAGCTTTTTATTTGATTATCTTTTCCCCAAACAATGGAATTTGAGGCAGGACCCATCCGTCTACATTACAAACATGCCATGGAATTCTTTTTTTTCTTTCAGATTTTGCCTGGTTTCCCCATCAGCTAGTCTTCATACTATTATTGGAAAATACACACTTATTTTTTTAAAGCTGCCAGGTCAATTTGTTGGGAACGAAAGTGATTTTCTACTGAAAGAAACCTCTAGAAATGTTTTCCAGAAGCAATGCATATGTAAAACACAAACATTTCCCTATAGTTACACTATGAAGTACTCTCCAGCTTAATGACCACCTCTCAGCTGTGAACTGTCTCCATCTTCCATGTCAGCAGGATGGCTTTAGACCCTGTACTTCCCTCGCTGATTTAACAAGTTACTTATTTCATGCCAATGATATTCTAGTCACTGTGTTTGGCACGAGAAAAATCAAGTAGTGGACAGGGAAACTACTGTGCTGTTAGAATGTACCAACTGCTTAGCTGTCCTTAACTCACATAAACAACTTGGAGTTGTCAAAGAACTTTAACCAGTTTAAACCTTGATTGTTCGGGGGACATATCAATACTACTTTCAATTTTGAAATATTACTTTTTTTAAATCAGATACATCAGTGCCATATTCCTCATTGTAAGGATGTTAATCCTTTCTTTGAACCACTGAATTATTTCGATCAGAAGAATGACTTGTACGTTAACAGAGTGACTCTGGGTGCTGTGTTTGAGAATAGAATGTAGGGAGGTATGGCCTGAAGCAGAAGACCTGTAAAGGGTCTGTTGTAATGATACTGTTAAGAAATATGGGGTCTTATACGAGGCTAGTAGTAGCGAAATGGGTGAGAGGTGGTCAGATTCTAGATGTATTCTGAAGGTAGACCTTGTAGGATTTCATCTGAGATTGGATGTGACGTTGGAGGCGAACAGAGTAGTTGGGGATGATTCCATGATTTTTGGCTTGAATAAATGGAGGATATGAATGGTGCTGATTAAAATAGGAGATTTAGAAGTTTATTTTTGGAATGCTAAGATTGAGATGACTATAAAATATCCAAGAGGAACTTGAAACAGGCAGGTAAATATATAAGCCTGGGATTCAGGACAGAGAGAGGGGTCTAGGATAGAGTTATAAATTTTGGAGTCATTAGCATATAGTTGGTTTTTAAAGCCATGAGACTGGATAAGATCATTAATGGAGTGAATTAAGAGAGAAAGTAGTCTAAGGACTGAGATCTGGGCATGCTGATGTCAAGAGATTAGTGGGGGGAAGATTAGGGAATAGCAAAGGAGATTATAAAGTAGAAAGAAAACTGGTGGAGTGTGGAGTCCTAGAAGCCAAATGAAGAGAGTGCTTCAGAGAAGAGAGAGAAATTCAATGCTTCAAATGCAGTGGATGTAACAAGGGAATGACGACTAGGAGCTGGCCATTGAATTTAGCTACACTAAGTCATTAGAGACCTTGCCAAATGTAGTTTCAGTGTAGTAGGAAAGTGAAAAGATTACTTGAATGAATCAGGAGAGACCAGGAGGAGAACTGGATGCAGCAAGCATAGGACTTTCAACACTTTTCCCTCATGCTGTGATGGATATAAAGCAATGGGATGGAAGCTGAAGGCAGAAGTTGGCCAAAGAATGTTTTTTTGTTTTGTTTTGTTTGTTTAAAATGGGACAAATTACAGCATGTTTATATCTTTGTGGGAATTATTCAGTAGAGAGGATAATTCGTGATGTAGAAGAATGTCTGGATCTATGGCCTTGACGAAAGATGAAGGGATAGGATCTAGTCCTTGGAGGGAGACAGAAGCACTGAGAAGCATTAACTGTTAACGTGGGGAAAGCAAAGTAAATGGGCGGGTAAATGTGAATTGATGGATGAATGGATGATGGTGCCCAGTGGAAATTCTTTTCTGATTGTTCCGGTGAGAATAAGAACGGGTCAGAGATCCTGAGGTAGAAGAGAGAGGAGATGGTATGAGAATCATCTGGGAGACTGGCGGAGAGAAAGGATCCAGGGTTTCTGACAAAATCAGAAATGAACCACTGGGGTATTACACAGCTTTTGACTGAGGCAGTGGAAGAACAAAGCAGTTACTATGGGCTATAAATTTAAAAAGATAAATTAAGACCAGTTGTGATTTGCTTATCTTAATTAATTCATTTTTGAATAATATTGGTCTACAATGTTGACGGGGAAATCCAAGGATGCTTACGAAAGTCAAGGGTAGAAGAAATGCCTGACATTCAGCATCTCTACCTCTTTCATGGAAAAGAAGAGATGTAATATTTTAAATATTTGATAGTTCCTTAAAAACTATACTTAGTAGGATAGAAACAAATCAATTTCTGGATCTTTATCAAATATGTTAAATTATATATTTTTTAACTTGGAAAGTTGCTATGCTAGGTTTGAGCCTAAAGCACTTGGAATGTAAAATTGAAGTTCTAACAGAAACTTAATGCGGAGGAGAATATGTTTTCACTCTTTTGATATGAAACACATTCATAAGATTACTGAAACGTTTTCGGTCTATGGACGGATTACCACCGCATGAAAAAAGGGAATGAAAAGGTAAACATGTTGCTTTTTCCAAGACATACCAAATATCTTCTTTTGAAACAAGGTTTTGAATAAAATCCTTTCCTAAATGTCTTATTCTCTGAAGCAGGAAAGACTATGGAAATGTTTACTGTGCTTTTGGCAAACAACTAATTCTCAGTCTTCGAAAACACAGCTAACATTTTTCTATTTTGGGGAAAGATTTAGAGAACTTTTATCAGCTCATGAAGTTAAAAATTCACAGTGTCCTCTACTACACACATAGCGGGCACGCTAAACAAACTGGTTGGACCAATCAATGAATATACAATATAATGTAATATTCTCTCCTTTTTTCTGTGTTAAGTTGCAAACATTTGTTTTGAAATAAAAATCTATTATTAATCTATTGTTCTTTCTTGTGCACAATTCTGTGTCTTCGATTAAAGGCGTTTTATCTGAGCAAAGTTCAAGCAGTAGTTAGTTAACTTCCCTTTTGATCCTTCTGCTAGTTCTGAAACTGCAGAAGAGAAGCAAGAAACCAAATACTGAGGGATATATTGCACAAGTACCACTTCAGCTAGACCCAAGCCAGATGCAAACAATTCAAGAAATAATGGAACTGAAGACAGCAAAGTCTTCAGGGATCTATAGAGGTTTGTTCCCTCTGCTATCATTTATGTTTCTGGAGTCAAGGTTCAGTTACACCACAGTGTAGACAAGTCCCTGGAAACAATGCTCACCGTTACGCTGCTCCAGTAGCACAAGAATTCCTTTGATGAGCTCTAAGAGATTGGTAACAATACCTTCTGAAAGGCCAGGTTGCTAGGTAACATCTTGTTTCCTTGGTCAGAGTGAATACATGGAAGACCCCCAAAAGAAGCAGCAGAGTCTTGGTGGACAGCTCTCATATCCCCTCCTGGGAACATGATGAAAAATGTCTTTGGAAAAATAGCTTTATGAAGGCCAGAGGACCTTTATGTACCAGCAAAACATGTCCGGAAGGTAAGAAAAATGAAATGTTAAAAGGAACTTTAGGCATTACTTGAGAGAAAACAAACCTAGATAGGGTTACTGAATTATATTTCATTTAAAAATATAAAGTCATGCAACCTGTATTACTGATGATGATTGCTTTGAGAGAGAGGCAAACCCTTTTGCCACTCTCTCCTAACACCAGGCAACTATTTACAAATGCAATACAGTACATCATTATGACACAGAGAGAGGTGGCTGTAACTTTTAGCCAATGGTATGCCTATAAACACACAAGGCTCTTTGGGAGAGCACGCGTGAACTGCAGGAGAAAGACAAGAAAATCAAAAGTAAACATCTGTTAGTTAACATCTATTCGTTATTTACAGGAAGTTACTACCACAAAAACAGGACTTTTACCAGCCCAATAAAGCCAAAAATCAGATTAAGAGGCCAAAACCCAATTCTGTTTCCTCACTTCTAAATTGCATAGCTGTTTCATAAATGTGTTTTGAAACATGCCAATTATTAGACAATCTATAATTAGAGGGTTTGCAAGTTCCTTGAATTTTTTTTGTCTTTATGTTGATGTGTAATTTGGCTCTCATCTTTCAAAAAATGACATTTGCACCCTCAATTTTTAGGAATATGTACATTGTGGTTTCATATGAGTATGTGGGACTTATTGATAGCTCCCATTTACTGCCTACAGCTAAGGGAGGAATCATGCTCAGGTGTGGGGTTTAGAGACTGAAGCAGTTCCCTTACCAAAGTTCTATTTTTGTTAGCAAGCTGTGTATATCTCAAACAGTGCCTCAATGTTGTTGACTTTAATGTTAAAAGCTGTGTTGTAATTTGGAAAAATGGACATGTGAAATAATAGTTTTTAGAAGGGTAAGAAGTTCTGTGAAGACTTATGCACTTTATTTTTCCCCATTTGCTAACACCCTTTAATACCCAATAACAAAGGAGACTTGTTTGTGAGCTCTGTATAAAATGGTATTTATGATCAATATTATTATTTTTAAATGAGTAAATATCTACAGAATTATTTTAGACACAGTGTAAAAAGTGATGTCCAAGCTACAATTTAAACTTTAATCTTTAAATTTTGAAGGAAGAGGCAGGAAGGCAGGAAGGAAGGAAGGTAGGTTGGAAGAGAGGGAAAAAGAAAAAAACATTCCTCAATGCTAGTATTTGTTCAATCACATTTCTGCACATCACGAAACAAGTCTTATTCATACTACCTTCCTCATATACGGTCAGTTTCATTTGGAATTTTATAGTTTTATCCCTGTTCACAAGATCTACCTCAATCACTTATTATCCTGTAGTGTGTCTATTCTTTTCTCTTGTAGTGTTGTATGTGGTTGAATTTTCTATTATAACAGCATATAGCATAGTAAAACATTCTTAGAGCATTGAAGACCTTCTAAGTAGCAACTATATATGTGGTTACAATAAAGTTCTCAAAATTTCTAAATATCCTCTTGTAGAGGGAACATTGAGGTATCTCAATCTCATTCTCTTCATTGCTTCTGGCATTTAAATATATTTATGCTTCTATAAATGTCAGTGAACCCACTACTGGTTATTGAGGTTTACAAGCTTTCCCTCTGGAGAAGTTTGATAGAAGTTTGTTCTTTTACTTTTGTTGTACCTTAATTTGGGGGCCTATTTGTGTTTATAAGAATGTTTACAGAGCTGAAGAACAGGATGAAAATGCATCCTGTATAAAACTGCAAAATTAAGATTTTAAGTTCACATAAAATTTAAATCTGACTCCTTCAGACAGAAGAAAAGAAATGACAATTCTAGTTGTGCTTTTTTCAAAATATATTGTTATATGGTTTTCAAATCAACAATCTAAATAATTTAAGATATACCTGTTAAAATTCCAGGTTGTAGGTACCAAAGTACTTTTGGAATATCTGTAAAACACATAGTTTTTCGGAACAATACTGATGGAGAGAAGAATATGCCACCCAAAATATGGTACTTTGGCATAATGATTATTTTAAATAAAGTTAGTTAAGAAACAGCTGGTGCAAGAAGGACAGTCTGATCCTCCTTTGTCTTCCTGAAAGCAGGAAATAAATCTCCCTTGAGAAGATATCCTCCCAGAATCAGGAGGGTGGAAAACATTGTTATCACCAGGGAGAGGAATTTAGGGCCAAGAAGGGTGTATAAACAAATATTTACTACCCCAAGCCCAAACTTCTTTGACTTGTCAGTTCTTCAAAAATTTATTATTTCTTAGTCTATAAAGCAGCCTAATTTGGTCATTCCTTGAGTCTCATATATTCATGGGCTCCTGCACACATGAAATTAAATTTGTTTTTCTCTTGTTAATTTCTTTTATGTCAACTTAACTATAAGACCAGCCAAAGAACCTAGAAGAGAAGAATGAAAAAGTTTTCCACCTCTACATTTTATTGGTATATTATTATTTACTCAACTAATGGGTTTAGTTTCAGGAACTTCATTTGGAGCCATCAGAAATTTAAAAATCTGGTATACCTGAGTCACCATTTCAGAAATGAACACATATCAGATATCCTCCTGACTTTATGAGAACCCCATTCAGAGTATTTGCTTTCTTTTTTTTAAAGACTTTATTTATTTGAGAGAGAGAGAGAGCACACAAGCAGGGGCAGAGGCAGAGGGAAAGGGAGAAGCAGACTCCCCATTGAGCTGGGAGCCCTACATGGGGCTCCATCCCAGGACCTGGAGGTCATGACCTGAGCTGAAGGCAAACCTGAGCTTAACCATCTGAGCCACCCAGGTGCCCCCAAATTATTTCTATTATCTCATTACCATCCCTACTATGTAGAGATGTATAATCATTCCCATATTACAAATGAGTAAAATACAGGCAGAGAGAGCACAAGGATTCTGGATTTAAACAAATTAGAAAATAAAAATAAAGAATGGTCAAAGAAATAAGAAAGGCTAGATTAATATCTCCTTTCACCCAATATTAATGGTCTAGAGTCCATGGCAATTTTCTTCTAGGATTTACTTCCGAAGTGCCTGGTTTTAGCAAGATCTCACAAGATTTGAGAACCTGGCTTAATACTTTTGGGGAGAGAGAGGGAATTTGAAGATTTGGGAAAAGTGACCTTGGCTAAATGCAAATAACAGTGAGCTTCTTTCCTTCTTTCCTAACTACAAACTTCTCGTGATGCAGCAATGAATATAAATGGAATGCTTAGAAATTGAGTCATACAAATACAATTCCAACCTCCCTAGGTGTCTGAAAGGAATCCCCCAGCCTTTTGTATGATGGGTGCCCAACAATCTTTCAACTCAGGAGCTCAGCTTCTCCTCAGAAACTAGACCATCTACCGCTTCCTCCTTCACTCGCCTTACAAAGTTACCTAATCACCAACTTGACACTTTAATTAAGCAGATAGCACCCATTGTGGCCAACAATTGATGAAGCGAATAAAATCATGACTGTAAAGGACGCTGCAGCCTTCTGATGAAAGGTGCTCATGAATTGATAAGTTACATTATTGTTGCTTTTTATCCAGCAGTCTCAGCTCACCTGACTCCTTCTCGTTGGCCATTCTACACTTTTTAAAACCAAGAATAGATGGCCAATTCCGATAATGCCATCTATTTTAAAGACACTATCAATCACTGCTGACAAGCGTTGTACAGTTCTAGCCATGGCACCGTCTCCGTGGCAGCTTTATATTGGAGCATTAATAAAATTAATTTCTCTTTCATAAGGGTTTAGATTTGTAATTTATGATAACTGTTTGATCGCTGCAGGCAGAAAGATTAAAAATGAGTAAACCAATATACCAACTAAACTGCATGTGTCTGGTTTTATTTTCTTTTGTGGAGGGGAGATAGGAGAGGGTTTTAAAAACAGCTTGATGTTATCTGGAATGCTGTTCTCATAGGTTCTACTACTCAAGGCTTAACTTTTGTTTTCAGTAAATAATAGCTGCTCAGATTTACATGTTCTATTAACTAGTGCAATTATTTATGTGTAGTTAAGTGGAGCAATGGGATAAGAAAATCATTATCAATGATTTTCCTTCATAACAACTGCACCCTAATAATGACAGAGCTTTACAGTTATTTAAAGAATCACAATAGCTTATATGAATCTAATTTGAATCCTAGTGGTTAAGAGTCTTCGGTTATTTACTTGTGTGCCTTGGGCAAGTTATGCCACCTTTCTGGGCCTCAGCCTCTTCATCTATAAAATAAGAATGTTTATTATGTTATAATAACATTAGCAAAATAATAATGTTCATCAAAATAATCACCACTTCATTTGGTGGCTGCGATGCATAATAAAGCCCTTGGTACAATGCCCAGCACATAGCAAGTGCTTTTTTTTAAGGTTTTATATATTAATTTATTTGAGAAACAGAGAGAACAGAGAGAGGGGCAGAGGGAGAGAGAGAATCCCAAGCAGACTCCTGCTGAGTGTGGAGGCTGACACAGGGCTCGATCTCACGACCCTGAGATCATGACCTGAGCCGACACCAAGAGTCGGATGTTCAACCGACTGAGCTACCCAGTCACCCCTAGTAAGGGCTTAACAAATGTGAACTGCAAAATCATTACATTTGTAATAGTGGTAGTCGTCATTACAGCAGTAATGTTATAAAACAAACAAACAAACAAAAAACCCTATCAGTCAGAGTCTACGACATCCTCTGAATATGAAAGATAAGGAACTGTGCACGAGCAATGCTGACTGCCTTGCCCCAGGTACCGACAGCGTCTGTTCCTCAGATCCCTAGCACGCGGCTCGTGCGGTCGTGACTTCAGTGATGTGCACACTGAGACAGTTGCAGATGAAGTGGAAGTCTGAGTTAGTTACATAACCTGAAGGATGCCCCACTTTTTTCTTTTTAAACTAAAGATTCAGAAATTATCTTATTTTGCTGAGATTTCTCCCAAAAAAGCAGACTAAAGAAAAATTTTATTTGAAATTGAACACAGAGGGACATCTGGGTGGCTCAGTCCGTTAAGCGTCTGCCTGCAGCTCAGATCAGGATCCCAGGGTCCTGGGATGGAGCCCCATATCGGGCTCCCTGCTCAGTGGGGACCTGCTTCTCCCTCTCCCTCTGCCTGCAGCTCCCCATGCTTGTGCTTTTGCATGCTCTCTCTCTGTCAAATAAATACATAAAATCTTAAAAAAAAAAAAGAAATTGAAGACAGAAGTAACAGAACAAAGAAGATTTAGAGAATGCGCCTATGGTTTCTACCTCAAGATTCCAGCACACTGCCCTTCAGACACTGCACCCTGGTGTGGTGCCCAGGAGCAATACAAGAATGTGAGGGATAGCAACTAGACTTTGGAGCCTAAGGAAAGATCTCACACTGAAAGACAATCGGACTTGTCATCTATCGGCTGGCATCTTCTCAGATAACCTGCCTGTGGATGAAACTCTTGACTCTACTTCAGGTCATTCTGGGAAAGAAAAGACAGAGAGAGAGAGAGAGAGAGAGAGAGAGAGAGATTGGGGATGTTAGCAGCCTATTTATTTGTGTTACCAAGCTTTAATTACCTTCTATTATTAATAAATGTCTAGTAGTAATCAGGATAATGGCATAAAGAGGTCATCTAGTTTAAATCCCAAAATCATCTAATGTAAACTAAGATGATGAGATAATTTTCAGTTATTTTTAAGCTGAATTTCACCTTGAAATGGTTGTATTTAGCCTGTAGCACTGCGCAAGAAAAGTATAGTAAAATCCCAATCAGCTGGTTCTCTCTTGTCGGATCCTTTAATTATGTGACTTTATTTTTTCCCCTGTGTTTTCTTTGGAGAGACTGTAGAAGCAAACTACGACCATTTCTCATACCTCAGATTAGAAAAACAAAGAGGAGACCTCTAGATTATTTTATTACCACTGTGTAACCGTCACTGGAGTTTAGAGTAACAAGACAACAGTCACTGATGAAAGATTCAGCCATGTCCATTATCTAGTTTCCTGATTTTATTTCGACAGACAATAGCTAGCATATTTTGATGAAGACAAATGAACCAAAAAGTCAGCTAAACCTTCATCCTCCGTTTATCCCGGTATATTATTTCATTTTCTCCCAGATAGTTGGCCAAGACTCCAGTTATCGATCATGGGATATACCTGCTTCAGGGAATAATAAATTTTGTATAATTTGCTATTATTCTTCTAATGTTTGTTAATTTGTTTCAGTGGCAAGACCCACATTAGGAATTTCAAGAAACAATATCCAAACTATTAATGAATTGCTCAAGTGGGAAAGATATGAGACACACATTTTCTGACTTTTTCACATAATTAAAACCAAATTCTTGATTTGTTCTTTTATTGCAGATGGAGGAATAATTTTCTCTTTGATAATAGGGCATGGTTGTTTTATTTTTTTAATGACGCAGTAGTGCTATTTTTGGAATATGATGTAGTGGCTATGCTCTTCTACTGTATCAGCTCAGTTAATACATGAAAAATAAAAGATATTTCTATGTTGCACTTTATGAAGGCAACCTCATGTACAAGAGACGTATGGTTTCTTATAAGCAACATTGCTACAGAGGGATAATAATTGTGCCATAAAATAGAGAAGGTTTTCTGTTAAGATTCTTGGAGTCTGAAAAATGATCTACCAAGAGTAAAAAGAGGCCAGAAATAAAGAGAGATATGATATCTAGTCTTACTTAACATGAAAAAGCAATATTTAGAAATTATTTTAAAATTGGCTTAAAATAATGTACGGCACCAATTACAGAAAGAGAAACTTGTAACTATTACTGAAGAGATATGGAAAAGTGTAAGAAAAACAATGAATAATAAACCAGAGAATTACTAGTAGAGCAGAAAAGACGTTTTATATCTCAGTGGCATAAAAAGAGGGATACAGAGAGTGCTGGACTGTTGCTAAGCGAAATCCTCAAATAGTCTTCCAAAGTGAGTAAAACTGATGAAAGAATCTGACTCTTTAACTTGTTTGCCACCAATTTGTAGAAATATAAGAGGTTTGGGGGAAATTTCAGGGGAAATGTAAGGGCCAGATTAACGAGGAAACCAATCAAGAGTTTAAGGATGCTTGCGCGTGCCAGACCAGCGGCTGGAGCTCCACTAAGGACGATGCCTTCCTGTGAGGGCTGACCTCCTTACCCATATCTTAGAAGCATGCATGTGCATTTGTGCATACCGTTAGATTTACCTCTCTAGCACATACAGTCCACATAGACCCCCCTCCTTAACTTTGGGGAGAATTTGCCTTAAGTGACTATTAGCCATAAACACGTGCTTAGGACTGAGACAAGATGTCAAAATCCTTCTGAGATCTAGCTAAATTTCTAGGACATCATTTATCCTCTCAATGGAAAAGTTGGTGCTTATAATTTGTTGCTGTTGCTGTTATATACAAAGGTATTTACAGATAAAGATTTTTAAAGAGATACACAAACACTTTGAGCATTTTCTTTTTGCTCAGCTCCTCAGGTCGAAACACAAGCAGTCAGATTTGCCCGTCTAGTTCATCGTACTGCTCTGATCCGAGTGAGTCACACACTTGGTCAGCTCTACCAAGAAACAGAACATTTCATCCACGTTCGGATTCTGGAATATCATCCTTGGTAAATGTTTTTATTAGCTCTTTACCTAAGGCTAAGTTTATAAAATGTACTTTATCTTATACTGAACATTTTTTATTACGTGTATAACTTCTTAAATCTACTCTTGTAACTGGGGAGGAATGAAAGGTTGATATTCTCAGTCCCAACTCAGAGAGGACAGAAAGAAGGTGCTGGAATGGAGGAAGGAAGACAAAAGTGGAGATGAATAGAAACGGTAGTGACCACAAAAACAGAAGTGGCATGCCTTCCTTTCCCCCACTGAGTTCGAATTCTGTCTCTAGTCTAAGATTTATCTCCTTTGTTTCTGGAATGCCCTTTGTCCACAAGATAAAATTTTTTCCTTCCAAACTCACTGCTTCCAAGACTCTTCCCTTACCCAGCTCAGTGGAACGTGTGTATTTTTCCCTCCTTTCCTGTATTTATCACTGTTCCACCTATCCCACTGGATCCAGATGAGTTACTCAGATATCTGCCTCCCGAATTATAGAAAATGAGTTTTTCAAGCACAAATGCCACATTTTATTTAACTTTATATCCCGGTACCCGATATACAGCAGGGTACAGTATATTGGATAAATGAATGAAATGAAGCATATCAACTTTGAAAATATTTATTGAACCAATGCATTAATCACTTGGTTCATCAGAATTAAAAAAGGAAAAACAAAAGGTAAGACACAAATATTCACTATTCCTTTAGGAAAAAGCAGCAGTCACTCAATGGCAGCACATTGACAACCTTACAGAAACATAAACAAAGAAATGCAACGGCTCATTTTCCTACAAGGTCAGAAATTGTGAAATCAAACACACACTTCCTTTAAGAAACAGTTTTGTATAAAATTAGCTGACAGTTGAAAAATGGAAACTTTTTTCTCAGACACAGCTTTAGCTTAGGTTCTTTTTTTCTCGGTAAGATCATCATGAAATAGCACAAAAAGGCAATGGGGTGTGGCAACTCCAGGGAATTTAACTTCTAAGAAATTTTTATTCTATGATAGAAGCAAGAAAAAAAAAAAACACCCAAAAGCACATTGGAAGTTGGGGAAAAAAGCTTCCATAAACATGTGAACTGAACGACCAAGAATAGTCCAGGGACCACATTCCTCAATAACCTCAAATTTGTGCTTCTTGGTTTTTTTAAAGACTATTTTTAAAGAATGAGTGAATTCCTTGCAAGCATGTTAGCAAATCCTCAGATTTTCTCAAAGAATTGCTCAAGCATTAATTAGCCTTTTTGTGTTGTTATTAATAAGGTAGAGAGCTTTTGTTATTAGTTCTATTCTTTAAATGAAAGCATTGACATATTTACTGGAAGCACCATGGTCGTTCAGTGATTAAGCAATGAAGATCAAAAATCAAAAGTAAATGATTACTAAAAAGCCACCTCTTTTCAATTTATTTTGAGTCAGCATGTTCCAAATTCTGGCTCACAAAATGCATGAGACCCACGTGCTGCTCCAAGAATAAAAGGTTCCATGATTTAAAAGTCCAGGGGAACACTTTGTGTGTAGAGACTCACAATGTGTACTAGCATATAAAGGCTCTGCGGAGCCCTGTAGCAAAGAGAGACACTTAACTCAGTTTAATCCAAAGCCTCAGAAGCTTATTTGGTGGTGGAAATGTTTTTTATGTTAGTATTAGTCACACAAATTTACAGCTCAAGCAAAACATAAGCTATGTGAAATGCTGCTCTGTGAGATGAAAGCCATTGTTCCAAACACTCTAATGACATTTCTTTATATCAAATATTCTGGGTCTGTTTGTTTATGTGTACAACACTGGCTAACTGAAGATTGAATCTGTGGTGTATTTAACATAATGCTCTTTTCCGAGTAATATGCCTTTTGTTTGTGTTAACCTTGAAAATACCATAAGCTATTTAAGAAACAGGGAATTTAGATTGACTACAACCTCAATAATAGTAAACAACATAAAATTGTTCCAAATATGGTCTTGGCAAATATTCTGGTCAGTAATACCCTGTCTAAAACAAGGAAGATAACCAGACCTGAAATATTTCACTCACTACTGGCTACACATTTTAAGAGGAATGTCAATAAACTGGAACTCTTCACAAGGAGAATTGTATGCTTTTCTTGGATAGTTAATAATCTGTAAATGATGATCTGTAAGAATTGTATGACTTAGGAAGAAGACGACAACAGTTACAAACACTTAACACAGTAGTCACATACGGCTTCTGCGTAGCCTCAAAACGCAGAACTTTCACGACAGGAGCAAGTTAAAGAGGCTTGGAGGCCCATGCAATAAAGAACCTTCAACAACTACAACTGTTATAAGATGGAAAAATGGAATGAGAGTTCTCAATCTAAATAAACCAGATAGTTTCATTTTATATTTTTACTGAGCATTTTAAATTTGGTAGAACAAACCAGTGTTGTACTATTCCCTTACATCCTATCAGATTGCATGAATGGACTAGTGTAACAGTATGAAGACTTGTTATCTGCAGCCCCTAATATACATTCGATAAATATTAAAGGATGATTTATCAGAGGTGGTGTAAAGTGGATTCATGAATGGGTACATGTATATATTTCTGTTGTCATTTACCATCAAATATAATTTAGAATGAACTAAAGTGACTTCTATAAGGACACCATTAGGTACTTGGAGTTCAATTTGGCTGAATGTTTGGCTGTGATCTGTATTACTTTTATCCATAAAAGGAAATGAATCACATATCGCTGGATGCTATTTCTCTTCTCTCTTATTGTAAAGCTTCCATCAGACTCTTTTAAGTACCTCACTTGGCACGAGGTAGAACGACATGACATCCAAGGAAGTCAACTGCGTTGCCCAAGAGTAAGAGAAGGTAAAGAACAGGTGTGTGTATTCCTTGTGTACGTGCTCTGATTAGATTTTATATGTGGATTAAAAACATTACTTGGGGAAGAAAAGATATTACTTGGAGGTAGAAAATTTTGCTTTTTCAAGACCAAAGATTTGTTATTATAGTTAGTGGAGCCACTTTAAAGCACATTCACATATCTGAGTATATAAATAATAAATGTTCAGTATTAAATGCTGGAAAAATAGAAAGATAAAAAAGAACCTGTAATTCAACTATCCATAAATAACCACTGTGACTTTTATTTCCATTTAGTCTTTTTGAAAAGTATATACACATACTTCTTTACAAAGTTGTACAAATAATTCTGTTTCTCGAGTTTTTCCACTTACCTTGTTATTGTGAGCATTTCTTCCATGTTATTTAACAGTACCCAAAATGTGGTTCTTAAAGGTTGCATATCTCTCCATCCTATGGATATTATTAAATATATTTAACCAATGATCTTTATTGGAATTTTCATTTATTTACAATATCTCATGATCTCAATTTATACTGTCACTTCGATGAATAACTTTAACCTGATTTAATTCTACCCATTGGTTTTTAAAACACCAAATGGGAATCTAAATAAACCAAATAGTTTAATTTTATATTTTCAACAAGCATTTTAAGTTTGGTAGAATAAACCAATGTTTTACTATTCCTTTTCATTCTATCAGATTTTATAAGTGTACTAGTGTAACAGTATGAAGAATTGTTATCTGTAGCCCCTAATATACACAATTTGATTTTTTTATAAGTAGCTTTCAATAGGTTCTATATTATGTAAGAACAAGCACCATGCATTTCTCATGTCTCTTTTGCATATCCCATAAGCTGATGAAATAATTTTAGACATAATTCTGGCTGCAGTGAGTAGTCTTTATAAAACATCAAATATCTTGGCTATTTTCCATCTGTATTTGCAGACTCGCAGTTATATTGTATATCGTACAATTGTAATATCGATTTAGAAAAAGTTGCTTTAGATACTTTTGCCTGCTCATTGCCCTCTCTCAATGGCATTACCTTACCACACAATGCCTTTCTTCTTTCACTCAAACTCAGTTGACAAAGGAAGATTAAAATAGCATCATTTTCTGAAACATTGAGTAAAATATGTTCTTATGTTTTAACTCTGTCAGCTCTGTTTGCAGCTAAGTACTGACTCTTATTTTTAAAATATTAGTAGATAGTACTACTAGAGGTAAACTCAAGTTGTCCTGTGGGGATCTGAGAGAGAATATTTTTCAAAGAGCCAGAAAATATGGGGAATTAGAAAAAAAGGAGACCAAAAGAAGTAGAGACCATGTGTGTCCCATGAGTAAGAAGTCCACAGGCAAAAAGAAAGAGATGGCTGAGGCCCAAAGCAGGCAGGGTTCAGCTGGTTCTTAAACTTTAGTGTTGGGACAGATTACCCAGAGGCTTGTGGAAAATGCAGTTTTCTAGGACTGTCTCTCAAAGGATCTGATGTAATTAGTATGAATGGGGCCAAGGAATTTGATAATTGTAAAATTATCAGGAAATTCTGTTACAGATGATCTGAGGGGTACCGTATGAGAAATGCTAGTTTAGGAAGTTTGGAAGGAAGAAATTTGAATAGAAAGTGAAAAGATTGATACAATAAGGGTGTTGGTATTTGTGTGTGTGTGTGCGTGTGTGTGTGTCTGTACGCACACATGCATGTGCCTGTACCTGTGTGGTGGTGGTTGATGATTGTACTACAATGAGGCAAAAAGAAATTGTATTCTGAGCATGGGTGGAGAGTTGAAATTTAGAGAGAAATGCCAAACTGAAAACATTGGGGGATGACAGGAATAAAATATAGGAGTAAACTGAAAACATGTATGTGTAAAGAGAGTCCAATGGCCTCCCTCCTTCCCTGATTTAAGCACCAGGTCATGTGCTGAGGTCATCAGTCAACAAAACCAATCCCACATAAGGACCACGGTGGCCAGTCATGCAGAAGGCATCACTGCTCTGCAGAGATAAGGCACATTTTCCTTCCATAGACCATTAGCAACACCCAATCTCTAGCAAGTGACTAGTTGTAAAAGGAATGGAGCATGATCTAGGGGATGGAAAACATTGAAAAATCCCATCAGCTCGAACTGTGAAGAAAACAGATGTCCCTTGTTCATTGCCCTTCATTTTGTTTAAGTTTTGTGTGTGCATGTGTGAGATGGAGAACAAGTGCTTCTCAAAAGCACTCTAATAACAATCGCCCTCCTTCTGGATTAGATCCTGAAACACCCACCAAAACTACTTCAGTTCATCTCAGTTGCCCTGGTTGTACATCTGGAAGGAGTTCTTAAGAGAAGAAAGTTATCTGGCGTGTGATAAACAGCAATTTCCCAAGGCTTTGATGGCCAGATCAAGACTGACTTAACTCCTCCCAATTAAATGAAGCAAAAGAGCCAACTGTTGGTAGAATTCTTTTAAACCATAGATGCTTTCTATTTGAAAATCCCTCAGCAAGTTAATTCAGTCAGTGCTGCAGAGTTACAAATCCAGTGAGGGGACAAAGAACAAATTCAGAGATAGCAGGTGAAAGCCAACATTCCAGGGCTGTCAGATATTCCAGACTATAGTTCTCAACTGCTAAGATATATCTTCAATTATCAACCATGTCTGACTTTAAAAAAGAAAGAATCCAATTTAATATAACTCCTCACAGTAGAAGTGACCTTTGGCTTCCAACTTCAAAGAAATCTTTGAAAGCTGCTTTAAAAAAAAATAATTGAAAGAGCAGAAGATCGATAGAACTCAAACAAACAATATAGGGCAGAGTTTAATAACTCTGGGGGTATCTATTGCACAAAGCCAGCTACCAAATTTGGGGGCAGTCGTATTAAACACAATAGAGACCAAGGTCTACCCAGTCAATTAGATGATTGTCCCGTTTTTCCAGTTCTATGACTTTTAATTCCAATCAGCCTAATCAATGAAGAAGAAAATTTAACACAAGGACATTTTATTTGTAAACTGTTAGGATACTTCAGGGTTATGTGATTTCATGGGTGGCAGCAGTACAGTTCATTATGAGAGAAATGCCTGAAAGGTCAGGTTGCACGTCAGCTTCCACCTGCGTCTGAGGAAAGAACTGATATTTGTGTCAAAATAATGAAACATTGGACTCTTTTATTGCCTTCCATAAATCCTTCACAAATGGACTCATTATCTCCCATCAGAGCCCAGACAAAACTGTCACAAAAGCAAAGTTTGTTCCTGATGCCTTTAGTATAACTTCTTTAATAGGACTCTTCCTTTTCACCTCTGAACTAAGAATCACACATTCCAGAAAAATGGAAAGGGGAAAGTGTGCGCAAATGGTACCAGGTAGGACTCATGGAAACACAGGATGTTGGAATTGAGACAGAATTGAAATCACTGAGCTTAGGATTGCTATCAGGAGCCCAGTTAACATCGTAACAGACTGAAGTTTACCTGGGTAACACAATAGAGTTGTACTTTCTCAGAGAGAAACACATTCTAGTGAAATTGGAAATCAGTATTTTTATAAAGCATTATGAACTTCAAACAAACATAATTTCTCATCATATTCAGCTGTTGTTGACTCTTGATTCTAGTCTTCCCTGTATTTTTGCAGACATGGAAAACTAAAGCTCAGAAAATTAAAATTAGTCATCTGGAGTCACACAATCACCTAGCGCCCAACCTCAGACTGGAAAGAGGATATTCTTTCCCTAACCGTGGAAATCTGTGCAAGCCTGATTTGGAGGACAGCAGGATTGGGAAATAGTGGGGAATGAGTTTGGAAATGGAGATTGAGATAAAATTGTGGCAAACCTCGCTTGACAAGCCGGGATTTTCCATCTCTAATTGGTAGGCAGTGAGAAATTCCGAAATGCTTTAAACACACGAGTGTGGTAAAAGCTATGTTTTAGGAAAGCTGGACGGCCACGTGTATCATTTATACTGAAGGAGAGATAATTGCAAACAAGGCGATCCCAGAGAAAGTAGTTATAGTTCAGGTACGAAGATACGAGGGTCTAGACATCAAAGAGGAGGGGGACAGACTCTCAAGGGGAAAGTCATGGAACCAAGTAGCTAATTGGTTTGGGAAACAAAAGCGAGGGAAAGTCACAAGTGACATCCCCAAAGAGAAAATTATATGAAAACTTAAGTCACTCTATCAGTGATTTTCTTACCTATGTGCGCTCGAAATAATTTACGTAGGGGTAAAAGTTCACTTATTTTGTTATTGCTCACACTCCTGGGGCATAACGTGGGCCAACTCATGTTTTCCTCAATCCTGATATCAAGTGGAAGTTTAAAACAGCTGACCAAATATCAAGCAAAAATGTCAGTCCTGCCGCCGTAAACCTACTTCCAAGATCTCACCTTGTGATTTTTGCCCAGGACCCTCCACGGAAGAGTTGCTCTTCAGACAGGAGGAGTGCACCTTGCCTGCTCGGAAAAGAGTCCTTGAAAAAAACAAATGGGAAACATGGCTACAAGAAAACTGGGAGGACTGCACGGTGAGGGCTTAAAAGACAGGAAAAAAGTCTCTTTTCCTCATTGATTCAAATGACACCCCCTCCCCCTTTCTAAGGGCAACATCAAAACTCTAAACATTCCTTGGCCATTTTCTCTAAAACTAGTGGGGTTTGGGCTTCTCCGTCTCTTTGTTCACCTCTTCTTCATCATGACATGTTACTTATTTCCTAACCTGTATCTTACCCTAACATCACTGAACTTTGGAAAAGTTTACAATACTTGAGAATGAAATTGTTCCTTTTGATAATAATTGTCAAATGTTGGACAATATTCCTCATCAAAAGAGTTTATGATGCAATCTAGAATCTCTTGAACAATGCGTTAAGCCCCAAATTTTGAACAGCTAGCTGGAGCAGCCACCCTGGTCTGAACAGAACTATCCGGGAACAAACGAAACTTTTTACTAGTGAAAACTAGGAGCTGTGATTTGTTGGTGCTGAAAATGACCCAGCTGACAGCCGCTAGCCCTGAAACAGCCCGTGCCCTAGGTCAGCCAGAGCACTACAAAGCTATGGGGCTGCGGTTCCTCAGCCTCTGATTCCAGGTGGCTCAAGTCATGTTAGGCAGAGAACCGAGGGCGTAACCGGGAAGGATGTGTTGGTAGCAATAAAAGAGTAAATCAACTTCCCAACTCAGTGGGATGCCAATGTTTTTGTTTTCTGGAGTGATTAAATTGTACATGAAGAATTTAGGAAGTCCTCCAGAAAGAAGACTGAGTTTAAAACCTGCTCATTGGGGCCTCTGGAGGCCTGTTTTGCTTCAAGAATTGACCTTAGATGCTGTAGAATTATGGAATTAGGAGGTGGGAAGGAGCTTCAGAGAGGGTCTGTTCTAAATCCCTTCCTTTCAAAAAGGAAAGGGAAGTCCAGAAAGAAATGATTTGCCAAAAGTTATACATCTTGGTAGTGGAAAATATAAAAATAGAATATTGTTTCTCCTGCATGGTGCTTTCTTTTCCTTTTAAAATTAATTAAAAATTTTCATATGTAATGGATGGATATATTCTACTCTTAAAAATTAAACCATACACTTATTTATTTGTTTAAAAATTTAAATGATACCTGAAACTTTAACCTCCACTCCCAGAACTACCTTTAGAGGTAATCATTTCTTGTATATATGCGTTCATTCTTTAGAGCTGCCATTTAAACTATGGATATATTGTAAAAGCCAGTGGAGCCTTCCTAATAAATCATCATAGAAAATTTAATTGGCCTTGAGATAACTGTACTCTAAGAGAATGGCTAAATAAATTCTAACTACCATAGAAAACTTAATCGAAACATAGTGGTCCCCCCCAAAAAAAGCCTCTCTGAGGAGGTGACATTCAATATAGAGATAGACATAATCTCTTATCATTTCTTAAGTTTTATTTCAAAATTAAGACCTTTTATACTTTTGGAAAATGGAACTTAAAGCATCAAAGTTTATGTTTAATGTCTAAAAATTTTATGACCTTAACAATCTTTTTAAAGATAGAGATTATCTATATTTCTTTAAAATAGTTAATTATTTTGATTCAAATTTTTTAAAAAGGGGATTGCCATTTTATTCAATAATTTATTGACAGAAATTGGTGGCAAAATTGTGGAAATAAGATAAGTTGACTTTTAGAAATAGAGTTTACAAGGGCAATGCTACCACCAAAAGTGGCTTTAATTTTCTTTATATCAAAGTCGACTGATGTTAAAAGCAAAAATAAAGTATCCAGTATCTTTAAATATGGTAAAGTCATTTTTACGTATGTATCCCTAGCTACTTTAAAACAAAGTAATAGCTTACGTCTTTTAAATGATGGTATCTTACTTTGAAATCTTTTTATTATTATTTTCAGGTGTCATTTTTACTTTCTTGAAGCAAAGGGGGGGGAAACAATAATTTTCATAATACACGGAAAACAAGTTAGCATGGGGGTGCGGAGGATGAAGTCTTCTAAATGTGATTTCTGCATATTTCCAAGGAGGCTAAGGATAACTAATCATTTAAATCAGTAACTCCAAAACAGAATTTTATCCCTTCCACTCTTTACCCCTAGAAAATTTTAGAATCAGTTTCAGGATCCTTCCCCCCCTCCAACCTCCAACCCTGTATGTAATTCTAATCAGGATCAGATTAAGATCTTCACCTCCCCTACCTTGAGAATGAATCTCTGCCACATAATTGTGGTGTCTGGATGTGTGAGTGGTTTAGTGTGCACACCAAAAAAAGGTGGAAAACTACTGGTTTAAATAACATACACAACACATTTTTAATTAATAACTATTCTTAGAAGTTGACAAAGAACTCGCTTTTTCTTTTTATTTATTTTTCCCTTCAGAATTTGAACCTTTCATTTCAGGATTTGGGAGACCCTTATCAAGTTGCAAATTTTAACAGGATTCTTAGAAGACTAATTCGAGTTGAAATCCTCTGGTTAGTGGATAATTCACTGGTGGACTTAAGTGCCGTAAGATTGCCAAGGTACCTGCCCTTTAGCATGTCTAGTGACTAAGTTAAAGTCAAATATTTGCTATTTGGGCATATGTGATGATCGTCTGTACCTACTGTGGCCATGTGGTCAGGTCTTAAAGGTAATAGTGCTAAACGATACCTGGGCAAGGCGAAAACAAATTTATACATCAAATGTCACACTTTAGAGGGAAAAAAATCTATTCCTTTCTAAATTAATGTTAGCATTAATTTTTAGAGGAGTAATTTGCAACCAGAGAATCATACTGGCAGAAAGACTTGCCATATCCCTTGTATTGTACACTGGAAATGCAATTACATTATATAAATACTACTGTTGTAACATAGACATTTTTAGTCATATTTGTTGAACATCTATGAGGAAAGACTGCACGTAACTGACAAGAGTCTTGGTTTCAGGGTCACATTCTAATGGAAGGGTGAGGGTAGCCAATCAGAATAGCAACAGAAACAAACTAAAAGTTTTTAAAAAATATATGAGCTCTTTGGTCTTCCAAAGACCCCAAACTCCTGACATTAAAGATAATCTGCCTTTTTGCTCAGGATTGCTTGAGGACTCCTTTTGGAGAGAGCTGTTTTCTGCTTCACCAGGCACAATGGGTAGGTGGAGAGATGAGAAGTAGGAGATGAAGGAAATCAAGCAGCCACAAGAAAGAGTACATTCTAGAGCTGGTTAAGGTACATCTCTGAGCATGGACTGAGACAGGGCAACAAAAAGACCATCACAGCCACATAGGAGAGGGAAGCAGTCAGGAGACGGAGGAAGTGTCAGAATATGCAATGTGCCTGGTATCTTCACTCATTTCCAAAGCCCCTTCAAAACTTTAGACACACTTGCATAGCATTTGATTTTACTTATGTTCTTTTTAAGTAATCTCTACAGCCAATGCAGGGCTTGAACTCACAACCCCAAGATTAAGAGTTGCATGCCCTAGCAACTGAGCCAGCCAAGTGCCCCTAGTTACGTTCTTTTTAAATAACAAATTTTTAAATACCTAAATAAAAATTCTCAAAAGAAACTTAATATCACTACTATAAATAAATAAAACCCACTGGCAGTTGATATTGATTTATTCAGGTTTTTGTTTCTGTTTTTGTTTTACCAGACTCTTCTAGGGATATAATAGTGATAACATTAGTTATATTTTTAATACATATTTTAATATACATGCAACAAAAACATGTTTAATAATTACATGGCATACTTTAGAAAATACTGACCTAGAAGATCATGTACTTGGAGTATCTGAACTTGACCTGATCCAAGTCAATAAACTCCAAATCTCTGCTATCTTAGATAAAAAAGAGAGAGAGAAGCCATAATCATTAAAGAAAAGACTTGCCCCAGATTTAGTGTTCCCTCGATGACTTTTCTTTTTTGACTTTAGACTTTTGACTTTTCTTTAGAAATAGAATATATAATATCAAATAATGTAATTGCAATTCAAATTTTACAGCTGCCAACTCAATGTGTCAAGGAGAAAAAAGTTGATGCATGTAATTCATCGCTTCCTTCCTTCTGCCCCAGGGAAAACACCACACTTGGTTTGCTGCTTTTCACCCCTAACATCCAGCTGACTGGGGATGTGTGATGGGGTGAATCTCAGAGCCCGAGATGGATGTACATTGAAAATGAGAGAATGACTGGCAGACAAGAAAAGAATAGATTTCATGGGAGGACAGAGAATGGGGCAGAGAGACAGGACTTGCTCAGGCTGGGTTTTCAATTGGAAATCGTCACAGCACTAAAGTGCTTCTAAAAGATTATGTGTAACCTGGAAAAGAGTAAAAACCCAAAGTTATCAAATGTATGATTAGGACTGTGTAAAATGTCCATATGGGGAGAGAGTGGAAGGAAACAAGGAAATGAAAAGAACAGATGTGAAAAAATTACAATTCAATTGGGGTGGGGGAGTTCAAACTGGATTTTTCCAATACGGTTGTGTGGAAGCTCTCTCTCTTGTTTAAACAGCATCATCTTTACCATGAGGGATAATTATTTACTCAGTGTCTTTGTGGGGTACAAGGCCATAAATAATTTCCCTGTGTTGCTCTCATGATATTTAATCCCAATTTATACATAAAGGAATTTTTCCTAAAGGCAAGGTGCCAGTGATAGATTTGAATTATTTCCTCTACTTGCATGGTCTTATATAAATATAGCTTTAAGGCAAAAATATTGAGAAGCATGATATGTCAGGAAAATGTATTCAACCTAAGTGCCCAACACACATTTCTTCTCCTAAGGATCCTTTTAGTTTTCTTTTATACATAAAAGGCTTTTTTCTGATTTAAAATGCTAGGATTTAAGTATAGAAAAATAGGAAAAAAAATAACTGATCTCACTACCTGGAGACGATACTCTTCACAAGTTGTTACGCATCCGTGTGAACAACTAGATTGCTGAGATTCACTCATTCGTTGCAGCCATTCGTTTGGGACATACTGCGAATCCACCATGGACTGACTATTATGCCAAGTACTGAGTGTATACATTGGAAAAGAAAACAGATTTCTGTATTCAGCAAGCTTACAGTCTCATATATTCGGCTTATTTTCTCTTCACACTTTGATATAAATATTTCTCTTCTCTTACAAACCACAGTTGTAGAAAACATCACTGTCACTCCATTGAGGGGTTATGCTCTAGATGAGGCATGCTAGTCCTATGCAAGATTTGGTAGTTAACCATCCTCTTCAGGAGACAAATAATAAGGTGTTTATATTTTTTATCCAGGTGCAGAGTTTTAAATATGAACAAAAACCATCTCACATCTTTCAAACAATTGCCAAAGATACCTCAGATCCAGCACTTATCCTTGGCTGAAAACCACATTGAGGCCTTGACTGGGCTCTCCAGTTTATGGTGCACTCCACTAGAATCCCTTACGCTCAGGAGGAACCCTTGTGAGTTTCACCAAAATTACCGGAAGCGGTAAGGCCCCAAACACCTTGTCGTCTACGTTCTTCATTGAATGTTATACTTTGGCTGTTCCCCTGGAGCTTAAATTGGCAAATATTTATCCTTTCTATTACATGTTGAACATTTCATGCTTCTGATCTCACCTAAGAACTTGAACTGATCTTTTTTTAAAAAAAAATCTATAATACAGTCTTCTGTCATTTAATTTATGATTGCTTTAAAATTTTAGGCTTCTCTTATAATGTGACTTTACATATATGAAGATGCTTCATTTTAGATGTTCAAATCCTATGCGTTTTCTCTCATAATGTTTAATAGATATTATGTCTTTTTAAAGATCTCTGTGTACAGATTCCTGTCAAGGAAGGTCCATGTGATAGTTTTATAAATTGTTTAGTCTCTGTCTTTTGTTTGTTTGTTTGTTTCGGTGGTGGTGGGTTTTTTTTTTGTTGTTGTTTTTTGTTTTTTGTTTGTTTGTTTTTTGAGAGAGAGAGAGAGAGAGAGAGAGAACAAGAGTGAGCAGGGGAGGGGAAGAGAAAAAGGGAGAGAGAGAATCCCAAGCAGGCTCCATATCCAGCACAGAGCCTAGTGCAGGGCTTGATCTCACAACCCTGAGCTCATGATCTGAGCCGAAATCAAGAGTTGGACCCTCAACCAACTAAGCCACCCAGTTGCCCCTATTCTCTGATTTTGTTTTCACTCCTTTGGGCCACAAGGGCACCATTAAGTGGATGCAAAGAAGTAACTGATTCAATCTACCCCAGTGGTTGAAAGTCCTTCAAAACCTGTGAAGGATAAACCATTTTATTCCTTTGTCACTGCTGGAACATTCCTAATGATAATAATGCAATGTATACTTTGCAGTATGCAGAAAATTCTATGCCCAACTATCTCTCCCTAGCTATTTCCCAGCACCGCTTACGGGAATTTAAAGGGTAAAAACAAGCTACTGAGTTCTAGAACTTGTATTTGCCCCCAGATAACAAGTCAACTCATGTCTCAGTTTGAATCTGTCATACAAAAGATTGGATCATCTCTAGGTCCTCCCCTGGTCTATGATTATGTCCTTCATCTACATTCAACTTCAACAAAAGACATAGTTCTCACTACCTTCCTTCCTTAAACTGCCATTTTCCCATGACAACAACCATATTCTGAGGCCTAGATAATATCAGACTCTTCAAACCCTGATGTACAACAAAAAATTGTCGAAATAAGAATTCTAATCTCTGTTGTTCCTACATAAATCTTATTACTGCTGTTGTCTCCCCCATGACTATAGACTGAAGGCAAAATTCATGTTCTGTGATAATAAATTCTCAAATTGCTTTTACATAAGTGAAAACTAGCAGCACAGTTGCTTTAAAATTGAACTAATATTTAACCATAATAACATTTTGAAGTTTAAAATTATATTTCCTACAGTCAGAGGAGGTTTAGCTGGACATTTCAACATCATTCATAAAAAGGCACATTTCTAGTCATAAAGACAATTTATTAGTATTACATTTTAGTTTTGTTAATTTATATGTGGGATTTTATTTTGATCCCAATTCCGTTACTTGCCTCCCTTCAAAGGATGTCTTATAACAATAGAATTAAGATTAACTGTCTGAAATCTGATATGCCCTGAGGTCTCACTATAAATCTGTCTTCAAAATTTATGATGTGGTATAGAGTTATGTGAGAATGAGGGATATAATGAGGTTCTTCTATTTTCTAACGTTAACTCTGTTGGGTTGAGTCCAAGGTGGATACAGTCTGGCGTTCAAGCTATAAAAAGCCAGGTTATATCGACTTGGATAGTACAGGCTTACTTTAAACAGAAATATGTGGTCATTTCAAAGTATAAGGAAAAGATTTAAGCACCCACTTCTGCTGAGGAACTAAACTGAAGTCCCAAGTTCATCCAAATTTGGGTTCAGGCACCTAACCAAAATCCATACTTTGAGGATTATAACAGCATTTGTTCTGTCCCTGGGTATCTCTGTGTCAAGGATTTGGGCCAGACCTTCAGTGTCCCTTTGCATCATAATCAGAATTATTTAAGATTTTTTTGATAATTGTCACCTAGAATTGTGACTGTCTTTCCCTTCCTGCTTTGTTTCAGATCCTCCAATAAGAAGAAAGCACAGTGCAAAAGAGAAAAAACTTACTGATAAAGTTCATAGTGTAAGTCCCAGTAGGTAGATGGCAGCCCATGTACTGGGACACCCACAGGCAAATTCTTTTACTCTTCTTCAGAAGTCAGTGTGATCTGAGTTCACCATAGTTTGACTTTTTGAAAAGAAGTAGTAGCTAGGTTTTCCTGTCAGCAAAGTCCAAACATTAGGGCCCAAAGACAGATTTTTAATCTTTGCACTGTCCCGCCATAGGCTTTATGATCTTGGATAAGTGACTTAAAATGGGGAATAAAAACCTGATGGAATTGGTGTGAGGATTAAATAAGATAATGTGCAGGAAGCATCTAGTGCAAAGAAAATGACATGGCTAAGGAGAGAACCCAAGGAGGTCAACACCACCATTCGTTGACATGGCATGTCTACTAACAGGTTTCAGTATCCTTCATCCTGGGCAAATCCCAGGGCCACACATTTCCTCCGGTCTGGGCCCACAGAATTCCCAGATCTAGAAAAGCTGTCCACTTGAAGGGAAACTCTGCTTTCTAATACTGCTAGGCATCTGACTACTGTTCAACTGGGTTGATGAGCAGGACCCCTTCCTGAACCTGGAAGTGACTGTGTGAATTTGAAACGTGATCTTCAGAAATGATCTCTGTCAAGAGAAAATAACTCAGCAGAAGAATATTTCCCACCCTTTCTCTTATACCTTACAGCCAGAATTCTTCCTTAACTATCATTAAACAACATGTGTTTTCTTTACTTTTTCCTTTTTAAAAAACTTTTAACTTTTGGGGCGCCTGGGTGGCACAGTCCTTAAGCGTCTGCCTTTGGCTCAGGGCGTGATCCTGGTGTTCTGGGATCGAGCCCCACATCAGGCTCCTCCGCTGGGAGCCTGCTTCTTCCTCTCCCACTCCCCTGCTTGTGTTCCCTCTCTCGCTGGCTGGATCTCTCTGTTGAATAAATAAGTAAATAAACTTTTAAAAAATAAATAAATAAATAAAAAACTTTTAACTTTCAAATGTGCACATATATCATTACCTCATTCTTTCTCTCATGGTTATTTTACTAAATTCCTTCATTTTTTTTCCTTTATAGAACTTTGTAAAAACTGGACTGAAATTCTCTTATAGAAACAGACTGTACGCAGTCCCACTTCTCTGATCTATACTTATGATCTGCAGAATTATATAGTAGCTCCCGGAGAGGGCAAGCTACAGCAGGGTGATCAGCTCAACGAACATAAATAGTATTTTATTATAACCCTATTGCAAAGATTTAAAAAACAGAATAAAATGATAGCCACTCATCTTTCTTGTAATAATAGGCAAAGTCCACTCATTTATAAAAAGAGTAAGCGAAAGACAATGCTTTTGCTCAGTACGGTTACTTTTTTTTTTCTTTCTTTTTTTTTTTAACTTTGGCTTTAGAGTGTTCTCCTGTTTGCCAAACTTAAAAATGCTGGATGGAATCCTGAAGCTACCAGAAGATTCTTCACCACCAGAAACGAACATTTTTTCAAAAATGTGTATTATATCATAATGCAATCTGTATAGAAAGAAAGCAATCACTATTGTATCTAAAAGCTAATAAATACAAGATGCATAACTAAATATTGTTACTTACCATATATATATTTATATATTGTTTTCCTTTAAACTAGTGATCTCCAGTTTTTTTAATTCTATACTCCAAAAGTAAATAAATTTTGAGAATACACATATAATTTTTATTTAGAAATCTTGTACATAAAATACTAGAGAAATATATGATGTATATTTTAAACATTAAAAAGAGATCTTTACACGATGGCATAAAAATTGAACATGAATAAAGTCTCTAAGTTTTCCTCCCTACTTCAGGGACTTATCTGTCCAGCCTCGAGGTTCTTACTTTGAGAGTACTGCTTCAAATATCTGAACCTATCAAAAGGAAGGGGGACAACTGTATGATTTTAAGCCACATGCATTGGATTCTTCATCTTTTTTTTTTTCTTTTTCTTTTTCTTTTTAAAGATTTTATTTATTTATTTGACAGAGAGAGAGACAGCCAGCAAGAGAGGGAACACAAGCAGGGGGAGCGGGAGAGGAAGAAGCAGGCTCATAGCGGAGGAGCCTGATGTGGGGCTCGATCCCATAACACCGGGATCACGCCCTGAGCCGAAGGCAGACGCTTAACTGCTGTGCCACCCAGGCACCCCGGATTCTTCATCTTAAACATTTTGTCAATCATTAGTGACTTTGATACAACAGAAATTTAGGAAGGTCCCAGGCCATTCATTAAACATTTAGAAAATAAACAATAATGGTAAAACTTCTTTACGTTCAGAGAATTTCATAAATGCGATTTTAAAGTTGCCTTTCCTATACATTAAAGAGAAAGAATTCAATTCAATTCAATTCAATTGCTTTCAAAATTTAGAGAAAAGGCAACAATTAGATCAACTTCTGACCTTATATTTTTCCTTATTCATAAAGATCAACTTAGTTGCAGAACTAAAACTTTCCCACGATGGTTCATCAGTTAGATGCTTCCTAGTATGAAATAAAATATTTTCTGGATCATCCTGCCATGAGTGAAAACTGCTTCTAAAATTATATAACAAAGATTCTAACAAGACCAAGTTCCTTCCCTCAAGAATCTTATGAATGACTAAAGCAGACAATACACACATACGACCTAAAATACAATGTAATATGTTTTAAATATTATGGGAGGAAGTGGAAGAAAGAGATTTAATTTTAAATTATGGGAAGCCCCTTTGAGGACTTAGAAAGAAGATAATTGGAGATGGATGTTAAAGAGTAACAGGCTTCCACAGGTAGCAGATGGTAGCAGGTTGTATCAGTCAGGAAGCATGACATGAAAAGAGGCACAAAGGGGCGCCTGGGTGGCTCAGTTAAGTGTCTGACTCTTGATTTTTGGCTCAGGTCATGATCTCATGGGTTGTGGGATTCAGCCCTACATCAGGCTCTAGGCTCAGCGAGGAGTCTGCATAAGATTCTCTCCCTCTACCCCTTCCCCCCACCCTGCATGCACATGTGTTGTCTCTCTCTCCCTCTCTCTAAATTTTATATATATATATAAAATTATATATATATATATATAAAATTATATATATATATAAAACCATATATATATATATATAAAACCATATATATATATATATGGAAGTTAAGAGGTCCTAGGAGCTGGGTAGCTATGAGGAAGAATGTCTAGACTCACTGGTAAGTAAGGGTATCAAGATGTATATCACATTATTCCCAACAGGTAGCCTGTGTAGGGTTGCAATCTGACAGTCTGGTCGTAAGAGATATACATACTTTATATGTATATATAAAGTGTGGCTAGGGGGAGTTGACTTCGGCTGGTGATGCCTACTTATGCCAGAGAGGAATTGATTGGAGGGAGGTCAATCAACTGAATAACATTAAACCTAAAATTGCATTTATCACTCATTGTATTGACAACAGCTTTAGTAGCTATCATGGTGACATGTCCAACAATGGTATTGCTATTATTTCAAATAAATCTGCTCATTTGACCTATGTAATACTTCCTTATACCTTCTATAATATCTAGAGATCTGACTTATTTTCTCCCATGGCATAAGCATACTGGCAGACATACTGTCTTGGGAAATACTATGTTGGGAAATATACATGGATTATTATCAGCAATAAAGCTATATTTGTGGGAGTTTTGTGCATAGGTACAAAAGATGGTTGACTTCTAGTCATATTCTATTTAACTGAACAGAACCACAAGCTCCCATTCTAAAATTTCTCGATACATCCATCCTTCTCAAATAGTCAGTTCTCCTCCAATACACTGGAGGCAATAGACATAAAAGAAATGACCTAATGCCACTTAACATCTTACATCTAATTTTGTGTCTCAATTTCATTCTTTTCCTAAATGGCATGTGTATGCAGGCTCATGATTATCTGTATGGCTCAGTTCAAAACAGTGGCAGGGACTAAATTGTGTAGCCAGGACAACTTTCTGACAAAGGGCACAATGCAGATAACTCTTCTGTTAAGAAAATAATTTCACTGAGAGAAGTTCATTCAGTGCATGAAGAAACCTTACACATCAACTAGTCCCCCTCCTCATCAGACCCCCATGAATGTTCATATCGACTCTACAACATCCAGGAAAGGATTTTCTGGTTCACATTTGGTAATATTGAAGAATTATAAACATTTGAGAAAACTATGGTCCATCCTAATCTGTAGGACGTTCTTCCTTATATTGAACTGATGATACCTGCCTTCTGCAGCTTCCAATCAATTGTTTAAATCTCTCAAATAAGTATCATTAATTCCATCTTGTAGGGAATTTTTCTCAACTTCCAGGTTCCTGAAAATACCCTCATATTTTCTTTTTTTTACATTTATATTCAATTAGCCAAAAGACAGTACATCATCAGTTTTTGATATAACACCTAGTGCTCATCACATCACCTGCCCTCCTTAATGCCCATCACCCAGTTACCCCATCCCCCCACCCTTTTTTTTCTATTACAGTGGAAATGTAGGATTTGTGGGATGAGGAGTGTGGAGGAAGGAGGAAGGGTAGAGAAAAGGTAACTAGAAAGAGCCAAAGTAAGAAAAAGGACTTTATTTTCTTCAAGTTGTACACACACCCAAAGAAGAAGATTCCTAAACTGAATTCTTTGTACCGCATTTTAAAAATTAACAAGTTAAAAAAATAAGTTATGTTTTAATTTTTTAGAAATCATCCACTCTCTATTATTATTTCTTTCCAGGATAGAACAATTTATCACTAATTGCTTGTCATACTACCAAACTGTGTTAATGGATGCCCATCTTTTTAAAGGCTAATTGCAGATATGAAACAAATTTCTAATTAGTTTTAGAGCTTGGGAGCAGATGCATCAATATTGGAATCATGCAGGTGCGTGATTGCTTATTTGAATTTTTTTTTCTTCAAAAGAATAAGTATTCTCAGTTCTGTTTGAAGTTTCTAAAAGGTCATTCCAAAACTTATTATGTTACTTTATAAAATTCAGAGTGAAATCTACTGTTGCTAAAAAAAATATATTTTCTCCAAACTCTCGGTGTTCTTGAACTATAAGCATTTTAACTTTTCACTTTAGAGTTTATATTCTAGTTATTTTTGACAAGGTCTAAAATACAAGCTTCTTCAAGGGCAAGAGTCATCTTAATTCCTCTTTATACCCCTCAAAAACTAAACATCAATGAGTGTTGAGAGAACAAGTGAAATCTGAGTATATCCTCCTTGAGGTTAAATCTCTAGTGCTGGAAAAAAAAATTTAAATTTTGTCTCATGAGTCTAAAGAAATAATGTTATAGGGCTGAAAAAATATTTTATGGAAACCAAAAAATCTCACTGAGACATGAACTCCCCTGTGAGGTGGAGGTTAGCTCTGGGGTTGCTGTGGGCTTTTTTCCTACCTGTTCCCTCACTCCTTCCCCTGACCAGTCAGACCATAGGCCAGTAGATCTGCTCCCCGTGTCCCTCTACCCAAGGAGGGAGGGCTGAACTGCTTAGAACTAGATTACGGACTATGATGAGTTTTCTATGGGTGGAGCTTTCAAGAAGGCTTTGATTTTCTTTTTCCTAATTCTCTTTCTTCCACACTTGGAAAGTGATAAAAGCACCACCTTTCTCTCTCTACCTCTTCCCTTTCCATTCCCCTATCCTTCCCCCACCTCTCCAGTTCTCTTCCATCCTCTCCCCTCCTTTCTCCCTCTCCCTTTCCCCTACACACACACACATACACACACACACACACACACACACACACACACACACACTTTGCCTCTCCCACTCTGTCACTCAGCAAGAGACTTCACCCAGGTCTGCGAGGTATGCATGTCAAGTGATAGAGGCCAACTTAGTGCTAGACCAGTGAAGAAAAGGCTCTTTTCTGCTTGCTTGTTTCCATGTTTTCCTGAGCTGGCAGGTGTAGCTTTTTGCTTTATAGGAGTAGTCATTTCTAAATGTCAAATCTGGGCTCAGTATGATGGTGCCTATACATACATCTAGCTTGGGTGTAAATTCTACTAGACCCCAGTGCAATTTACTAGACTTTGTCAGTGGCTTTGGAGTCAGAGACCTAATTTGTAATAAAATGTTATCTTATTTAACTAGTCATTGTTCTCTTCACTAATCTCCTCCCAGAAAATTATAGGAGGTATTTTTCTGAGGGAGGATTCTGGTAGTCTTGAGTCTCATGGCCAAAGTGCCATTTAAAAAGCATGCCAGGCTCCCTTTATTCACATTAGAGTATGTGTTTGCATACACACCTACGAACATACTGATAGATTTCATGTTGAACATTATGCTGAATTTCACCTAAATAAAAATCTGCTATAAACAATTAAAACAATACCTTGATTAAGTTCTCTAGATCCCACTCATACAGACTCTCAATCTATTCCCGGTATGGTCAGAGTTAGTTAATGATATTCCCTCTGTCTATTACATAATACAGAAAGCTAATTACATAGCAAAATTTGGTTGTGAAAAGGATTAAAATAAGGAACAAATATTTTTTAAAAAGTTAAGGAATAAAAATGAATGTATATTTATTCTCACACAGAGCTGTGAAATTCAAACAAATAGCTGAATATTGGTCTCTATTATACAGAAGAATTATGGCCTCTCTCTTTGGCTTTCTAAAATAAAAATAAAGACAAAGCAATTGATCACTGGGTAATAAGATCTAGGATGCCTTTCAAATGAATTTATATTAAGTATCCACAGGGTGTATTGCCATCATTTTTTAAAAGTAAAGCTCATTTTGATGAAAAATTGTGTTTTAAAAGGTTCATTTATTTCCCTTTTGCAAGCCCATACCTGTTCAATGACTAGATATATTTTTCCTGCTTTTAAAACCATTATCTGTCTAAAGCACATTTTAAAAAAGCTTTGTGTCTTTTCCCCACAGTAAATTATTATGGATAAACATAGAAAATGGCCCATTGATGAAAGGAAATAAATTTATAAAAAGCAAGTGAGTTTTATCATGCATTGTTGTTCCAATACTTTAAACTTTTGGGGGAAGGTTTACACCCATCCCTACCCCTGCTCTTCACACTTAGCACACATGCTTCACACTGCTCAGCTCCTTCATCTATACAGAAGAGCGCCTGCAATCTAGTTCTGATTTAAGAGCTGTTAACAGCAAGCTAGTCACTGGATATGAATCTGATACTTTATTATATTTCTAGGGCAGCTAACATTTATTGAGTAGCCCCAACATTCAAGACCCTGTGCCAGCATTTTTAGATCCCATGCTATCAAACATGTAACTCCTACCTCGTCCTTTTTTTTAAAAAAAAAAAAATGTGATTCTAGCAGTAAGTAAGGCTTTGGGATATGAGGGTCCTCCTCCCGGCCCTCCAGTCTATAGAATGGTCTCCTGGATTCCTTTTGCATTTGGTCCCTCAAATCCATCAGGAAGCAGATATTCTTCTCTCTTGAGTTTTGAATGGGATGGAGCAGAAAGGAGACAGAAGGAGGTAGGTATGATATATGCACAAGTGGGTGTATTCCAGGTGTGATGGTTGATTTTATGGCCATGGTGCCCAGATAGTTGGTCAAACATTATTCTGGAGGTTTCTGTGAAGGTTTTTGTTTTGGATGAAATTAACATTTAAATCAGTGGACTTTGAGTAAAGCAGACTGCTATCCATAATGAGGGCAGCCTCATTCAATCTGTTGAAGGCCAAAATGGGACAAAAGACCACCCCTCCCTCACCTCCCCACCCCCGCACCTACTCATCTACCAAACTTCTGCCAGCAAACAGCTTTCAGATTGAAACTGTAACACTGGCTCTTCTCTGGCTCTCTCTGCAGATTTTGGACTTGCCAGCTTCCATAATTGTGTGAGCGAACTTCTAAATAAATAAATAAATAAATAAATACACACACACACACACACACACACACACACACCCAAATACACATACACATGCTATTGGTTCTATTTCTCTGGAGAACCCTGACTAGTCTACCAGGTAATCAGCCTAAGATGTGCATCTCTCATTTGCTTCCAGTTGTCTCTGAGCCCTCTACCAGCACCCCCTCCAATCTTCGCCTCTCTACTCTTCCCTCCTGAAAATGGTCATCATGTTGTTCTTACCCTCTTTTCTGTATAGCTGGAAATGACTCTTTCCACATATCCTTAATTGCATCCTCTTCTGTGGTTCACCTCTTATACTCCAGGCCTGAGTCCATCACTATCTGACTTTGGATATTTAAAGATTTTGGAATCTAGATAAACCTTTTCTCTATCAAGTGCCTAGCCCTTACTATTGGAAGTCTAGCTTTTAAAACTTTCCTTTCTGCTATACATTTTTTGAAGCTTATCTTGAAAATCAAAGCTGAACACTGACTTTTCGGTCCTTAGTTTTTATCTGCCCCACACTAAAGCATAGATGCTTCATCATCTATGCTTAGGGAACAAAAGGAAAATGAACCATGAAAAAAATTTTTTTTAGTTCATCAGCTAATACTTTCACTCTGCCAGAGGGTGGCATAAAATGAGATTCTCAGCCCTGGCTTCACGTTGGAATTGTCTGGAAGCTTTTCAAAACTATCAGTGTCCTAGCTCCATCCCCCCCACGCCCCAGAGATTCTGATTTAATTGATCTGGGTGAGGTTCAGATGTCACTATTTTTGCTAACCTCTTCAGGTGTTCTGATGTGCAACCAGGGGTAGAAATTGCTGGTGTAAAGGCAAGGCATGGGACTGGGCTCGAGGGCATGGCTTTGCCATGAACTAGCTAGAAGATCCCTGGAGGATGAACGTCACCTATCTGGGTTCAACTTGCTCCTGTGAAAAATGTGGCGCTGAGTTTCAAGGTCTTCATTGAACTAACGCTAACATTCTGTGAATTCATCACTGTGGGAACTAAAAGGGTGACTTTGTTCAGTGTGTGATTATAGTAACAAAAGAAGAGTTGGTGTAGTCACGCAAATAATGTTTCTCTTTTGCTTTGAGGTAATATATAGCAACTAAAAGAACCCAGTGCTCTTTTCAACAAGGGTCTTCTGCTGTTGTCTCTGTTGAATTGTTATAGGCACCAACATCAATTTAGAACCACTGCTATATGCAGCTCTACACCCTCAGTTCCTCAGCTAAATTCAATGAGATTAAGCTTCAAATATTTTCTATGTTGAAAGCATGTGTCTAAATGTGTAAAAAGTGACTGGCTCTTACTAGTAAAGCATTTTGCAAAATGTGGACTATGTACAGGGAATTTCAAGTGGTTGCTTTAAATAACACCAAATCACAGGGGTGGAATCTGTCTCCTTTTTAATTGTTTTATTTCTCTTGGTTAGTCAAGAAAAAAATCCCAGTTTAGCACTGGGATATATTTATCACAATGCTAATACTTGCTAATGTATTTTAAGGACGAGATAGTAAATTGCAGGCTCAAAGTCTGAAGCAGACAATAGTATTAAGCTAATATTTAATAGCAATGTTTGATTCTCACTCTTTTTAAAAGTATGTCATTTAAATGGCAGATGCATTTATATCTAAATGGATAGAAGGCTTCCTTTTAAGATACTTTTATGTAAGTAAGGAAGAAGCTGCCAAGTGAAGATTCAGATGAAATTATTGAGAAAACATTTATTTGGGAAAGGATGTACAAAAGTCAAATGTCAATTAGACTGATCGAATAAAATTTACATGTGTTCAAAGAGGAAAAAAGGAAATTACTAAGGTTGTACTATTTGGTGGTTAAAATATTTTATTTTGTCATTGGCTGGGTCTGTTTGCAAAGTTAAGGATGATAGCAGTTTTGTTTTTTCAATTGGATGAACAGAGTGGACAGATCTTACTATTCTATCTTATCAGCAAATACATTAATTATAAATGAATTAAACACTTCAGTCAAAAGGCAGAAATTTTTTTTAAAAAGGATCCAAGTACCTGTATCTAGATGAAACACATTTTAGATGCAAAGACACAAATAGGTGGAAAATAAAAGCATAGAAAAAGACATAATATGAAAGCAGTAAATAAAAGAGAGCTGATGTGACTATACAAATATAAGAAAAAAATAGACAGTAAGACAAAAGCTGCTAGAGACAAAGCATGACATTTTATAATAATAACAGGGTCAATCCGTCAAGATTTGTATTAACATTAAAGAGGGTTGGTGGTGGTGGTGGTGGTGGTTTGTTTTTGTTTTTTTCTGAGTAGTTACATGTTCTGATACTGCCTATTTAGTTATATGTAATGTTTATTTTCCAAACAAGTCTGTTATTTTCGCTTAGATTATTTATAGTGAACGGGGATCTTAGAGGAAGTTCTGGTACTTTCACATAAGGAATTTATTGGCACACCCACCAGTATCCAGGTACAACCTCTGATTTGCATATCGCCCAAGAGGCTCATGGAGGACAACCTGCATCTAGCAGGTACTGAGAGATAGGAGTGCTAGACTGACGAGACTCTCTGGGGGGAGGGGGGGGCCTGGAAGAAGAATCCATGTAAATGAGGAAAGAGCCCAGCAGGATAGACCAGCTTCCAGTGCACTCTGTGCAGGGAACACTGCAGCAGACCGGAAGTGAAGAGGGAGTCGCTGGGAGGTGTGGCTGCGCGGGAAGTCTATGAGAGCTCCCCTAGAAACCTATACTCCTCCACTAGGAGGCCTTGACCCTCTTCCCTAACGGAAGAAAGTGCAGAGTTCTAAGCAGCTGGAGAGAAAGAGGTAAATTAGATCCGCGGTGGGGAGATGGAGGAGAGAGCAGATTCCTAAGGGTTGCGCCACCAGAGGTGAAGTAGGGATCAAGGCCGTGATGGTGGACTTGACTAAAATCTGAGCCGGGCAGCCTGGAGCTGTGTGCATAAGCTGCTAGGCTCACAGCGAGAGCAAATTCGGAGCAGAGGAAAGGCAGATGCGATGGAAAGCATTCAAATTAAATTTGAAATGATTCTCCTTGGGGAACTCAAAAAAAGAGATGCAAAAAGACTTTAAAAATGTCAAGAAAAATCTAGAAAATTATACAAAGTTCAAGAAAGGCCATTTCTCATTGAGAGTGCTGATTGATGCAGCAGCCTTAGGGATAAACTGCAAAATAAAGCCAGGAGTGAAATGTAGAATACTTATTACTATGAAGCAATATATTCGTACATACTGTGTAAAACGTTTCTCGTATTATTGTCTGTGATCTTCATAACTTGTCTATGAAGTAATATTATTCCCATTAACATGGTTCAGGAAACTGAAATTCAGAGAGGTTAGAGTGACCTCCTGGAGATCCGCAGCTACCGAGTGTTGCTGGCTCAATTGCAGGCCTTGCGATGGCCACACCAGTGGGCTCACTACGTCACCTGCGATCTCTCAGCTTCCAGGATGAGTCAGCTGTGAGCCCTTTATGCACAGTCTCCAGGAACCCAGCGTGTGTTTTCATCAATCAGAGTGGACTTCCCAACAGGCCTAGTAGGAAACTAGTCACACGCTGCCCGAAAGACAAGATTCCTTTCACCTGGGGCCTCGACAGGACAGTCATCCTCCTCATCCATGTATTTATAAAGCCCGGACACTGCCATTCCCTACTGGAGTCTCAGGAGCAGAAGTTTTTTAAACCTACAAAAGCACAGTATCTGGAGAGACACATTTCACATTAGGGTGACAGGTGACTGACTAGAGAGAGATGGGAGACAAAGGTTGACTCAAAATGAAATGTGGGAGACAGACCTGATTCTCTAATCTACAGGATGGAACAAAAATTTAGAATTATGGTTTCAATACCTCTAAATATCAGCTTCTGCTCTAATACAGACTATTGAGCTAGGCTCGGGCACCATATACCTGCACTAATCATCAGAACAGGGTAACCACCTTTTTTCAACAGAGTGAGGATTAGAGAAAACAACGTATGTGGGCAGTATAAACCTTCGTAGGTTCATAAGGATTTGTTAAATGAGTAAATGAATCAGACTTTTTTTAAACTGCAAGTGTCAGGTTGGAGGATAAAAGTAAAAAGTGATAATTCATAACAATGCCGTACTTAACTGTAGTTTTTGGTAGAACATCTTCCTCCACTAAAATCCCATTTTAAAAGTTTTTATGGTATTCTACCAAGATATCTCAAGACGAAACTGACACATTTGGTGAGAGAGAGTCAAATGGTACACTTGAATTACAATTTGCTATTCCAGGAGAACAAGAGAGACACATACTTGAGATTTTTAAATTATAGTCATCTGTAGTAGGATCATTACCATTACCACCACCACCACCATCATCACCATCGCCAACATCAAGATCAAGGATTAGGCACATATGGCAGAACTGAAAGGAAAATTTGGATTTACCAAAAAAAGAAGAATGCCAAAGGAGGAATGCTTTTAACAAAGAAAAATACTAAGTGACACATTTTTAAAAATTATGCTATCTAATCTTTCCAGAAATTAAACAGAAGGGAGCCATGTAAGACAGAAAAAAAGTCAAGGTGAATAGAATCATAGTAATTATTAATAACAATATTATATCCATATCCTAAGCAGACATGCCCCATTCCTCGTTTTCCACTTCTAAAAATAACCTATGGAAATTTCACGTAGTTGATTGCTTCATCAAGTTCATCACTTATTTCAGAGAAAACTGTTCAGTTATGAGACATGCCAAACAGCCTATAGAAACTCAATTCCTCCAAGCTTCTCATGTCCATTTTAGCCTTTGATCTCATCTTCCATTGGAAAACAGTTGCAATTCTTCCTTGCATGGAAAAATTAAGTATCACGAAAAACGTTAGTTTTTATAAAAACCAACTCAGTTGGAAGACAATGAAACAAGCCTGGCACCTTATTAAAGATCTTTAAAAATTTGGGAACAAACTGGTTTCTTACACTGCAGAAACATTAAGGGTTTGTTCCATAACTCAAACATCTTGACAGAACCTTCCCTCAATAACCATCCGTCACCATATATAGTTGTTGTTTGTGATTAGCTTCCTTATTATCATATAATAAAGGAAATGCTCCTGAAGTTAACATATTTGTTTTTATGTAATTCACACTTTTCACTACTTAGCCTCCTGCTTAGTTCAGCTGATCTTTCCTCCCCTTGAGGCAAGAGTTTATTAAGGGAGGAAGCAGTAAGAGCCATTCTGGAACAAACTCCTTAATCTGGGCAGCTACTCCAGATGATTTTCCTGTCATTGCAACTGTATCATCAGAATTTATTCCTAAGTTAAATTTAAACTCTGAATCGCATTTGCTGACAGAATAATCACCAGCATGTTCAAATGATATATATGTAAAAGAACTGACCTGTTAGCAGTATCTATTATTAGTGGAAAATACTTTCCTAGCTTTATTTGTTCTGACTTGGTTTTCCATCACATTCTCCATTCCTGAATAGGCCAAATTGTGGTGTCATCGGAAAGTACTTCAGTTATCTTTGTGGCAGAGTCACCCAATAGTTCCGAGCAAAACCTTCCATATAGTTGTTTGCCTAAGCCTCAGCGTTTGTATGTAGCATTACATTACAGGTAGCCTGTAAAGCACGAACGCTTATATGTGAAATACAATGTTTATGTGTGAGATAGTGGACATGTATTTCTGTCAGGTTCTCATGTCAATATTTTTTCTTTCAAAGAATTTTTTTTAGATTCAAACATACTTCTTTATGCTATAAGTTCAAATCCTGCTTAAATTTTTATAATTTTGTTACTTCATTAGCCAGTAGATTTCACAAGTAACACATTGACTTTTTGGCACTTCTCCATCAATAGTGGCCACGAAACTAAACTATAAATACACGAAGCATCATTTTTCCAATTAAAACTAGTATGGGTTCTTATGGTCTTCCTTTCTTAGTAATAACTTACATTTTGTCATCATATTCAGAAAAAAATATCTTTCTCTGGACAAAAAAAAAAAATCCAGTGAACTAGACTTAGAAAAAGTCCATCTGTAAATTAAGATTAAATATAAATAATATAAATTTTACTTATCAAACATAGCTAACAATGTTATTTTATAAATTTAAGCATAAATTTAAAAATTCAGAAATTTTTATTATGTTCAGAATTAAAAACAAAATAACTAAAAATAAATTGTAAATAATGCTTTTATGTTCTCAGATTTTTATACACTTTTGGGTTAGAGTTGACAAACTAATTTTACAATATTACACATAACCAGTATACAATTAAACCACAAGCAAATCACATGTGTTCAGCATTTGAACTGATCTATATCCTATTAAACAATATAGTTCTGGGATGCCTGGGTGGCTCAATTGGTTAGGCATCTGCCTTTGGCTCAGGTCATGATCCCAGGATCCTGGGATTGAGTACCTGTCCATCCCCGCATTGCGCTGGGCTTCTTGCTCAGCAGGGAACCTGTTTCTCTCTCTGCCTGAAGCTCCCCCTGCTTGTGCGCACTGTCTCTCTCTCTGATAAATAAATAAACAAAATCTTTAAAATAAATTAAATAAAAGATAGATAAAATTAACAAGATGAGTTCTCTGATCATGAGCTTGGATAGCATGGTATGCCAATTGTTATAATGGTTTCTAAATATTCCAACTTTCTGTACTTTCTTTGTATTCTTTTATTTTTTTAAGATTTATTTATTTATTTGACACAGAGAGAGAGTAGCAGAGGGAGAGGGAGAAGCAGGCTCCCCGCTGAGCAGGGAGCCCGACGCAGGACTCAGTCCCAGGACCCTGGGATCATGACCTGAGCCAAAGGCAGACTTTTCACTGACTGAGCCATCCAGACGCCCGTTTCTTTGTATTTTATTGCTGTGAGCCGGTAACTGATAGTCAGAATGGCACAGAACGCAGAGCCCACTTTGACGCTTAATATAATATCTCTCTAAAGAGAAAGATTGAGAGAAATATATATTTTAAATCTGTAGTCTGCATTATTGTTATATGCTTTCTCAAAAGAACTTTACATGAATCAGATTTGTTTCGACATTGTCATTATCCCAACCTTGATGTTTTCTTTTATTTCAGGAAGTATATCCTGGTGTAATTTTCAGCTAGCCCTTAGCAAAGCGCCTAACCTCACTTTAGACATTTCCTTCAGCAAAACTAGAAAAATCATTTATTACAGAATATTTTTTAATAGAAAACCTGACTGTTTTGGTATCTTTTCCTGCCCTGCCTGAAAGAAACCAACGTTTTTAAAGGCTTTTAGACAGAGATCACACAGGACCCTTTAAAGGGGAGAGAAAACAGTGGTAGCAACCCTTGGGAGAAATTAGTCCCCTGGATTTCAAAGGGGAAGATATTTGGAGGGTTTGTGGGAAATTAGGAGCTCATGCCACTCCCTTGCAGCAACTGTGGATGTTAGCAACACTACAGAGGGCACGATGCCATCGTGAACGAGGGAGCTTACATCCAAGACCCTGAGGCTCTACACGCGGTAAAGTCTCTGCTTTCAAACTTAGGCAGAATTGCCACAGAGCAGACTGCCTCCAAAGCAACAGACAAGCAGATCAGTGATCATCCCAGTGGAAAGAAACCAAATGGCCCTTGCCAAGTTTTCTGGATTTCATTAGATTCCCAGAACCTTTACACAACCCTGGCAAAGGAGAGAGAGAGAGGCCCAATGATGAATGATATTGGGTTTCCTACCATTTTGGCCAGATAGAGGTGCAGAACGGAAATGTGCCTTAGAGAAACGAAGGGCTATAGAATTTACAAATTAACACCCACTACACATTCAAATTCCTATAGAATAACTGTCAGCAAATCAGTTTCATATTCAGGAGATTTATAAAAGCTTTTTAATGCTATTGGCTTTGTGACAAGCAATTTCAATATATTCTACCCCAGACAGATTTTCATAGTGTTCATTCAATTACTTGTTTATCCCCCAAAAGTACATTGAGTTCCTTCTGTGTACTAGAACTGTTTGGGGTGCTGTGGTTGTAGTTAGAAACAAAAGAGACAATAACTACTGCACCCCGTGGAACTTCTATTTTAGTCATTTAGACAATAAACATAGTAAATAGATAAATAAACTAAGTAAACATCACAGGTAGTATGTTAGAGAGTGATATGTCCTAAGGAGAAAAATAAGACACCAAAGGAGAACCCAGAACCCACTGTGTTCCCTGGTCAGAGTGCTCCCCTCACTTGGTTCTGCAGGTGAGCAAAACTGCTAGTCAGGATCACTACTTGGATTCTGCAGCTATGAACTCCATTGGCTGAGATGCACGTTCTGGTGGTTGCAATCCCCTCCCCGGCCTTCATCACAGATTGCCGGTGGCTGAGCCCTACAGATTCCCCTGCGGTCCTCATGGGGCAAGATCATGGGGCTCCCAAAAAGAAACCGACAAGGAGTAGGGGTGAAGGTTGCTGGTTTTCCTCCCTAGGTTCTCTTTTCCCACTGGAGGAACCACAGGCTTAGGGGAGACAACTTCGCAGTGCTGCCTGGGGAGGAATGAGGTGGTCAACACGCAGCTACTTCTCTTACCCTTCTAATGCAGACTGTCTTGGTCTCTGTGGTGCAGGGGCTGCTTCAGCTCACCTCTGCATGCTAGGATCCTTTAAGTGATTTTTTTTTTTGCATAGTTCTTTTGTTTTGTTTTGTTTTTTTGTGAGGGGGAGCAAAGTCAGGAACAACCTTTATCACCATCTTGGTGAAGATATAAATACCTCTCCCTTTTGAAGTCTTCAATGTCATGGAAGAAAAGACCCTCCTCCAGAGGGAAGTGGCTCCCAAGCTTCAGAGATACTAACGTATCATTTGGGTGGATATGATTTCTGTCCACTCGGTAATTAACTTGAAACAGAGTGACGCTAAACACAACCTGAAGCTTGTAAGCTAGTGCAGTCACTGTATCTCAAAGCATAGCTCATAATCATCAAAACCTATGAATCTCTTTTGAAATTGTTTATTTCCATGAAATTACACTATACCTTTTTGGATTCTGTTTGACTTCAGAGAATTCTGCAATAGGAAATGAGGCTTCTCGATAGTGGCTGTGGGCATAATCTGTATTAGTCTGGTTTCTCCAGAGAAACAAACCAGTCTCTTTATATATAAAGAGATTTAATATAATGAATTGGCTCATGTGATTATGGAGGTTGAGAATCCCACAGTCTGCAGTTGACAAGCTGAAGTCCCAGGAGAGCCGATGGTATAGTTCTGTCCGAGTCCAAGTCCAAAGGCAGAAGACCAATGTCGCAGCTTGAGGGCCATCAGGCAGAAAGTAAATTCTCTCCTGCTCAGCCTCTTTTTTCGTTGTTGTTGTTGTATTTAAGCCTCCAATGGGTTGGATGAGGCCCACCCACAGTGAGGAGGGCAACCTGCTTTACTCAGTCTGCTGATTCAAGTGTTATCTCAAGCAGAAACACAAACAGAAAAATATTTAGCCAGATATTTGGGCACTTCATGGCTCAATCGGGTTGACACATAAAATTAACAATTACACCATGTTTTACTGGACAATCTGCTCAGGATGGTAAATGAGATTATAGTCATTCAACACATTTGACAAGAATTTATTAGCTCCTATTATGCATTGGTTCCCTGTGTAGGCTCTTGGCATAGAGAGGTAATTAAAACATAAAAAACCCACCTCATGGAGTTGACATTAAGAAGCATATTCCATATTTCACAGACCCTGGCTTTCCACTATCTATTTGAAGGAACTCCAGGCTCTTGCAAATTTGTTCCACCCCACGGCATCCAAATATTCTAGAAATTTAGTCAATTAGTCAACAACTACTTGTTGAATGAATGAACATCAGCCATTTTCTTTCTTTCTTCTCTCCTGGGCCTGTTTTTCTTCTGTGTAGCCAGGTGAAAGTGCCTCACATCTGAGGATATCTGAGGTTCACAGCTGATTACTCACATCTGAGAACATCTGAAGCTCACAGCTGACTCAACTCTTGGTAATTACCACTATGACCCTCACAGGTACCCCACCACTGTCCAGGACCCTAAAGAGGCCAAAGGGATCTTGGTTCCCTAGAGTCTTCAGCTCAGGGAAGATAGCTCATGCAGAAATGGAGGTGGGTGGATGGGGTTTGAGGACATCCCCCCCTCCTCTTACTCTTTGGTGTTACACTATGACACACAGATAAGCAGAAAGGGCCATCTGTACTCAAATAACTTAAAAAGCTGTTATGACAAACAAATTTGTGATTTAAAAAAAAAAGATGTATAGTCCCCTAAACTTACGTGAATCCCAGGAAATTGGAGGAAGGTTTGGAAGGAGGCTGAGGATCTAAAATCCATGCTATGTTCAAAATTGCCTATCAGGAAACTGAGTCCTTGCCATCGGACCCACCCCATGATCTGACTCCTCTTTATTTAGGATGACTTAGCTCTTAAGAGGTGATTCATTCCTAATACAGATTTCTGGTGAACCAGTGCCACCTGCCCTCCAGACACGCCCGGTCATGTTTTAGCTCCAGCCGTGCACACGGCCACAGATCAAACCAGATTCCAACTACACACATAAACGGTTTGAATCTGAACTACCACTTCCACGAACAAATCAATAACAGGCTTGTTTGCCCTCCTTGAGTTTTTAAGACAAATACATTCGATGTCTTGCCATCTCGGTAGAAAATTCAATCTTGTGAGTCATAAAAGATCTGACAAGTTGGTTCCATTAGAGGACTTTAATTCTAAAAAGTTCTTGATTTGAAAACATCCCTTTACAAAAGTTTCTCTTATGTGTCCTACGTGATTAAAATTTAAAAATTATATTCCTAGAATTTGCTTTATCTTCTTCCAATGAACCATACAAATATTTCTATGATAATATTTAAAGGCCTCTGATCGTATTAAAGGACCAAACAGGAAAGTTTCAAACTTGATATCTCCTCTTCTGTCACACTGTACAAAAATCTGATTTGCAAAGTTCCCAGCACAGAATCTCCTAACAAAAGATGCAGAAAAAGTGTGGCATGCTAGCCTCCTCTCTGGCTTGAGCAAGCCTCTGAAATCTTTCCTTTTGCTTGTCAGTTACAAATGCTCCACTGTGAGAAGTTAACCCAATTCTTCCAGGTCTATAACACATTTCTCAAATTCTTCACTACAAATGAGTTAGCCCCTCCTAGGTTTTGTGTGCCTGTATACTTAATTTTATTTTGCTCTGTTTTGGTACTGAATAGATTATCAACAACTACCATTTATTGAGAGCTAGACACGGTTGTAAAACATTTTCTCTAATCTTCATTAACAACGTGCAAGGCAAATATTCTTCACCTAAGCCACCGAGGTAACTATGCTGAAAAAATAACCTGACTCACTTGTCCAAGGTCACCCCACCTGAGACTATAAGGTTTAAAAAAAGGTTTTGCTGAATTTCTCATGGTCCCTGTGTATCAGTAATAATGAATAATGAATGTCGTCATTACAGCACAGCTATGGTTAGAAAGAAAGAGTGAAATTTTGTGGTTTAGTTAATGCTCTGGGAAGATGTGTTGAAAACCAACCTCCACAGTTTCCTGTGTTGTTCTTGCTGATAAAAGCCTACATGAAAGAGGAAACAGTGCTATTAGCTCTCTCCTTTGGATATGCAAGAACAACTTGCACATGAAATTTTGCCCCATATTAACTCTAACTGGAGTCAACCCTATTTTTTCTTGGTTGGCATCAGAATTTATTTTTTATTTTTTTTAAAAAATTGATTTATTTATTTGTCAGAGAGAGAGAGAAAGCAGGAGGAACAGCAAAAAGAGGGAGAAGCAGACTTCCCACTGAGCAGGGAGCCCAATGTGGGCTCAATCCCAGGAGCCTGGGACCATGACCTGAGCCAAAGACATACGCTTAACTGACTGACCCACCCAGGCGTCCCTGGCATCAGATTTTAAATATGCTCATAAAATACATTTATGTTTAGTAACAACAGAGATAATGTTGCAATGCAGGCACTGTCGACACCAGCTAGACCCTGAGATCCGACCTTTGCTGCCCACCTGCTTGTACTAACGTTTGTCTTACATTTTTCCTGAAGCAGTTCTTTCTGGCTTACCTCTTAACTCAGGCAAATGAAAGCTGAAACCACCCCTCAAGTTGATGGCCACTGTCCTCAAAAGCCCTCCCCCTGGCGCAGACCACACAGACCTTTGAGCTCTGCAATGATCTACAGTTACCTTGACTACATTATAATATTAAAATCTCTAACGAAGGAGGAGCACCAGCCTCATTTACATAACATGCGATGTATGTATGGGCATGTTTCCTTAAGGCGCATGCGTGACCTTATGCCCACTTCTACATACAATGATAAGGCTTCCCTATCTAAGTATTCATTTTAACCCTGAACCAAACCATTCACCCTCTGTTGAGGAGTCGTGGCTTTGATAGCCATTCCCCCATGATCTTCTTATTTGCTACAAATAAAGTTTTCTTTGCATCACAATTCATTTGGTGCATTTTCTGTGACTCGCCAAGGAGTGAACTCACGTTGTTCAAGTAACTATCACAATGCCGAACTCTGTGTGCAGTGTTGCTACAGTTATACTGGAATATGCAAAAAAGGAAAAGTGCCATGTCCAAAACTCTTAAATTACAGAGGCTTTACCCTTTATTAATATTTACCAGGTAAGAAGTAAATGATTAGGAGGAATAGAAAAATACACTAAGGAAAATGTATTCAAAAAATTGTTCAAATGGGAAATGAGACTTAAAACTGGCAGTATTAGCAATGCTTTTTATTACTAGAGCTCTTTACTGATATTATTCTATAAAATTTCTCATGAGTGGTTCTTTAATTACCACTTCTGTCCAATTGTTATTTCTCTGAATATTCAACCTACATTTCACCTAGGAACATTTTGAGTAAATTTGACTCATGTTTAGTTTCAGACTAACTTATTTCAGAGTGTCTTATCCCTCTTAAGATACAGTTTGTCACCAAGTCATCTTTTCGATAAGTTTTTCTGCAAAAATTATATCTTTTGCTTTGCAAGTGTTGACCACATATAACTCCTCTGAAAAGCAAGTGGCAATAAAATGTGGGTATTCCTTTGAAACAGGAGCAATACCAGAAATCACAGCTCTCAATGTCATCTGTTGACATCCAAAAAGACCCTCAGAAGAACCAATTGCTCAAGCAAAGTTAAGTTTATCAGTGGTATAAAAAAGCAGCAGTGGGAAGGCTACAGTTGTTACCTAATTCTTGTTTTTAATCAAGAATGAAGAGTATTAGCTTGGAGTTAAATACCAGAAGAACAGCTGAAAGGGCTGAAAGTCTTTGTCTTTGGAGGCATTGTGAAGGGGAAGAAACCGCCACAATGACAGATTCTCATCAAAACCCTCATGAGCTCTTCCTTCTCTACTTCCTTTTCTTTCTTCTTCTTTTCCCCCATTTTATTCTCTTTAAAAATATTTATAGGTTACCGTCTCTTAACTTTTTTTTTTTTTTGAGGAGGCTCAGGCGACAATATCTGTGGAACAAGGTCCAAATATGGAAAGAATAAAGTCTGAAATGAACCCTGTAATGTTGGATTCTAAATGGACATTTCAGTGTAAGCTCATTTTTATTTTTTATTTATTTATTTCTTTTTTAAAGATTTTATTTATTTATTCGACAGAGATAGAGACAGCCAGCGAGAGAGGGAACACAGCAGGGGGAGTGGGAGAGGAAGAAGCAGGCTCCCAGTGGAGGAGCCTGATGTGGGGCTCGATCCCAGAATGCCGGGATCACGCCCTGAGCCGAAGGCAGATGCTTACCCGCTGTGCCACCCAGGCGCCCCTGTAAGCTCATTTTTAAGAATATACATATGGAAATAGATATAGATGTAAGTATATGTGTATGAGTGTGTCTGTGAAGATATCTTTCCTATTTCTGCCTTCTAAGAGGCCCAGAAGTAATAATACCTCAGTAGTGATGAGAACACCTAGTACTTAGATCTTTGTTTCTAAATAATATTCTAAATTTTTAATTTAAAAACCCAGAACTCCTTGGAGAAATGTCTTTTTCCAGGGCTTAAATAGAAAAAGTACAAGACAAGCCTAAAACATCTTTTAGTTACAGAAGGTGCTCAATAAAGTGCTTGAAGGAATTATGAAAAGTGCCCAGAAGCTAGCTGGAAGGGGCTCTCGCCAGCCAGAAGTTAAATAATGTTAGCATCAAAATAAATAATGACAGTAATAATTACAACTTACTGAATGAAAAGGGAATTCATAACTCAATATTGATATAAAAAATGAGTGAGTGATTTTTTAAGTGGAGAAGGAAAACCATACATTAAAATAGAAGGCCAAATAACATAATTGGAAGGAATGATAAGGAAAAGAATCAGTATTTAGCAATTATCAAAATAATGACTGATTCAGGAATAAATCATCAATGGAGGGTAAGGCAAGTGGATGAGTTTGTTGAATAACAGGATATATATATATATACTTATTTATAAACTTTACAGTAGATAAACAGGGTAGATATCACTCTACCAAAATGTTCGAAGTTATTATGAGTAATGGGTCAAAAGAATGTCACATGCCTCACTGAGAACACAGAACTGTTTCTGTGGATTTCCTACTAAAAGTCATTACCTGGATCTGATCATGAGATAACATCAGACGAGCTGATGTTTAGGAATTCTAGCAAATGACTAGCAAATTCTATAAATATCAAGGTCACAAAAGATTAGAAAACACTGTGGAAAACTACCAGACTGGAGGTGTCTATTGAACTATTATTATTATTATTATCATTATTATTATTATTATTATTATTAAAGATTTCATTTATTTATTTGAGAGAGCACGAGAGCACGAGTAGAGGCAGTGGGAGAAGCAGACTCCCTGCTGAGCAGGGAGCCCGATGTGGGGCTCGATCCTAGGACCTGAGATCATGACCTGAGCCGAAGGCAAACGTTTAACCAACTGAGCCACCCAGACACCCTCTATTGGTATATGCAGAACATAATCCTGGACTGAAATCTTAAATCAGAAGCAATGAAAAATGTTTCATATAAAAGCATTACTGGAAGTTTCTAGCCAGGTAAATTAAGCTTCTCCAGATAGAAAATAAACAGTAAAACTACCTCTATTTGCAGATGAAATAATCTTTCATGCAGAAAATCCTAAGGAACCCACCAAAACCTTTTAGAGCTAATAAATGAATTCAGCAAGGTTACAGGACACAAGACCAACATACAATAGTCTACTGTATTTCTATGCACTAGCTTTGAACAATATGAAAATGAAATTAAAAACAATTTCATTTATAATAGCATCTAAAAATAAAATGCTTAAGAATAAAAATAACAAAAGAAGTATAAGACTTCTATGTTGAAAATTACAAAATATTGTTGAAAGGAATTAAAAAGCACTTAAATAAATGGAAAGACATCTATGTTCATGAATGGAAAGACTTAATGTTAAGATGGCAAAACTTTGCAAATTGATCTGCAGATTCAATGTAATCAAAATCTCAGCTGGCAGCTTTGTTTTTTTTAATTGACAAGCTGATCTTGTATGGAAATACAAGAGACTCAGAGTAGCCGACACAATCTTGAAAAAGAATAAAGTTGGGGGATGAATGTTTGCCAATTTATACTCACTACAAAACTGCAGTAATCAAGAACGTGTGGTACTGACATAAGGAGAGACATATAGATCAATGGAATAGAACTTAGAGTCCAGAAATAAACCCAAAGATTTATGGGCAATTGATTGTCAACAAGGATGTCAAGCAATTTAATGGGGAAAGAATAATCTTTTGACGTACAGTGCTTGGACAACCAGATATCGACCTACAAAAGAATACAGTTGGATGTCTACCTCACATGTTAAAAATTGACCAAAAATCAAAGACCTAATTGTAAGAGATAAACTTTAATACTCTTTGAAAGCACAAATCTTTATGACTTTGAATTAGACAATATTTTCCTGGATATAAAACTTAAAGCACAAGTCACTAAGAAAGTAAAATAGATAAACTGGACTTCATCAAAATTTTAAATGGTGTGCTTCAAAGGACACCATTGATACATAAAGAACTCTTGAATATAAAAGTAACTTACAGCTCAAAGACAACACAATTTAAAAATGGGAAAAGGATCTGAATAGACAGTTCTACAAAGAAGATATACAAATTGCCAATAAGAATATGAATACATTATCATTAGTCATTAGGGAAATGCAAATAAACCACAATGAAATAACACTTCACATGCTCTAAGAAAACTACAATTTAAAAGGTAGACGATTGTGTTGACGAGGAAGTGGAGAAATTGGAATGCTCAAACGTTGTTTGATGGAAAGGTAAATAGTATGGCTGCTTTAGAAAACAGATTGTCAGTTCCTCAAAATGTTAAACATAGAGTTACCGTATGACCCAGAAATCCCAATTCTAGATATCTACTCCCGCAAATGAATACATATATCCACATAAAACTTGTATATAAATGTTCATAGCATTATTCATAATAACTGAAAAATAAAACAGCTCTAATGTTTATCAACTGAAGAATGGATAAACACAATATAGTACATCTATAAAATGGAATATTACTGGCCATAAAAAGGAATTAAGTATGGATAGGTGCTATAACATGGATAAACTCAGAAACATTATGCTACATGAAAGAAGCCAGTCACCAAAGACCACATAGTTTGTTTTGAGTTGTTTTGATTAAATATTTAAGATACAGAATTTATATTTATATTTATATATGTATATTTAATGAGACAGTAAAAAAGAAAATTGTCATCAATTCAAGTTACACCTAAGAACAATAAAGGATTTTGAATCCCAAGGAAAATAAAGTTTTTAAAAATAAATATGCAAATACATTTATTAAAACTTTGAAGATACTTAACAATTTATTGAAGCTGGGGAAATAGATAAATTTCTAATATATCAACTATAGGAAACTAGATGTCCCAGAAATTATATTTCAAAGGATTTAGAAAGAACACTTTATAAAATTAATATTACATTTTTTGTTAAACTGGGACTTTGGCATCTTTTGGTATAATTTCACCCCTGAACCTACACTGTGATAAATTACTCAGCAGCAACACATTCCATCTCTATGAAATGGCCAGAACGAACAACTCTGTAGAGATGAAAAGTAGCTTAGTGATTGGCTGGGGCTAAGTGGGAGGAGGAGGAGAATGACTGATAATGGATACAGAGTTTCTTTGGGGGATAATGGAAGTGTTCAAAAATTAGAGTGATGGTTGCACAACTCTAGAAATTACTGAACTGCATATTTCCCCCCCTACCTTTCCCCCTCTTGAATTGTATACTTTTAGCAGGCAAACTTTATGGTATATTGTATTTCTATAAAGCTGTTAATAAATAATATACACAGAGAGAGAGAGACCAATAAAGTAAATGGGGTAAAATATTAACAATTAGGGAACCTAGATAGTAGGTACATGGAATTTCTAAATTTTGCAGCTTTTCTATAAATTAAATTTATTTCAAAATAAAAAATAAAAATAAGCTTTATGGTGTCCCCTGATTTTTTAACTAAATGCATGTATCATGTTGATAAAATTTTAAAAATTATGGAACAGATATGGGTTTAGAATGAAGTAAGAGATAACACAGTCTAAACAGGATAGCTCCAGAACTCCAAGAGGCACCATTCAATAGTATAATGGCCAGACATTCCCCAGTAATCTGTAGCTTTCAATTCAATATACAGGGCCTATCTGGCAAAGCTCTAGAGTTGGACAGTTTTTAGCTTTGCTGTGTAGGTAACTTATTTATGCTATCAGGGTATAGCAGGCAGAATTCTAAGATCACCTGCAATGACTCAATCCTTGTATAATGCCCTCCTCCTTGAGTGTGAGTATGACCTGTGAATATGACAGGACAGTCCGTCCCATGACGGGATTATGTCATACGGCACTGTTGACTTTAAGAAAGGATAGATCTGACCTAAATACATGAACCGTTTAAATCTGGGTCTTGACGTTAGAGACAAAGGAGTCAGAGATCTGACAGGAGATACTTGCATTGCCTGCTTTAAAGATTTAGGGAGCCACAAGGCAAAAAATGCAGGCAGCCTGTGGGAGCTGAGAGCCAACAAAGAGACTGGAACCTCAGTTCTATAGTTTCAAGGAATGAGATTCTGCCAACAGCCTGAATGAGATTGGAAGTCTATTCTTCTTCATAGGCTCTAGATGGGAAAGCAGCCCAATGGACAGCTTGATTTTGGCATTGTGAGATCCTGAGCAGAGAACCAAGTCATGCCATGCTGGGACTTCTGCCCTAGAGAACTGTGAGCTAATAAATGTGTTGTTTTAAGCTGGGAAGTTCGTGATGATATGTTACAAAGCAAAAGAAAATGATACACAGAGCATCCATTTCCTCACACATAAAATGAGAATAGGGTGCCTGGGTGACTCAGTCGGTTAAGTGTTTGCCTTCCGCTCAGGTCATGATCCCAGGGTCCTGGGTTCGAGCTCTGCACCAGGCTCCCTGCTCAGCCAAGAGTCTGCTTCTTCCTCTCCCTTTGCCCCTCCCCCCATGCTATCTCTCAATTGCTCTCTTTCTCACACGTAAATAAACAAAATCTTTAAAAAAATAAAATAGAGAATAATAGCACTACCTGCCTCATAACAAGGTGAATTCTTACCAGATAAAAGAATCATATAAAATATTTAGCAGTCAGTACATGCTTAATTTAGGTTAACTCTCATTATCATTACTTTTTCTATTGTTACTGAGATCAGGTAAAGCAAAATCTCAAAAAAAATTGGAATCTTCTCCAGTAAACCCATAATAAACTTAATTTATTCATTAATATGCCATCCAAGATATTTTGGCACACCCAAGGTATGAGTAATATTCCTAAAATCATTCAAAATTAAGGCTTTGGCTTTTATTCAAGATCTGATTTATCCCAATGGTAGCATATCTTAGTGAAAGATAACTTTCTCAGTCGTTTAAAGTATTCATCACAAGGCTACCTGTCAAGTTTTGATGTTGGGTGGAAAGTGATGGAGACAGCAGTGAACGTTCTTATAAATGTTCCCTGAATATGGCATTTAAAATTTTATGTTAACTGTAAAACTGAAATACTCCTGCCAACTAACAGAGCCAAGATGGTATTCACGAAACAAACAAGCCAAACCACCTGAATAAAGGCACGCTCATAAAATGGATGGAATAGCTTTATGTCACCTAATCCCAGCTATGGGCTAATACTCAGCATGGCTGATACCCAGACTCTAAAACTGACTGATTATAATGTGCACCTGTGCATATATGAAGCAAAACCGCACTTAGCCCCAGGTGGTATTTATCTAAAGATAAATAAGTGAAGCAGTGAGGCAGAAACATTGCTAACCCATATAGCATGAAGCTAGCTTTACCTCAAACACTTCATAATTTCCATTTATGTTTCATAATATCACCAAGATTGCCATGGATTCATTCTCTTTGCTACCGAGTAAGGGCGGCACTCACTCCTAGATCCTCACTTCCCATCAAAGTTAAAACCGTACCAGTATTTTAAGGTCTCTTGAATTAAAAGAAATGCATCATTGAATGATCAGAGCAGTAGAGAATGTCGAGTAGATCAGTGGATCTGCAATAAACTTCTTCAAAACATAAAAATAGTAGAGAAATGAAATTGGAATATACCTTCTCAGCAAAGTGAAAATGTCACTAAGCTATACGACTGTTCCTGAAATTAAGACATGATTTTGAGAAAATCGTTAATCAACAGTTATTAAATACCCAACTATGATAAACAACTTTTGATAGCTGACATTCCTAGCTAAGAAAATTAAGTTTAAAATTTATTTAAGGTCTCATTCAACTCTCTTTAACTTAGACATAAATCTAGTCTAACTGGAGTCATTTCATGTTGCCTTTTAAACTTCGAATCCTAGCAACATCCTTACTTTAATCATTCTTGAAATATTACTAATTTTTGGAAAGAAGGTTTATCCATTATTTTTACAAAACACCTTAGCTTATCATTAAAAAGAATGCTGACTTACAAAGTTGTTTCATATACATATAATTTGTATCTTGATTATTTATTAGCACGTCACATTCAAAATACATTGCTAGTTGAACAGAGTGGCATATCAATAAATCAAAAGCAGATTTCATCCTGATATCTGAATAATGATGTTCGGCAGGCCCATCTTCAGATACGGGGCTATGGGGGAGGGGAGGGCGGGTAACTTCCCACATTCAAGGACCCAAAATTAGTTGAGAACTATTTTAATATATTTAGTGAAGACTTCATAAATTTGTGAGGCATAAATAGATATTTGAGAGTGTGATTCCAAATATAGAAAAATAAGTTCAAGCTGCATATTTTTTGTTATTAATTATCATTCTTTTAAATGACATTACCATAACATAAAGATAAAAAACTAGGGGCTTTGTCTGTTTCTCAAAAGAAAATTAGTCTCTTTACTTCATAGCAGCATTTCTAAACCAGATATGCTTCAGGTAATCAATCACTGTAATCCCTTTTTGGTGTGTGTGGGCTTTTTACAAGAGGGCCCATAGCTTTGCTTCATTTTTTTTTCAAAGATTTTATTTATTTATTCGACAGAGACAGAGAGACAGCCAGCGAGAGAGGGAACACAAGCAGGGGGAGTGGGAGAGGAAGAAGCAGGCTCATAGCGGAGGAGCCAGATGTGGGGCTCGATCCCATAACGCCGGGATCACGCCCTGAGCCGAAGGCAGACGCTTAACCGCTGTGCCACCCAGGCGCCCCCATAGCTTTACTTCAATACTAAATGATGTTGAGTTCTCAAAATTATAAGAACCGTGGATTATTTCATTGTTATCAGAGATTTAAATAAATATTGAAAAGAAGCCCATGAAAGGGTTAAAATTATTTTTATTTAATTTGAGAAATACTAAAAAAATATATAAAAAGAAAAAAGAAATGACCTATAAATCTACCATAATGTGTGTATACATTGAGGTGTATTCTCCCCTCTCACATGTCACACTGGAGGTGTTGTGTTATATTAACAATTTGAAACAGTCTTTGTAGATGTTATCCCAAGTTTATGCAGACATATTTATAAATATTTACACTACATTCACATAGGTATTTATTTTTTATAAAAAAGAGTCCTGATACATAGGTACAAAACTTATTTTTATTTTTTAATTACAGATACACTGGACGTATTTTCAGATCTGTACACATATATCTGTATCATTCTTTTTATTGCTTCTGTAACACTGCTCACCTCCAAACATGTTACATAGTTTAGTCATTCACTATGTTTATTGTCTATTTCCTTCCATAGATAAGCTTCATTGGCTAGAGAGTTCTTCATTTACTGCCATATCCAAGTGCTTAGGTTAGGCTTACCATATAGCAGGTTCTCAACAAATACTTGTTGAATGAATCAAGTTTTAAATAATGTTAGCCCATCACTTGTTTTGCTAGACTCTTATTAATGAACTTATTTTGATTGTGTTCTTTGCTATTAAGAGAAATATTTCAAAACTGTCCCTTACTGAGGCAATTTTTCATAAATTCCTAGAAGGTAATTGCTATATGCTTTTAAAAATAGTATTGCTAAACTGTCCTCCGAAAATGTTATACCAAATTAAGTTCTTAATACAAGACATGAGCCAGGCATTTAGTTTTATTCTTTATAACTTTCTGCTTTCCCAATTTCCTATAACCAACATTAATTATCTTAATCAGAAGAACCCATGATTAAAAAGAAAATTAGTTTTTATTTTCTTGATTGTCCTAGAAACATAATTTAACAGTCTAAAACTTGAACCTAACAGATATCATTTGGACTACAGTACTCTTTTTTCACTCATTTAAATTATTCCAGTACTTAATTTTAAAAAATTATTTCAATGTCTATCAAAAATTTACTACCAAATAGGAGCCTTACAACATGCTTATTGGAGCAGAGAAATTAGAAAGATTTAACTAATTTCCCAAGGTTGATGTTGCCTTATAATTTGCACAGAGTAGCATGAAGAGAAATGCTTTTAATAATAAAAGATTTTTGATTAATGATGAGTTATTAATAAATAAATTTATGTGTCTCTCAGCCCTTTTAGAAAAAGTCCAGGGAGGAAAGAAACATATTAAAATGTTCAGAGTACACAAAATATATATTAGTTTCCAGGTTTGGAATATTTCTAAGCAGCCAGTAGAGGAGTAATTCAGCTTTAAACTTGACCTTACTGTTCTATAAGGGTGACCCATGGCTTTGGTAAAGTGTTGTCCTTCTACAAAAATTATACTATTAACCCGGAGTCATGATACTAGAGCTGCTTATTCAGACCTTCTGACAAATTGCACTGAACTAGTCACATACGTCTGCCTCTCATCGAAACGGAAATAGACACAGGGAGGAGTTTGTGTCAGGGTTTGCGGATTCCCTTCGTGAAGGGAAAACAAACAGTAACTGTATTGGGACTGGACCCTCCATCATTGCCTCTGTCTTCTGACTACTTTATCCAGGGACAACATTCATTGTCTCGTAAACAGTTCAGAAGCTAACAAAATTTCATAACCACTGGACTTCTGATTTATATAGTAGCAAGTTGTAAGTAATCAAACAGAAAATCTGTAATGAATAGAAAAAAGTCCCACTTTAATCAACATTAAAGAATACTTCTAAATGCCATGTGTGCAGTGACATGATTTTAGACTTCTGCAAAGTAAGCAAGTCCTGCCCTCAAGGAGTCTGCATTTTGCCTATCAGCCAAGGAGACACAGAGGAAGAGGTAAGCAAGAAAACATTGTCAGTTTGAGTCGGCGTTCTATCTAGAGGTGAACTTTATGATACTTCATTTCAGTGTTACTGTAAGAAATTATAAACAGCTGCTACTTGTTTGCTGAGTGAACACAATGTGGTCATGAAAGAACTGGAAAATCTCAAGTGGGTTTCCCAATGAATTAAATTCCCTGACAGGGATTCAAGACCTAAGTCATCCTTCAGCATTCTGGTTTTTAACTTTTCCCTCAAATTAACATATTTATGTTAACTCAGATTCCTTTATCCATTTTTTCATCTTTTCCCTAGTCATGAAGAAAAAGTTATCTTTCCAGCTTTCTTTTTTTAAAGATTTTATTTACTTATTTGAGAGAGAGAAAGAGCACGAGCAGTGGGGGAGCGGCAGAGGCAGAGGGAGAAGCAGAGTCCCTGCTGAGCAGGGAGCCTGATGTGGGGCCCAATCCCAGGACCCTGGGATCATCATCTAAGCAGAAGGCGGACCAGACACTTAACTAACTGGTTAAGGCACCCCTCTTTCCAACTTTCTAGTGCTTCTTAAACTTCAAGTATTTGCATGGACAGGCTTCAAAAGGCCTATCTGTTTCTTTAAAAAGGCTTTTGTGAAATTAAATTCTTCGAATAGCTATTATCAAAGTATTTTTTTAATCCTAACAAGATCAGGGTGCTAATCAATCCCCTTTTTGGTTAAGTCAATATTCTCCTTGTATTACTTAAAGGTGTCTGCCAAAGATCTCGAAGGCATTAAATTATTGTGAAATTTTTAGATGAATTTCTTGAAAAGTGTGTCCTCCTATTTATCCAGGCTGTCTGTATATTATTGTCCCATTGTTTATTTTAAAATGCTTTTCCATGCAAATTCCACGTCTCATTCCTTTATTGGAAAGGTAGTATCATACTGTTGAACTTGGTAGATAGTCAATCACATATTCACTTAAGAAGTTATCCGTACAGATACTGACTGAACACCTTCTGTGTGCAAAGTAAAACAGTCGCTGCTCAGGTGAAGACAAAGGTAAATTAATCACAGACCTAACTCTCCTAAAGTTCACGAGCAGATGGTGGAGATGGTGACAAGGCGTATAATTTGGTGCCCAAGTAAAACGTTGAGAAGAAAATGGAGGAGGAGAAAGTGATATTTTTACGTGTCGTCCTTGTGCAGGGCCACGCTAGTCTTCTCTGTATTGGTCCAGGTTAGTATATGTGCTGTTGGAGTGAGCAGGGAAGTGAAATTTTTAGATACTGAAACTTCCTAATTTACCATTAAGGCAGAATATACATAATTACATGGGTTCCACTGCAAAAAAGTCTGGATTTTCTTATTTAAACATTTACTACATCTCTCATTCATTTATTCCACATACCATTATTTATTGAGCACCTCCTGTGTGTACAATAATGCATAAGGATATGTCAGAACACAGAAGTGATGTATTATCTAAAAATAAAATATTTAGAGACTTTAGGATTGCTATTTTTCATAGAGATGCTTTTATAGCTTGGCCCAGAATTTTCTTGAGGATCTAAGGTGACTTTCATAGAAACTACCTTTTATATTTTACTTAACACTTTTTACATCATTTTTTATCTTAAAATCTTAAAGTTCATATTTTTGGACTTTCATTTCAAAAGGTCTTTGTACTTGTGGGAGAAGCCAGGATTTCTGGCAGTAGTCAGCGGCACAAAAAGTCACCATACACTTGTGAGTCTCAGCATTTATCTGGTAGGCTGTGTTAGAAATGATAATATGCACATCAGAGTTCTAATTCTTCCCGCTGCCAACAGATATCAAGTCATAAGTCCAATTATTCTTTTTTTTTAAAAGATTTTATTTATTTATTCGACAGAGAGAGAGACAGCCAGCAAGAGAGGGAACACAGCAGGGGAGTGGGAGAGGAAGAAGCAGGCTCCTAGCGGAGGAGCCTGATGTGGGGCTTGATCCCAGAATGCTGGGATCACGCCCTGAGCCGAAGGCAGACGCTTAATGACTGAGCCACCCAGGCGCCCCATAAGTCCAATTATTCTTTACAGTTGACCAAATATTCTTGGGTCTTGAAGAAGATAACCAAAGAGCGATAAATGCACATTGTTCACATTACTTTGATGATATATAAGATATTTCCCAAATTTCACACTGTAAGTATTTAGCTTCTTTTGGTGGTGGAAAAAATATATTCAGATATGAAAATGCCAACCTAAAAATACATATGCCAGTTTTATTCACTTCAGTAATGGCCATGAGTTAATAATTAATCTGTGTCAAATGAATTAAAACACAAGAGAAAATTGATTATTTCTTATTAAAAAGAGAAGTGCTGCTCATAGAAAAATGTTATGGGAAAAATATTCAATATTATACTCAAATGTTGATGCATGAGGAGTGAATACAGAATGTATGCAAGTGCAGGGACTCTGAATCCCTTGTGTCCATTTTCAGGAAGCTAGTGTAGGATGTCCTCAGTAAAATGTGGTGGTAAAACCAGAAAGAGGGAGACCGGTGCCTAAAATAGGGGATCCAAAACAAGAAAGCCAAAAAGTGGAGACCCACCAGGACAGCCATGGCTTAGTCTAGAAAGCAAGGAGTGCAGACTGAAACAGCAGAGGGGCAAAATCTCCAAATGATCAGATTTATTTGAACATCTGAAAAGATAGTAATGAGTATTTGAGTGATCCGACAGAGCTATACTGAAAAGGTGTATCGAAAATCAAATGAAACAAGGTGGGAGCAAAGCAATTAACTTGAAGTAATGGAAAGACTGAAAAAAAGATAAAATACAATAATAGTATACTACCTCATTTATTAATAAACAATAGCTACACAGTAAACACTGACCAATGATTTAAGCAAATGTTTTACAAAGATATTGGGAATATGGAGGAAAGGAAGAGAGGTGAATATAAAAAAGAAATACACAATCAATAGGTAATATCTACATGTAATACAGAAAAAGTTATATATAGGTACAATTTGTATATGGAGGAGGGGGAAACACCAGACAAATCAACTAAAGTCATTGAAAGTGAATGTGTCTGGGTAATGGGACTAGAAAGGAAGAAAGGTAGAGAGGTGTCTGATGTTTATTATAAGTCTCACTTTTAAAACCGTTGTGTATAGTATTTTGATAAAAATCTTTGAATTTTTTTTAAAGAGAGGGCACGCAGACGTGCACACACACACATACGCACACACACAGGAGCTGAGGCGGGGAGGGGCAGAGGGAGGGGCAGGATCTCCACCCAGCATGGAGCCCCCTTGGGGCTCGGTGTCACAACCCTTAGATCATGACCTGACCCATAACCAAGAGTTGGACATTTGACTGAGCCGCCCAGGCTCCCCCAAATCTTTGAATATTTTAAATTAATATTTGACTATTTTAAATTTGCAAATAGCAAAATGTATTCTGCCTGATCTAAGTAGAGAAAGAATTTGTTAAAGAATACTAGGGAACTCATAGTTTCATTAAACGGGTTAGTGAAACACGGGAGAGGCTGTGCATCCAGCAACCCATAAAGATTTGGCCCATTAAAGACATTTCTAGAGCCAAATGCTGCAGATCCCAGCTACCACCCATTCCAGAAGAATGGATGTTACCTAATTGGGTTGCTCACTTTTGGATCAGTCTTACAGACTGTGAATAACAGAATATGGATCCCCTGCTTTCGGCCTATGGCCAAAGGAGCCTAGAAAAGTGAGTTTTCTGGATTCTCCTTTAGAGAGGCAAAAAAGTCTGGGAAATTATCAAAATACAGAGAAGTTATACAAAAGATACCAGGTAGCTAAAAATGACAAATGTTTGTTACACATAAATAAATTCCTTTCCTAGAATATATGCTTTCTGTCATTAAAATCTAACCATTTAAATACAAGCATCGTTGGTAATTCAAAAAATAAATTCTAAGAAGATGTTATAATTCTACATTGGAAACTTCTAGGAACTTATTAGGTTATCAGTTACCATGGGGAGCTAGATATATCAGAGTACAAGTTATACAGAGATGTGAGTATCGATTCTAGGCCTGATTATAAGAAAGCAAGTGTGAACAAGCAGCTGAGAAACATTTGGTTAAATGGAAAGGTGTAGAAGACCGAGAGAAAAACACAGCATCTTGGAGAAGAGTTACAAGTTCTGTCACAAGAATGGCTCTCTCCTGTTAACTTTCCCTCTGCTACATGTTATGCACTGAAGATGAGTTTTATTGCAGTTGGAATTTGAGCATCTTAAGTATATGTTTTGGTGATTATATTTTTCTTTAGCTAAAATCATCATAAATCTCTTCACTTATTAGCAGCAATCATGTGATAGTCAGTATATTAGGAAGTAAACTTGTTGATTTGTCTCCAGGGTAACCTATGCACAAATGGAGACAGGTGAAGACAGAAAGAACAAAATAGATCATAATGTTATAATAATATATAATAAGAATTGGAATTTTGTTTGATGAAAGAAGAGTCCAGGTTTCATTTATTAAGCTGAGTCAACATAATGCCAGGAAACCAGACTAGCCCAACAATTCAAAATTATATATATATATAAAACAACTCCCAAGAGTATTATCGCCTTAAAGCTCTTCAGACACATTAGCCCTTCAAGACAGAATCACAGAACGTAAACATCTCAAGAGACCATCCCATCAGTTATATTCTGCCTCCAGTAAAGATTACAGTAGTTATCGATTCCCAAAATGTACATTATGGTAATAAAGTTAGAGTTGATGTAGGATATAATGCCCTCATTTTACAGATTATAAAACCAAAAATCTTAGAATTGGAAAATGTATGCCCTTATTTTTATAAGTGAAAAGTTCAGAAAGTAAAAGCAATATGAAGAAATCCACACATGAATGGAAGAAAACGTTTTAGAACGCAGATGTCTTGGTGTTGAACACTGAGCCAGAATATCGTTTCAGACAGTATACACTTTAAGTACTACACTCTACTGCTTCTTGACAAAGGAGAAGTGTGGTTATTGAATATCAAAAGTCCAATTTCAATTATAAGATATGTAAATTAAAATAAGAGGGAATTATGGTTCTCAGTTGATTCTTGTTATTTGCAGTAGTTTCATTTTTTAAAAAGATTTTCTTTCCTTGTTTGAGAGCAAGCGAGCAAGCACAAGCAGGGTGAGGGGTAAGGAAGAGCGAGAAGCAGACTCTTCGCTAAGCAGGGAGCCAGACAGGGGGCTTGATCCCAGGACCCTGGTTTCATGAGCTGAGCCAAAGGCAGACGTACAACTGATGGAGCCCCTGGGGATCCCGGCAGTCGTTACATTCTATGATAGCTGCGAACACTGAATACTGAGCCATGGCTCTAAGGGGAAATGTACAATTAGATTCCTGAAAGCTTTTGGTCACAACTTTTCTTCAACTGAGAAATTTATAACTTTGTTTAATTATATGCAATATTTGTTTAATTATATGCAGTACTTCTGTATAATAAAACACTAGCTGGGAAGGGGTTACCATGATCTTTACCCTGGTAACACGAACATAAATTCCTTTGGCTTTCAGCCTCACAACAGTGCTATCAACCACACGTTGTTGTTGTTGTTGTTGTTGTTGTTGCTGTTGTTGTTGTTTCAGTCAGTCGTCATCTCATGAATCTCTGTGTTGAGCTATCTTCGCACCCTTTCCGTAGCTTCCTCATAAGCTGTAGATGTTACGTTAGCCCTTTCCAGGGCAGCCTGACCTACAGAGCAGAGAATGTCCTCTTCCCTTGTCTGGAGAGACCATGCTGTTTCATGAACATCGAACTCACAGCCAGTAGCACTATAAGTCATGCCTGAATGAAATTAAGCTAACACAGGTATTTTCCCCAGACGGCACATCACAATTTCCTTCCATACACACAACACAACAAAACAAAACAACCAAACAAACAAAAAAGGAGATAGCACTTAGCACAGTGCTTGGGAGCCATTTTCAACAGCAAAATCACCAAACCAAGCCCCAAAATGCAAAAATTGTGGCACTAAATTGACCATAAAAAAGACACTTGAGAGTCGAAGCAAGAACGCGGTGCTGCCTTGCTTGGCCTTAACCGGGAATAGTTTTTCACTGCTCCGCACATGTTCACAAATGACCAGGAAAGTGCTGTTTGACTTTGAGGTTACAAATAAAGTTTAATGAATAAGCAAACTCGCAAATGCAGAATCCATGAACAATAAGGACTGACTGTATATTGACCAAGACTTTCGAAGAATGAGAAGACTGTGTGGCCAGGACAGAGGACAGGGGCCTACTCCACTGCTGGCCTGTGCCTTCTGAATTGGGATAGAATTTTCAGAGGTCAACTTGGAAATATGAATCAAAAATTTTTAAATTGTTCACATGTGATGATCAATTTCCTGTGTCAACCTAATTGGGTCACAGGGTATCCCAGTGTTTGGTCAAACATTATTCTGGATGTGTCTCTGAAGGTGTTCTTGGATGGGATTAACATTTAAATTGGTGCACTGAGTAAAGCAGATTGTCCTCTCTAATGGGGGCTGGGGTGAAGATGGTGCTCACCCAATCAGTTGAAGCCCTGAATAGAACAGACAGGCTGACCCTCCCCTGAGTAGGACAGAATTCCTCCTGTCTCACTGTCTTTAAAATAAAGTATCAGTTTTTAATCTTGCCTTTGGACGCGAACTGAAACACCGACTCTTCCGATGTCTCAAGCCTCTAGGCCTTCTGACTGGAACTACACCATTGGCTCTCCTGGGTCTCCAGCTCGCTGAGTCACCCTACAGATCTTGCAACTTCTCAGTCTCCATAATCTCATGAGCCAATTTCTTAGAACCAATTGATTTCTCTCTAGATGTGCATCCTATTGGTTCTGTTTCTCTGGAGAACTCTAATACACATGCTTTGTCATTGGAATTGTACTTCTAGGAATATATCTTGATAAACTGATCAGCGATAGATAGATAGATAGATAGATAGATAGATAGATAGATAGATAGAAGATAGATGTATATGTCTGTATGTTTTATATAATAAGAAGTTTATAGGACTACTAAAATAGCAACAAATTGGAAGAGCCTAAACATCACCAAAAAAAAGCTTTCTGTACATCATACTATGCCATGATATAAAAAATTATGATATGGATATATTTATTTACATAAAAAGGCATTTACAAAATATTAGGTTAAAATGATCACTAGGCAAAAAAAAAAAGATCACTAGGCACCATACATAATGGAAATACATTTTAAAAAATATATGTGAATATACATGCATAGAAAGGAGTCTTAACAAAAGTAATTATCTTGATAATTCTATTTTTATTACCTACTACATACCTATATTTTTTAATTTTTCTATAATGAACATATAATATTGTGTTGTTTAAAAAAAAAGAAAAAAGTCATGATGGACAAAAGGCTTAGTGACATAGTAAAAGTACTCTAGATTTGGTGTTTGGTGACCTGGGTTCTCAACCCAATTCCTCACTAATTTGAGACAGTAGCTTAACTACTCTGGTCCTCATTTTCTGATCTATAATATCACGAAACTGAAGTAACTGCTTTCTAAGGGCTCTTAGAGCCCATACCAGATTTAATCTTTTTTAGGCTCATGTCTCTTTGGATTCTTTGGTGAGGGTTCTAAGTGTTAATACCCTCAGGATCTCAACTCCGTAATCCGAGGGGACACAACATGAATGATTTCTGCACATGGGCTGTTGGGACATTTCCAACCTGTGACCCTAAACCCTAATCTGGCTCAAACTTGGCTTGTAATACTAGAAGGGAGGGATATAGATCAGATGTAAGATTCTAATTACCTGGTTGCTTTGACCAAATACCCTTGAAAAAGAGACAGTATAGAGTAAAAAAAAAAAACAAAAAACAAACAAACAAAATCCCATGGATGTTGGTGTTTGCATTCCCACTTAAACACATACTAATTCTGAGGAGGATTTTCCTCACTAGTAAAAAAGAGACCGTTCTATGTACTTCAAGACTTTTTTATGAGTTCTAAATTATTCAAGGTATCTAAAGTACATAGGACAAAATAGGAACTAGGGAAAAAAAGTAACCTTTCCCTTCTCTTCTTCCTTTCACAGATGACACATTCTAGAATCAGGTAAATTCTGAGGAAAATGGGGGAAGGGAAATGAGTTTTTTTCATAATTTCCTAGGAGCTAGAGGTAATCTTGTTTTGCTACATAATGATTACATTAGACAGTTGATAAATTATAACAGACAATGAATATGTTGTCATAGCAGTAAAAAAATAAAATTAAAAAAAGCAAGTTAAGCAATAAGAGACAGGAAATAAGGATTTAATTTTGGGATCCAATTTGGAACACAATTAAGGTGATGGAGGAGACTAATATTTCATTCATCTAATAAAATATCGCCAGACTCGGTAGTGATTAGATGCAGAGTCATTTCCTGGCCCCTCTAATAGATAATAGCTCTGACACTATGTCCTTTAACAAAGTGTCAGAGGAACAGCTTAGTATACTCCAAGAGGAAAACAAGTCACACCTTGTCAGACCTACATGATTCCTGGATTCTGCCCACCAAAGTAGTAACGTAGTTTGACCTTATTTTACTCAAGAATCCTGATGGGATCTCAAGAAAAGAGGCTATTGTTTTATCTTAAAAACTAATTCTCTCTCTTTAGAAAGAGAGTTAGGCAAACCCCTGTTGATGTGTAACTACGAACAAATTATGAGGCCTCTTATCAACTCAATGAATCTCAGTTTTGCACAGTGAAGAAATCACCTGGTCATCCGAAGAGATGATCTCCGAAATGTTCTTCTGTTCTCTGATCCGGTTCTGCTGTCTGATTACCTCCAAATTCTCTAAAGGTGCAGCTCCCCAACTGTGTGCCAAGTCACCTCAAGGGGAGGCAGGAAATTCACAGGGAAGCTGTGGATAGTCTGTGTGTTTTAAGGGAAACACATTGAGACTTAGTGTCTATCAGATGGCTCCTGAATTACAAGTCTGTTAATTTTCAGACCGGTAACATTCCTTTGAATGACGTATCTTTTAGAAGCCGGGTGTTCTGCTGTTGCTGTGATAAAAAGCAAGCACCGCTCAAAAAAATTTATGTGAAACGGGAAGTGAGGGCAGTGGTGTCCAATTTCAAGAATGATATAGGATATTTTTTATTTTCATTTACATGCATCATTTTTTCAAACGGCGACTGAGTTGTGAGGACATAAACACTTCTGAAATTGTTTGGATCTAACCACTTAACACAGTGAACTGTCAGGTATTTTTTCTGTGCTAAGAATGCTGTGGAAAAGGAAAAAGAAAAAAGAAAAAACAAAAACAAAAACCAGAGACAGTGAGGGCCCCGTGAACAGAGAAAGTCTGGCAACCTCTGCCCGCAGCCCTCTTCTACCTTCTCGATACAGCTCAGGCCAATATTTTATCTTCAGTTGCTTATCTGTCACAATAAACTGCCCGAGGAGGCTGGGGAGATGGGTGTTCTTTTCCTTAAGGCAGGGAAAGTTAAAATACATTTGAGGTCATTACAATCTCTTCAACCTATTGAAAAATACTTGCGATGGCTCATGTTAAATATTTGTCACCTAAGGACAACCATCTGTTCTTTCCAATTCTCAACTGGCCTTAGCCTCCTGTCTTCTTGCCAAACGGATTAGATGGCTGATGGCTTGGTTTCCAGAATCAGTATGCTTTGGGGTTGCCTACTGGATGTACTTATTTACAGCAATATTTACTCTGTCTGACCTGCTTCCTGCATTTCTCCAAACTTATCTCCATATCTCATAAACAGACTATTTCAGTTCTGATCATGTCGCAACCTGTGAGCACCCCAAAATACTTATGTCTCCTTTCTGTTTAAAGTGGAAAGCTGATACAACATGGACGGCACTGGAGGAGATAATGCTTAGTGAAATAAGTCAAGCAGAGAAAGACAACTATCATATGATTTCTCTCATCTATGGAACATAAGAACTAGAATGATCAGTAGGGGAAGAAAGGGATAAAGAAGGGGGGGTAATCAGAAGGGGGAATGAAACATGAGAGACTATGGACTATGAGAAACAAACTGAGGGCTACAGAGGGGAGGGGGGTGGGGGAATGGGATAGACCGGTGATGGGTAGTAAGGAGGGCACATATTGCATGGTGCACTGGGTGTTATACACAACTAATGAATCATCGAGCCTTACATCGAAAACCGGGGATGTACTGTATGGTGACTAACATAATATAATAAAAAATCATTATTAAAAAAAAAATAAAGTGGAAAGCTGGGAAATAGATATACAGCCTTTATCAGTTACTCATATTAAAAGGAAGGCACAGACACTCCCATTTATAATTGCATAGTAAAGATCCCCGAGCCCCTGTTTGGAGCCTTTTCTTTCTTATCTCTATATTCATCCAGTCTGGGAGAATTCCTCCCCTCTCAGTGCTGCTATGTAGGTGGCTCCCACATTCCTCTCTCCTCCTTTATCTTGTTTCTGAATTGCAGCCACATATTCCAAATTACCTAGAGATTCCACGGGCCTCCAAATGTGTCCCAAAGGTACTCACCTACTTTCCTCTCATACTGCTCTTCCTTTCTCGTTCTTTTACAACCAACTCAGGCTCAAAATTTGGTTACCTTTTACTCTTCTTTCTAGCTGTGTATCTCTTCCTTGATCTTCTAGTCCCCTTGCAACTTCACTGGTTCAAGCTCTTATTTCTTCTTACTCCCGTTCATTCTTTACAAAGTAGCTAGATTTGAATAGGCCCATGTTACTTCCCTCTGCCCGCTTTACTGAGATATAGTTCACCTTTAATACTGTGTAAGTTTGAGATATACGTCATGATTTGATATATGTATATATTGCAAAATGATTACCGCAGTAAGGTTAGTTAACACATCTACCATTACCCACGGTTATAACTGTGTGTGTCGAGAACTTTAAATCCACTCACTCCACTTTCTGAGCGACTGTCAAATATATAGTACAGTGTTGTTTACTAGAGTCACCAAGCTGTACATTATAACCCAGGACGTATTCACAACTGCGTGTTCGTACTCTTTGATCACCTTCACCCATGCCCCCCACCCCTCACCCCCTTGCGGCCATCAATCTGTTCTCTAAGTGCGGCATTTTTAGATTCCACGTATAAGTGGTATTATACAGTATTGTCTTCCTCTGTCTGACTTATTTCACTTAGCATAATGCCCTCAAGGTCCATCCATGTTGGCACGAATGGCAAGATTTCCTTCTTTTAATGGCTGAATAATATTCCACCATTTCTATGTACCACACCTCTTTTATCCATTCATCCACTGATGGACACTTAGGTTGATTCCATGCCTTGGCTATTGTAAATAATGCTGCCATGTCACTTTTGGAATTTAGCCTTCTACGTTATAGCTTTGGATGATTCGACCCCTGCGTTGTCATAAGCCTCATCCGTAGCCTCTTAGCATCTCCTCTTATCACAGCTCTGGTCTTCTTTTGGCTTCTCAAATATTCATTGCTTTTCCTCAAATCAGACTCTGTATAATGCTATTTCTGCTACCTGAAAAGTTCCAACTTTGGCTTTCTCCTCCCTCTAAATGTGGGATAGTATTAGGTTTAAGTTGATCTTTGCTTAAATTCTATCTTCTTCTCTAGGAGTTATTCATGCAAGGCAATATAGGTCAACTCCCACTCACCCACCACTGCCCCACTCTGCCTCCAGGAAAGAAAAACATGTTCTCAGTTTAAGTTGTGTTCAAACGTCGGCTTCAAATTTGGAGGACACAACAGCTTAAATGTAAAGCTATGGTAGTATAATGACCAGAGTTAGCCACAACAGTGAAAGACTCAAGTGTGCACTGATAGTAAAAAAAGAAGAAAAAAATCTTAAAAAGTACTTGAAAAGTACTTGAAAAAAACATGAACACAATCTTTTGTTAAGTTTTCAGTGGGAAGAACCACAGAAAAATGTTCATACATTGTCTTCATTAAATACTTGCTTTGTATATACTGCAGTATAGATTCGAGTATCTCCTTATTTATTCATTCATCAACATATATTTATTGACTCCCTGCTGCATTCTAGGCTTTGTGCTAGCTCCAGAGTCAATCCATTTTGAGGCAAGGGGCTGGCCTTCTTATTCTAGCATTAGTCAGTGATTAGCTGTGGGTTACCCCAGGGTTGGAAGGCACAAGTGTCCCCTCCCGGACAGGATGCTGCTGATCTCCAAGGTCAGTCAGTATTTAGACAAGGTGGCAGTTGTGAGCTCTTAGCAGTCAAAACTCATAACAGCTGTGAGATGGGTACAACAGCCTTGAAAAGGCTACGTGAGACACCAACAGCTTCTACGACAAGGTGTAAATGAAAGAGATGTAATCCTGGAAGCCTCAAAATGAGGCAACTCTGTGGTAGACAAGGGTCTCATTAACTTACGTATTGCTGCAGGTATGAATTAGGGTATATTATACTGTGCAGAATACCTTTTAACTCATTTTAACACAGAGGACCAAGAACAGAAACAATGGTATCCTCAGACTGGGCCAACCGGATTAATCAGTTTCTATGTTGTCTCTCCTTGAGACATTTGGAGGCAAGGCTAGCTTCCTTGGATCAAGTAAGCTGTTGGTGTTCTGGATTCATTTGGGGAACAAAAAAGGATAATAAAAACTTTGAAAGTCTATTATAGGAGGGATTCAGATAATTTCATTTAAAAAAAAGTCATGACCACACTTGTACCCCTGGGCTAGTGAAGAGTGCTCACAAAAGCATGGGCTGGAGAGGAGTTGGTTATGGGTGAGGCGTAAGAGATGTCTTCTAAATCTGTTTCTCCCCTGCTTGAGGGGCTGAGAATTAATAACTTTGCAAAGGGGAAACGGTAATCAAGAATCAGGAAGTGTCAATCTTCAGGCCTAAAAATGGAATAGGAAATGCACAAGAAAGAGCTCCTTAGTGGTCTACCTACTAAGATAATTCTGTCCATTTTAGCAGAGGTTGTTTACGTCAAACACTGATGAATACTGAAGTAATTTAATAAAGATAATGTTAAATATTTTAAAACCAGAAATCTCACGATCTTTCTGAAGTTACGCTCAGATTTTTTTTTTCCAGCACTAATAGTAATGTTTGAAATTTGGTGAAAAGACACATTTTTTTCTTATGTTCATTATTCTTCTATTACAGAGCCTTGGTTTTGGTGTTTAAAATAATTTGGTTACTAGATAACAAATGGTTCAGCAAGAACTCTTAGATTTTTAAATTTTACTTATTTTTTGAATTATTATTTTTTGAATAAATTCATATAGTTCAAAATTCAAAAGCTGCAACATGGTAAATAGTGAAAGGCAGGGTTGTGCTGGAGATGGCTGGCCCTGGCCCACAAGGGCCATTGTACACATCTCTTCCCAACTCTGTGTCCACTGACACCACATTGGTATCTTGAAAGAGGATGTGTTGGGAGTATTGACACCTTGGAAATTTGCAAATACTACAAATCAAGTCTGTCCTCCACGCCTACCAAGTTACTGAACATTCACCAGAACACCACTGAGAAAGTTCCCCCCCCACCCTCACTCTTCTACCCAGCCTAACTTTGCTCCCTATTTGCAACTAACATTATTTAGGATTGTCAGAATGTCTTTCCAAATATATTTTTGGCATGTGTCAGTAGTATATTAGATGTAACAAAAATACATATTTACTTATTTCTCCCTTTGGGAGCCAAATAGTAACATTTCCTACATGCTGTTTTGCCCCTTCATTTTTCACTTAGCAAACTATCTTGGAGAATATTTTGTGGTGATGCACATGGTGTTTGCTCCTCATTCATTTTTCATGCAAGGTAATCCATTCTACAGATGTGCTACAATTTTTATTTAATCCGCCATATGAACATGTACACTGTTTTCCAACTTGGGAGGGATGCTCAGTGGTGAACCTACACGTTGGTCATCTCCCCCCACATGTGCAAGTGCACCTGCTGAGTGAATCCCTAAAAGTGGAATTGTTGCACCTAAAGGCATGTGTATTTTAAATTTTGTTGGAAAATGCCAAGTCATGTTTCATAAATATTAGTTTGCCCTTCTATCAGTGGCAAATGAAGTAAACATTTGTCATTAAATGCATAACCACCTTATCGTATAGTCAATCTGAAGTTGTTGTTCTCTGTTTGAGAGAAATATTGTTTTCTATCATTCCTCAATAAATACAAGACAGATACAGGATGCTACTGTTTCTTTAAGTGAAAAGTCTTCTTTGACTAAAAATCTCTTCTGTGAATTCTTTATTCTCACTAGGAGTGTTTTGTGCAAAATGGCTTCCCTTAAACCCTTAGGGGAAAAAAATCCATAAGATTTGATACAAGAGAAATCTTTTATATATTCACTTCTCCAAATTCCTTTTCTATCTCATTATTGCCACACACAGAAAAAAGTATGAAATGATGTAGAGAACTTAAGTTAGGCAGTGATTTATCAGAAAGAGCAGGAACATGCATTTAAAATGCTCATCTTTAAAGAAAAAGAAGGAACAAGTTTTTAAAAATGACTTTACTGTACATCTAACAAAAGAATCAATATCTGGTTTTTGCAAGAGCAATCCCATAGTGAAAATAAAATCATTCACCCTTGTAGCTTTAAACAACGAGTTTCTGTGCCTAAGGAAAAAAGGGAATTTTCTAGAGAAGCTTTCAAAGAATAATAAGAAGTTAAAATTACTCATGTTCCACTTTTTTTAAAGCACTTGTTTCTTGAAAATGAAATAATTAATGCACCATTCCTAATGCCCAAAAGCCTTGAACAACTCTTCACAAAGTTTACTAAACAGTCACAACTGAAGTAGATGTTAGCCAAGAAAAATAAAAGCAAGAGACAGAATGGCAATTCATAAAGTATTATTTCTCTTGAAGACCTCTCTTCAAGCAGGCAAAATGCCAATGGAGTAGTCAGAATGAGCTTTTCAAAAGCTACAGGCAGGAAACCAAAGAAAAGATACACAAAATTTTCTTTAAATGGAAATAAGATGAAATGCAAGGAGGGGAGAGCCAACATTTCCTAACCACCACTAGCCTTTAGGTTGTGTCCCTTAAGCCTCTAGTTCAACCACATTTGGTGCTTTGGAGGTGTGTATCTCTTAAAATGAAAAAGGGGGAGAAAAGAAAATGAAAAAGAAGACAAAGATATGCATAACATCTGCTAATATAAGCCACTGCGTTTCTCCCACCTGAAGGCATTTCCATGTTTGTTTAAATTAATACCCTCTCTGTTGGTTCTCCTAATCGTGCTCTTAGGCACACTGACTAGGAATCTATGGTCCAGCCCCCTGGGCAAAGCTCCTTTTACACGTATATCTCACAAGATTCCTTTTATTGCAATGCGCGTTCGCTTCCTGCTTTCAACACATAGAAATGTATTTTAAAAAACTAATCTGGAGCAGCTGAACCACCAAGAGAAGTTCAGAAGCAGGAAGTTGAAAATGCAGATCTGAGACTCAGATACACACATATATATTTGGAACTCTTCAACATAAAGGTCACAGCCAAAATATGTGGTGAGGCAGAATAATGCAATAAAAATTACGAAGGAGAAAGAGCGAGCGAACAAACCAGCAGGGACCAAGAGGAATGGCGCTCCATGGTCACTGCTACGTGGGAGAGCGGCTGGCGGAGATGGCCTCGCAGGGGGCTGCTTGTGTCACCAGTCCTCTCCCGGCTTCAGTTTCCTCATCTGTAAATGGAGAGGCTGTCTGAATCTCACACCTTACAGGTCTCTGACTCCATGCTCGTAAGGGTGTGTGAAAGGAAGGCGGGTGGGGCTGAAAGACATGACCAGGAAGGCTATTTCCTCCATCCCGTCTGACATGATCCGGGGCGTAAACAGTGCTACTCCCCCAAATTTTCTTCCACACATCCCAGCCCTTTTGCAGTAAGGTGGAACCATATGACTTGATCTGACCAATAGTTGTGGGCAACTCTCTGTCATTTCTAGGCTGAAGCATAGAAGAGTCCACAAACGGCATGGCCCATGCCTTGTGTGTACCCAGAAACTCTCAGGTAGTTTTTCCACGCTTCACTGGTATGAAGGGGCCCTTTCAAAGCTGCTCTCAGACCCACGACCTTGGAACCTCTTTCTGCCCTTGCTAAGTATGGCCACCATGGCATGTGGAACGCAGAACCATGTCAAACTGGGAACTTTCTGGTGACTAATCACATCAAACTAGGTATTCAGGTTGAGTGATAATTCCATTGTCTCCACCCTGTCCTTTTCCAGAATTTCATCTCAAGCTGGGGAAGCCAAAAATCTGATGTTTGGTATAGACTTTAAGACATCTAGTTTGAAGACTTCTCATACATTTCCAGTTGGAGTGTAATTTAGTACCATTGCTATGGAGGCAATATTTAGCCCAGTTTTAAATACACATGGCCTTGAATAACAATTCTACCTTTAGGAATTTATACTGCAGGTATGATCATGCTCTCATAGAATGGCCTTTTAATGAGGTTATTCATGTCGGATAATTTGTAATAGTGAAAGATCAGAACCCTGCACATCCATCAATATGAAACTAGTTAAATAAAATTATGGTAAATTCACATGGTGGACTATTATGAAGACACCAAATATAATGAAGTGGCTCTTTATGTGCTGATCCCTAAGATCTCCAAGATGTATCTGGAGGATTAAACTAAAAATCAGCAATATGGATTATGCAGAAAGGCAGTGGGTAAATAAAGTTCAGAAGAGGAAGGCAGACTTTTCACCAGATACTCTTTTATACTTCTTGGATTCTGAACCGTGTGACTATAAAATCTATAAATACATTTTTAACTAAAAAATACACTTGTTTAATTTTTTAAATATACCTTTCCCCTAAAATATGTATACATAAAAAACTATATAATTATATTTTAGAAATTTGCTCCAAGTTGAGCAATTATTTGTTTGTTCTTTGAAAGACCTTCCCTCCCCAGAAGCTACAATTCTTTCAGTTTTAATGAAAGAAGAGCCACAGGGAGCAGAGAAGCAATTAGTAGCTCCTCAGAATAAGCAATTACCGGTAACTAGCATTTCACTACATCAGTTTAAAGTTTTAAAAATGCCATCTCTCTACATAAGGTCAATAGTTGGGATTTGCAGTATTTTTTACTCAGACCTTTGTGTTTTAAGTGTTTCTCCTTGGCTTATTGCAATATTTGCATTAAGACTCATTCCAGGGGTGCCTGGGTGGCTCAGTCAGTTAAGCGTCTGCCTTCAGCTCAGGTCATGACCCTGGGGTCCTGGGATGGAGCCTGCATTGAGTCGGGCTCCCTCCTCAGCGGGCTGTCTGCTACTCCCTCTGCCGCTCCCCCTGCTTGTGCTCTCTCGCTCTCTGACAAATAAATAAAATCTTTAAATAAAAAAGAAGACTCTTTCTAAACTATCATTCTATCCTTTTTGTAGATTCTAGAAAATTATATCACTTGGATATAAAATGACAAGCACAAAGCAATCTTTTGGTGGTTCTCAGACAACTGAAAGCAGCTGGCAGTTCTGTGGAGTGCTCGGTATACATGAAGCCTGTTCTAAGCTCTTTGCTATTATTTGTTTTTTGGTTGTTATAGAATCACAATGATTCTATTAAGCAGGTACTGTTATTACCATTTTACAGGTGAGGAAATTGAGGCACAGAGTTCACCAAGGTCACATAGATAAAAAGTAATGGAAGGAGGATTCATACCTTAGGTTCTGTTCCAATAATGATGATAATAACTAATATCTAGTGAACAGTAATTACGTGTCAGGCACTGCCCTAAACAATTCCATGGATTAACTAATTTTTGATGGATTGACCAGTTTAATCCTTACAAAAATTCTATGAGTAGGTACTGTTATCCTCCCATTAGATAGATAAGGATATTTTCCTCGTTCCAGCTGCTATACCAGAATACCCTATTCTGGGCGACTTTAACAACAAACATTTATTTCCCGCTGAGCTGGGAGCCCAGTGTGGGGCTCGATCCCAGGACCCAGGGATCATGACTGAGCGGAAGGCAGACATTTAACCGACTAAGCCACCCAGGCATCCCTATCCCCATCTTTAAAGAGCAGACAGTAGCTCAGTGAAACTCCCTGGTTCACACAGTAAGGAGGAATGGAGACAGGGCTTGAATCCAGGCCGGTCTGCCTTCTACAAACTGGGCTCTTCCCATGACACCACTGTGCCCCTCCCTGAAGAGTGACCCCTTGAAGCACAGGGCACACCACCGGGGCCTGGATCAGCTCTGGCACTAGCCGGCTGTTTGTCTTGTCCAAGTTGTTGAACCTCTCTGAGCTCTCATGGCAACATTTGTAGAGAAAAGAGGAAAACCAGATGGTCTCTAAAAACACTGACAATTCTGGGAGTTTCTACCACCCAACTTCCCCACTCTGTCCCTTCTCTCATTTTAGAAATTCCATCCAGGGAAATCTCTATTCACCCCCTTATATTCTGATGCTATAAGACTCAGGGAAAATATCTCACAGCTGAGAAGGAGTTCTGAGCATTTAGGATCAAGAGTTGAAGTTCCAGAAGAGAACAAACATTTGTCTGACCGACGAAGGTTCAAATCCAGACCTGGATTTAGCTCGTGGCTGCCCTGCACATTAGCTGTTCCTGATCCAACGCCCTTCCATCATCGCCTCCGCCGTCACTACGGTCCTGTGCCTTTGCTCATGCAGAAACTTCTACCTTCAATACTTTCTTCTTCCCTTTCTAAGCGCCCAAAGCTATAATATTCTTCAGGTCCCATTTTAATTGCCTCCTTTCTAGGACTACTCCCTTGTTCTCTCCTCTTCCCCTATTGGAAGTATTCTTTCGTGTATCTGGTTTAGTTTTTTCCCTAAACACTGATGGAAGTCAAGAGCACAGAAATCACTGCCATTTTATTTATTTTGTGCTATCATTTTAACTATTTTTCTGGCCAAGAAATTTTTCATGATCTCAGGTCCGTTTTGCCTGGTACACTGGAAGCTGACTTTTTTACATGTGAAGCCTGTAACGGGTTTATTTCTTTAACATGCAAAATAATCCCCGGTTCCTCCGATTTTTCCTAAAACAGCATTTCTCCCCCTATTAAATATATTGGTTGTTTTTCTCTGCCTCTCTCCAACTTTTCTCTCCCTCTCAATTCCTTTTGCTCTCCCTCTTCCTTCTCTTTTCCCTCCTCCTTGTCCTCATTTCCTTCTCTTCCACTTCCTTCCTCTTCTCTTCTTCCTCCTCCTCCTCATTCTTTCTTCCATTCTTTTTTAATGTGTAATTTCAATTCAATTTAGCCAGTGTGTGTTGAAGTCCAGCTATCTATAGAACTCTGTCATTGGCATTAGAGAGGATAAAAAATGGGTGCCTAGGTGTCTCAGTTGGTTAAGTGTCTGCCTTCAGCTCAGGTCATGATCCCAGGGTCCTGGGATCGAGTCCCACATGGAGTCCCGCATCAGACTCCCTGCTCGGCGGGGAGTCTGCTATTCCCACTGCCCCTCTGGCCCGCTTGTGCTTGTTGTCTCTCTCTCCCAAAAATAAATAAATAAAATATTTTTAAAAAAGAGACTAAAAAAAAAAAAATCAAGAACAATCTCTCCCCTCAAGGAATTGGCAATCTAGTCAGAAAGAAATCTGCAAAAACTAATGATGACACAATGCAGTCTAAGAAATGCCTAGGGAACTAGAGATTAATCTTCATTTGAAACAAATAACGCAATACACACACACACACACACACACACACACACACAAAAGCTATATTAAAAACAAACTAAAGAAACATAACATTTAAAAAATATTATTAGTTTTACTAACAGAGAACCCAAGATACAAATTAGTTATAATTGGAAAGTTCTTCCAACTTTCATAAAACAGAAAACGAAGTCAATTGTTATTGTTGTTCAAAAACTAATCAGTTACATTTATATGGAAAAGATAAAGTGACTTTCTTCTATAGTTATTGAAGCAAAAATTAGCCTAACTTTCATTTATAGCATAAAATTTATTTCATTTTTTTAGTTTGCTATTTTAGGTTGGATGGGTATTATGCAGCATTGTAACAGACCCCAAGGGCTCTATGACAATATTTATAAGGTGATGTTTGCCTTATATGGAAGAGCTTTTAAAAGGGAACACTAGTGAAATGGTGAGAAGTTATCTAGCAGACCTAGTGGTCCGGTACACATTTTTGACCCTAACAAGCCAAATGACTGTCTTTTTCCTGGTTTATAGTCCCACATTGTAGAGTAGATGGCTTTAAAATCTTTGGAATCTAAGCTATGATGGAGACTTTAGTGACCCCTCTAGGCTAGTGCTGCACTCCCCATCAGGCAGCTGGACCACTACTGCAGCTAAAGTCTCCTTCCCTGGCAGTGCTAAATGGCAATTTAATTCACTTCACCATCGGTCTCAAATGAGCTGTTTCATATCTTATAACCATCACCACCAAAAACATAGGTTTTCATACCCGTATTAATATATGACATTGTTAACAGAATCGATGTATTAATTTACTTTTATATAAAAGAAATAGACACAGTCCACTATAGAAGGACGTAATGAATGCAACCCTGGCATTGGTGTTATAACATTTTTGCTGCTGATTTTTATTATCAAAATCAGAACGTGTCTCAAACATTAGACAGTATGTTTACTGAAATTAATCATAATAATACAAAAGTGTGGTTCAAGCACAACACAAATGAACACAAATAAGTAGAGAGAGGAGTCAGAGAATCAAAGGTTGTCATTCCATCCCCCTTCCTTTACAGATGAAATCCCACTATCATGTTGGCTTCCATTTTTGTTCTTAGCATATTGAAAGCTTCAGTTTCAAAATATCTTGCACATTGAAAAGTAACAACACAAAACTTAGTGAGCAATTGCTCTAATGAAAATTTTGGATAATGATTGTCACTCTACTGGAGTTATTCATCTGTGATGTCAGCCGTATACATTTTTGTAATGTCCCAATTTAAAAAACCCAGCCAGCATATAAGTGAAACATATTAATAGCTCTCCCATTATTAGCAACAGGAAACATAAATATAACCTCCTTTCATCCAGGGTATCCTTAGCAAGATTTGCAATGCATTTTATTATTATATTCACATAAACAATGCAGAAGAAAATTTAAAGCAAAACAGAGAGGTTTGATTTATTTCTACTCCTTTTCAACATTTCTTCTGATGTGACTCTAAAATAATGAGTAACACTATATTTTAGTCAATAAAACCAATATTCTGCTTTTAAGAAATGAATTATAGAAAATTAAAAAATACTCTACTAATAGAAAAAGTAATACATTGGCTGGGATTCTGTGTATTTCAAAAATTCTGTCAACAGCATAAATATATTTTAGGGCTATGACATGAGAACTTTATCTGGCCTATAAATATATTTTTATCTCTACATATTCTATTTTGAGGAACACTGATAGAACAGTTTGCTTCAGCCAAAAACGTTTTCAAGAGAAATCAAAGTTTAGGTTTCCTTTCTCTTTATAAATGTAAAAATGCTACAGAGATTTTATATAATACAGAAAAAGTAGAAAGAAATACAATTGCCCATTATCCCACTCACTGCTAGTAGCATTTTTGCTATAATTTCTCTTAGGTTTTTTTAATGAACGAATTTTTATTTGGTGTTACTTTTCTCCCATGGAAAGGACACAATTTGGTATCTTTTTCCCAACGGCTTTAAGTACAAGGAAAGGGATGTTAGAATGATACTCAAATTCCCATCCCATCTCTCCCTCTGACAAGTTTTTATCACCTTGACAAATCACTTCTTTTTCTTTTTCTTTTTTTTTTTAAAGATTTTATTTTTATTTATTCGACAGAGATAGAGACAGCCAGAGAGAGAGGGAACACAAGCAGGGGGAGTGGGAGAGGGAGAAGCAGGCTCATAGCAGAGGAGCCTGATGTGGGGCTCGATCCCATAACGCCAGGATCACACCCTGAGCCGAAGGCAGACGCTTAACCGCTGTGCCTCCCAGGCGCCCCAATCACTTCTTTTTCTAAGCCTTAGCTTCCTCATCTATAAAATGGGGATAACGCCAATGTGTGTCTATTGTGCTCTAACCCAAGTGAATGTGTGCCCTCACAGCGGTTGGGCTCTTGTTGGTAAATACTGGTGACCTAGGGCTCTTCTCAGGCTGCATTGCCGCCAGGGGATCTGTAACAATGACAGCGAGGCTCAGTGATTTCTGCCAGATGCGAAAACATTCCACAACCTTCAGGACCATCAGTTCTCTATCTCCAGGAAACCTCACAGCAATCTTCGTGGAAGTGTCACTCCAAGGCAGAGATAGCCACCCTACTCTAAGGAGGGGAGCAGTGATCTTTTTAATTAGAATAGATCGTGAAGTCTAAAACCCTCCTCCAGAGGCATCAGGCTGACGGGCTCTGAAGATTAAATACACCGCTCAGGGAATGCAAATTGGTGCAGCCACGCTGGAAAACAGTATGGAGGTTCCTCAAAAAGTCAAAAATAGAGCTACCCTAGGACCCAGCAATTGCACTACTAGGTATTTACCCAAAGGATACAAAAATACTTATTTGAAGGGGTACATGCACCCTGATGTTTATAGCAGCATTACCTACAATAGCCAAACTATGAAAAGAGCCCAAATGTCCATTGACTGATGAATAAAGAAGATGTGGTGTATACACACACACACACACGCGTGCGCGCACACACACACATACACACACACACACACTGGAATACTACTCAGCCATCAAAAGGAATGAAATCTTGCTATTCACAATGTGGACAGTGCTAGAGTACATTATGCTGAGTGAAATAAGTCAGTCAGAGAAAGACAAACACCATGATCTCACTCACATGTAGAATTTAAGAAACAAAACAGATGAACATAGGGGAAGGGGGGAAAAAGAGAGAGGGAAACAAACCATAAGAGATCCTTAAAGACAGGGGTGCCTGGGTGGCACAGCGGTTGGGCGTCTGCCTTCGGCTCAGGGCGTGATCCCGGCGTTCTGGGATCGAGCCCCACATCAGGCTCCTCCGCTAGGAGCCTGCTTCTTCCTCTCCCACTCCCCCTGCTTGTGTTCCCTCTCTCGCTGGCTGTCTCTATCTCTGTCAAATAAATAAAATCTTTAAAAAATAAAATAAAATAAGGGGCGCCTGGGTGGCACAGCGGTTAAGCGTCTGCCTATCAGGCTCCTCTGCTAGGAGCCTGCTTCTTCCTCTCCCACTCCCCCTGCTTGTGTTCCCTCTCTCGCTGGCTCTCTCTATCTCTGTCAAATAAATAAATAAAATCTTTAAAAAAATAAAATAAAATAAAATAAATCTTAAAAAAAAAGAGAGAGAGATCCTTAAAGACAGAGACCAAACTGAGGGTTGCTGAAGGGGAGGTGGGTGGGAGGATGGGTTAAATGGGCGATGGGGATTAAGGAGGGCACTGGTGATTATGAGCACTGGGTGCTGTATGTAACTGACAAATCACTGATTTCTACTCCTGAAACCAATATTGCACCGTATGTTAAACTAAAATTTAAATAAAAATTGGAAGAAAGATTCAATACACCATTCAGGCAAATTTGTATGTGCCTATAAAGTATTTCTATCTGATCAACATAGTTGGAACATCATTCATGCCGGCAATGAGAAAGTACCGTTAGCGTCCCTTATGTTAAACAATGAACTCTAATACCAAATCACATAGTGATATCTGAAACAGTGCTGTAGATACCCCTGGAGCATGGGTCAATGTCTTTCAAATATTACCAATTGCCTCTAGAATGTGTATTAGAAACCTTGAATTGTTGACCAAATGTCAATTGGTTATAAATAAAAACTGATATACACACATTTATATCCCATTGTCCATGACAAAGTTAGTTTTGTTTTGAGAGAGAGAGCAGGGAGGGGCAAATGGAGAGAGAGAATCTCAAGCAGGCTCCATGCCCAGTGCGGAGCAGACACAGGACTTGATCCCTCAACCCTGAGATCACACCTGAGCCAAAGTCAAGAGTCTGACACTTCGCTGGCTGAGCCACCCAGGAGCCCCATGACAAAGTATTTTAAAGAGATTATGAACAATTGAAACTATGTCATATACCATCATAATTTTTCAAAAAATCACGTAATAAATACTGAGTTCCTAAAAATGGACCAAGCACTATTCTACGTTTTGGGAATATGGAAATGAAAAAGAAAAATCCCTGCTTTCGTGGATATTATATTGTCTATTAGTGCTCTCAATAAACTATTTGTAGAATAAATAAATGGTTGATGTCTTTTTTACTCTTATGAATATGTTGCTGCTGCTGATAATGATTTATTATGTGCCTTCTGTATACATGGTGTGATATATATGTATGTATGTGTATGTGTGTGTGTGTGTATATATATATATAGATATATATATTTATTATAACGTGAGCATTTTTCTTAAACACTATTGTTAATTACTACATGGTATGTCAAAGCAATCTGCTTAGCCGTTCTCCTTCTCTTGGCATTTAAGCTATTTTAAATCTTTTGCAATAAAAATAATATTGTAAGAAAATTTTGTGATATATCTCATAAAAATCTACTTAATAAAACTACTCTAACTCTTCTTTCCTACTCTCAACCATATTTAAATTGGACATACTATCTATGCCTGAAGGCCAAGCCGCTCACCTCTCTGGAAATGCTGCCATGTGTCCATATTAGACTGTTTTAATTTGTAAATTAAATTTACAAAGCCTTGGGAAAGCCATGATGAGGAGGAGAGTGCTTGGACACTTTGAGAGAAAAAGATACATTGTGAGAAACATCTAAGTGTAAGATCCTCTCCTCCTCAGGGTCCTTCTCCTCCTCTTCCTCCTCCCCTCTTCTCTGCTCCCCTCCCCTCCCTTCCCTCCTTTCCCTTCCTTCCCTTCCTTCCTTGAAGTGTTTCCTCTGCCACTCTCAATGCTCCCAGCCTTTATGTCACTTGGTAGCTAAGTTAGAACCAGTTTCCAACCCTGGAATATACTCTCTCTAGACCTGAAATGGCCTACCAGACACTGTGATTCTTTCTAAATGGTGGGAGGTATAACAATTTGTTTGTTATTTCTGAGGGGACATCCCAACATGCCCCAGACACAGGAGTCTTATATCCTACACTGCTGAGGACAAGACCCTAAAGAGTTTTATTTCCTCATTTTCTGGTCTTGGATGTATTCGCTGATTGTTGCGTATCTGAACAAAATAACATATAGCTGATAGAATGAACCAGTGCGATGTTCTGCACATCATCTCAACAGCCCAGGTCCGTTGGACTATATCACGACAGAAGAGAAAATGTAACGTAGATCTGGAACAAGATCATAAATGTATACTCTTTATCCATCTCAAGTGAATGCAAACCATTTCTGATCCTCTTCCTAAAGGACTGAAGAAGAATGAATTCACCATATCAAAGGCTGCACATTATCTACCTTAGGCCAGGTATCCTGCTTTGACAAAGATATCACACATCTGGCACAATGTACTCTCATTCTTCAGGATGTTTCTGGTTTAAATAGAATATGATGGGGGACCATCAATTCTGCATCTTTAGTTGAAAGGCATTCCCTGCCTTCCCCATGAAACTTAAAATAATTGTGACTTACTATTTTGGCAGGGGATAGGGGAGTTCCAATTGGCCTTCTCCCTCATGACAACTCTTATTCCACAAACCAAGCAATTAATATGGAGGTTCTCCCAACTGCTGAGTATGCCTGTTGTAATTATTCATCTGGGAATGGGAAAATGACCACGTGTCGTTCTAGGGACTATTAAGAGTAGGGCCTGGGCCAACGTTCCATTTATTATCTGACTTCCAACTAGCCCAACTGTAACAGGGAAATTATACATTGCTACTTTGTGGGTCCCTTTGGGGCAAAACGGAACATTGTTACCCCATGTCCTTCAGTGCCCTTTCTCCTGGGAACTCAACCTTCATTTCACTAAGCGGGTTCTGGGTTTGAAAACTGGCTCATTTCTGGAAATCAGGTGAGAGATTATGACTTTTTATTGGGGGAACTGCCCTCAGTCTTCTATGAATTCTTTTGACTGTGTACATTTAACAATAGCTATGTTGGCTTCCTTCTGTCTTGCCCCATTGCATACTGTAGTCTATTAATCATCTCCATATCCTAAATAAGCAAAATTCAAAAAGGCTATTTGAGGAGGGAGTTAGGATGGCGGAGGAGTAGGGGACCCCTTTTTCAACCAGTCCGCTGAGTCGAGCTGGATAGGTACCAGACCAGCCTGAACATCCACGGGACCAGCCTGAGACGCAGGAAGATGCATCTGGATCTCTACAAATGAACATCTCCAGTGCTGAGTATTGAGGTATGAAGCCGGGAGCCATGAAACCGCGCACAGATATCGGAAGATAAACGGAAGGGGGAGGGAGCCGCCACGTTCGGGCTCCGGGAAGCCGTAGCCACCTGCACGGGGAGCGAGCGGACTCACGGAACAGCACCCGCGAGAGAGCAGACTGAGACCGTGAGCCGGGGAATGCACGCCACCAGACGGAAACGGAGCTCCGGTGAACTCACTGGAACCAGACTGAGACCGGGAGCTCCGGGAGAGCACAGGGGTGGCGGGTGGCTGGTGGCTGGCAGTGTTAGAACACAAAGGACAGAGACCCACCGGCCCTGGAAGTGAGGGCTGGGACGCCGGGTGTGGGGCGCACATCCCGGGACGCTGCAGGGTTGAGCAGCACCAATAGTAACAGAGTTAAAGTGGCCAGATCATCAGTGGAGAATGGCCCGCGATCCCTCTGTTCTGAGACAGGCTGAGATTTGGCCACTGCTACTCTGACTCAGAAGAGGCACAGCAGACCACCAGGGAAAGCCGTCAGAGAACAAAAGCCTGGAAACACCGGCTCACAGCGTGCCCATCCCCATCTCCCCTCGCAGGGGACAGGGAGACTCTACCCAAACAGGGTTGCCTAAGTTTCGGCGCGGCAGGCCCCCTCCCCCAGAAGGCAGGCTGAAAAATCAAGAAGCCTACATCCCGGGGCGCCTGGGTGGCGCAGTCATTAAGCGCCTGTCTTCAGCTTAGGGCATGATCCCGGTGTTCCGGAAAGGAGTCACTCATTGGGCTCCTCCGCTGGGAGCCTGCTTCTTCCTCTCCCACTCCCCTGCTTGTGTTCCCTCTCTCGCTGGTTGGCTCTCTGCCACATAAATAAAAAAAATCTTTAAAGAAGAAGCCCACATCCCCTAAGATCCCTATAAAACAAGGGCGCACGGCCTGGGTCCCAGTCAATAATTTGGGCTCTGGACAACCCCGCAACCTCTCCTCATCAGAATGATGAGAAGGAGAAGTCCCTCCCAGCAAAGAAAAGACAATGAGTCTGTGGCCTCTGCCACAGAACTAATGGATATGGATGTAACCAAATTATCAGAAATGGAGTAACAATGGTCAAGATGATGTATAGACTTGAAAAAAGTATTAATGAAAATATTAACGAGAATATAAAATCTCTAAGGGCAGAAATGAGAGCGAATCTGACAGAAATTAAAAATTCTATGAGCCAAATGCAATCAAAACTAGAGGCTCTGACGGCCAGGGTCACCAAGGCAGAGGAACGTATTAGTGAATTGGAGGATGGGTTAGTAGAGAAAAAACAAAAATAGAACCTGAACTTAAAAAAATCCACACCCACGAATGTAGGTTACAGAGATTACTGACTCAATGAAACAATCCAATGTCAGAATCATCAGCATCCCCGAGGGGGTGGAGAAAAACAGAGGTCTAGAAGAGATATTTGAACAAATTGTAGCTGAAAAATCCCTAATCTGTCGAGGGAAACAAACATTCGTGTCCAAGAGGCAGAGAGGATCCCTCCCAAGCTCAACCATGACAAAACTACACCACGTCACGTCACAGTGCAATTCGCAAATATGAGATCCAAGGATACAGTATTGAAAGCGGCCAGGGCAAAGAAATTTCTCACGTACCAAGGCAAAGGCATCAGAATTACGTCAGACCTGTCTACACAGACCTGGAACGAGAGAAAGGGTTGGGGGAGCATATTTAAAGCTCTTTCAGAGAAAAACATGCAGCCAAGGATCCTTTATCCAGCAAGGCTGCCATTCAGAATTGATGGAGAAATAAAGACGTTCCAGATCGCCAGTGATTAACCAATTTTGTAACCATGAAACCAGCCCTACAGGATATATTAAGGGGGGTTCTATAAAGGTAAAAAGGCCCCAAGAGGGATACAGAACAGAAAGTCACAACCGATACAAACAAAGACTTTACTGGCAACATGGCATCATTAAAATCATGTCTCTCAGTACTCAGTCTTAATGTGAATGGCTTAAATGCTCCCATAATTCCACAGGGTTGCAGATTGGATAAAAAGAAATGACCCATCCATTTGCTGTCTACAAGAGACTCATTTTGAACCCAAAGATGCATTCAGACTGACAGTAAAGGGATGGAGTACCATCTTTCACGCAAATGGACCTCAAAAGAAAGCTGGGGTAGCAATTCTCATATCAGAGAGATTGGATTTTAAACCAAGGACTATAGTTAGAGACACAGAAGGGCACTATATTATTCTTAAAGGATGTATCCAAGAAGTGGATATGACAATTATAAATATATATGCCCCCAACAGGGGACCAGCAAGATACACAAGCCAACTCTTAACCAGAATAAAGAGACATATAGATAAAAATACATTAATAGTGGGGGAACCTCAATACCCCACTATCAGAAATAGACAGAACACCCTGGCAAAAACTAAGCAAAGAATCAAAGGCTTTGAATGCCATACTCAATGAGTTGGACCTCATAGATATACATAGAACACTACACCTCAGAACCAAAGAATACTCATTCTATTCTAATGCCCATGGAACATTCTCAAGAATAGACCATGTTCTGGGACAAAAAACAGGTCTCAACCGATACCAAAAGATTGAAATTATCCCCTGCATATTCTCAGACCACAACGCTCTGAAATTGGAACTCAACCACAAGGAAAAATTTGGAAGAAACTCAAACACTTGGAGACTAAGAACCATCCTGCTCAGGAATGACTCGATAAACCAGGAAATCAAAAATCAATTTAAACAATTTATGGAGACCAACGAGAATGAAAACACAACGGTCCAAAATCTATGGGACACTGCAAAGGCAGTCCTAAGGGGGAAATACATAGCCATCCAAGCCTCACTCAAAAGAATAGAAAAATTTAAAATGCAGTTTTTATATTCTCACCTCAAGAAGCTGGAACAGCAACAGAGGGACAGGCCTAATCCACTCACGAGGAAGCAGTTGACCAAGATTAGAGCAGAGAATAATGAATTAGAAACCAGGAGTACAGTAGAGCAGATCAACAGGACTAGAAGCTGGTTCTTTGAGAAAATCAATAAAATTGACAGACCACTGGCAAGACTTATCCAAAAGAAAAGAGAAAGGACCCAGATTATTAAAATTATGAATGAAAAAGGAGAGGTCATGACCAACACCAATGAAATTGGAAGGATTATTAGAAACTTTTATCAACAGCTATATGCCAATAAACTAAGCAATCTGGAAGAGATGGAATCCTTCCTGGAAACCTATAAACTACCAAGACTGAAACAGGAAGAAATTGATTTCTTAAACAGGCCAATTAATTATGAAGAGATTGAGTCAGTGATAAACAACCTTCCAAATAACAAAACTTCAGGTCCGAACGGTTTTCCTGGGGAATACCAAACATTCAAAGAAGAAATAATACCTATTCTCCTAAAGCTAGTTCAAAAAAGAGAAACAGAAGGAAAGCTACCAAACTCATTCTATGAGGCCAATATTACCTTGATCCCCAAACCAGGCAAAGACCCCATCAAAAAGGAGAATTACAGACTGATTTCCCTAATGAATATGGATGCCAAAATCCTCAACAAGATCCTTGCTAATAGAATCCAACAGTACATTAAAAGGATTATCCATCATGACCAAGTGGGATTCATACCTGGGATGCAAGCGTGGTTCAACATTCGCAAATCGATCAACGTGATACATCATATCAACAAGAAAAGACTCAGGAACCATATGATCCTCTCAATTGATGCAGAAAAAGCATTTGACAAAATACAGCATCCTTTCCTGATTAAAACTCTTCAGAGTGTAGGAATAGAGGGTACATTTCTCAATCTCATAAAAGCCATCTACTAAAAGCCTACAGTAAATATTATACTCAATGGGGAAAAGCTGGAAGCCTTTCCCTTAAGATCAGGAACACGACAAGGATGCCCACTCTCGCCACTATTATTCAACATAGTACTAGAAGTCCTGGCAACAGCAATCAGGCAACAAAAAGGGATAAAAGGTATCCACATTGGCAAAGAAGAAGTCAAACTGTCTCTCTTCGCAGATGACATGATACTCTATATGGAAAACCCAAAAGAATCCACTCCCAAACTATTAGAAGTTATAGAGCAATTCAGTAATGTGGTGGGATACAAAATCAATGCTCAGAAATCAGTTGCATTTCCAATCGCTTCTCGGCCTTTTGGCTAAGATCAAGTGTAGAAATCAGTTGCATTCCTATACACGAATAATGAGACTGAAGAAAGAGAAATTAGGGAATCCATCCCATTTACAATAGCACCAAAAACCATACGTTACCTTGGAATTAACTTAACCAGAGACGTAAAGGACCTATATTCTAGAAACTATAAATCACTCTTGAAAGACATTGAGGAAGACATAAAAAGATGGAAAAATATTCCATGCTCATGGATTGGAAGAATTAACATAGTTAAAATGTCCATGCTACCCAGAGCAATCTACACTTTCAATGCTATCCCGATCAAAATACCGAGGACATTTTTCGAAGAACTGGAACAAATAGTCCTTAAATTTGTACGGAAACAGAAAAGGCCCCGAATCTCCAAGGAACTGTTGAAAAGGAAAAACAAAGCTGGGGGCATCACAATGCCAGATTTTGAGCTGTACTACAATGCTGTGATCACAAAGACAGCATGGTACTGGCACAAAAATAGACACATAGACCAATGGAACAGAATAGAGAACCCAGAAGTGGACCCTCGGCTCTTTGGGCAACTAATCTTTGATAAAGCAGGAAAAAACATCCAGGGGAAAAAGCAGGAAAAAACATCCAGTGGAAAAAACATCCAGTGGAAAAAAAACCACTCAAGAAATGGTGCTGGGAAAATTGGACAGCTACATGCAAAAGAATGAAACTTGACCACTCTCTCACACCATACACAAAGATAAACTCCAAATGGATGAAAGACCTCGATGTGAGACAGGAATCCATCAAAATTCTAGAGGAGAACATAGGCAGCAACCTCTACGACATCAGCCAAAGCAACCTTTTTCATGACACATCTCCGAAGGCAAGAGAAACAAAAGATAAAATGAACTTATGGGACTTCATCAAGATAAGAAGCTTCTGCACAGCCAAGGAAACAGTCAAAAAAACTAAGAGGCAGACCACGGAATGGGAGAATATATTTGCAAATGACACTACAGATAAAGAACTGGTATCCAAGATCTACAAAGAACTTCTCAAACTCAATACACAAGAAACAAATAAACAAATCAAAAAATGGGCAGAAGATATGAACAGACACTTTTCCAATGAAGACATACAAATGGCTAACAGACATATGAAAAAATGTTCAAAATCATTAGCCATCAGGGACATTCATTTCAAAACCACACTGAGATACCACCTTACGCCAGTTAGAATGGCAAAAATAGACAAGGCAAGAAACAACAATTGTTGGAGAGGATGTGGAGAAAGGGGATCCCTCCTTTATTGTTGGTGGGAATGCAAGTTGGTACAGCCACTCTGGAAAACAGTGTGGAGGTCCCTTGAAAAGTTAAAAATAGGGCTACCCTATGATCCAGCCATTGCACTACTACCCCAAAGATACAGACGTAGTGAAGAGAAGGGCCATATGCACCCCAATGTTCATAGCAGCATTGTCCACAATAGCTAAATAGTGGAAGGAGCCGAGATGCCCTTCAACGGATGACTGGATTAAGAAGTTGTGGTCCATATATACAATGGAATATTACTCAGCTATCAGAAAAAACGAATTCTCAACATTTGCTGCAACATGGACAGCACTGGAGGAGATAATGCTAAGTGAAATAAGTCAAGCAGAGAAAGACAATTATCATATGATTTCTCTCATCTATGGAATATAAGAACTAGGATGATTGGTAGGGGAAGAAAGGGATAAAGAAAGGGGGGTAATCAGAAGGGGGAATGAAGCATGAGAGACTATGGACTCTGAGAAACAAACTGAGGGCCTCAGAGGGGAGGGGGTGGGGGAATGGGATAGACTGGTGATGGGTAGTAAGGAGGGCACGTATTGCATGGTGCACTGGGTGTTATACGCAACTAATGAATCATTGAACTTTACATCGGAAACCGGGGAGGTACTGTATGGTGACTAACATAATATAATAAAAAATCATTAAAAAAAAAGGCTATTTGAAAGGGATACTAATGGATAAGAACTAGGAAATTCTGTGATTTTATCTTCCTTGCATGCTAATAAGTCAGCCAATCACAATTTCATGAGTGTCTATTGAAGATGTAAGACTTCTTGGTCAGAGACACAGAATGGTTTATTATTCATAGCAACAGTAGTAGTAGCCAGAGTACAAGCATTTTCTGTGCTGGTTTCTTAAGCCCCATCTCCCTAAAGGGAATGCAAAAGGGGTAGGATGAAGCTGAGCATGTAGCAGGATGTGTTATAGGAAAGGAACCCTGAGCTTAGGGAACTTGAATATTTTACAATGAAAAATAAGATAATTATTTGTTGTTTTAGAGGGAGACATTATCCTTATTACACTAGACAGTAAGCATGCCTGCCCCTTGCTTTGGAGAGGAACACTACCTCCATCTTCCAAGGCTGTTTGCTATACAAACATCCTTTAAAAGATAGTTGAAACAAGAGGTAGTCAGTGCCTCACTTCTGAAGATGTAGAGAACATGAGAAACCCATGGATAATTGTGTCCCAAAACTGATTACATACATTGAAAAGGTTCACAGTATTTGTTCAGTAAAATATGTAAGATTTAGGAAAGCATCATAGTGCTGATCCAGGGAAGTAAAACCTTGTTGAAGGGATCACAGTGTTTATTTAGGTTAATAATTTATTAATGATTGCTTTGTTAATAATTAAGATGATTTATTTATGTTAATTAAGATTTTCAACTTTTGGATTAAGTGATGATGTTTTGTTGATTATAGAGAGGTTCGTCTCCTTGACTCTACCTAAAATTGTATCCTATAATTATATTCCATTGAAACTGAGATCTCAAAAATGATGAGGTAAATATTCTATTTACCACTAAGAAAAAAATGATCTAGTAACTATACTTCACAATGCTTTATCACATCCACTGTGAGCTACATAATAATTTTAGAGATTTTACATTATGGGAAATAGATGTGTCTTAAAATCAATGAAATATGTATTTATTGTCTGCCTTCCCCAGCTAGAACATAAACTCAAGAGGAAGGTAGGGAGTCTGTGCTAATCATCAATACGTGTCCATTGCCTAGAACAATGTCTGGCACATAACAGTCAGTAAATATTTGCTGAATTAATATAGGAAAAAACAATTGGTTCTATTTTCCTCTCCTTTCTCCCTCTCCCCACCCCCAACTTTGCTCTAAAACAGTAGTTCTCAACTCTACCTACATACAGAATTATCTAGGGAGCTTGAGAAACACACCAGTTCCTGGGCCCTATCCAGACTAATTCAATCAGAATTTCTTGGAGCAAGACACAGACACAGGTATGCTGTAGAAGCCGTCCGGGTGAATCCAATGCCTGCTGGAAAGTTCAGAACCACTGATTCATGCCACCCCATTAACAGCATACACGCATGCGGCAACCACGCAGCTCCGCCCTGCATCTCCTCCGTGTGCAGAGACGTAATCACTTGTGGATGAGAAACGGCTTTTTAAAGGAAATCATGGATATTCCCTCAGAGTAAAAATCCAATATGCTTTCATAACACGTTCTTACAACTATCTCATTTGATCCTCAAACAAACAGGTTGAGGAAGATACAGCAAATATTATCATCTCTAAAATTGCAAAGAACCTGAATCCCAGTAATTTGCTCCAGGGAAAAAGAAGGGTATGCACATTTTATCTTTCAGGATCTTAAGAGAGTCAGAATAACTGTTGTAAACTATCATTTTATCTCTATATTCAGACAGCATTTCCTGATCAATGTGTTAGCATCAGCAAAACACTGAGGGAAGATCTGATTACTGCGAGCCGTTCATTCATTCAAAAACTATTCACTGAATATTGACCTATTTTTGGAGTGCCTGCCATGTTCCAGCTGCTAATGGAAGGCAGGCTGAGTTTTCCATGTAACTTTTACTCTGCCCCAGCACCCTCTAACTTTTCCCATGCTCCTGTCTCTCACCTCCCTGGTGGCTTTCCTTTGCCCACCTTGGTTTAAGCCAGTGTTCTAGGTACGGCTAATAGACAAGTCTCTTCATGCTGTTCCGTTATTTGAAAGACTAATTTTCTGATTTCCTTTTGAACTACAGTGTCCTACTTTCTTCATGCTTCAGGCCGTGATTCTCTGCTCTTTCCTTCCGCTTGCTAGTTTTTAATCAGTGAGTTTGGGGCTCCTTGAAAACAGATTGAAACATGCTAAGACTAATATCCAATTAACCACTGGAGAATTAAAGCTTGAGAACTGGGGTCAATTTTGTTTTTTTGTCTTTCCAGAGAAAGCAAAATCCTGTATCTCTAATGTGCTAGAAACCATTTTTCCTGGAGGATGAAGAAAGCCATTAAACTCTCATTATCATTTCATACAGTTGGAAACATTTGATAGGATTATAAGAGGGATAGGTCCAGCAACAAGGAAATCTGCACTTAAATGATCTTATGCCCATAAATGAATGGGACTTACAATAAAGCATTTTCCTGAAACACCCGAAAAAGACTCTGAGAATCAAAAGTCACCATAATAAAAATGTGGGCAAAATAGGCAGACTGTTCTAATGCTCTTTAGGGACAGACCTAATTTCCTCCTGGGGTATTATAACATTATTAAAAAGTTAATAGGATATCAGCCATCCTTAGAAACCTTTAATCCCAAGGATTTATATTATACAATTAAAGTCCTCATTAAAGAATTTAACATCATCCATAGACATTTAAATTTATATATAGATGGTAATTCCCTTTGGTTTTTATGTAGTTTCTTTTTAAATTTGAAATGAGGCTGGGGATGCAGAAGCCACTATTTCTAAGTACTCATTTAAAACTGACATTTCACAAATACTGTGCCACCCAGACCCTCAACATGTTCTGTACATATTTTTTTTGGAAATACTCTGTATTATTTTCTTCCTAAGCAAATGTTTACTATTACACTAAAGGTTTTAACATGATGCACAATAAGTTGGGTGACCGTACATCAATTTTTGCCTGGGACAATCCTGGTTTATGCCTTTATTCTGGCATAATTATCAACAGCACTCCTTTTCTCTCTCAAGAATATCTTAGTTTGGACAATAAATTATGTGGATACCCTAACAATTTAGGTTAACACAATTCAACCTGTTTCCCAAACTTACTTTACCGTGGAATCCGTTTAACCTAGAACATGTATCAAGCCCCTAGGAAATGATATTTTACACCTTTCCTAATTAATACTTAAGACAGTATCTGACATTAGTTCAATTTTGTAAAAATTTATTCTTATCCTTTTCTTTGTAGGAACCATAAAAATCACTTGCTGGAAGTAGACACATCTAAACATATAGGAGAAGGATGCAGTGTGCAGCCTCTTTTTCAGGTTATGGACCTTGTGAAATTGTAGCTACGGAGCAGCTGGTCTGCCGTCCTCCAGGGGGTCGTGGAACCAGGTCTCCCACAGCTTCCTCAACTCAGCCGCACATTAATGAATACACGGGGTGGATCAGAGCTGCAATCCTTAGATTTTGCATGCCGCTATATTAAGCACCTAAATTCACTTCCTCCCACTACTTACCACCTATAAACTCCCTTGAATATTGCTGGTCATGCCAAAAAACCCAAAACAAAACAAAAAACCAAAACCACTGCCTAATAGTCAGTGGTAGGAATGCACTCATACAAGCTTTGTGGTCACCAAGTCTCCATTAGATTCCCCTACTGGCCTTAGGCGGGCTGGCAGAAGGAGACATCAGCATCAGAGCAATTTAACTGCTCTAGGATGGTATGTTTTTGTCTGTGGCAATACATGTTCCAGGAAGTGTAGTCGGTCTGAGAGGTGAACAGCAGAGATTCCTCTTTGGAGACAGGAACCCATGACAAGGGTGCGCTCAAGGCGATTGTCCTATTTTGCTTGGGCCAGTGTTTCTTTTTATGGGGTGAACGAGGGCAAGTACAGACTTCTGTCACAACCATTGTCCCAGGACTTCTCAGCAGGAAACATTGAAACCCACATATATCAAAAGCACACCAATTGAAATCAAATTCTTTAAGAATTTTAAGTTTTCCACCTGATTCACTTTTAACAGCAAGTCCAATTCCAGAATAAATCACCATATTATCCAAGGAAAACCCACTCATTACATTAAAACAGACAAATGACTCCTGCCAATAAGAAAGTCAATTGCCACTTCAAATCAATTATTTATAACTACCAAGTCACCCAGTGTTCTCTGAAACCATTTTCTGGAGAATATTTGGGTCCCAAAAAAGACTTTACAATATTGCCCCACATCATCCTTAAATGTTGATATGCACCAGTTTTTTTTTCTTTTTGTAATAGTAGCTAACACGTATATAAATCTTCCTGTGTCCGTGCATGGTTCTGAACACTTTTGACGCATGTACTCATTCAGCCGTCCTGACAATCTTCTGAGATACAAATGTCACCATCCCTATTTACAGATAAAGAACTTGTGATGCAGTTTACTAACCTGCCTATGATTACCTGGCTAGTAGGTAACAGCCTGTCATGCCCTCGCTTACCAAACTGCACCTTTCTTTACAATAGAGTAGGTTTTTATTTGAAAGCTTTTGAGGAAAAGTACTAGGTCTTTCTTGTTTTCCTTTTTCCAACAATTCATGCCCTATTTTATGTATTACAAGCAATCAAGAATGGATATAATAAATATTTTAATCAATAGTAGTTATGTTTCGGATAGATGAAAGACCAATATTCTACAAAGATGTGCCTGGGGCATAGTAAATGTTCAATAAATATTTATTGATTCTTTCTGATAATGTGTATGGGGACTATGCCAACATTTCTTACAAATACTATTATTAAGTTATTTCCTCCTTCTTTAGTCTGATAAAATTGAATAAAAATTTAATACCGTTATTTCCCAAATAAAATTGTTTAACTGTTGGCTTAAGCACATGAATACCAAAAACATATTCTGAGCCACTTTTTTTAAACTGTTCATTTTTTTCTTTCCAATGATGAAGACTCTCTTTTGGATTGTCCCTCCAAAATTCCTGGCTACCCAGATCCTCAGTATGTGACTTTATTTGGAAATAGGGTCTTTGCAGAAGGAATTAGTTAAGCCACGATCGTACTAGATCACACTGGGTCCCGAATCCAACAGTGCACACCCTTTCAAGAAGGTCATGTGACAACACAGAGACGTACAGGGAAAACACCATGTGATGACAGAGACAGGTGTGAAGGTGGCGTACCTACGAGCTAAGGAACACCAAGTATTTCTGGCAACCACGAGATGCCAGGAGAGAGGCCTGCAGCAGACCCTCCCTCAGAACCTCCCTCAGAACAGAAGGAACGAGCCTTGCAGACAGCTTGACTTTGGACTTGTAGCCTCCACAGCCGTGAGAGAGTACATTTCTGTTGTTCTAAGGCACCCAGCTGGTGCTGGTTTGTTCCGGCGCCGTAGGAAGCTAATGGAGACAGTAACGTCAAACTTCATGTGGTTCATTGTTAGGTAGAAATTTGCTGATGCCTCAATTGTTTTGGCATTAACCAGAAAAACTGTTTTTTCACAGTATCGCTCTTTTCTATGGTAAACATACAAGATCTTCGTTGATCTAAAATGATCACTTTTCAAAGCAGTGTGTCAATATCTTTTTTAAGCTTTTGAATAAACTATCTCTGCTGGTTAATTATTTGCTGCTATATGGTGAGGTGAAACTACTACTATATTTTCTCCATTAACAATAGACCATTTCATTCCTGCCAGACAGATGACGCTTTAGGCTTTTCATATTGTACAATTAATTTGATAGAACCTTTAGTGAAAGACAAGTCAGACCTTCTCCCATTATCTTTTCGGAATGATGACCTTTCCTTCTTGGTTGTTCATAAAAATATACAATAGCTTTGGAAATAATTTCAAAAGCTACAGTTAATCCATTCATTAATTAAAGTTTAAATTGTTGAATGATGAATTTGGCAATTATTTTACTAAGTTGACAAAAGAAAAAAATTGCTAAAGTCAGTTCTAATTATATGAAGCCATTTGTGATTATACAAAAACCCATGAACCTTTTATTTGCTCACACATGTCCCTCCCTTTTAACCCCAAGAGTATTTTCAGTTTGAAATAAGGACAAAGAAAAATTATTCATTTAGACTTTGTTTCCGATATCACTTGGCAAGTACATTAAATTCTGAAAACACAACTCGAATATACTTAAAAATAATGACAATATTAATTGGAACCTTGAACTCCTAATTTTTGTTTAATTTTAGCAATTTCTTCGCTAAGAAATATCACCTAAGAGGCTAAGTACATTTCTAAGCAACAGGGAGACATATATGATTTTCAGTTGGCACAAAAGTAATATTTATAGTTGGAATTTTTTTCAAATTTTACATTTGGGACTTAAGTGTGTTTGAATCACCAGAAAAGCTTACTTGCTGTTGGCATGGCCTATAGATTTAAAGATATGCTGAAACTATATCCCTGGGGAAATAACAGAAAGCTACAAGAGAAGAATAGGAGATGAGAATGCTGACTAGCTCTTTATCCTAGCCATCGAAATATAAATGACAGTTCATTAATTTTTCATATTTAAGGTAAAGGCATAATTATAATTTCTAGGTGGAAAAACAGTATTAGAGAGGCAGTTTAATAATTGAATGATTTCCCCTTGAATGGTGGGGTAGGGAATATACGCAGTATTGTATTCCCTCTTAATTAATGAATTCTACATATGGATGAGGTTACCTCTTCATCAAAACAGATTATATGCTTATTCAGGCTCTCAGATACACATAAAATTAATGCTGTATTTTGAAGTTTTCATAGAATATATTTACTAATGTCTATGGCTATCTTATATTAAATGAGGATACTCTCTGGAACACAGACATTATATAAAAATTAGTACTGAGGGGCACCTGGGTGGCTCAGTTGGTTAAGCGTCTGACTCTTGATTTCGGCTCAGGTCATAATCTCAGGGTCCTGGGATCGAGCCCTGAGCCCCACTGCTCCTTTGGGCTCCCTGCTCAGCGTGTAGCCTTCTCTTCCTCTCCCACTCCCTCCACCCACATACGTGTGTGTGCTGGCACACACACTTACACACACTCTAATAAATAAACAGATCTTAAAAAAAAATGAGTATTGGTATCTAGCCATAGAATATCTGCTTTTCTAAGCTATCTAAAAAGAAAAAGTATAACATTAAGATTCCTACCAGAAGCCAGTTCCTGGCTTAGTGTAAACTTTGTCTTACTCTTATGCTATCAAATAAAACAAAAAAGTAGGCTGGGAAGCCATGGGATGTTGGCCAGTGGCCAGCTGGTCTTTTGCAGTGAAACTTGACTCACAAAATCTTGACTTCAGCAGACTGCTAGTGAAAGAAGGATGGATAGCGGGATAGAGAGGATGGGGGGGCCACAGCCAAGCCTGCCTGTAAACAGGCAGAACACGTGAATTCAAAGCGGAAACCAGACCACAGGGAAATGCTAAAAGGGTTAAAGCCCAGATATGTCCTTGTTGCGCTCTCCGCATAGATGCACTATTTATTAATTCAGCTGTCGTCGGTCCTCCAAAACCAAGAATATTTATAGACATGGAGCGGAAGGAAGCAAAAGCAGAGAAAAGGAATTGGAATCATGGTCTCCATACCATTAGCCTTGATTGTACCTGTGTGCCTTCCTACAGCTCTGAGGTAATGGAAGCCAAGACGCTATGAAAAGGGAAGACAGAAGAGGCTCCCAGGGGCTCTTAAAACTCATTCCAAAGGAGAGGTACAGAACAGAATTACTAAACCATTGAAGGAATCAAAGCCAGGAATCCATTGGGATGAAAGTAATCACTCCTAGAGTTTGCAAAGGGTCATAATCTTTGAACTTTAAGGAAAAATATTTTCATTACTTTACTCAGCACTAAAGACAAACAAGGTGGGCAGACTCTAGGCAAATGGGTCTGCAGTGCTCTTTTCTCTTTCCCCAGACTCGAGGCAGCCAGCAGACTCTTGGCTCATTCCCCAGGAGCATCCCAACCCCAAACCACCAAGATTCACACACACATGTGATATGCATTTTAATTACCTGAGATTCTCTGCAGGCAGATAAGCTACTTCATCCAGAGCCCTGAGCCAAATCGTTCCTTCCTCCTCGAGAACTTCATCTTTCAGTCCTGGGTTAAGGCATTTCAAATATTAGTAAGCTGATTAGCACAAAAAGAAGAAAACCACGAGAAGGAAGAACGACGGGGGAGTACCTGGTGTGGTTCACTAAAGTTACAGGGACCCTGTGAGATACTGTGCAGGTGAGGCTCAGGCCAGGAAAAGGTTCCCAGGGCATTCACACGGAGATGCTCCTGACGCAGGCTGTCCTGCGGTGTAACCGACTGGTAGCATGAGAAAGTCAAAACCCCAGTGTGTAGGTGCATGAGAAATTCGAATGCATTTTCAAAGTGAAAAGCCAAGGTTTCATTTTGCGGTCTCCTCCTGCATGCCTCCAAGCAGATTAAACATACCGGTTGCAGGTTTCGTCCCTTTCCACATGTGTGGTAATGGCTGATTTTCCTCCCAATCCAGTTTCATTCTTATTCAACATGTATCGTGCTCTTTAGCCACCTCAGTGATTTTTTTGCACTTCAGATAACATATTTCACCTGCTGTTGGATGAAGTCATCGAGAGGATGTGACCACGGTGGACCCTCGAGCTGGACCCAGGGAGTCAGAGGCTTCTCGCCCCGTCCCCGCCCTGGAAATGTTCCTTCTGCCAGCGGTTCGCACCGCCCGAGCCGCTGGTGAGTCCGCCTCAGGGAGACAGTGATGTGTTGTTATCACCTGGGCGGTGTGCGGGGCTGCACTGTGAAGGCCTCTACACGCACGCTTAGGATTTGGTGGGCAGGTGTGGAGGTTTTCTCCTCTTGCAGTGCCTAAGACAAGCCTCCCATGGAGGTTCCCTTACTTATTAAACCGGCCCCTACCAACCTGGCCTGCCTCTTTCTTCTGGCCCTCCCCGCCCTGCGCTCCCCATGCAGGGGTCACTTTCAGAGTTCACCGGGGAACTCCTGAGGTCATGAGCCAACACCTGCTTTTCTCTCAGGATCAGCAGCCTTTTCAATAGCTTTTGTTATCTAAAACCCAGCTTGGAGACTGAAATTTACTGAACTACCCTAAGTGAACCATGCAATTTGGATGGTCATTATGTTTTCCTCCTTGTCTCAGAAGGGTTTCTGGTCTTGGCGTGAAGAGACACGGGGCTAAACCGCACACGCTCATGAGTTAGTACTGCAGTCCACACTGTGAATAAATAGTCACTGTCCCGCCCTGCCCCTGACCCAAACAGTAGAAACGAGAGGCTGAACCTCTCGTTAGCTGCTTTGCCTTGTGGTTTACTTCAGGGCACTAACATTGCATTTTGCATGACGTCTATTTCCGTACATGTAGTATATGTTTCCAATCTCTAAAGTTTTAGCAAGTGCCCTTGGGAATATTTGAATATACTTTGCTTAGTTTGCTAGGTCCTCAAATGCCCAGGGATGCTGTGGAGGTGAGTTAACGGTGGTGAGGAATTCAACCAGGCTGTTTGGCCATTCCCAGACCTTCTACTGAGAATCGTGGCACAACTTTTTCCTTAGCTAGAATGATCATCTCATTTTCCCTCGTGTCCTACTGGTTTTCCATAAGGCAAACCCATAAAAGTGAAACATTTCTGGTGAAAGTAAGGATGTAGATGGGGCTACTCAGTTTGTATTAACTACTCAATTCTCTTTGGCCACACAACAGCTGCTTAACTTCTTTTTCTGACTCCAGCCAGAGTGTCCTGAATCACTGGAGACTAAAGAGTGTATACTGTTGCTAAGATATTTGAATATTTCATATATTGAAAGCTCTGAGAAGTCCTAGTTACCACATACTATCATTAAAGGAGAACATTAAGGGGTGCCTGGGTGGCTCAGTCGGTTAAGCGTCTGACTCTTGGTTTTGGCTCAGGTCATGATCTCCAGGTCTTGAGATCGAGCCCTGCGTCGGGCTCCGTGCTCAGCAGGGAGTCTGCTGGAGATTCTCCTCCTTTCCCACTGCTCCTCCCTGCCCCTGCTCTCTCTCTCTTTCTCAAATAAATAAAGAAATCTTAAAAAAAAAAAACCAGTAAAACAGTACAGTCCAAGAAAGACAAATACCATATGATTTCACTTGTGTGTAGAAGTTAAAACAAAGAAAAAAGAGACAAACCAAAAAACAGACTCTTAACTATACAGAACAAACTGATGGTTGCCAAAGGGGAGGTGGGTAGGGGGTGGGGGAAATAGGTGATGGGGATTAAGAGTACATTTATGATGAGCACTGAGTAATGTACAGCATTGTTCAATCACTATCTTGTACACCTGAAACTAATAACACACTATGTTAACTACACTGGAATTAAAATAAAAATAATTAAAAATAATTTTAAAAAACAAACGAAAATTGATTTTCAACATAAAAAAACCAATAGGTTAGGGTTAGTCTTGGGGGCACCTGGATGGCTCAGTTTGTTGAGCATCTGCTTTTGGCTCAGGTCATGATCCCAGGTCCTGGGATTGAGTCCCGCATCGGGCTCCCTGCTCAGCGGGGAGTCTGCTTCTCCCTCTCCCTCTGCTCCTTCCGCCTGCTCGTGCTCACTTGCTTGCTCTCTCTCAAATAAATAAATAAAACCTTAAAAAAATTGTAGGTTTAGTCTTCTGGCCTCTAAGCTAAGAAACAGTTCAGAGCTTCCATGTCCTGTCTCTTTCTCAGTGAGTCATAGACGTAAAGAAGGGAAGAGAAGCTTTGGAATTGAGTGCTGCAGATGAGGATTCGGTGGTCCCAGCCACAAACCGAGCGCTGCTGCAATTGTTCCCGTTTTAGGAGTGAGCAAGTGGAGGTGCGCAAAGATTGAGAAACTTGCCTCACTTCAGAAAGCTAGAGAATGGTGCAGCCTGGGGTCAGATCCCTGTCTGTTTCCTTGTCACGTGGCTGGAAGGAGCACAGACACAGTTATTTTCTCCCAGAGTATTTTAACTGTGATTTTCTCACCATTATGCATCATGATATCAAGATACTGAGTCATGACCAACACTGCCATGAGATAGAATAGAAAAGGCACGAGCTGTTTCTTGAAGCCTTTATGTCACTGATATACACACACATACTCATGCACACTGTTTCGTGATATAAAATGTATTTATTTCTTCCTATGATCTTACTCAGACATGAAACTAATGCAACTGCCAAACTACTCTCCTTTTGGGATTCTTTGTTATTCTTTAAAAACCACAGTTTGTGGGTTTGAGAAACAGTGATTTTGGAGGCAAAGCAATTGCATTATGAATTTTTTCTCCAAGAGCAGAGATTAATAGAACTATTGACGTGCACAATTCTCCACTGCAATGTTTGGCATTCCCCAGTGTGAATGAGGGAAAGACAGCTCTATCTCAGTACTATAGCATTTTTAATTTACTTGCGAATACTTCAGGATAGACGGTATGGTGCGCTTGTCTACGTGGATATGTGCATTTGTGGGGTAGGGGCGGCTTGTTAATGCAGGAAGTTCACACTGCTGGTGCTTGAACTATGAATACATGTCCCAGAGATGGTGGGTCAGCCCTTGAAGGAATCTAATCCAGTGATCTCCCAATGCTGGCTGTGCATTAGAATCATCTGAGGGTTTCAAAAAGAATTTAATAGTGGGGGCCTGGGTGGCTCAGGCGGTTAAGCATCTGCCTTGGACTCAGGTCATGATCACAGGGTCCGGGGGATGGAGCCCTGCGTCAGGCTCCCTGCTCAGTGGGGAGCCTGCTTCTCCCTCTCCCTCTGCTGCTCCCTCTGCTTGTGCTCTTTTGCTCATGCTCTCTCTCTCTCAAATAAATAAAATCTTTTTTTTAAAAGGTTAAAAAAAGAATTTAAGAGATATTTTATTTTTAAAATTGTACAATAAGATTGACCTTCTCTTTTGTTGCACAGTTCGGAGAGTCCTCATACCTGTACAGATTTGCATACCACTCTCACAGTCAGAACAGAGAAGAGTGTTAGCACCCAAAACACTCCATTTAGGGTCACACCTCCCTGCCACCCTAATCCCTCGTGATGATAACTTATCAAGAGGCCTTTTAAAAAGACCAATGTCCAGGCTCTGCCCTGAGAGTTTCTGGTTTAATTAGACTGGGGTCAGGACAGGACTCTTTTTAAAAAGTGTCTTTGGTGGTTCTAATCTGCATCCAGGACTGAGAAACAGGTGGTCTCATGAGGGCCTACACTCCAGAGGCCACTATCACAAGATCTTTTACTCTCTTCACTTAAATCAGCACTGTTTTGTTAGATAGTACCATCAGTAATAAAAACATTTTTTTCATTCTAGAAATGAATGAATTGTATTCAAAATCGGTGGGTGAGCTGGAGGGAGTCTTGCACAGGTACTGGCTCCTCCCTCCACCCCAAGAAAGGTCTGAGCACCTGGTAAGCCTAGCGCCCATTGCAAGAGGACTTGGGCCTCTTAAGGAAGACTGTCAGGCACAGGATCTGGCCAGAAATCTAGCTGAATCTGTGCCTGGAATATTATGGGATCTGTCCTGAGCAAGTCGTTCACATCTTTTGCCTAGAATGCCTGAAAGGATAGGGATCTGTGCTTCATGGAGACGTCAGGAAAGCGTAGTGTGTGTGTCTGATGCCTATAAATATGTGCTTTGCAGGGTTGGCCCGAAGCTTGTGTTAACCATCAGAGCAGCCAGAGAGCATGTCTCTTATCAAGCCTCATATAGAAATCCCAGAATTTAAATTGTAATTAATCATCTGGTAGGGAGATGTTGGGGAGGGAACGTTACCCTTTCCTACTTTTAACTTAATCTGATCTTAGCAGCACTGAGACCAGGTATCACTAGCTTAGAAATTCCTCAGGTGTCAATCCAAGTTGAGTAACACTGTGTTAAAAATAATCTAATAATTTGAACAAATAAATTGGGTTAAATTTATTTAAGTCATTAAGTTGAACTTCATCTTCTGTCACCATTGCATCTAGACTTGGCTTCCAGCAAAGCAACTGGCTGGATGCCCAGTTCCACCACACAGCTGCCCATCATCTTCACCACTGGGCTCTCCACTTGGAGTTATAAACACTCCTTAGAAGATGTATTAGTTATCTATTGCTGTGTAACCAATTACTCCAAACCCTAAAAGAATATATGTTTATTATCTCAAGTTTGTGTGGGCCAGGAATCTGGGAGCAACTTGTCTAGGTGTTTCTGGTGCCGGGTTTCCACTGAGGTTATACTCCACTTGCCTAGTCTGATGGCTGGACTGGGGCTGGAGGGTCTGTTCCAAACTCACTCAGGTGGCTGTGGACAGGGGGCCTCAGTTTCTCACTGGCTGTTGGCTGGCTGGAGGCCTCAATATCTTGCCACACGAATGCAGGTCTCAACATAAGGCTGTTCAAATGCCCTCATGACATGGTAGCTGGCTTCCAAGAGAGAACAGGGAGGATGCTGCATTGTCTCTGTGACCTAATCTCTGAATCACACACCGTCCCTTCCCTTCAATTTTATTTGTTAGAAGTCGGTGAGTAAGTCTAGTCCATGCTCAGGGGAATGGGAACTAGATTCCACCTCTTAAAGAGATGACTATTAAAGATTTTGTGGATAAGCCTTAAAACTAACACAGGAGGTAATTGACCAGAGCTAAAGGAATACAAAGTGTTCGAATTGCCTTTATGGAAAAAAAAAATCTAATTCTACTAGGATGCATAAACTTAACAAGAATCAGAATACCTACAGAACCCCCAAAAAAACCTTTGGAGTTGAGATCACAAATTCGATTATCATTAATGTATTAATGGGCAGTTGTGGTAATTGGTTCTCATTCCTTAAGTCTTAAAAGGAGAAAGAACACACAAAAGACCAAAAGAAGTCATCTCATCTTGCTCAAACCCATGTTTTCCAAAGGATCAGTTCTTTAAAAGGCATGTACCTTATACAGAATTCTGTGTATGTGTTAAGAGACAAACAGAAATGACATTTAATTTCAAGCTCCATTAGTAACATATAGGGAATGGTAAGAACAAGGTCAGCCAAGATGGTGAAGGACAAAAGTATTTCATTCCAATTACTTAAAATAGTGTACAAATGCAGCAGCTGAGATAACATTGAGTGCTTGCCAACTTTAAATAGAAAGGATTACAGGAAAGAAATAGAAAGCCTTTGATACCTGAAAATCCAAAATGCTCTGTTTTCTATTGACATAATTGTTTTTATAGCAAGCATTCAAAGCATATATAACAGGTGTCTACAATCTGCAGGCCAACTCTAGCTTGCTTGCTGTTTATGTAAACAGAGTTTTATTGGAATAGAGCTATCCTCATTCCTTAATGTATTGTCTCTGGCTACTTTTACAGTACAATGGCAGAGTTGAGTAGTCAAGAGAAGCTCTATGGTCCACAAGGCTAAAAGATCGACTGTCTGGCCCTTTCCAGAAAAAGTTTGCCAATCTTTGGTGTAGATTAAAGAAGGAGGATATATGGGTATTCTTAACTTCATTAAAATAATCCTAAAGCTTTCAACACAGACTCTCTGGGCCTTAAAGACAGATCCAAGAGAAAACAAGAAGATCAAGAGATTGGCAAAAAGTATGTCATTATTTACTAAAATTTGCTACTTTTAGGGCAATATAACTAAAAGTTAGTGCCAAGGATTTCCTCTCAGCCTAATCTTCTTCTTTCTTTCTATCTATCATCTATCTATCATCTATCATCTATCTATCTATCTATCTATCTATCATCTATCATCTATCTATCTATCATCTATCAATCATCTATCTATCTATCTATTTATCTATCAATCTATCTAACATCTATCTATCTAATATACATCTGGAACTTAGGAGTCTTACTTCTTGTGACATGAAGAACAGCCAGTTGCAACAGGAAGAAATGAAGCTAATACAAAATACTGTACTTTATATGTAATGCTGAAGTCATCAGTATTCTTTAGGTTGTATGTGATTGAAAAGAACCTCAAACTTACCAAAGGGAAAAAAAAGGGAGGAAACCAAAGGATGTCAGAACCTGGGAATTTGAATACCATTCTCTTTATCATTCTGTCTCTGTCTCGCTCCCTTTCCCACTTTTCTTCTTCCTCCCTAACATCCCAGTCCTGCCCCTCATTCTGTGTTAGCTTCCTTTCTTCCTGCTGCAAGGAGGAGTCATGAAGAGTTACGGGGAGTCACGAGTATGACTCTTGGAAGCTCCAGATGTGCGTTTCCTGCCATTGTCAGAGCAGGCAGAGAGCATTTCTCCTCTCAAGCCTCAGAGAGAAACCCCAGAAGGGGGCGCCTGGGTGGCTCAGATGGTTAAGTGTCTGCCTTTGGCTCAGGTCATGATCTCCAGGTCCTGGCATCCAGTCCCACGTTAGGCTCCCAGCTCAGCAGAGGTCTGCTTCTGCCCCTCCCCCTGCTTGTGCTCTGTCTCTCTGTCTTTGTCTCTCTCTCTCTCGCTCTCAAATGAATAAATAAAATCTTAAAAAAAAAAAGAAAGAAAGAAAAAAAGAGAAAGAAATCCCAGAAGATGGAGCCCAATGGTTGGTTTGGGGACCAATTCCGTGGTTACAGGATTAGGCCTTTCTACAAATGAAGAGCAGAAGCAGAACGGGATGCAGACAAAAGGACAACCGGTGGATGAACACACGGCCTACCCCACCACACCAACTGGCCCTCCCACAGTAGGTTGACACAAGACCCAAGGACATTCTAGAGAACATTACATCTCTTCCTTGGCTTGGGCGGGGCTCTTGTAAGTCTTAATTGATTAATGCATTCTGGTTTGAAAACCTCTCTAGATTTCATAACTCCACCAACCTGTTTCTCAAAAAATTCTTTATTCCTCACACTGTAGTCGATGCTTCTAAGAAGATAGACATTAACAGTGTTACATTTTCCTTTGACCATGTATCTTTCTCTGACCAAATAATTCCAATTTCTTGGTTCCTCCTTAAGACCCTATGGCTGAGGTTTTGCTCATTTTTTAAATTTTTGACTCCCGCTAGATTTGTTTCTGCAGAATTTAAAGGACACCTTAATATATGAAACTCAGAATGTGACACTGGATAATGATCCATTCAACCCTGGCTATATTTGCAATTAACATTGGAATCAGATTCACCTGGGAAGGAATCCCAGCTCTGCCACTTATTCATTGTATGATCTTGAAATAATCAACATTCTTAGATGAGGACTGTAAGATATTCACCTAGTACATATTGACTATTTGAAGGTATCAGTGTTTGGGTTGCAACAATAAACAAGAGAAATAAGGTCTCCACCCTCACAGAACATGTATGTCAAAAAGAGTAATAGATCCGTTTATAGGCTGTTTCCCTACACTGCAGAGAGTACCGGGGTATGAAATACAGGTTGTTACAGAGGGACACAGAAAAGGTATGCAGCCTGGACTGGGGGACAGGGGTGAGGGGGAGGTGTCCCAGACGGAGACCTAAAGCACTGAGTCAGGCCAAGAAGAGAGTGAATAGGGATTGAACAGTGTTTCTGGAGAGAGTGGGTAGTGAATTTACCATGATACAAGAGAGCATAATGATTTGAAGGAACTGAATATTAAGTATTAGTCAGGAACATTCAGATGGCAAGGGACAAATCCATTTTCAACGAGCTCAAATGAAAAAGTAGGATTTATTTGCTCACTCATCAAGCTATGGGTAGACTTGGCTGGCATCAAGGATGGCAAGATATAGGGACTGAAAAAATGCCACCACTCTTACCTCTGCCTGTGCTTTTGGTTTCTCTCTGTGGGTTAGCTTTGTTCTCTACTTCTGTAGACTGTTTTCTCCACTCAACTGAGAAAATAGACACCAGCTATCCGAAATTAACAACACAATAGCTCTGGCATTGGTCAAGGTTGGTTACTAAGAGATTAAGAGAGGAATGTGCTTCACAAAAAGGAGCCAGATTTATCATGATTCAGTATTAAAATGTAAATCAGAAGGCTGAAGAGATAAGATGGGGCCAGATCATGATTATGTAGGTTAAAGAGTTTGGAATTTTCCCTATGTGGAATAGCGATTTATTAAATAACTGTATAATGGGGGAGTGTTACTGTTATCTTTAGAAAGATCACACTGGCACAAATTTTTGGGATTGGTAGGAAAGAGCAAAGGAGAGAAGTTAAGGAACTGTTCTAATAGTTCAGGTAAAAGGTAACAGTGGCCTGAATCAGGATAGTAGGGATGGAAAAAAAAAGGGCAAATTTAAAGGCATTTTGGTAGCATCTGTAGGGAGTGAAGACAGAATCAAGGACGAACTTTGTTTCTGTTTTGGGAAGCTGAGCGAACTGAGATACTGAACCTAGAAGCAGGTTTTAGGTGGGGAAGAAGGGCAAATTCAGCTTTGAAAATCATAAATTTGAGGTGGAATGGGTCATAGAAAGTTAGGCTGAAGAAATGGATCAGGAGACATGCGTCTAAGACATAGATGGGGAAAGACCTCTAGGACAAAAGTGGAAGAACACTAATATTTAAGGGCATGAAGAGAATCTGGTGGGGGGTGGGGATTGAGAAGTAGCAGCCAGGATGGTAAGAAGAAAACTAGGAAGAGATACTACAATAGAAGACAAAAGAGGATTCAAGAATAGAAATAGAAATTGACCTATTTTTTTTTTTTAACGGCTGTGCAACATGCCACAGTATGGGTGTACCACGATGTCATGAGAGGACTTGAGACAAAACAGAACTCAAAGCAGTTAAATAATGTCAGATGCTCCAGGAGGGCAAAATTCTTCAGCTGTGAGAAGGGGGAGTCCATCAACCTTAAAGGATTGCTGTGGGGATAAAGTGGGTCCTATTCACACACTGCCTGCATTATGAAGGCATTCAATAAATGTCAATAATTTTCCTTTATGAACGTGAGCTGCTGTAACTTACCCATGGTTCAGAATATACACTTACTCAAGGATCTTTTAAAATCACGCTTACAATATAGTCATTACATTGTACTAATGTAGTTTTTTGTGTTCCACTGTACTTGTCCCTAATGAATGTGCCTTTTCTCCCCTCCTGACTATGTCACTGGGACCGAATCCTTTGATTTATTGGCTGCACCAAAAGTCACAGATTAATTGGCGAGATAAATACAAGTGACATTTTATTTCTGCACATCTCATTAATGTAGCTCAACTCCGACTGATCAGTTCTCTTCCAAACACTAGCTAGGATGGGACAGGAACTTGGTGACGTACAGAGTAGAATGGTTTGTGCTGGTTGCTTTCCTAGGGGGGATTTAAGATGCGTTTCTTTGTTTTGAAGGTGCTCACATAACAGTCTCTTACATTTCTGTACCTATTTATATTTTTTCCCCCCAAAACTAGCTCAAATAAAATAACAATTCTTAGTTCTTTCTTTAGGAAAGGGGGAAAGAAAATCAAGTACCAATCCAATTAGAGAGAGAGAGAAGGAAAGTAGGAACAGGTTGGAAAGGCATTTTATAATTCATTAATCTATACTTGTACCTCCTAAAATTTTTCCTTTTATAAAAAAGAACTGAAGAATAAGATCAGAAACTAATAAGAAATCACAGACTTTAAAAGATTTAGCACTTGTTTTTTATAGCTTTATTGACTATTACCAAGTTTCAATATAGTTCAAATAATTAAATACTGCAACTGGGACATTAAAAATACAAACTAATTTACCAAAATAATTGTATTCTGAATATTATGTACAATATTATACATTTTACATTACATAAAGGGTTTTTATACATAAAGGTAAATTTGATTTATGATTATTGAAAATCCAAAATATATTTGAACAAAACATTCCTATGCATACATACACAATCACTCCACTGGGATAATCAAAACCATACATGAGTGTGGTTATTAAAAACTAACATTACATTCATACAAAAATGGTAGAAATTAAATGTCTTTATTAGTTTGAGAGATTATAAAACCACACACATATGAATTATATTACTTAATTCTATATATTTAAAAATCTTCATGTAGAGAGACAAATATGTCTCGATCCCAAAAGAAATTTTTGATTTTTAATTCTTTTATTTTAGGGCACTTTTGTAGTTATTAAAATGCCATATATGGGCATAACACAAGCTCCAATCCCAGCAAACAGAAAAGTCCTGAGGGTCTATCATATCACCAAAATTAACCCTATTCAATTGTATAATCTGGAATGCCTTCACATCCCTACTTGTCATCAAAGTGCTTGCAGACTGAGGAACACAGTTTATGGGGATATATTACTGTAGAGAACTAGATATTGAAACAAGGATATCACTAGACGAGTTCAGAAAAAAAAAAACTGAATGGGTGCTCACATAGAAAATACCACCCCCACACACTAAATTAGCTATTAAACAAGGTGCCAGTCCTTCAAGAAGGTTAATACACTGATGCGTCCTACCTTGTTTGAATACTGGAATATCAAAGTCCAGACTACTGAGGCATGAGTTTTAGTACCATCTCGTTTTAAAATCTAATTCCTTTCGAGAACAGCAGTGATTTAAAGTAAAGCCAAACATTTTTCTAACTGATATGAAAAGACTGAAAAAAAATGTCTTTATAACCAAAATGCCTTTCCAGTTGTATGTCTGTATGTGGACCTTATTCCAGAGGCATACAGAGGGGTGAAAATTCCATCAGAACTATACACAAGAACCTCAGAAAGGCTGCAGTTAATAAACTGGCCATTCTCCTTAAAGGCTACACAGCATTTTGCAATATTCCCTATTTGAAATCCTGTATTTTATTAAAGGCAAACAACGGAACACCTGGAAACAAGAAGATAGAAAAGTAACAAGCTGAAATATACAAAATCGGTGCCCTTTCCAACATCACATCATCTATGAAAAGCGAGATTCAAAGGCTAAGGTTTGCTTTCTTGTTTTTCTTCTTGTTCGTGTTTAGCTTGAATATAAAAGAAGCTCTAACCTAGGTTATCAAAATATATTCATATAAATGTATGAGCATTTCTAATACAAAAGTTAAAAAAAAGTCTAAGTTCTTAATTTTCGTAATTAAATATCCTAGAGTTCAGTAGGCAGCTTGATTTCTGAGCAGCTTGAAAAGACCCGTCGGCTGAGCCCTGTCCGCGCGGCCCGGCCCCTACATCTCCGCTCGTCGCTGGGATTTCTCCGCAGCCGCGCCGCCGTCTTCCTCCTCTTCCTCCTCCTCATAGGGTTCCTCTCGGCCTTTGGGGCGGTTGTCATCTCGAACTGCTTGTTCTTCGCCGTCATTGTTTTTTTCATCGCCCTTAAAGGTAAAAGGAAAAGGGAAAACGAAGACATAGGGTATAGAGTTAGTGATATAAATATCCCTCTTTAAAAAAAAAAAAAAGTGAAGTTATTCAGTTTTAGAGAAAGGAAACAACTGCTGGAATACGTTCCGATAGGCAACAGCGCTCGTCTCTTCTAATCTAATGCTGGGTTGGCCTGTTGAAACTGCGGCACCGGAGCGGACCCGCCGCGATCTACCCGACCAGCCAGACCTCTCTCCGACGCATGCGCACACGCGCGGTCGCCATCTCGGTGCTATACATACGTTTTCCTCATTTTCACCATAGGTGTCTTCAGCATTATGTTCCAATTCCCTTTTTTTCTCTTCAGTCAAATCTTCCTGAACCTGAAAGAAACCAGAAATAGGTGACCCCTTTTATTATTTAAGCACTTGCAACAACATATTTTGATTTCCAAACATTTTATTAAAAATAGAAGAAACAAAATTAAACTGAAAATAAACTTGAAAAAAGACAAAATCTTTTTGAGTCAAAGATTTAACTTGTCTATTAGCTATGAAGAGATGTATAATATACCTCCTACAAAAAATCAATGCCATTGATTCAGACCCTAGGACCTTTGCGTTTGAATTTCTCATTTCTTTGAATAAGCGTTAACCCTACAAGTATAACACCTGAAGAAATTCAGCTTATAAAATTAAAAATTCCCCTTTTCAAAATGGGGGAATTGCAGAAGTCTGAAGACCCTGACAGAATGTAAGTTCTAGGAAGACAGGAACCATCTGTCTTAGTCAAATGTCTTCAATACCTAGATATGTACCTGACACGGTAATTGCTTAAGTACTGATGAATGCAAGAGTCAATGAATGAATAAGTGAATCAATGCACACAATACCTGCTCTGTAACAGCACAGAAAACAGACACCATTACCTATACATGATGTAGTAGAAAACAGAGAAAATGTGTATATATAATCTTATAATTTAAGAATAAAGTTCTCTGGCTAAAATATCTAGAACATAGAACACAATCATTTCAATTTCTTCATGAAATAGTTACTATACTGCCCCAAATCCCTACATCTCTTCAATGTTCTAACATGCTATTTCTGTTTTAAGTAGTTTTCTCTTATGTGCACTATTACTATTATCTGTTTGTCACTGATCCCAACTATTTTTTTCAAAATGCAAATCAAAGAAAGCACGCAAATATTTTTGCAAAATAATCTCTATTTAAAGATCACATTCCACAAAAATATAAAGTAAAATATTTTCTAGCTTAACTATTTTCAAAACCATATGCATACCAAAAGATTAAAGTTGCTTGAATTTCAAAAAAAATCCTGCCTATCCATTAAGCATCATGTAGTATCCTGGGACTAAAAGAAAACCTGACCTGTCCTAGGATAGCGGTATAAGAGCAGTCTTCCTGAATCACACACAGAATTTCCAGATTGAGGGTGGGGGCGGGGGAGGGGGTGTTAAAAATCCCAGAAATGGGCAAGGGAGGGAAAGCACACAGGTGTTACACTGAAAGAGGAACAAATTAAGGGCTGTTTCAAAGTGTCCAGCCCAGGTGTGACAGGAATGAACCACAACCCACCATACAAGCTTTGGCAGGAACCTGGCTTGTTAAGAGCTGACAAAGATGATCTTTCAAAGACGCCTCGACCCCCCAGCTTCCTGAACCTCTTCTAATCACCCCAACGTCAGCCAGACTCACAGCCTCTAAACTACAATGGAACCAAATAAATACATTCTGGGGACAGAGTCATAGAGCTTTTTTTTTGTATTCACATGTCCCAGTGGCGTTAGCTTAAAAGAAGACACCCTCATCTCACCTTCAGGCTCTTAGCAGTGGTCTGTGACATCTCTTCTGCCCTTCACCACAGAATCTCACAACACCACTTGGGATGAAAACACTGAATTACTAATTTCAGGCTACATATATTAAAGTCTCACTAACTGAAACATCGTTAAATTGCCAAAGTATCCCCATCAATTTCAGTGAACAAAGGCCTGTCTTCTGTAGCCTTAATAATGAAAATATACTAGTGAACACCAAACTTGGTTTAGTTGGGGTTGGGAAGGACCGGCCTTGAAACTGCAATATGGTGAGAAAGAATATAAATCAGGGTCCACAAATTGTTTTTTGTAAAAGGACAGATTTTGTAAATATTCAGGCTTGCTCAGCGATAAAGTCTCTCGAGCAGCTACTCAACCCTACCACTGGGGTGCAGAAGCAGCCTTGGACAAGACGTAAACAAAAAGGCATGTGCCAGTGAGACCGGACTTACAAAATGGACCGAGGCCTGTAGTCTGCCAAACCCTAACATGGGCTGTGGAGTCAGACAGACCTGGATTAAAACCCTGGCTCCCAAATGCTGGCTGTATAAAAATAAAGTCACTTGTTTCTATTATGAAAATTTGCCAGCACATACAAATAAAGCAAATAATTCAAGGAACTCCTTACAGCCATCACCAAGGTTCAAAAGTTAGCTCAACGGTGCCACCCTTGCATCACCAATCAGTGTTATTATTTTATTTTTTTTTTTGATGAGCCATTCTTAAAAATTCTAGACATCATGTAATTTCATCCCTACCCAGCTCAGTATCTACCTCTAAAAACAATGGATTTTTCTTATATAATCACACCTGATAAATAGTCCCATGGTATCATCTAATGTTTAGTTCTGACTTAACAGTTTCCTGATTATCTTCAAACTGTCGGGGGCCTGGGTGGCTCAGTTGGTTAAATGCCTTTGGCTCAGGTCATGGTCCCAGGGTCCTGGGATTGAGCCCTGTATCAGGTTCCCTGCTCGGTGGGGAGCATGCTTCTCCCTCTTCCCTTACTCCTACCCTCTGCTCATGCTCTCTCTCTGTCAAATAAATAAAAACCAAAAATCAAAAACAAAAACAAAACAAAACAGAAAATTCCCAAACTGTCTATTTACAGTGGGTTTGGTCTAATCATCATCCAAACAAAGGCCATACCTAACAGCGGTTCTGCTTTTTAACGCTATTGACTTGTTTTCCTGTAGAATGACCCACACTCTGGATCCATCGGCTTCTTTAAGGTATCACTTAACTCATTCCTCTAGCCCCCACATTTCTTATAAAAGGAAGTCAAAGACTTACATGAATTCAGATTTGATTTGCAAAGCAAGAGTTTTTCATAGGTGATGATGCAGATTTTGTATTTTCATCACACTGGGAGGCACATAACACTCACCCCACTTTTTGTGAGGCTGAAGTTGGTCAGCGAGCTCAGAAGGTAACTGCCATGATAAAATTCCCTGACCGCCATTCATCTAGTGATGTCATCCGTTGATGACTGGCGCCTAAGTCACTTGGTTTAATTAGGGGCTACAAAAATGGTGACTTTCTTATTCCATCATTCCTTCTGCATTCACTAACTTCTATAAAGAAGAACTTGCCCATATCAATTCTTTAGTTACTATCCTTGGTATACTTAATTACAATAGCCTCTAAAATCAGGTCTGGGTGGGCTCTAATCATGGTTCCAACAATAACAAGCTGTGTGACCTTCAAAATCTTAGCTAACCTCTCTGAGGCCCAAATTTCTTATCTGTACAATAAAAGGGTTTGATAAAAATCAGTGATTTTTAATTTTCTGTGTGGTGGGGCTCGGGAGTCATGGGCCCTTTTAATACATTGGGAAGAAATGCAAATGTATGCAAATAGGCACAGATACACATCATTTGACAAAAAAATTTCAGGAGTTTCAGACTTCCTGGAGTCCACCTGTTCTAGGAATACTTCTCCAAACAGTGTGTTCCTGGAGCTCTGATTCCTAGGCCCCACCACAGGTAAGATCAAAATCTGCAAGGGTAAGGTCCGATCCAGGAATCTGTACCTTTCACGTAGTCTGTCTGAGGTGATTCTTAGCCACAGCAAAGACTGAGAGCTACTAGCTTGAGTGACTGAGTGCAGGGTTAAGAGTGTCTCTGGCTAGAGAGATAAACACCCTTGCATAAATTCTTTCTTCTCTTCCCTGGAGATCTAGTGTAGAAAAATTGGGGTTGTTTATCAGTTGTCAATAGAATCTGAGAGAAGCAGCCCTGATGTAAATTACTCTTTTAATTTAGGGAACCCATAAATGAAAATTTTGCAATTTTCAAGTTTATAGATATACATTATTATTCTGGTAATATATTCTTCGTGTTTGGGACAAAAGTAATGTGAACTCATCTTAAAAGGCATTACTGAAAAGGAACAAAATAATACGGAGTTTCTAATTTTCAAATATGCTTAAACTAATAACAGAAGCCAAATGTTACTCTTTTATAATGGAGACACACCAGTTATGTCTTCCACATTCGACCCTCTTTAGTATCCTGATAAAGCTGATGCAAACACTTTGTCAAAGATTTCCCAACACTGCTCCTCATTACTCATTTTTATTCACCGAAATCTAATGTCTTAGGCATTTTAGAAACAGTCCCTATGTGATGTAGCAAAGTTTAATCACCAAAATAAGACAGATCTACTGAGTCTGAAATGGGCTTTGGCTTTACAGATCAAAGATGTCATGGGATGAGACAGGACCCAGAAGGCTGAACTTGAAGTAGTCCAGAATGTTAGGATCCAAAGATGTGCATGGAATGGGACAAAGGAAAGGCCTTGGGCGACAGCAGTCCCGTGAGGGACACCACAGCTGGCTGGTCATGGTTAACAGGGGGCTGTGCCGCCTGGCCTGCTCAGTGCTGCGGAGACTCACAGGCTGGCAGTCCCACGACAGGGAGCCTAATAACCCCGTGCGCGCTCTCCCACGAGTGTGCAGATCCATCTATTTTCAATTATATTTGGCGAAAATGAGCACTCAGAGTTTTCAAGCGGTCATTTAACTTATATACTTTTTTGAACATTTAAATCACTTTTAAGCACCCATAGCACTTTTTTGGCAATGACGTAACTTGTCTTGTTTGCTCATAAGTAAATAAAAAATCTGAAAAGTAAGCAACGTGGGGATGGGATCCCCACACGAATGTCCCAAGCAATAAGCCAGGATCACTTGTTCATAGCCATCATTTTCATGTTGTAGAAGGGTAACGCTGTCGCACGAAGATAAAAGAGAGGCAGGGACAGTGCAAATTTCCGAAAAGCGCACTTGTCTTGGGTCCCACTCTCTGAGCTCAAGTCACAAGTCTGAGGGGCTGGACCTCTGAGCAGGGAGGGCCCTGGCAAGACGCACTTCCTCCCTAGGAGCAGATGCTAATGGACGTCAGGTGACGTGGGATGGGCGGGAGGGGAAGCGATGACAGCAATGGGTCATACATCCCTGTAGTCAGTTGGGGCGGCTGGAAAACTGTGAGGCTCGATGCAGAGAAGGACGTGTAGGACACGGCACTGCATGGCACAGAGCGCCCCACAAATGTCTCACATGGATCACTTATAAACAACACGAAATGGGTTCTCATGCACTGCATTCCTCTCTTTCTCATTTTGCTGCAGTCTGGTGAGAACTTTGTCTCTATTACTAGTCCTTAAATGGTATTTGGGAACCACTCTTCTCCCTCCTCCAGGGAAGAACTGGGAAGAACCGGAAGAGGTAGCAAGATCCAGTAACTAATCATCTCAGGAACTGACCGAGGAATGCACCACAGCCTGTGAAAGGGCCGCTCGGGGCAGAGAGGAGAGTCACCCAGGGAAGGGGAAAGGCAGGCTGAGAGCACTCTGACATGGGAAGATGCAAGACCTCAAGCCTACGCAAGACAGGGCCAGAAAGAGGGACAGAGACGCCAGACAGAAATTTAGAGCAGGGAACCAGAGAAAGAGAAGCAGGACCCGGGGCCTGCTGCAGGGAGAGAAAAAGGCTCTGGTGGGCTCAGCTGACCTGAGGGTCGAAGAGCAGAGGTCCTCACCTCGGCCTGTCACCACTCTCTTCCCCTCCAGTCTCTTTCTTTTTTCCCTATCCTTAAACCTGCTTGGATCACAGGAGTGCTCTCTCCACCTTAACCGACATAATATGAACATAAAAAAAAAAAAAATCAGTAAATACTGATTAAAATTTAATGTTTACCCTTCTGCATTTTTAAAAAGAAGCCAAGGTGAACCTCCTCTCTTTTAATCCCTCAAAGATATCTGGCATCTGACATAATGAAACAGAATAATATTTGTCCAGACACCCTGTTACAAGAGAAGTCCAGATGAATACCTTTTTCTTGCCAAATGTCCTAATATTCAAGGCTGCTAGTTTTGCTAGTGCTCTCTTGTGATAACACAGCTCAGGATCTTGATCAGGATGAACAGCAGGATGAGAACAAAGAATAAAAAGATGGAGCCAGAGAGCACATGACTAGAGCTATCTGCTGCCAACGGCTGTAAAGAGCAACAACCCTTTCTGTTTTTCTGGTGTAAGTGCAAATTTTAGCATTAGCTCTGAGAAGTGGACAACAAATGCAACAAAAATGAAACAGCGGGGCTAGTCGAGAAACTATGCACAGGAGTAGAGCAGCACATGTACTCTGGGCAGGATCCCCAGGGGTGGGGGGAATCTGTCTGGGCTGATATTTGCCCATCCGTTCCATTCATGCAGTTCCCCTTAGGCTAAAGCCCCACATCGGCAAGAAGCCTGGCTGAGCAGCCCCTCTGAACCGGAGCTTTACTGGGCCAGAGAGACACTAAACACAGGGCCTTGGCTCATTCGTATCATACCCCCAGGCATGGAGCGGCAGTGGCCCCCACAGTAGAGCACTGTGACGAACCAGCTCCAACCAAGCACATTCATCCATCACTTACACAGATGGGCCACCACGACAGGTGCTCCTTGAAACTAATTAACAATCATCGGCCAGAAGTTAACAATAAAAAGGAAACTAAAATGAAATTTAGGAAATTCCATCCATGGAGGAATTTGGCTCAGTTGGTTAACGTCTGCCTTTGGCTCAGGTTGTGATCCCAGAGTCCTGGGATCAAGTCCCGCATCCGGCTCCCTGCTCAGCGGGGAGCCTGCTTCTCCCTCTGCCTGCTGCTCCCCCTGCCTGCACGTTCTCGCTCTCTCTGTCTGACAAATAAATAAATAAAATCTTTAAAAAAGAAAGAAATTCCACCCATGAGGCAGTTGAGTGGCTCAGTCGGTTAAGTGTCCAACTCTTGATTTTGGCCCGGGTTGTGATCTCAGGGTTGTGAGATTGAGACCCGTCTCAGGCTCTGCACTCAGCATGGAGTCTGCTTGAGATTCTCTCTCCCTATCCCTCTGCCTCTCCCCACCCCATGCTCTCTCTCTCTCTCTCTCTAAAGTAAAATAAATCTAAAAAAAAAAAAAAAACAACAAATTCCACCCAAGTGCATTTTATTCAATTGAGCTTCTTACATATTTTTCCTTTTCTTTATCATTAAATTTCATTATGACACTAAATTCTTATGAGGGAAGAAGCAAAAGTAGAGACTCTAAAAAAATTTTTGGAGGGTGTTAAGTGTATTCTAATGGGCACTGTGGGGCAGGGCACCCCTGTGAGGGAGAACTATGGCAATGTCTACAGAGCAAGTTACAGGGGTTACTCCAGACCCCCTCAATAGGCAAAGCTTTGTTCTTCTCTCCTTTTTGAGAGAAAGAAACAGGAGAAAATAGTCTTAGAAAGATCACATAGACCTATGTCCACCATTCCTAGAAGGCCGAATGTCTTCTTTTCAGTTCAAAATTTCTAGTGAGAACCAGAAGGAAGGATTCTATGACCCTGTTCTTGTTACTAACTACCAAATGTCTCTACTTCCACAGTCCATTTCCTCTTGAAAGGACCTCTTCTCAGCCCACCTATGGCTTTCTGAGGGCGTCTATAGAAGGCCTGTCAAAGCCGAAGCCGCCACTCAAGGGGCTTGTGATGCGCGAAGCATCCTGACCAGTTTCCTGCATTCCGCCTCCCTACCTCCTCCTCTCCCTCTTCCTGGTACTGCTCGTCAACATTATCCTCCTGCTGGTCTGGGTTTCCTGCCATCTGTTGAAACAAAAGGGGAAGCTCAAGTTACTGAACGGTGGAGATGCTGGGACAAAGAACGAGCTTGCTGCTGTAAAAAAGGTACTTTTAATGCATCGGTGGCCAGGAAATGATGAACAATCCTTCCCAACACAAAACCTAGGAGGGGTGTTAACCTCTCTCCCTGAGTGTGGGCATATCCTTTCACATGATGGCCTAAAACCCAACCAAAGAGGCAAACCTGTCGGCGTGCATTAGGGCTCACCTTTGGCACAAACCAGGCAGGGATTAAGACGCCCGGGTTAAAACCAGCCTCTGCACTAGCGTCTGCTTACCACCAAATGTTCCTCCATTTCTGCGTTCTCTTGCTTTTGATTACTCTGTTTGGGCTCTTCATTTTCATCTGGCAAATTTTCTTCTCTCACTTGCTCGGCTTCCTCAAACTCGTCTTCGCCTTGATTATTAGGGTCATCTGCTGGGTTTATATCCTCTACAGCTGCCCTCTGCAAAATTTTAATAAAAAGCAACCACTACTTCAAAATCCAGGATCCAATTTAATTTCATTTGAAAGGCCACACACTGGCAGAAAATGAAATCGTCCTTCACCAGATTGTTCAGATCTGTCCTTGCCAACACTCACAAGTACACATCCCACCGTCAAAAGATAAAACTCCTGCTTTATTTGTCAGAGGCTGAATGAATCAGAATGCAGTACAAACAGCACTTGTTTTCTGCAAGCGATTCTGAGACAGTCCTCCAAATTCTATCACAAGAAATGTGAGTGTAACTAGACAACAAGAAAAATAGTTAATAAAAGCTAAAAGACCAAGTACGAGAAATCATTAAAATGAGAGATTTAGATAGGCAAATTGTAACTTGTCTCATGAGTATGTTGATTTTTATACAAACTTTCCCCTGCCAGCGATTTTTCCCATGTTAAGTGGGTGGAGAGCCGTCGAGAGTGAGAAGGCCCCACCAGAAAGGACCTAAGAAAGGAGCTGTGAAGGAGACAAGAAGGGGCTCACCCAAAAGTAAGCGCTCGATTTCTAGCATGAACATGTTTCTGTAGAACAAACATGACCAAGAAAGAGAGCTGCCCTGGCTAGGGACAGGAGACAACGCGATGAGCTGACCCAGTCTTCAGCAGTGTATCTTGAAAAATCTCTCCCCCAACCCCCACTCCGGCCGCTCTCAGTGATGCTGTTCAACAAATGCCCTTCACATGATCAACTTGAGATCTCTATTTGCCACTCAAACTCCCAAAGCACCTTTCAAAATAATACATATCCTCATAAAGATTCAGATTTTAAAGCCCGAGCTCGGCAGACACGGTAATGCTTGCAGGAGGAGCTTCCCGATGCCTCCAGGGTCACCAACAGAACACTTGACTGAAGCGGCAAATGCTTCCCAGAGATGAGGCCTCAGGGTGAGATTTAGTCCAGACAACAGGACTCCACTTTGATTCACTTTGGGGCCCTGAACATAGTCAAGGGCTCACCGCGGTCTCAGCTGACTTACTATGTGCAACCCCAGGTTATACAGTCCACGCAAGTGCAGGGGACACTTTTCTTGGGACTATAGGGTGACAAATCATTGCCTTCACACAAAGCCAATTACTCCACAATCTCGTTATATAGATTTCTTTTTGTGCATCATCAATAATTTGTGTGGAAACACAGGAAAAATGTAACACATTCTCTTCAGAAAAAAAAGTACCAAAAGCCTTTGCAAAAGCCCACAAAATGTACACACTGGGTCCAAGTCTAGCCAAGTAGCAAGTAAAGTTTAATAGGCACGGTTGTTACGTTCAAATAAAACAATCAGTTATAACTCAATGAAGCTGGAACCAAAAAAAATAAAATAATTAGATGAGACAGAGAGACAAGTAGGCTAACAATTTCTAATTGAAAGAAGGAATGGGAGGAAGGCCACCAGTGTGCCCTCGAGAACGTGTAAACCGCTAACGGGAAGAGTGAAGTGTTATACAGTCCAGTAGTCAAAGCACACAGCACCTCCCGGGGGGGTGACTGGAACGGGCATCCTTTTGCTGCCCCTCCACCTGTCAGGTGTGCACTTGCTTTCTCGTTCCTCTTGCAAGACACTCTCTTGCCCTCTCACAGTCTCTAGCTCCCTCCCGCTCCCCGCTCTCTGGAGCTCCTGCTCTTTCCTGAGCATACCTGGACAAATGCTGACCCATGGCCACATCCCTGTGCAAGGAGAAAAGCCATTTCCATCCAAGGGACTTCAGGCAGCTATCAGGAAGCCCTTCTCAACGATTATCAAGGAAGGATATGGATCCTCCTTTCCATACAAGCAGAACCCATATGACAGTATAGATTGAATTTCATCAACACGGTGGTTGATTTACTAGCAAAAGATGACAGGAGAGCCAAAGTAAGTTATAAAATTCATCTACACATCTGCACAAAAACACGCTCCCTGGACCCCTGCTTGCCTCAGGCCCCGGGCCACACAGCGAAATTGAGAGTCTGGGTCCTTTCAGTAAACACAAGGAACATTCCTGGTTGGTAGGTCTGTACCCATATATATTCGAACTTTTCTATAGCACCATGGTACAGATTTTTCTTTTGCTCCTCAAGCCACACATCCTCATCCGTCCATGGTTTGATGAAAATGGCCCCTGACTGCTGGGAGGTGACATGGTCACAAGACATACATGACGCTCCAGGGGACTCGTCAGCAGGCTCCACACCGGTCCATTTCCTTTCTCAGATTCTCTAATTCCCACACTTGCTTTTTTTTTCTTCCACCATCTTTCAGAATGTCTACATATTTCAATGCCTCTCAATTTTGCTTTTCTCAGTTTTAATTTTATTAGTCTAAAAGTTGGCAGAGGAAAACTCCTTTTCTGTTTTCCCAGAACAACTTCTGGGCCAGTCTCATCACATCACACACACATACCCCCGCGTTACAGTTAACAACATCGCTGAGGTAATTACGCGCTGATGAAATCACAGCCCCATCTGGAGCCAGAGCTGGAGCCAGAGGCGTGGCGTCAGGCAAACCTTCAAGTTTCCTTTCCTCCCTGGGGCGTGTCCAAGTGTCGTGACCGAAAGAGAGGACACTTACATCTGCCTCAGATTCCAGATCGGTTTCCTGCGGCCCCTGGTCTTGGGGCTCACGTCCATTCTCTGGGTCGTCTTCTGCCTCATCTTGGTGCTGGTTGTCTCTCTCGTAGGCTAGCAAACCGAAGGAAATACCATCAGTGCAGATGAACGAGACAGGGTTCTGCCCTTTCACTCAAAGAAAAGCCAACAGTGGGCTTTCCTCCAGGCCATCTCCCCCAGTCTCTCCTCCAGAGAGGTTAATTCACCACACGGGGCACATCTCAGCTTTTCTGAATAAAACCACGTCCTTCTCCCAGACCGTGTATCTAAGGAGACAGCGTGGGTGAGTGACATCATTCTCACCTTCCGAAACAAACGTTTACAACAGCAGCTGCATTCTCCCCCTTGTTATGCAAAAAAACCGCCAAAACTTTCTCAATAAAAGAAAGCCCAGTCAACTGGACACTGCTAAAATTATCAGCTAATTTTTGGTAATATCAGAGGAAATAGCAAGGTACCAAAAGAAGAAACCGCTAACGTCTCAGGAAATGAAAGAAAGAACAACCCCATCTGTGGAGCTCAAATCAAATCCAGCCCATCCCGAGTCGTCTGATACGGCAGTGAGGAGGGCTGCCACCACACAGATACATCTCAAATTGCAGCTCACAGACATTTACTTGCTGCTTTTGGAAAAAAATATTTCCATAAAGGGAATTTAGATAAGAGCATACAAAGAGAAGAACAAACAACTTTTTAAGTAAGATGTAAGAGGAAAGGTTAAGTACATGAAGAGTATTTAGCTTGTAGAAAATAGGGATGCAAGGTAACCAACCATCAGGTTTCAAGTGCACCAAGGGATTCATTAAATAAATAAGAGAATACACTGTTCTCTCATCTTACTGATAATGGAACAAGAAAGCTTAAAGTGCTGTACAGGGGGACATAAGGAAAACAATTTCTTGACTAGAAGGGCTATAAAATATCAGAACAGGCTATAGAGGGAGTTTGGGTAATCACTTTCTTTTAGACTCTTTAAAAAAGGATACATAGCTGAGTGTTAGAGCTGCCAGAGAGACTGTTACTTTCTAGTTCTATTATACAGTCAGTGATATTTGATAAATTACATAGGAGATGCTCACCACAAGTGAAAGCTACTATTGCCTTAATTTGAAAAACTTTTAGAGGCAATGATCCAAAGGCTTCCAAGGTAAGGCGAAAATGGAGCCATTTCCCAGAGTATAACAGCCCTATGATAATGTGTCAGAAATAACAATTCGGTATACAAAAAGCTTAAACTACGGGAAAAACATAAGAAAGGAAATAGATGATCTTGGGCTGTCTGGGCCACCAATGTGCACTGTTTGGGAGGATTACCAAAAACATAACAGCAACAACAACCAAAAAAGAAGAGCAGTACACAGATGTCCTTTGTGTGTACTCAGATGTGCACACTACTCTGAGCTGATACTACATGTTACCAAGTAATCTTATTAACGTATCCATCATCTAAGAAGTCTCACCACCTCCTTCCTCTTCTTGGATGCCCTGGTCCTCGGCTCCCTGAACAATGTCATGATCCATAGCATCATAAGGAGCTTGCTGCCTGTAAGGGACACAAACATCAACAATTCAGTGACAAATTAAGTGGCACAACTGGCCATAAGTCATTTCTATTTAAAGGCAGTAATAAACAAATTTTCAATGTTTTTTAAAAAGTCATAAACAAATTTTTTTTAAACCTTGTGCTATTAGGTTTCATAAAGATTCCAGATACAATTTCAAAGGATACTTTAAAAGAGATAAAACACCTTTCAAATGATAAAGTAAAATAAAGTTAGTACAAAACCTGCTAGGTTATTTTGAGACCTAAACTAAGCTTGGAGACCTAACACTTTTAATCAGGGGGGAAAATGTTGATTATTTTAGAAATTAAATATTTAGAAATTTAATTCTCAAGCCGTTGTTCTGCCCCAGCCACAGGAGACGCTCAAACTCGTGGGTAATAAACACACAAAGCTGTCTGCCACTTGCTTGTAAGAACAAGAGGAGTGAGGCACCTGGGTGGCTCAGTCGGTTAAGCATCTGCCTTCTCGGGCTCAGGTCATGATCTCGGAGTCCTGGGATGGAACCCCATATCAGGCCCCCTGCTCAGCAGGGAGTCGGCTTCTCCCTCTGCCTCTGCTGCTCCCCTCCCCTGCTTGCACCCCCCCTCCCCTCCCTCGTGCTCGCTCTCTCAAATAAATAAATATATTCTTTAAAAACAAATAAATACATAAAAATAAAGAGAACAAGAGGAGGGGCTATCTACACCCATCAGGAGGAGGCTACCGGAGCTGTTCTGGGGGCTGCGGCCGCCCCTCCTCGGGGCTGGCCTGCCTCTGCGGGGCGCCCTCTCTGGCGAGAAGCTGCTGCTGCTGTTGCCGCTGCCTCCACGAGTGTCCCTGCAGCCTCTGCTGGTGCAGAGCCTCCTGGCGTTCCCTCAACTGCCGGGCCTCCTCTGTCCGCCGCGCGGCCACTCTCTGCTGTTCCAGCTGCTCCTCGTACGCCGAGCGGAACCTGGTGACCGGCTTGGTTGAAGGATATACCTGAGGGAAAACGAGCAGGGGCCGAGCAAGAACAGTTGGGACCTCTGGGTTCTCTCATCCTTTGTTTCTCACGACAAACTCAGGAGGCAGGGCTGGCTGCTTTAACTAATCCCTATCTGTCAGGTGGACCGTGATTACACCCTCCGTCCAAGGTCATCCAAGGTCACCCATTTCCCAACTCTCTGAGCCGCCCTTGGCTTCTCTGAGTAACTGATCTTCCTGATTTGTGGGCATTTTGGCAGATTTGCAATGTGCTCCCTCTCACCTGGGAGAGGGCACAACAGAAGAAATCAGTTTTGGACCTTCATTAAATGTTATGTTCAAAAGGCTCTGCCATAAGTGGGCACTTGGTGACCTCACATTAATTGGGGCAATTTGTGAGCTGAAGCTGTGGCTAAGGCTTTTCCATGAAGAGTTTAAGATGCAGGGATACCAATTAATTCTAGGAATGCACAACCAGTCTCAGGTTACCCACAGTAAAGTAAAAAAAAAAAAAAAAAAAAGCCAAATTTCAGGTAAGGGTGGAGAAGCAAAGAACCAATTTCTTCAAAGAAAAAGAGACTGAGTGAGAACACAATACCTTCCAATGAAAGGAAAAACTGATATAGGAATTCTTAAACTCTGCTTCCCACTGAGCTGCCCACTGCTCTCTCCTCCGTCACCCTCTCTCCCAACCAACACAAGCACACGCGATTTTCACCAACGGAAAGAAGATGCAAGGGTGAGGGAGATCAAACCCATGGCGGGGATTACTTTTGAAGAACGCTACGAGGGACACAAGACTGGGAGAGGCTTCTCCACATTAAGGTTGCAGCAATATAGCAGTGCAATAGAGGCCTTTCCATGTACTCAGCCCAAAGCCTCAACCAGCTTGAAGTCTTAGAAAGTCTGAGGCCAAACACAGCTTCAGAGTCATAAATAAAAGGTGGTCAGCATCTATGTAAAGGCCAAGTAGCCCGCTGTTAGGTATCAGCGTAGAGACAGCGGAAGAAAGCTACCTCTCTGCGTTCAGTGTTGCTTCAAGTTCTTTCAAAGTATGATTCCTAATAATAATGGATTTTTTAAAGGGAGAAAACCTTATTTATGTGAGAGAGGAGCGGTCTGTAGGGGGAGCCTGAGCAGAGACTGGTTAAACATACTCCCCCGGGGGGGGGGGGCATCCTTAAGGGGTAAGATCAGCCTTTTGACAACTTAATAACCACCTTCAAGATGAATGTGCAGAAGCCAACCCACCGTTTGAGAGGAAGTGAACAGGGAGAAGGAGACCTCTGATCACAGAAAATGAGACCCTTCTCGGCCTCACGATGCCTGTGGGACTTGAGCTCATCTCTCCTCCTACTGCTCAAGGGAGGGGAGCACAGAGCTCCCCTGTGTGGCGCCCCTGACAGAGGAAACACGCACACCAACAGCCTTCTTGTTCCCCCAGGCATCTTTCTGAGGTACCCAGTGGCTCTGCTTTGGGCATGACGATAGAAAATCTACATACGTGCATAGAACACTGAGTGAACTCACTCAGATTTTCTTTTAGGGATTGTCATCGATGGGGAGGCTTTTTCAGTCTTTAAAAACGAAGCCACACCCCCCGTCCCAGCCCACAAACCACCACCCTGGTGGACGAGGAGCAGAGGACCTCGTACCCCGGCGGCGGGAGCGTGCCCGCCCAGGTCAGCTTCTTCCCGCGGTTCACGCTGGTCCTTCCACTCGCGGTCCTGTTCCTCCAGCCGCTCGGCCTGCCCGATCTGCTCCATCGCCTCCTCCTCCAGAGCCTTCCGGTGCTCCTCTTCCACCTGCCGCTCCTCGGGCTCTCTGGCGTCGGCTCCGTGCTGCTTCGGCTCCGCCGGAGCCTGAAACTCGGGCTCCTCCTGGGTGGGAGGGTCAAGTTTTGTTTCTTCCGTTCTTCTAGGAACCGCTTCGTGCGTCTGCCGCCCATCACTACTCCGAGACACCTAGGCCAAGCACATCACTGGGAATGATGCTCTTCTATTTTGAAAGCACTGATACAATCTCTTTATTACCACGTCTATGTTACAACATAAGCAAAATCCTGGAGTCTAGAAATAGAGTCCTGACTGAAAAGTATGGCTGCAATGGAGTCACTTAACTCTTCTCACTCTGTAATCTCACCTATAAAACAGAGATAACATAAGCACAATTTCACACCAGGAAGAGCACAGTAAGTAACCTAAAAGTAAAGCCTATACACGTGACCACATCTCAGCGGACCCTTCCCTCAAAAGCAAACTAACTCCTGTTTTCCCTCAAAACAAAATGGAAAAACCCCTCAACCTTCAAGTGATGAAGGGTGTATGTAGTTTTCTTCAATGTAAATTTTGTTTTCAATAATGATTTGAAAAGTGGGATACCTGGCTGGCTCAGTCGCAAGAATGTGCAACTCCTGATCTCAGGGTTATGAGTTCGAGCCCCATTGGTGGGGGAGGGGTGTAGCGCTTACTTAAATGAACACAACTTTAACAAAAATATAATGATTTGAAAAGACAAGGACAAGATCAAATTGAGGATGAGTTGGGTTTACTTTTTACTAATTAAAAAAAAGAATACCATTACTAATAGACATCCATGTTAACTAAAAATAGTGCGCATTAAACCAGATACAATAAAATACGTTTAACATATTAAAGTAGCATTTCTTCATAAATCAGAGGAAACTCTTTGTAAATATTTTGTATTGTTAATACATAAATTCAACATAAAAAGACATGTCTTTTTACAGAGAACTCTTCTTCTAAAATTGGTTGGTTTAAATTGGTTTTACTGGATTTAAAGTTTCAGAGATTTCCATGTGATTTTCATTACTTAGAAAAGAGGGGCAAAAAAAAAAAAAGATGATATAATATCATAAGAAAATTTATCACTCCTCCCCCCCAATCTTATTTACTGGAAAAAATAACTTATTTGGTCAGACTGCTCCTCCAAATTGAAATAAATGTGAGGCTCTCTTCTTAAGTTAGCAGAACTATAACCAAGAAATCAGAATGAATGAATGAATGGAGGAAAAAAGTCCTCTCTCAGACATCTGAGGACAACTCCTGGACATGTATGTTTCACCAACATCCTCACAAACCTGGCAGGTTTGACATAATACTGCCCTGGCTTTATATGAAATACTTCTCTAAAGGGCCTTAAGTGCTTTCAAATACTTGCCATTTATCTGCACAGCATTCATGTGAAAAAGGTTATAGAAGATAACTACTATGGCCACCTCACAGATGAAAAAATTAAAGGTCTGAGTCATTAAAAGATTAATTAATCCAGTAAACAGGTAGTCAGACTAGGATAGGGAATAGAACCAATTCCCAGGACAGGGATCTGGTCATGTTTTCTTAATAGTAACAGAGAAGGGTCCATGAAGACACAGAACATCCCGCCCGTAAAGCAATGCTCTGCAGGACTGAAGACTTCTATGAAGTCCATCCATAGCGACTTAATTATTCCCATAAGATGGTAACTCAGGATACATCTTCTCAAACATTCATTGTTAAAAACAACTTTCTCAGGGAGAAAGATAGCCATACTTGCCATTTGTATTATGCATGTGATTAAAAAACAACTATGTTAGAATTAAGGATGAGGGCGACCCTACTTTTAATGTCCCACTTATGAGAGATACTCTTAAGCAAGGCTCAATTTTTATGAAGAGCTGGAATACAAAAAAAAAAAAAAAAAAAGTGGATTAAGAGACAGGCACTCTCACCTTTGATAGTTTTATAAAGACCTCTTAAATACAATTTTTGGCTTGTTCTGTGTGGACCTAGAACTGCCTCAAGTTCAACTGTATTACCAACGTTAACACTTGAGTGGGCTATCACAGAACAGCCTCATTATCATTTAATCTTCTCACTCTACCCCCCAAAAAACCAAACAACAAGAACAACAACAAAAAAAACAACTCAGACACAACAGCCCCTTCAGAAAAAATAAACCCATATGAGTAAACAAAGCCAGTAAAGTCCTTCCCAGAAAATACTATAGCAGTAGTTCTCTGAGTGTCCTCCCCAGACCAGCTGAATCAGTTGGAAATGCAAATCTTCAGGCCTCATCCCAAAATAACTGAACTGGAAATTCTGGGCTAGGGCCCAACGATCTGCATTTTAACAGCTCTGCTGGGGACTCTGATATACCCTAAAATTGGAGAACCACTGTTCTGCAGGAAAAGTTGGAGATATTTAGAGCAGTTCACCTGATGACAGCTTGACGGGGAAAGGGACCCCATCGCAGAATACCAGCTCACGCCTCTTACCTCCCGTGGCTCTCCGGCCAAGTCCTCCCTCGCTGTGTGGTCACGTCTCGGAGAATGTGTCACCTGGGTAACGTTCTGCTGCTCTGCTCGTTCTGGCTTTCGAAGGCTTGGAATCCTATTCAGAGTATCTTTCAACTGTTTATATTCCGCAACTTGAGTCTGGTTATAAATTGCACAATTGGTTGCAAATTGTACAATTTGAGGAGGGAAAGAGATATCGTTCATGGATGGACATTAGGGTTGCATGGAAGACCAGACTAAAATATTGTACCTAAGTGCCAATTAGGAAAAATATGCAGATTATTTCCATGCATTAGCTATTCTTACTTGGACATGCTTAACCATTTTTAGGCACATGCAAATGAGAATTAGATATAAAGGGAACGGAGAAAAAATATCTAAGACAGATGTTAGTTTCTCATGCTATGTTAAACAGTCAGAATTTTTATAAATAACTTTCTGGTAGAAGTGTCATTATTAAAAGACAGTTTGCAATCAGTTTTATAGCATTAAAAAAGTCTGTTTAAAAATTCACACAATTATATAAATACAAGTGCAGATATCTTTTACCAATATGGTCTGAGTAACGTTTTTCAGTGAAGAAGAATCATAAGTTTAAAATAAGTAACTGAGTATATCTATATATATTCAGTTATTTATTTATAAAATCACTCAGGCCCCCTTTTCCCCCCGCCCCCATCAACCTGTGGTCAAATAGGGCCCTTAACTTTCCAGAATGCTCCTGGTATTGTGCTCTGCAGATGTAGGAAAGCAATAGCATAGGCATGAAATGAGCCTAGATTTTTATTCCTCAATCATGAACCTCCTTTCTTCTAAGGTGCTAAAGGCACTAATGTAAGTATTAAACTACAATCTACTCATCCAGGTGTATCTGTGTATATGTGGTGGTGGTGTGTATGTGTGTGTGCATGCACAATATTTTTAATACAAGGAGCTGGAAAGACAGAAAAAAAATCAAATGCCTTAACTAAGAAAATCAACGGACACTGCTCATACTTAGCTCATTACATGCACCAACACTGTTACCCTAAAACAGAAATGCTGTGTGTGTAAACACACACCTACATAAATACATACAAAAAACACAGAAATCTTTTCTGGACAAGTTTCCAGCCAGTGGGCACAGCAGAGCGGGTGAGTGGAGGCTGGAATCCAGCTGGCATTCCTATCACCCCAGCTGTGTACCCTGGCATAATGCTCTTCTACCCCAACGAAGGGGGAGGCCTTTTAATTTTTTTCCAATTCACACAAAGGTGAAGAAGTTTTCTTGCTACATCTGTCTCAGAGGAGTGCATCCTTGTAATTTGTACAAAGGTATGCCATATGGCTAATAGTGGCCCTTATCCCAGAAATCTATCAACACATTTGCAAACTAACTTTGGAGGTCAAAGAAGATTTTTAAAAAAGACATCCACATAGTGATACTTTTAATAAATATTTCTTCTTTCTCCTCCTCCTAGATATATATTGAAAGCAGTTATGCTGCAGTTCTCAAATATTAGTGTGCATTGAGAATCATGGAAGGATCATGTTAAAAGTGCAATCTTCTGGGCCCCCACCCTAGAAAATATGACTCAGGAGGTCTGGGGCAAGACCCAGGTAACTGTGATGCAGGAAAGTCTCCAAAAACACCAGCTTAAGAGCTATGCATGGCCATGATGTCAAGAGCACCTAAACTCTAAGCTCAGTCTCATCGCTGATCTTGGGCCACCTATTTTATCTTCCTTTGACCTCCTTTTATTTAGTTATAAAAAGGACACAATGTTATATAACTCAGTAGAATGTGAACATTAAATAAAATCCTGTATAAAAAGTTCTTATAATGATCCCTGACACACTGTAAACTCAAATTCTATTCTGTTCTTTTTTTTTTTTTTTTTTCAAGATTTCGTTTATATATTTGTCAGAGAGAGAGAGCACGAGCAGGGGGAGCAGCAGGCAGAGGGAGAAGCAGGCTCCCCACTGAGCAAGGAGCTGGATGTGGGACTCAATCCCAGGACCCTGGGATCCTGACCTGAGCCAAAGGCAGACGCTTAATGACTGAGCCACCCAGGCGTCCCTCTATTCTGTTCTTGCTGTTCCCCCACTCAACTACATTTAAAAATTGGGTTGTCAAGCACCTGGGTGGCTCAGTTGGTTGAGCCTGGCCAGCTCTTAGTTTCGGCTCAGGTTATGATCTCCGGGTCATAAGATCGTGCCCCGAGTTGGGCTCCATGCTCAGCTCAGAGTCTGCTCAAGATTCTCTCTCCCTCTCCCTCTGCTCTTCCCGCCATACACTTTCTCTCTTTCAAATAAATAAATAAATAAATCTTTAAAAAAATCAGGATGTCAAGTCACAGTCTCATGAGATGATTTACAGAAGAAATGTCGATGTTTGAAGCAGCATTTATTTGCTAAGGAGATCCAGGGAAAGTACTAATATGGGGATCTGAGCTGGGACTTCAAGTACGACACCTAGTTCTGACATAACAATTTAAAGGGGTGGTGGGCAGGACAACTTGAGCCACTTCTCAAAGGAGAAGAAAATATTTTTAAAGAAATAGAATATCATACATAAGTTACATAAAAATATTTTTCTCTATTACAAAATCTTGTCCGTAATACTGCCAGTGTGCTTACTGCAGAATTTGGTTTTGGTCATTAAATGCATTATTTTACTTAAATTTCTCTGGATTTTCAAATTGTTGCTTAGTCTAATATTTGTGGCCAATCATATAGCACACAGAATATTCAAATGGGTTTGTCACATTTTTCAGCATGAAAAACAGCCTCAAATAAAATAATATTTGGTAAAAATTTTATAAAGAAGGCTTTAAATGAAATAATCTCCTAAAGTCAATTCAATTTGTACACCTGTAAAAAATTGCCACACAGCTACAGTTTCATAGGGAGATAGCCAATGACTACCTTGAAAAGGAGTCCCACAAATACAGATGCTACAGCCTATGAGATGGGTCAGGGCCCAACATGCTATATTTTTCATAATTTTATAAAGACAAAAAATTATACATGGTCTCCTGATGAGGACAGATAACTGGTTTTCCTTTTAATTCTTCTGAATGAAGAAAAGTACAAACCCAGTGACTAAGCTAGCCATTCCTGTTTGTTTGCTTCTCCTAGAAAGCTGTAAAACACAGTATGGTATTGCTTTAATAAGCTCTCCAACACTTGTATTCGTTCGTTTGTACATTCAGTAAATAACCACTGAGGGCCTGCTTTGTGCCAGGGACTGCTCTAAGGCTTTGAAAAACGGAACTTACGACTCTTGTTTTTCCTTCTCCATCGACATGAGATCTCTTATTTTCTGTAATTTGGCCAAGAACACATAAGGGTAGTCCTAAAAGGAGTGTGTGTAGGCTGGGATATGGAAGCAAGGGAGAGAGGGATGGAAGAAAAAGTCTTGACAATAATTTATTTGGTAGCTAGCATCATAAAATCTTATAGATCCAAAAGAAGAGTCACCACAGGTCAGAGAGTGGCAGAAGACCATATATATGGAATAATTTCTGTGATTTAAACAAGCATTTGACCATTGCACGTAGGGGCTGGTGGAGGGCAGAAATAGTCATAGGTACCACACTACCAGTGCAAAAAATAATCGAAGGCTTATTTAATATTCTCTTGATTGAATTTCGAAAGCATGCATGATCCTCAGGATCAGGAGAGCTCTGACCTAAGAACTGACTGAAGGTTGGCTTGTAAGAGACTACATGCATAAAGGAATTCGGAAATGTTAAGCAGATTGTAACAAGAACCGATAGAGGCTGCTACCCTTCTAACCTGTGCAGCGGCTAGCGCACTCTTGTGGTCTTCCAAAGTCACTACAAGTTGTTCATGCTCGGAGAGTAAATTCTTATGCTGTTGCTACACAAAAAAGAATTTTACATGTTGAGATTTAACATTCTAAGACAGATTCATCTTCGGCTGACAGTGGTGTGAGCACCCAAACGCAGCTTGCTTGCCTGCTTGCTTGTTGTTCTTGCAGCACTTGCTACATTGAAAAATCATTGTAGAGAGAAGACGATAAAAAGGTAGTATCTGAAATCTAAAACGTGCTACCTAAATATAATCCCTTACAATGAAATCAAAACCAAAGGAACCAATATTTCATTATAATAAAGCTTTGTAAATAAAAAAGCTTATTAAAATGCAACCACTTAGCCAAAGAATCCTTTCGGTATTAATGAAAATGTTTGGATTTTCAGACCATTTTTTAGCTTACAATGCAGACGCGGTAAAAGTAGTGGGCACACTCCAGTTTATGCGAAGCCCAAAACAACAATGTGGATTTGTAATGCAGGTCGATTAGGGAGTGACTTGTAAAGCTGATTGACAGAGTAAAGCAGGCCAATGCCCGGTTCTGTTCTACCTTGACGTCCTGGAGCTGGGTGTGCATGTCCTGGTGTGCCTTCCTTAGTTGTCTATTCTCTTCTCTCAAATTGTACACGGTTTCTATTTGTGGGGGGAAAAAAAAAAACAAGCATAAAAGCCTTGAGATTTTCTGGCTTTTGATTCCATTATTTTCATATCTCAGACTTCACGTAACTATTTTTAGGATTCGATTTGAACTTTGACAGTATAATATGCCAAATCAACACAAATTCTATCATTTTGGGATGTGGCGTGGATTCAGCTTGACATTCCAATACAATCTGGTTCAGTAGCTTAAATACTTTTAAGGAAGCTACACAGTATAGCAGTTAAGGATTTCTAATTACACAGGAGTTAAAAATGAAGTATTTCTGTAGTAAGCAAGTCCTCAATAAAATGTAACAGGCAGGGATGGTTTAAGATTTGAGTCTCTCCATGAATTAAAAAGAAAGTTATCAAAAAGTACAAATCCTATTTCTCATAGCATGAATAATTTCCACAGACCCCAAAAAGTATTTCAATTACAAAGACAACTCAAGAAATAAAGGAAGAGACAGAGAGAAAACCCCACTTACCTGCTTAAAAATTCTAAGCATATTTTCCTTCTCCTACCACTGAATTCTTGCCTGATACAAATTCCCCTTCCGATAGTCATAGGACAGTTTTTTCCAGGGCTACCATGTGAGACTGTGGTTGTCTCAGTGAAGTCCTATAATCTCTCGAATCTCAAGCCTACTGTTCAGGGAACAGCCTCAATGACTTAAAGATTCCAGGCCCACCTCTCCTACCCTCTTGGTGAATTTCTTACTTTTGCTGTAACTGGACATTAGATGTTATAAACTGGCAGCCCTGAGGCTGAATCCAACTCACATTTTTCTTTTCTCTTTCTCTCTTTTCTCCCCTGGGCCCTGCAGCGTTGGCCTATGCAAAGTGTTCTACATATGAATAGTTGGCAGCACTTAAAAATCAAGGATCTGGGTCTACTGAGATCTGGCAACATGAGGCCCATTGTCATGTGACTCAGCAGAAGCTGAATGGTGGCAGGTGAAAATATAATTCATTTTTCAATGGAAGATACATTTGAAAGGGAAGGGGGAGGCTGTTAATAATGATGCTGAGACAGCAGGTCTGAGTCTACACTGTGCTGGGCAAAATATCCCTGAGTGGCAGTCACGTCCTGCACACAAAACCCTAGCTCTCCAGTGTGGCACTCAGCACTGAAGAAAAGCGTCCGTCCCCATCTCTCACCATATTTTCTGTCCCCTTTTACGCCCTTATCGTCCCTGCCTCACCCCTGATCTCTGGATGGCTGACTGGGTGTAGAGGACAGGTCAAGAGCAAGGTGGGAAAGGCTTCCACTCAAAGGTCAAAATAGGACAGCACTGGCAATCCAAGGGGACTGTCAGTGTGTGGCTGTCGGCTGGATGGGGCTTCGGTACACACACACACATATGCATACACACACATAGGCATACACACACATACGTACACACATACACGCACACACACACGTATGAATACACACACTCACACACACACATACACATATACACACACAAATACCCAAACTGCTAGCTTCTAAAGGAGTTTCAGATTATAAACTTAATGGCAGTTGCTTCTGTGCCTTAACTGTATTGCCTTGAGTAAGTTATTTAACTTTATGAAGGGTCAGTTTCTTCCTCTGTTAAATTAGGCTAAACACAATGCCTCACTTACAGGCTGTCATGAGAATTAAATAAAATAATTGCATGAAGAGTTTCACCTGGTACTAGCACATGGTGAACATTTGCTGAGCGTCAGCTATTATTACAACAGAAATGAAAAGAATAATTATCTAAGCTTCTATGCTACCAGTTTACGTCCCAGGAATTCTGAATTCTCTCCCGGTGTCACACTGAACTCGACCAGAGACTACCTGGATTATACGTCTGGCTGCCACTACCGAGCTGCGTGTCACCATTTGCTTTAACTCACTATCCGAAGCTCTTATCAGAGGATCAACCTCAAACAAAAGTGCTGACGGACAAACTGCTCATAAAGTGTCATCAAAGGCACTGTCACACCCTATTGTGTAAGGCCTCTGAGAAATTTCTTCCAAAAATTAACTGATACCAGAAATTCCGTTCTCTATTTCTCCCTCCCTTGCCCCACGCACAGGGGAGGTCTATTCTCTTCCTGATGATAAGAGCCCCATAACGCACTGCATTTCCCTTTCTGTCCTGGCTGCCACGAAGTTCAGACCAGGTTATGAGGCTTAAATTATCTTAGTGCGCAGAACTCATATACATGTGGCCTCCTATCTTCCATGGTTCTGATTTATTACTTCTACATGTAATTTGTTAAAATTTTACTCTAAACACACTTTGTTTCAAAGAAAGGAAATAGAGTAGACGTAAGAAAACATGCTTTATGTTACCTTTGTGAGGATGTTTCTCTGTTTGTTATCTGAACGACCCCCACCATCTGCCATATCACCGACAAGCCAACCAACAGCCCTGCACATCCACAGCTCTTGGGTATCACCTGCTGACACCCGGCCCAACTCTTTCAAGACCACCTTCACCCTCTGTAATCTGCCTCGATGGCTACTTAACTCTTGTGTGCCTTTCTGTTATAACTTACTATTTTGAAATACTTATAGACAAAACATTGCAAATAAAAGCCCAGAGAGGACCAAAGTAATTATCACTCAGCTTCCCTCTACAATGATATCTTATATAAAATAAAAATACTGTTTGGCACAGTATAATTAACCAGACCACAGACCTTCCTTGGATTTCACCATTGTTTTTGCAAGCATCCTGTGACTTTTTACACCAATTCTCACACGTCAAACCTATTTAGCACCTGAAGAGGTGACTGTAGAATATTTCCCTTTTTCAGAGTTTACATACACTCAGAGTGATACATTTTGTTTCATAATACTACGAAAACACCTCCTGCGGACACTGATCACATATCAGTAACTGTCCTAGGTGCTTTACATAAATTATTTAATCCTCGCACCAACCTACGAGGCTGGTAACTTTCTATGAATATCCCGGTTCTACAGATGATGACAATGAGGCCTGTGGTGATCTTACAGCTTGTCCGTGGTCATATAACCAGTAACTGAAGAGGCCAGGACTCACCAGGGCAGACGGCCTCTAGATCCTGCACTTCTCAGAGCTACTAGGAGGGGTCAACAGGTAGTGCTCCCGGCCCCCTGGAGGTCAGGAAACGCACGGGGCAACTTCGGTCGTCGCCTGGGCGCCTGGGACGTGGAGCATCGACGGCATGTTGTGGGGAAGGGACGGGGGTACTAAGTATCTTACAACTCACAGAAAAAGAGATCTTGCCCAACGTGGCCAACGTGCTCCATTGAGAAACACCAAGTATTCTATTCTGTTTCCCTATACAAACCCAAAGAGGTAAGGATAATTGTGAAATGTTACAAAACAGTAAGTGGCCGGTAAAGCACCACATGGTAAATGTGAATCAATCGCCATGCAAACACAGTTCTACTGCTTTACTGAAACATTAAAATGGGCAGTTATTTTCATATAAACTAGCTAATCAGACTTCCAATACCTTTTAGCTTGGAAAGTTCTTGTTCTTTCTCTTGCTGTAGCTGCAGATACTTCTGCTTATGGTCGTTAAATGTCCTACTGAAGTCTTCTCCTTGTTTGCGATGTTCCTCCTCCAAGTCGCTGTGCTGTTTCTTCAGCTCCTCGTGCTGACTCTGCAAAGATGAGAACCTGAGCAGAGACGTACATTCTCTCCATGACACCACAGTCTATAGCCTTCACCTCTCAAGAAAGAACAGGGGAGGCAGAAGGCTCTCTTTTCCTCAGGTTGCTTTCACTGGGGCAGCTCCCCTGCCTTTCCCTTACATTTCAAATCAGGGGTTTGGGATCGTGGCCAAAAATAATTTTCTCCTTAATTTTGAACGTTGGTAAAAACAACAAGAAGTTAGAAGTTAGCCATGGGAGATGGAAAGGGGAAGGATTGGGGAAACTCCCAGGGACTCAACTTGCTGTGGAGACAAGGTAAAGCTAATGGAAAAATTATCCCTCCATGGATATTCCAGACTTCCTCTTTCAATCTGATGTTTTTCCAGCAACATTTTTTTATTTCCCCTCTTTAATTTTCAGCCTTCCTGGTAACCTAGTCAAAAAAAAAAAAAAAAGATTTCTTTCCCCTTGGGGGAAGTCATACATTGTTTATAGAATGATTCTTATTTACCTTACTCCTAGTCATAATCCTACACTGTCATCACAATCTAGATAAATCCCACAGTCCCCAAATGCTAATGTGAAAGGATGGTCTGCTTTAATCCAAGCATTGCTTTCTTGATACTAGGAAGGGTTCTGGCTTCGAAAAAAAGGACTTGCTCTCCTGATACTGGAGGAAAGACAACACCAAACAAAAAGAGAGGCAGGCAAGGGAGGGAGGCTGGAGGCATATGGAGATCACAGCAGGGTTTCCCTGCTGTGCAGAACTCTTGATGGAATCCACGCCTCTCTTCTAGCTTGACAGAAATCATGACTCTCTCCCCTCCACGCCCTCTCTCTTTCTAAGTCTTCTTGACACACAATAATGAGTTTTACCCAAGAACCAAGGAGAATTTTTAAATATACATTGTGTTCCTGTGGTAGGTAAAAGGACACATTAAATATTAGTAACATGAAGGAGGCGTTTCATTGTTCTCCTGCCTCCAATGTGCCTAAGATAGAAGAAACATCTAAGGGAAACCACTGTGAGGAAACTAAGCAAGCAAACACAAACAAAAAAGCCTTAAAGGATAAAAAGAAGACTAAAATTAAAAATTGGGTGACCAGACAGACAGATTTATAAGAAAATGTATAATAAGATGACTATGATCGCTGTAACTGGGTGATAAGATAGGGGAACAACATTACAATTCTACTTCATTTTTAGTGAAATATGACTTTAACGTACCATCCTACCATATAAACCGATTTTCTGTATGCTCTCCTTAATCACTTAAGTTACTTAATTTTTTCATTCATTCATGAGGAAAAACTTTAAATTACTCACTTTTAACATCTGATGTTGCACATTCAATGCACTGTATCTACTATTGGAATCTTGCTGTAAATTGAAAAGAAAATAGTTAACAGAGAGAGAACGAATCTGGCTCTCTTGCTAAACACACTTTAAGTGCTTACAGCACTTACCAGAAGAATTCCATTTATTTCACTTATATAAGCTACAATGAATGCTATGCTTGAACCAGGATGTCTCTAGGGCCATCTCCTTATTTCATGGCAGGAATGAAATCTTACCATTCCTGTAAGTTTGCTAGAGTTTAGTAAAGAAAAAGCAAGACATGGAATCATAAAACAGCACCTTAGCAGGGCCCCTGGAAATGGTTTATTTCCCCTTTCAAGTTGAAAAGAACCGAGGCTCTGATGCACAAGGAACTTGTCCTGAGACATAGTCACTGCGCACGGCTGATACTCTGTGCCAGGTGCTCCGAGGGGACGTGGGGATAAACCAACCAGGTCCAAGCCGCACAAGCTTTGCAAGGCTTAAGAAAGGGGAGAGAAAAGGCGCTTTCCTTCTCCGGACTTCGGTGTAAGGAATTCTCTATGTCTTACTTTACCCAAATGAGACTCCCATTTCACAGAGTGAAGAAACGGAGAAAGGATAAGGAATAAGTTGAGGGCAAACATTTCCATTAGTAGCAGAGCCAGGACTGAACCTTGAGCCTAAGCCATGTTCCAGTGGGTTATGTGTGTGTCCCGGCTGAACATCTGACACAGGGACCTCACACATGTCCACAGTCCTAGGCAGCCGTAGCAGTCTGTGCACAAGACGCTCGACCATACTCTCTCCCCGTGCTGGGCTCTTCTATCTGACATGCCACACCCCTACTTTGGCTCCAGCTCAAGTATGCCCACAACCTTTTTTTCTTTCATTTTTTTTACAATTTCTAAAATGAACTGCATTTCTGCTCTATTGCTTTTTTTTTCTATTGCTTTACTCTTTTACTTTACAAAGAAACTACATTACGAAATGCACAACAGAAAGCACACAGTTTTAGCTGGGGCTTTTAGAGGAGGTAAGAGTTGAAAGCTGACAGCCTCCTAGCTGTCCGAGGCACTGACCCTTCTCAGTTTTAATACCCCAAAATGTCAATGTTTCATTCAACTAATGGTTATATATATATATATTCTTCTTAGAGTAAGAGAAAACTTGCTTTTCTCCAGTTGGTTTGGACCGTGCAAGTGACAGCAACACTGCAGGGGTTTTTGGGCAGCAATAAATACATACATACATACACACATGCATGTGTGTGTATATATACATATGCGAATGTGTATGTACTTCAGCCCGAATGACCAACATAGTAAACGATTTTGTCACTATTATTTCCCTCTTCTTAAGTTTCATAAAATAATTAAGAAAAAAATTAAAAAACTTACCCTTCCTTTATTTAGTGTTTCTTGTGCTTCTAACTTATAAACAAGAAAATCTAGAAAATAAAAAATAGAGAAAATTGGGTGTAATTAACTCATTATGGAATATTTAAATATCTAAAAGATTATTAAGCAAATTTTATCCAGACTTGTGAAAAATATTTTAGCTTTAAAAACAATCCACTTGAAAACATACTTCATTTTTCCTCTTAATGCCTTTTTAGAAAGAGTTGGAAGAAAACTATTATATAATTTTAAGCTTTATTTTAAAGCTGATGTCCTGAGTAAAGAAAATATACATTATAACCAATTAATTAGAAGTGAATTTAAAATGTGCACTCTGTGATTAACCCTCCTTGAAATTAAGGAGGAAAAAAAATGAAGCACAGCTCAAGACAGATGATTTATTGCTATCCACTAGATGGCACGCTAAAATCATTCAGGACTAGTAAGGGAACTCAACCACGGAAACCATCTTTAATGCTCTTAAAGCTTTATTATCCACTAGATGGCTCTATAAAATCACTCCGCATTTAAAGACAAGGAAAATCCAAATCCTATCAAAGCATTTTAATGATGTTAAACTCCTATTCTTCATCCAGGCCTAATCCAAGGGTCAGTAAAACACCCTAACCCATACTGCCCTCCCCTTTTCCCTCCCTCTACCCCACACCAACATAATCAGACAGAATACCTGGCTTCTATTTCCTCACAAGATTTCACAAAACATGAGCAAATAAATAAAAATAAGAATGCGGATCATTTCAAACCACAAGCTGTATAAAGCTAGTGCTTTATAGAAGAATTCTGATAAAAATCGATAGCATTGCCCAACGCCCGTGCTCAATGTTAATTTTTCAAATTGAACCGATCAGCTGTGCCAATAGAAGCCTTCACAAGATGAAAACAAGTGCGTAACGTCAGACACCATACCAAAAAAAAAGATACCACACAATGTGATCAATTTATTATGTTGTAAATGTACGTATATGTATGTATGTGTATGTATATTAATGTATAAAATTTGTCATATTCTGGACAACACATGCTGTTTGTCTTGGATATCTATGGAATTTTCAGGTATGAGTAACAATATGTGTGTGATATTCAGACGAAAAGCTGTTCATTTCTGATAGAATATGTGTAACCAATAATGTGAACCACCTCAAGGCGGCACACTGAATGGAAGATTCGGAATCCAGGCTTATACAGGAATTACTGTGTTGTACGATGCATAACACGGTGTCTGACTTTCTCTGTCTACCTATGAAAGTGACTTAGGGTTGATTTGAGAAATTTTTTTTTTAAAGATTTTATTTTATTTATTTGACAGAGAGAGAGACAGCCAGCGAGAGAGGGAACACAAGCAGGGGGAGTGGGAGAGGAAGAAGCAGGCTCCCACTGAGCAGGGAGCCCGATGTGGGGCTCGATCCCAGAACGCTGGGATCACGCCCTGAGCCGAAGGCAGACGCTTAATGACTGAGCCATCCGGGCACCCCTGATTTGAGAAATTTCTTAAGAAAAAAAAAAGTAAAGCAAGCACATGATGTTTCAAAGAAGAGTGTGATAAAAACACAGAACACAAACTGCATTTTATATTTACCTTCCTTTGCTTTCTTATGTTCAAGTCTTTCCTTTTGCAAGGACTTCTCTAATCTTGATCTGTGCTCATACACAACTGAAAGAAAAAAAGTTAAAATTTGTTTGGAAAGAATTAGAAATTCTAAAGTAAAATGAACATCAATTTTCAAAACAGGGGGAAACACTGTATGGTCTTCACAATTAAAATAAAAATGTACATGTTTATAAGTTCCACATTCTGGGTAAAAAAATAGCCACAACCGACCTAAGTCTGAGCTGACTTCTGCGCAGTCTGCACCTTCATGGAATCAATACTCTGAAAGGGGCTTCCTCCCACCTTCTTTGCCAGTTCCTGCTGCTCCTGCTTCTCAGAACCTTCTCTGTGAGGTTCCATGTCTTTTCCTGGGCAAATGTGTCCACTCTCTTGACTTGTACCACCGCGGTTAGCCCCACATCTCTATTTCTAGCTCCCACCTCTCTCTTAGGTACAACACAGCATTTCCTAAAGACTCCAGGGTTTTTCCACCGAGGTATCGCTCAAGTACTGCCACGTCCACATGATCTGAATCAGAACCAGTGAGAAAACCTCAGCACCTCACTGGCATGAAAGAGACGGTATATTCCCCCCACCCCCCACCATGAAGGAAAACACAGGTGAGAGACCCACAGAAATGAAGGGGGTAGGACTCTACAGAGAACCTATATAAGTCAGGTTCACGCCCGCCATGGTGAGCAGCCCATGGCAAACTGATGCCATGCCGTACGACTTTCCTGTCCTCGGTTATCCCTACCTGCCCTGTCTACTCCAAAGAAGCCAATGTTGCCTGGTGAGTACAGGGGAAGTGCGAATGTCGTAGGGGGAAACAGGGAGGGGAAGCTTATCAGAACTCTCTTCCCCAGCTCTGGCTTCACATCGACAGCAAACAGGAGCTGGAAGAGTGGGAAAAGCTCTACGTTTGAATGAATAAAATAATAAAATAGATATTTTATTTATATAATAAAATGTATGCATATGGACTAGACCAGGCATAATACTTAACTAGACTGAGACTGGGTGTATGGATAAAAGTTATTAATACTTTTTTTTTTAATCTGAGAGAAGTTGAGAAGTATCCAGGTCTGTGTTAAGATTTCATTCCAAGACAGAAAACCCAGCCTCACAGAGTGGTCTGTAAAAGGCAAAGAAGGGGAAAGAAGGCAAACACTGAATTTCTGAGGTAGGCTTTGAATCCTCTTTGTGCGGCATCATGGTCACATATGATCTCATTTCTGCCAAACTAGGCCAAAGCTGTCCTGTGATTCTTCTAGCAGTCTTTAGCTGCCTTTGGCTACCTAAGATACAATCTAATCACCAATCACTGACTCGCCAGATACAACACATCCAACGGCCTGACACTACTGGCCATCCAAAAGTGCCCTGCTCACAGCCACTCCCTCCCTCACACCTGCTATAACTCCTTGCTGCTTGAAGGGATGCCCGGTCCCTCCTGCCCTTTCCCCAGTGTCACAGCTGCCGGTTACCAGCTACTGCTGTCCTCCTTACAACATCTCCATCATCTCCTGGGTCCTCCACCTTCTCCCCACGCTCCATGTCTCATCTTGGCATCCCATATAAACCTTCCATTTCCAGGGCTCCCTCTCCAACTACCACAGCCCCTACCCCTACTCACGCTTCTGCTAACATCGCTGTGCACAACCCTTAGAATGCCTGCCACCACCCAAAGTGGCATGGTGTCCTCCCCTGGCAGTGTGTATGCCCCAATCTCAGCTTCCCCCTCAGCCTCAGCCTCCCACAGGTCATTGCAATCCCTGCCCCAGTCTTTTTCTCCACCCGGGTTCTATTTTCTTTGCCAGATGACCCCTTCCCCCCAGTGCTATTATTATAAGGGATCCAGTATATACATCCGATAACTCTGCATTTACTGAGCTCCTACTATGTATCTGGAACCACATTATGAGTAGAAACGGAAAATGAATAGACATGGGCCTTGGCCACAAGCAGCTCAAGTCTAACACAGTAGATAGGTTAGGTAATTTTTATACAATTAGAGCTAAAGACATTTAGCATAATAAAAGTACTTTTAAGCCCAAGGAAAGACAAGGGTGAGCTCTGGATGGGAGAAGGGTGAGGCAGTCATCAGAGGTAGTCATCTCTTGGCTGGCTTTGAGAACGAAGAGCAACTGGATAGAAAAGGGTGCCAGGGGAGAAAGGCACCTGTGCAAGACATCACAGGGACAAAGGCACAGAGGTATGAAATTGGGCTAAAGGTAGCAGAACTCCAAAAAGCTTAGTTTTAAGTCCATTGTCAAGAAATCACATTTTTTTGCAAACAAATCTGTGTGGTATGTAAGTCCCTCTGCCAATTTCTAAAAGCCTATTAAACCAAGAAGTTCCTTGAATTGGTACTACAGTATCATCTGGAATGATGTTTGGAACAAGGCAGAGGAAAAAAAGATTAGCACTACAGGGTCTCACTAAGCCAGCCCTAAACTGCATGCTCCCAGTCTTTGAGAATTTCGGTCAGGTGGGGAAAATGTACAGGAAACCAGGTATATTACAATGCCATCCTGATATCCCAGAGGCAAGAACAGGATGCCACCGGAACACCTAAGCCCCCCAGCTGGAAGGAAATACACTCCCTCTCCTCTCACCCACTGGCCAAAGCTCCCCGGTCTGGGTGCAGGTTCACGAACACATAAACATGCCGGTTAAAACGGAGTTTTAGTGCACAAATTGGATATATCACAGATGATTTCAGCAAGCACGTGCGTCACTTTCAAAGAGAGGAACAGGAAGAGCAGTCAAGATCTTTTTTCCAATGGAACTGAAGTGGCAGTGGGGGTGGGGAGGGCCCGAGTTTAGGGGCTCCCATGGAGGGCAGGGCCACTAGAGGGAAACAACTCCAGCCTAGAAACATCCACGATTTTAAAAGACAGCAGCATAGTCAACAAGACAAACAGGAGAGGACTGCTCACCACCTATTGCCAGCCACCTCAGACTCTTAAGTATTAAACCTTACTATGGAACGGTCACGATAGACGGGAAATAATAAAGGGGGAATGCTGCATTTGCAAATTACAATCTGGTGAAATTCTTTACTTAATATACAGCAGCGATCACTGCAAACTTGCTGTTGCAAAGTCAATCTTGTGTGAGACTTGGTAACCGGGTAATGACTGTCATTGCACTGGGAAGGAGAAAACTCATCAGAATTATTTCATCTGCAGTAAGAGGGGGGGGGGGTCCACCAGATCACACCAAGTAGGGAGGGAGTACAGGGAATGGAATGAGAGGGTGGGAGATGGTGCGCCATTCTTTCGTCTCTTCCCTGCAATGCAGTCAGGTAGATAATGTGCCAACGGCTGGCCCAAAGTACCCATTTATCATACCGAACCACACAACTGTCTTTGACAGTTTTATGCTCAATGGGATTTTACACATTCAACATATTAATGGCAGTGTTGTCTCAAGAGCCAGAAAATCCTAGGATACGCAGTTATAAACTTTCATAAATCACCTAAACAGATGCTCCACCGTGTCCACAAAGAGACGGACATGTTTGTGGATTACAGTCAAAATTCAAAGGTCTTGAGAAATTCGAGATCTTCACGGATGAATAAGTTGGCCTCCCTAATAGCAAGATCTAAGGCACGAAGAATGTGGTTTTGCAAAGGCAGTGAAAAAAGATGTGGTAAACAGGAATAGAGGATATACATACAGACCATGAGGTAATTGTACTATTAATGTTATCTTACTCAGAACTGGTCAACCCATTATTATAGCACCAGTTTCCAGTCCTGACGTAAAATAACTTAAGAATGCAGGAATGGTTTCAGCATGGAAGGATATGAGCAAGGGGAGGTGAGAGAAGGGGTGGCAGTGACCGAAGGAGGTGAGAGGTGGGAGAAGCACCGCCCCTTCCTTAAGTTCAGGAAAAGGAAAACAGAGCCAAAAGGAGCCTTAAAAGAGAAGCTGAGGACACCACATTAGAGAAGGGAAAGTCAGAGTGAAAATTCACCCTTGGAATTGCAAATTTGAGAAAGAAAGAGAGAGGGAAAGAGGCAGGCAGTAACATAAAGGCTGAGAGCACAGACTCTGGATTCAAATCCCAGATCCATTCCCTATGGGGCAAGCTGCTGAACTTCTCTGTACTTCCATTTCCTGACACAGTATATAGAAATAATGACAGTATTTATCTCTTTGGGTGGATGTCGGGGTTAAATGAGTTAATATGTGCCAAGTGCTTAGAACACTAGCTGGCACAGAGTAAATGCTAGAAAAATCCTAAAATATGTTTTTCTCTTATCTGTGGTGGCTTAAAATTGCCAGAGAAGGAATTAGAGGATTCCCTGAGGCCTTTCAACCCTACAATTAAAGTCTAAGAATAATAAAGTAATTATATATATATATACATATATATATTATTATATATTGAGAGAGGGCGGGGGACTCAAAAAGGCAATAAAATATTAATCTTGGTTCCCTTTTACTTAAAAGAAACTTTTCCCTTAAAAAAAAAAAGAAGAAAGTAAATAATCAGTCCAACAGCTCCAAAACTCATACGCCTTTTTTTAGAATAAAAAAAGACAGTAAAACAGACCAGATAGAATTTCTGTGTCCTTGTAGCTCTTCTAGAAAATTTCCCTATCAGCTAAACACACACACATACACCCACACTACCCTTAATTATTTTAACATGCATTCTCCAGGCTTTTGAGCTAGTGATTTATCTAGATAGGTTTACTGTTTCACTTAGAAGGAGGCTCGCTAATCAATCCTTGTCACCTATCTCTATCTTTCTATTTATACTCTGAAGTCAAGGGCATCAGTCAAGATGAACTAATACTGCTAGAACCTCTACAACAAAAAAGGGACATAGTGAATATTCTCAAAGCACCAGACAAGTTTAAGGAAAAATAAGGACAAAATTAATGATTCAATCTTGGCACCAAAGATTTTTAATGCAGAATAAACCGCAATGGGGATAGGATTTGAATCACAAGAACCCATGAGAAAAAGATGAAAATGCATAATACTCATCATCTCCCCTGCTTCTTGAAAAGGAGTTTAATATTTTCCATGCAGTGGAGAACGGAAAGAGGTTTTACTCCTCCTTCAAGCACTCAAGAGTTTAAAATCATGCCAGCTTCCTACAGCAATTTTCCATTTTAATTTTGACTTCCTCTGAAAGTCACAAGAGAAATTAGCTGTATACATCCACTTATGGGCAAAACATATATCCATGACATTTCAGGGCAAACTGCTCCGATTCAGAATTAAAAAGCAACACTCCAAAATTAGACAGAAAACATTGCTAAGTGTTTTAACACCTTAAGCCAAGAGAGGGCAATGTTTCTTTGGCAGAAGCAACAGCCCATAAAATTTTGCTTTCAGTCTTGACGATAACATAAGGTTTTATCTTTATGAAAAAAAAAACAAACAATTGTAGGAAAGTCACACAATTCAACTTGTGAAAACACTAAGAATTCTAAGTACCTTTATCACTTTACAGATAATAAAGATTAAAATGAACAAACCTGTGCTTTTGACAATTGTGGTTGAAAGTGTTTTTTTTTTTTTTTTAAGATTTTATTTATTTTAGAGAGAGAGAGAGCAGGACAAAGGGCAGAGGGAAAGGGAGAGGGAAACTCGAACAGACTGTGCTGAATGATGGGCGGAACGCGGGGCTCAATCTCACAACTCCGAGATTATGATCATCTTGGATCATGAAATCAAGACTCGGCCACTTAACTGACTGAGCCAAGTAGATGCCCCTTGTGGTAGAAGATTTTTAAGTAGGGCAGCAAGAGAGATGACAAAAAGGAAGATAAATTGAAATCACCTTGGTTCCCAGAACATAATACTTTTGAAGATTTGTCTTTGTTTTTAGGCCTAAAATAGTAAATACTTAGTAACAGCCTTTAAGAACAGTTTTCTGTTGCGGTTCTAACCCACCAGCTGTGGGGTGGAGGACAGCCGCCCCCTCTTCTGTAGAACAAGGACTTGGTAATTAACATGAAGACGACATCATAGATACAGTTTTCCAATTATCTTTCCTTCCTTCAAAATTTTACCTCATAAGAAGTCTGAGAAAGAACAGAGGAGATCTCCTTGGAAAATAACCCACATAAAACAACTAAGTAAAAGAACAATGTGGTGACGTTTTGAGAATCTCACTGGATCCTCCCTCCAGCCCCCAGGGGTAGGCAAGGGCACCCTAAGGCTGTTGTCAGTGTCTCAGCCCGGCTTTTTCAACAAAGTCTCCCCAACTCCTGTACCGTCTTCATAACTGTGCTATGACCTCTCACGGTTAAGTCCAGCTTTTACTCTCACTCATCCTAGTTTTACATCTTGCAGTACAATTTAACCTTTCCAGTCTGCTTGACAATTTATAGCTGAATTCAATTATTAATTAACCTTTTTCTATGGTTAGCTCCCCTTACTAAATTACATATTCACATTGCAGGCCCAGGGGCAAAACCTGCCGCTTCCCATCACACTCTGAGTGAAACCCAACCCCCTCTCAAGGCTTCACCAGATTGTTCCTCCTGCTCCAGCCCGTCCTTCCTTGAACAGGCCAGGCACCCTCTCACCTCAGCACCTTGTACTGCGTCTTCCTGGTGCCTCCCCTGCTCCTTCTGCAGGTACCTGCACGACTGACTCCCTCATTTTATGCAGATCTTTACTGAAACGATACCTTCTCACCAAGTCCTTTCCTGGACAACCTATCAAAAATTGCAACCTGCTCCCCACCCTCAACACTTTTCGGTCTCCCATTCCTACTTTTTCTCCTTAGCACGTAACACTCTACAATATTTTTTTTTACCTATTTGTCTTATTTATTGCCCTTCTATCCCACTAGAATAGAAGTTTAGTCAGGGCAAGAATTTCTGGGTTTGCCTTCTTTCACTCTTATATCCCTGGCACATTGGATTGTCGACATTCAATAGATAATAAATGAATGAATGAATAAATGAGTGAATGAATGAATGAATTACATGTGCCTTGAAGGCTGGGACTGGCTATCTCTTTAATCTTCCTCTTCTATATCCCAAACCTTCATTACTACTTCTGTCCCAATACCCCGGTTCCTTATATCTAGTGGTATTCAATAGCTGTTAAATGAATGAGTGCCTTTAGAAGATATTTCATACTTTTGCTCATTTGTCTGCCATCCTTTATGTTCAGGCACTTTTAAACTAAATTTCCACATTTGTTGGCTCATTAGTACTTGCATATCACAGAGAAGAGAGAAGTAACAGAATAGAGATTAAATATAAATTTATCTGTTGATGTGCAGGCTCATAAGATTAGCATTAGTTAAATCACAGCCCTGGAATATAGACGCTTTCAGGATGCTGAGAGAAAAAAGGACAGTTTGATTAGGTATTTTTCTACTGCATGGCAATTGAAGTATTTTTTTTTTTTTTTTGCTGTACAATAAAGTTCCTACAATAGCTCACACAGTGTCTATTTTTAAGTTTGCTAATGCATACAGTTTATGAAGTCGTTTAAATGGAAATTTTAACCATGATTTGAATGGTGCTTAACTGCCTTTTCTATTTTGGATAAAACTATACCCAGGCTTTCCCTCATGACACTATCTGAGATTTGGCTTTTTCAAATAAGTATTACATTAGCTGACTTAAGATATATTTCTTCATACGAGTCTTCTTTCAAGTGGTGAGCTACTAATAATCATTCACATTATTAGATGACATCTATTCACTTCTCATGAAAGGATTCTTCTCTTAGCGGCTCAGAGCTATTATATTACAGCCCAGTAGTGTTCCAGGCACCTCGGGAAACACAAAAAGTGTAGGATTGATTCTTATAAAAAGCTTATAATCAATAAATTTGGGCTGTGAGAAGAGGCAAAGTCAGGTAGAACAGTAAGAAGACAATTAGAGTTCACCAAAGGTTAGGTGAACTGACATAATGACTTGCTGAGCCAGCAGATTTTTAAACAGACTCTCTTTGTAAGAAGAGAGGAAAAATATCCTCCTGTCCCATGAAAATGCTGCACTCTACAAAGCAAAAATTATATATATAAATTACATATACATATGCATATATATTAGAAACTTAAGGACTCACAGTAATAGAAGCAAAATTATTCTAAAATTAGATGTATATAAATAGACCCTGTACAGTAATATTCTTCTAATCTAGCAGTCAGATTTTAACAGGAGAGCATTACGGTGTTTCAGAAAATAATGCCTGAGAGAAAGAGAAAGAGGGAGAGAGGCTTCTGGTCACCCCAAATTGATGCAAGGATGTAAAAGAATGCCCTTTCGATGGGCTAAAATATGCAAAAGCCCATTGGTTTTATAAAGACTATGCATTTATGCATATACTTTTCAAACTGATGTGTCTGAACCAACCAGAAAAAACATTTATTTCATTTTCTAGGTGATCTGATTTCCTCATGGGAACCTGTCTCTATGGACACTTCCACCAACACCAGCAAAGAGAAAACAACCTGAAATCCAGTACTCGAGTAGCGACCCCTAAGAGGTTTTTGCTTTGTATAAGCCTACATCGCAGAGAATAACCAAAGGAGGGCACGATGCGCCAGCCTACAACTGACTGCTCCTTCAAATCAACACAACAAGGGCAAGCATACTTGGGATGTTCTAAGAAAAGTAGGGAAGTCAGTGTAGCTGAGGTAGAGTGACCCATGATCAAAGGGTGAAGGTGGGGAAGGGGACAAATTGGGATGGGCCTCGTAAAACCTAGTGAAGACTCTAGCTTTTACTCCAAAACTCTCTGGAGGGTTTTAGCAGGAATATAGAGTGATGACTTAGATCTTAAAATAATGATCACTCTGACCGCATGGGTGCAAGATGCAAGCAGGGAAAGCAGTTATTAGCAGGTTTCTGCAGTAACCCAGGCACGAGGTAACGGCAGACTAGGACCAATGTGCGGGCTATGGCAGATTCTGCATTCATACTGAGGATAAAAGCAGTGCATGTTATCAGCTGAGATGGGGAAGGCTACTAGTGGAACAGGTTTGTGAGGAAGATCTGGAATAAGCAATTTATTGACTACAGAGTGATTTACTCAGCCTGCAGGAGTTAAGATAGACTCCTACAGGTAACATCTTGTGTGGATGTTAAGAGACGACGATGGAGGAAAGAACACAGAAAAATACAGACAGTGGAGAAAGAACATGCAAGAGCACTGAGACAAATACAAAAAATCTGGGGGTGTCTGGGTGGCTCAGTTGGTTAAGTCTCTGTCTTCGGCTCAGGTTATGATCCCGGGGTCCTGGGATCAAGTCCCACCTTGTTCGGCTCCTTGCTCAGTGGGAAACCTGCTTCTCCTCCATCTGCCTCTTCCCCAGCTCGTGCTCTCTCTCTCACTCTGTCTCAAATAAAGAAATAGAATCTTTTCAAAAAATCGGTTTATGGTTATTACTCAAACTGAATAAGAGTAACTTTGTTAATAGCACAGATTCCTGGGGCCCAACCTACATCTACTGAATCAGAATTTCCAGGGAAGATACCTGATAATCTGAATATGGAGCAAGTGTGCACCACCTGCCCCCCCTTCCATGTGCTTTTATAAGGGAGTTCTGGAAACACTGTTTATTTAGCATAGGGATGATAGGAAAGTGGGCAGGGGGGGAGAAAACGAGTGAGACAAGGCTGCATTTGACTTGATCAGATCTGCATGGTTGCCAAAAATTAAGTTTACGGGTGGTGCAGGAGATAGAGGATCCAAGAGAATACAGAGTTTGATGGATTAGTTAGGAGGTCACTGCAAAAACCTAAAATAAAGTAACATGAAGGTTAAAATTCCATTTTGCCCAAATGTAAGATGATCTCCAGTTATGCCAATAAGACAATCCAATTAAAAAAAGTTGTTTGTTTTCCCAAATGGAATATACAAAATTTTAGAGCAGTGAAAGGGAGTAGGAAGTGAAAAGGAAGATAGACACTTAAAGATATTCTAACAGTGATTAAATGTACAAAAAAGTGGTCAACTAAATTAATCATCAGGGAAATAAAATTAAAACCATAATGTAATACCACCATTCCCCCATCAAAATGGCTAAAATTTTAAAAGACAGACGATACCAAAGGTTGGCAAGATTTTGCTGATGGATGTGTGAGTCAGTACAACCATTTTAGAAAACTGTTTGCCAGTGCCTGCCAGAGCTGACGAACGCAGACCTTGTGGCCAATAAACCCCACGCCTAGGCATGAACCCAACCAAATATATTCATTTAGTTACCAGAAGTCGCATAGGAGAGTCCTGAGAGCAGCACTATTCATAACAGTCCCAAACTGGAAACAACACAACCACCTATCATCGGAGAATAAATAGGTCACTATTCATTCAAGTGTCACTCAGCAATGTGAGCAAACGGAACCGTAAGAACATAGATGAATTTCACAGACGTAATGCTGAGGAGAGAAGCCAGACGGCAAAGTGGTACTTACTAAATAATTCTACTTATAAGCAGTTCAAAAACAAGCAAAGCTCAGCCGTGGTGCTGGGAGATGGGACGCTGTTCGCAGTGTGCATATGGCAGTAGGAGGCGGGCAGCCAGTGACTGGGAGGGAACAAGACGGAGCATCTTTGGGTGAGGGAAATGTTCTGGTGCTTGATCTGAGTGCTGGATACACTGTCTGCTTTGGGAAAATCCACTGTGCTCTATACTTACGATTCCTCTACTTTTCTGAATGTATGCTTGTTTATGTAAAGGTATTTGTTATTTTCAGTTCAAGTCAGAGTGAAATATAAAACACATTTAGATATGTCACTTTTTTTCGATCCACATCTCTCCAAACACCATGATTCAAACTCTTCACGCATGTGTCTGACGTCTGTGTCTGCACCACCACAAGTCAGGATTTTAGTCCTCTGAGTTTTCTGAAGCATACCCATCTTCGCTGGAGATAACAGCATTTGTGGAATCTCTGTCTGATGCTATCACCGGAAATGTCCCAAGCTGCACACATTTGGTAAAAATTAGGAGAGCTGATCATTTCATTTGTCCTGTAGGTGTATATTCAAGCTTTCTGTATCGCTAACTCGAATGTACTGGGGTGCCTTTGGGGAGGTGGTGGTAAAAAGGCTTGTTTATAAAAACATTCTGCATTTGCAATTGGAGGACACATTCCTGGGAATAAATATACTATTCTAAGTGCTTTTTCCTCCTTAAAAAAAAAAAAAAAATTGGTCAGGTGCCTTCCATAAATATCTAACCACATCAAACAAGGTCATTTTGGGTTAATGTGTCTTCCTCACACAGTACTCTGCTGTTTAAAATAAAGCAGTTGGGAAAGCACCCAGAAATAGGAGAGGCTTTGTGTTGACTCCAATACAACAAGACTCCTTCTTTTTCTGAGGAGTAAATTTGCAGGATGAAGGGAACCCTGCGTTATAATATTCAAGCATATGCAATAATCATTGACTGAGGGAGAGGAATGCCCAGAAGCAAAATATATTTGAGGAAATCAAATCAAAATGCCTGAGCGACTGATTCAAAGGGCACCTTAAGCATGGATGCAAGGATGGTACAAATATTTCTGACTTGGGCTACCGTGTGAAAGATGGATCAAGGATCAAGGAGGCCTGGGGTGGGGCAAATCACGCATCCCATGTTGACATGTTTAATGTTTGGTAAGGATGTCCAGATAGCACAGAGAAATTTAGAGTAATCTAAGAAACATTTGTGCTGCTGGCAGCAAGAAGGTCCTCACTGGGAAGAGCCATTTCACCATCTCTTACACGTCTAAGACCAACACAAGGACCCCTCTGAGGCGAACCTCAGCCTATTCCCCACAGCCACTCTTACTCGTCCTGACACATCTGTCCTACCGCCACCAAACTGCCTGAGTACTTATGGTTACAACCGAGGGAACTTAAAAAAAGAAAAAAAAAAAAAAAGAGAGAGAGAGAGAGACTGTGGGAATAAAGTCAGTACTGAATGTCTAAAAGCCACTTCACCCAGTTTCACTGGAATTCTTAATGATACCCTAAATTCTCTTTTCACTTTTGGCCATTCATTTTTAAGTTTTCCTTTGGGATAAAAATATAATTAAGTATATTTCTTTATACTTTCTGCTATAGAAATGAATATTTTCCTAGTGGTTTAAGAAGCATACATGTAGCTCTAAACAGGAATATCTTCTACACTGAGACGTTGGGCACTCCCGACCTGCGGCAGGGGGTCGCCTTTTAGTCACTAATCACTGCACGCTGTGTAGAAGTCCTCCAACTAGAAGGCTGGGATCACCGGGTGAGACCCTCAAAGGTCAAATACAAGAGTGTTATCCTTTCTCCATCCTTTAAGAAAGGGCACACTACTTACCAGGAGCTGTGGGCTTGAGGGTGGCAGTGAGAGATTTTTGATGATGGTATGATGCAAGAAGGGTACAGAAGGTTTTGTGAAAGCATATTCTGGTGAGCAGTCCTTGGGATACTTCCATTATACTGGCCGGCGTCGTGTCAATAAGGTCACGCACGACCTGACACCCAACCCTCAAGATCAGCATCTGCCTTCCCCGTGATCCCTGGAGGCCTCCCTGAGCAGTGTGGCTGCCCTTCCCCTCCCTCCCACAGGGCGCGAGGCATAGCTCTACGCACAGTCCTATTATCATTTCAAATATAGATCTGCCACTTCTATTACGCGGTGGATTACTTATGAGAGAGTTGGTCTCTTTACTGTTTGCACACTGGCCTGGGTCTGGTACAAAACGGCTACCTCCTAAATGTTTATTAAGTGATGGAATTAATGCAGACAAATGAATGCCAGGGTCAAAGGCTCCGTGTAATGTTAATAATTCACTCTTCATATCAACTGTTCCATAAAATGTATGTATGTAAAGCTTTAATGGTTACATATCACGGTGGACTTCCAAGAGTCCTGTTTTAAGACACTTTAAATTTGACACAGCTGACTTGCACCAAAAGAAGCATGGGAATTCATTGGCAACCTCTAAAGTTTCTCTATCAAAGGTAGAGACGATATATCTACATTGCGTAAATTAACAAAGTACATGGGGACTTTTGAAAGCACAGAAAAATCAATAAACAGTCCCAATCTGTAGAAAGGAGCATGACTGGATGCTGAAAGAAAAAAAGAAAAAATCTTTGATGGTATCAGCATTCTAATTAGAGTCAGACTTCTGATTTTTCTTCTCAACCTCATTCCATGTTAGAATTCAGATTAAATCCATTGAAAATAACTTAAATAGGACTGAGATGAAGTCTACTGAAAGAAAAAAGCAAAAAAGAAAAAGGAGACAGGCCGACAAACAGAATCAGATGGAGACAAGAGATAATTTAAAGAAGATTTTTCAAATAATTTAGGGAAAATAACACTGGCCTGAGCCAAGATTTCTGAGTTCCATGCTGTCTGACACTAACCAGTTCTGTGCTTACAGCCACGACACTTCATCTTTCTGTTTCCTCAGCAATAAAATGTAGTTGAACAGTTGAGTGGCCAAGGTCCTTCTGGTGCTAAAATTCTAACCATGCATATTTGCAATAATTATTAGAAGAGTGGTGACACTGACAATACATAAATCACTTCAAATTGGTATTGTGAATTTTCGATATATTAAATTTAAATACAAGCGAGAAAGGACACAGTTTAGCAGAATGCTGAGAAAGGCTCTGACTTTTTTAGGAAAAAGCTTTTGACAGAAGAGTACTATTTCAGATTTATCTGTCTCCCATGATTTTCAAAAAGTTGAAAATGTATATACAAGCTAAGACCCTGTACCATACTTAAGGTGTCCTATAGTGGGGCTCTCCTTTTCTATAGGTGTGGCTGTGAAAAATACAATCACGCTATCCTTTTCTGACACTGAATGAATAATAATGAATGAAAAATAAAAGCAGCAAAGTACAACTTCTACTCTAACCGCAAATGGATCTAAGAAGTGTGCTTGCTCATTTTTCCCCTGCCTAACATATGTTTCAATGTGGTCTCCCCATAATAACTTTTTTTTAATCCCCATAATAACTCTTAAATACACTGGGAGATAAGCAGGCATATCTGGTGGACAGCCTGGACACAGAGATGGGAGAGTGCAAGTGTTAAGGGTTCCTTTGCTCATGCCTACATGCATATATCTGCAGGCAACATGTGATGGTGGAAGGGGCCAAAGGCTAGAAGTCCAGAAATTTGGGTTTAATTTTTAATCTGAGAAGTATTTATTTAACGTCATATGTTCCCACATTGGTAAAATGAGAGGGCTTACCAACTGATTACTAAGGCCTCTCCTAGTTCTAAAATTCTGAATCTCTGATGTGGTTTAGCAGGCAAGGATGCGGAATCAGAACTGTGGAATGACCTGGATAAACGTTTAAGATCTTAGAGCATAATGGTGATGTTCAGAAAGAATGCTGGCCTGACTACAACGGAGAGACCCAGCAGGGCTACAAAGGAAGAGGAGAAGAGAAGGGGCAACACCTTTCTGGCTGAAGGGCTTAAGGCCCTTTTCTTTTGCAAAGTATCTGAAAATGATTAAAATTATTTTGACAGCTGCAAGTAATTGGGAGATAGGTGAAAACAGGAACTTCAGGCATAGAATAACCTCACTAGTTTCAGATTCAACCAATTCAATATTTATAATAATTTGGACTTAAGTAACTGACATTTATTATTATACTGCATAGTTTTTTTCAAGCAACAGAGAACAAAGCTAATTATAACCATAGCCCTTAAAATAAGATTCATTAGCATACTAGACACTTCACCTCTGATTTTTCTGTTATTTCTCCATTGACAAAGTGTAAATCAGAATTTCTGAGGAAGAGCAAACAGTTATTTTACTAAAGATCTCAGTTCTATTCTTTATCATCTTGTAAATAAACCTGTCACTTGGGGCTCCTAGGTGGCTCAGTCCTTAAGCATCTGCTTTCGGCTCAGGTCATGATCCCAGTGTTCTAAGAGATCGAGCCCGCATCGGGCTCCCTGCTCAGTGGGAAGCCTGCTTCTCCCTCTCCCACTCCCCCTGCTCGTGTTCCCTCTCTCGTTGACTCTCTCTCTGTCAAATAAATAAAATCTTTAAAAAATAAAATAAAAAATAAAACTGTCACTAAAAGATTAAAAATATTTGTTAATGAGTGTTCATATATTCAGGGGGGAAAAAAGGCTCCCTTAAAACCAACTTTCATAGCAATCATAATAAATTGTGTTTTTACAGTCCTTTACAGTTTATATACAAAGAGCTTTTACATCCAATTCACGGGTAATTTGTGAGGGAACAAGGTGCTAATTAGAAATTACTCCCGTCTATTCATTAGAGGATATAGTGACCTTTCTTTAGCCATTAGTTCATCTTACATTTATAGTATTAAATGTATTAAAGTATTAAAGTATTAAATGTATTAAAGTATTAAATGTATAGCATTTACTTAAAAAGCATTAAATTTTTTTGTGATTTAGTATAGTCTTTTTCCATTATTCTGAATTCCTTAAGAGTTACTTCATTAGAAAAGGAATCCACTTACTATGGTAATTTTGTGGGTGTCATTCAAGAGACTGTGAGAAAGAAAAGAGACTATTATCTTTAAATTTACCTTAAAATCATTTATACAACATAGCCCCCATCAAGCTGTGTGAATAGAAGTACACAGATAAAAGAAAAAAATTTTGTAATTACTCTTGAGTACTAATCATCATAGAAAAATTAGGACAATTTTAGTTAATATTCATGTTTGGTTCTCTCACCTTTGCTTTAGAATCTTGAGAATACACTAGGTAAATTTTTTGTTTAACATTTTAAAGAACCCACTTTTGAGTGCTACTTTCAATGGAGATAATTGTGTGCCTACTTTATTACTAACTCAATGGTGGGCTAAAAACTACACTGCTTACAAGTAGCCTATCCCATTGGCACCACAAATTTATTACCTAAGAATTCTAGCCCTTGATCCAAAGCAATAAGCCTAGGAATACACATTGAGCTGTTACCTAAAGAAATATATAATTAAGAGTATGTGTGGGCAAACAAAATATAGAACTAAATAGTTATTAGCTTTTCCTCTAAGGCTACCAAACACACACACACACACACACACACACACACAGTGACAAACCAAAACCAAAACCAAAACCAAACAACTCTGATCTGAAACATAGTTGCCAAGGTACTGACAGAATTCAGTAAACTATCCACCGTACTAAATGCACCAGAGAATACAACACAGCCATTCGAGAAATAACAAAAAGGCCAGGACTCTCAAAAAAAATTTTGCTTTAAGGCAGAAAGGACAATTCCATATTATCAATATGGAAATATACATGATATTTATCCAAGGTGTAGAAAGTGAGTATTTCTATCATCTTGTCTTCCAGAGTTCCATGAATCTGAAAAGAACAGAGATGAAATCTTACAGAGCATATTATTTTCTGGCCTGCTATTTCACCAGGAATATACAAAAGTAATTTTATAATTCCTTATATCTGATGAAAATACATATCTGATAATACTGCATTATAGAATTAGAATAACTTCCACGAAATTTTTCTCACAAAGTCAATGATCAGGAATTAATCTATGTTAAGATACACTGATAATTCATGGATGCATTTTCCGGTTAAGCTTACATTTCCTACTATCATAAAAAAAAAATAAACCTGAAAGTAAACCAACAAAAAATTACTATGATCAAACTATTCATTCAACATCCAAGGAAAAAAACAAGGGGAAAAAAAACCCCACCTCTTAAAATTTGGGTTCTGAATTCTTCTGTCTTTTTAGAACATTTTTTTCCCACTGAATTTTGAAAGGGGTATGTGATTTGCTACTTACATATCAACTTCTTTTTTTTTTTTTAATTTTATTTATTTATTTGACAGAGATAGAGACAGCCAGCGAGAGAGGGAACACAAGCAGGGGGAGTGGGAGAGGAAGAAGCAGGCTCATAGGGGAAGAGCCTGATGTGGGACTCGATCCCATAACGCCGGGATCACGCCCTGAGCCGAAGGCAGACGCTTAACCGCTGTGCCACCCAGGCGCCCCTACATATCAACTTCTTGTAGAACAAAAAACTTTTTTACATTTATTTATTTGAGAGAGCGAGCAAGCATGAGCGGGAGGGGGCAGAGGGACAGGGGGACAGAGAATCTGGAGCAGACGCCCTGCTGAGTGCAGAGCTGATGCAGGGCTAGATCTCCTGACCCTGAGATCATGACCTGAGCGGAAACTAAGAGTCAGAAGCTTAACCGACTGAGCCCCCCCACCCCGCCCCGGGTGCCCCAGAACAAAAAACTTTCAAAAATAATTTATTTTTTTCTGTATACCCATTAAGATACAGCAATGTTTGTTAAGGACAGATTTTTTTTTTTTTAAAGCATAAAAAGGAAAGCTTTATTTCTGCTCTTTTCATCCATTTTTTCTTATAATTTCTCCAAAACTCAGAAATAAGAATATATAAAGCAAAACACCAACTTAAGCAGATTTAAAAAAAACTTAAACTTGTTAAAAAGAAGAACTGCACATCCATTTGCCTCTGATTCTATAAATAAAGACTAAACATTGGGAGTGCTTGGGTGGCTCAGTCGGTTAAATGCCCACCTTTGGTTCAGGTCATGAGCCCAGGTCAGTCATGCTCCCTGCTCAACGGGGAGTCCGCTTTTCCATCTCTCTCTGCCCCTCTTCCCCGCTCTCGTGTTCTCTTTCTCGATTGCTTTGTCTCACTCTCAAGTAAATAAATAAAATCTTTAAAAAAAAACCAAAAAGACTAAACGCTGAAGTATTACATGATTGCTCTGGTTGTTGAGATTGCCTTTTTTCTTTTGCCTCTTAAAAATTTTCTGCACTTTCCAAATTTCTGCACAAACATAAGCTACTCTTTCAAGTCTATATCCTATCAATTCATCATGCTGATGCTCATTTCACCATAACTTAACTGAGTGGATTTTTCTTTTTTTTTTGCACTCAATTCCAGGAGAAAAGGAAGATCAAAATCCATTGATAAGTCAGTTCATTGCTATGCTCATTTAAGTTGAATCTTCTAATCTACATTTCCGACACTGGAAGAAAACTGATGTTCCCAATGGTGACCATTCTTACCAATGAAGTAAAGCAATCAGTGTATTTTCTAATGCTTTTCAGTAATATAACTTGAAACAAAAAGGAATTTCTTTGATTTCCCTTCCTTTGTCCAGAAAAAGAAACAAACAAATTTGGCACAGACCTTTCAATATAAACTCAAATTGAATAGAATAACTTAAATACAGAGGCCAGAAACCATATGGGTGGAGAATGTAATAAGTTTTCTATTTAACACTGACAACTAAATTCACTAGAATATTCTATTTCCTGACAATTTCACTTAATTTAGTTTTGCTGCTTTGATGTTCAAAGTCTCTGAGTAAAACGAATTAACGATTGAAATGGAAGCCTTTCAAAGATCATTCCAAAATATAATTCCTGAGAAAAATAAAAATGCCTGTTAAAAACATCATGTTTTATAATATGTTAAACTTACTTTCCTTAATGGGAATCTTAAAAGGGTGTCATTAGAGCTTTAGGCCATCTCTATTTTCACTTTCTAAGTTAGTGTTATATAAACCTTTGTTTTAATGTAGCAAATTCTGAACTATGAAGGCTTTCCTTCAAGATGATGTTACCAACTCACCATTAGTAAAGCAAATACTTTTTCTAGTAATTGTAATTTATCAACTGATCACAATGGTGGACTTCTGCAATATGCCTACCATGTACTAGGCACAAGATAGACGCCTTCATCAGACTCCTAACTCCAGAAAGCAAGCAAGTGCAGTCTTTATTTGAATAGGCAAATGAAACAGGCCAAGTGGCTAGGTAACTTGCCAAAGGTCATCCAATATTTAATTATGGAGTCCAAATTTCAATCCAGGTTTACGTTCATTCCAAATTCTGTGCAAGTGCATAGTTCCCTCATCTTTCTGAGTTGGGTGTTCACACTGTGGCTTCATTAAAGTCTCCAACGTAATCTTCTGCGTCATCAAATACAGATTCTAAGGCAAACTCTAAAATCACATTGTGAAACCCGAAATGAATTAATTTTAATAGTGCCTTCCAATAATACAATTAATCAATAACTACCTATTTTTCAACTCATAGAAACCACGTTCATTTTCATGAAGGTTATGTAAGAAGTTAAAAAAAAAAAAAAGAAAAAACAATATCTGTTACCAGTCTAGACAGAGGAATATATCTTTAAAACTTGGAATGCTTACTCAGTGTAACAGGTAACACCTTTCTACTTTTCCGATCAAAGATTAAATTCATATTCTGAATAAACTGAAGTCAAGGAGTTCTCCCAACTTCTTTACATTTAGTGAGTTGACTCTCCTTAGTGAGTGGAGGTTTTCTATCCTGAATTGCTAAATCTACTTTGAAGACCAATCTTATTTTCTTTTTTAATCGATGGTGAAGCTATCTTTTTCTCCATTCTATAGACCTAGCCCTGCACATCTGCCACACGCTGCATACAGCAGTCACCCACCTGGAGAAGAGGTGATAGCCGATGGTACAGACTCAAGCATGACCTAATGAAGTCTTCCAGCTCACATCATCAGTGTTTCTCAACACTGGCTTGGAGGAAAGGGGGGGACTGTGCTAAATTAGAAGTAAAACTGCATTTGGAGTCAGCAGATTTGCATTCAAATTCCTTCTACCATTTATGAGCACATAATAGGTACTCAAGGAACCTCAGCTGAATTTACAAGAAAAAGGCTGAATCTCAGCAGTTTTCTCAGGTCATGGACATAAATGAATACAAGAAATGCAACACTCAGCCAAGAGCAACCTGGAGTGAAGGAGCTGGCCATGGTGAGAAGTTCCTGATGATGGGTGGAAGCCAGTCCAAGTGTACAGCAAGGAAACATGGAAGCAAGAAGAGGCCCAGCTGAAACTGGACTCTCTGGGGAATACCAGACAATCCAGTAGGCTAGGGAGATGACCCACTTTTGCTTGAGGACTAGAAGAGAATGCTGATTTCACTGATTTTGCTGCTGAATGAGTCACAAGGGTGGGTAAGCTGAGAAAACATGTGAGGGAGTAGAAAAATGTAAGTAATTACAAGGATATTGTAGAACTTACTTTAATTAAAAAATTCCTTGCTCTGAAAGTTTTGTTAACTTTGAGTATGTACACTGAGTGACTCATCCTCCCATGAAACCTCCACGGCCTTTTTCCTCTCAAAGGCTGAGATGCCTCTGAGCTCCACTGCTATAAGCCCAGGGTAGGGAATGAAATCCCACATAACCGTTAAACTTGCTTGTGGGTATCAAATCTCTGATGGATACCTAAAGAGCATGTTTACTTTTATGGCCAGTCTCCGGCTGGATTTTCTATAGGGCCAAGTCACTGGTACCATCCTGCAGTGAAACTCAACCTTGGATCACTCCCTGAGTTATGCCGCCAATCTTAGGAAACGAAGGTGTCTGCAGGACTGGTCTTCCTGGCCCAGCCCTACACTGCCAGAGATAAGCCAGGACATCCCTGTCAAAATGATCATGCATTATGGATGCTGCTTACCAAGATATCTGTCACTAGGCACTAGGTGATGGAGTGTGAAGCCCATTCAACCTGCGGGGGCATGACTGGCAAAGGAGGAAAGCTGGAAACAGACTGTCATGTCACATACTAGGGCCTTGCCATATTCATTTACTCTTCACACTCCACTGTGAGGAAGATCTGACTTTTTTTTTTTAATTTTATGAGATCCAACACTCACTTAAGGACGTAAAACTAAAATCTGGCAGACCTATGAGTCAGTCTGACTTTAAAGCCAACTTGATATACTGCATGAGACAAAAAGTTTAATAGAAAACCGGCAGTAAAATAACCTGTCTACTAAGGGAAATGGTACTCAAATAGGTGAGTACTAGAAAGATGTAAAAATGGGCCACAAATGGTTACACTACAAATAACACCTCCCTGAAAACTTACTTGAAAAAAAAAAAAAAGCTTTAAGAGCCTTATTTATTCTTCTTACATATAATTCTATCAAGTTTTGTTACTGGGCTTTCTTTTTTTTTTTTAAGATTTTATTTATTTATTTGACAGAGAGAGAGACAGCCAGTGAGAAAGGGAACACAAGCAGGGCTGGAGTGGGAGAGGAAGAAGCAGGCTCGCAGCAGAGCAGGGAGCCTGATGCGAGGCTCGATCACAGGACCCTGGGATCACGCCCTAAGCCGAAGGCAGATGCTTAACGACTGCGCCACCCAGGTGCCCCATGGTTACTGGGCTTTCAAACTCACAGCCATGAAGTGAAGCAACTTTAAGAACAGGGAGACAGAAGGACTACAGGAACACGCTAACAGCAGAGAAGAACACTATAAAAAATAATCGCCACTCAGAGAACTAATTCCACAGACACGCTGGTCTAGAGCTAGCTGATGCACTGGCAAACTGCTCTACCCATGACCACACACAATGAAACACAATGCCATACGTTTTTAGTCATTTCAGCAAGATGATTGTTACAAATATATCACTAAATAAATCCACCATTTCTATTTATTTCTATATCTTAACTGGTTGTCGTTGTTGTTTAAAACATATGGTCTCTGCTTCTTACCTTCTGAATGTGCTAAAAGGAACACAGGATTACAGCATAAAATAACTGTACTGACTCTAAGACATCTAGAGGGCTTCCACTGTGTGGCCTCCTCCAAGTGCCATCGTTCCCCGAGTCCTGGAGTTCTTCCCTCTCCTCTAGTTTATCTGTTCTCATATGACCCACACCACAGTCTGCCCTGCCTTCCTAATGTGGGGGCAGGGACCATGTCTTACTTGTGTTTGTAACTTCAGAGTATCTAGCACAGTGCCTTCTACATAAGGTAAACTCAGCAACTATTAAACTAATGAAATTTATGCACAATGTACTCAATTTTAGAATATAGGGAGGCACGTAGAAACATTTCCATATAACATGGTTAACACGGAACTTCTAGAGCTGGTGGCTCCTAGGGGGCTCAGCTGGTTAAACATCTGACTTCAGCTCAGGTCATAATCTCAGGGTCCTGGGATCAAGCCCCACATTGGGCTCCATGCTCAGCGGGCAGTCTGCTTGTCCCTCTGCCCCTCCTCCCACTCATGCACTCTCTCTCTCTCGCTCTGTCTCAAATAAAGAAATAAAATCTTAAAAAAAAGAAAACTTGAAAGGCAAACCTATTTTTCATTTATCAAATAACTATTACATTTCAGACACTGTTCTAGGCTCAAGGATTAAAACAGCGGACATGAAATACCAGTTTTCTGAATTCAAGGTCCTATAATCTCACCGAGGAAGACAGACAACTTGGACACACAACATTTCAGATAGTCATTGGCATAAATAAGAAAATCATGGAGGATAATGGGGTAGAGTACTTGGGTAGAAAAACTATTACCATTCTTCTGTTTATATTACCTTATATCAAGGAAGAGATGTAGTTACAACTTCTATAAATTGGTCAAAGGTAAAAAATATGAAAGGTGCAGTTACTTTCATTGAAAGTAACCAATGAAATCTCAATGGGTGGCAGGGCTGCAGTAGTTGCCAGTCTTTCAGATTGTTCCCTGTGATCCCCACCTCCTGGTACTCAAACCCTGTGTGCTCCCTTCTAACACTGTAGTAGGTTGGTCTGTGTGACTGATAGCATCCAGCACAAACGATGTTATCTCACTTCCAAGATTAGGTTTTGAAAGACTATGGCTTCCATGTTGGGCTCTTCCTCTCTTGGATCCCTCACCTTGTGGGATGCCAGCTGCCAGGTCATGAGGTCACTCGGGCAATCGATGGAAGGGTATTCCATAGGGAGAAACTGAGGCCTACCAACCACACACGAGTGAGCTTGGACGTAGATCCTCCCGTAGCTGAGTCTTAGATGACTGAAGCCCAGCCAACAGCTTAGTTAAGGCTCATGAGAGACCCTGAGCCACAACCATCCAGCAAAGCTGCTCCTGGATCTCTGACCTCAGGAAACTGTGTGAACTAGTTAATATTTATATGCTTGTTGCTTGAAGGTGCTAAATTTGGGGGTAATTTGTTATGTAGCAACAGATAACACAGCTACCCTTCAAGTAGTTGAAATTTGAGCCAAGGCCTGAATAAAGAGGAGCTAGTGAAGAATAGGTCTCAGGGAAAAATATTCCAAACAGAGAAAAGAGCAAGTATAAAGACTCTAAGAATTAGAATGTGAGTTCCAAGTGTCACTTGAAATAGCTAAAAGGCCCACGTTGCTGGAATTTTGTTAGTAAAGTACAATAGAGTAGTAAAAGAAGGGGTGAATTTTCCTCCAAAGAGAAATGGAAGATAGCATTACCTAATTTATATTTTATAAAAAATAACCTTTGTAAATTCCTGGACCATTTTGTGGGAGGTTAAGGGTGGGGGCAAGAAAGCCAGGTGGAAGCCTACTACAATTAGTCCAGTCAGGATATGATGGTCAGACTAGGATGTTAGAAATATTCTAGATTGGTAAAATTCAGGATATAAAGATTTTATTTATTCATTTTAGAGAGAGAGCGCATGAGCAGGAAGGGGCAGAGGGAGAGAGAGAAAGAGTCCGAAGCTGACTCCACGCTGAGCGCAGAGCCCAACGTGGGGCTCGATCCCACAACCCCCGAAATCATGACCTGAGTTGAAACCAAGAGTTGGACGCTCAACTGACTGAGACACCCAGGTGCCCCAAAATTCAGGATATATATTTTGAAAGAAGAGTCAACACAACTATATGAAACAATTATCCATGTAAATTACACCATGCCAAAAGGTTCTGGTTTTTGAGTGACCTGGATAAAACTAGAACCACCCCAGATATGACCTACTTGAAATATAACTCAAAATTCAAGAAATAATTTTAGGTTGGGTAGTTAAAAACTAACCTCTTGGAGTTAAAACTCAGTGAGGAATGGAAAGAATTAAGCCGTCAATCGAAATGTTCTTTTCAGTGTCTATTCTGATTAGTGCCAACCAGACTGCTAAAAAAAAAGTTGTTTAAGCAATCAACTAGTGAGGTTAAAAAGAAAAAAAAAAAGTAATAAAACAGGGATGAGGAAGACCAAAAATAAAGCCTGATTTTCTTTTGACATCAACATATTTCCAAAGGAACAAAGTTAATGACGAAAAGTATTTAAGTTAGAGAATACTTACACTAGTACGTTGCAGACTGTTCAGTGGCTTCATAGCACTTAAGAGCGTCATTTATTAGAGCTTAACAAGAATCTACATGTTCTTATTCTGCAAATTTTCTGAGCAGGCAATGTTCACAAAAAGTACATAAATGAACTTGTCAGAAAAAACCTTGCCTCTTCTTACTGCTGCTTCTATTATGTGCACAAAAAAACATGTCCGGACGACTCACAGGAAATATCCATTTCCAAATCAAGGCCATATTTGTGTACCTAGGGACCAGCCTTCAGCTTCCCTTTTTTAGTACAGAGTTCTGTTATTCTTAAGTTGAGACATGAAAAATCAAGCTTTATAAAGTAAAAATCTAAACAAATTGCTATTAGGATTAGCTTACTAATAGAGGCCAATATAATAAGTAATTACACACACGTATATATACAATCATATACACACAAACAATCTCACATTAAATAGAAAGAATGTGCAACTTTTTTTAGAGAGAGAGAGAGAGACAGCATGTATGCCAGCAGAGCAGGGCGAGGGGCAAAGGGAGAGAGAGAATCTTAAGCACGATCTATGCCCAGCACAAAGACCAACACAGAGCTCCCCACAGGGCTCAGGGCTTAATCTCACGAACCTGAGATCATGACCTGAACCAAAATCAGGAGTCAGACACTTAACTGACTGAGCTACCCAGGCACCCTGTGAATGTGCAACTTTTTAAAACAAATGTGTAAAATCAGGCAAGTTCTTTAAAAGACAGACAGACAAAAAGAACATCTGTATGTATGAATTTTCCATAGTTTTTTCCCAAGGCCTTGGGTATAAACATATATAGTTACCATCGTGGGTACTAGAACCTTCAAATAAATACTAATTGAATATTTTTTCATTTAATTTTTTTTTACAAAAGAATCTCAGTGAATATGCAACAATTTTTTTAAAAAAGTATTACATATGTTCATAAGAAGTGTACAAAAAAAATTAAAATGCCCAATCCTATTCATGGGCCCATGCTCTAAATTGCCGTAGTTTTTTTTTTAACCCACATAAATTAGTAATTCTATGTTTTATCATACCTGCTTTTGCTGCTAAAATCATTATATTAAATGTTGAAATGCTTTGCTAGAGAAGTTCTACTTACTCTATGTCAATGAAAGAGCAGAGTCATAAAAATCCAATAGAAAAGGCTTTAACTTTACTGGACACTTCATTTACATTCTATCCCTTGATGGCAGCACCCGTATAATCAAATTTACATCCCCCAAGAAAGCCTGTGGACAGTAGGTGCTTCAGGAAAAGTTTGCCGCTTAAAAGAACATATTTACTTACTGCATTTTTAGAATTTCTGCTAAGTGCTTGTTCATTATAAACATATCCTTTTCTAAGAAATACACAAAAATAACTAAAATTGTCATCTAATGTTACTCTTTTAAAAAGTCTACATCAAATCACTGTAAAATGATTCTTCAAATAAGAGCAGCTTTCTTCCTTTATCTCACATTGTACCAATTTTGAAATTGACTGATGGGGTAGATGGAGTCATTATTCTAAATCCTTCATCCCCTACTACAGCATTATATCCACACCCTACTATTTAACTGCTACAGGCAGAGGGTTCTTCTACATTCTAATCCATTAATGTTGGGATTGACCATGTGACTTGTCTGGCCAATATGTAGACAAAACTGACAGCTTGCCAGTTCCTAGCCCAGATTTCAAGAGGCATTATATGTTAACACTCACCCTCTTGTGCTCCTGTAATCCACTGAGAAGGGAACCCCCAGGTAGATGGAATCCTTTTAGCAGGTTGTAGAAAGGAGGCATTCAGAGTCTACTTGAAACTAACCAAAAACCTGTTGCCCAGGCCTAAGTTCAGGCAAGTCATGCCCAGCCAAGCCCAGTCCCCAATGGCCAAACCACAGCCAAACTGCAGAACTTGAACATGAGTATGTTTGTTATTATAAGACACTGAGATTTTGAAATCAATACAAAACAAAAACTAGTGTACTGATTCTCGGTATCTTTATATGGCGGCTCATGTAACATTAGTTGGCATTGAACCACACCTTCTTGATTTACCTAACCCAAACAGTCATTTTCTTTGGCTATCTTCCATTTCAGAAAATCAGATTTTTTTAATAAAGGAATTTTTTAAGAAAAACATTGTCATAAAAAGACATTTGTTCTATAACTGAAGTGTAATTTCCAGAAATAAACTATAATATACTGAATAAACTATATTTTAAGACATCCACGTTGTAATTTTGTAACCTCAGATGTTTCTATAATTTACCAAGCAGTCCTCCAAGTGAACTGAACATAAAGCACCTCCTTGAATGTCTGATACACTCTAGAACTTTTTTGCCTGTTTTTCGTTTTGTTTTGTTTTGTTTCGTTCAAGCAGTTTCTGAATAGCTTCCCATCGAAACCTCCCATGTGAACTAACTCATGTTGGAAGAAGAAGCCCATATGAATTAGCAAAGATCTTGAAGAAGTTTTTGATATGTGCAATTTTATTACTTTTGAGGACTAATACTTTCAGGGTCTGCCTGAAACTAGAAGGGAATCATCTGTTAATTCTTGGGTTAGGAAGATATCTTTTCATATTCCTACAGGATTTAGAAACCTGTTGTTTTAAAAAAAATGGGGTAGATTTTTGTTTACACAGATATTTTATTAATTTTTTCTGTCATAATCTGAATGAAGATAAAGTATAACCTAACACAAATTCAGTTATCATATTATAAAAGTAATATTAATGAGATTTTCATGGATCAATTCCAAGAATATCATTGCCCTTCCTGCCATTTATATATAATAAAGCAAAGCTATGTTGTGAAAACTGTGTATTAGTAAGATGATACGTAAAAGTCACTACAGGTAATTTTTATTTTCATTTTTACTCACTTAAGCTAGCATCTCAGAATTTAAAAATCAGAAAATTTTAGCTTAGAAGGAATCTTAAGGCTAGTTTGACTACCCACCAGATACTTGAGTTAACTCCATACCATTCCTTCAGAATGCTCGGTTATACTTTGGACCTTTCCAATGAGAGGCAGTGTTTCCAAAACTAGTGGGATTGCCACTATGTTTCAGTAAATTACTTCAGCAAAAGGCAGTAATCCAGCCTACTGTAATTTCTACTTTTGAAAAAAAAAATTACTTTTAAATGACCCCTTCTACACAATACAAATGGGAAAAAAAATGTACCAAATGAGCATGAATGATGGTTAACACGACAACCAATAAGCCAATTCATATCCAGGCAGTCCCATGGGCAGCGTATACTCGGCGGAACAATGATACCACTGCCTGTGTCTTGAACAAGTTATAGTTGTTCTTACTTGGGTCATATTTTTAAATCTGTACTGATAACAGACTAGCACTTGTAGACAGGATGCATAAGAATATTAAAGTAGCGCTAGTAGAGGGGCAATAATAAAGATTTTATAAATCACTCAAAATAGTCCTTAAGTGGCATTGTCTTACTCAACACAGTCATCAAGCACATCAAGAAGCTGTTAGTCCTAAAAAAAGGCAAAAGAACCAGAGCATTCATAGCAGCAGGAATTGATATTGCCCAAATGTCCATCAACGGAAGAATGAATAAATTCTAATGGCATACTAACAGAAATGGACAATCTGTAACTACATGTAACAGCTTGGATGAATCTCACAAACAATGTTAAACAAAAGAAGCCAGACCCAAGAGTACATATTGTTTGATTTTGTTTATGTACAGCATAAAAACAGGCAAATTAATCCATGGGGATTATCCACAGAGGGAGGGGCAGTTGGTGACTTGACAAAACTACAGGCTGCGATATTGTTACGTGTTTTGAGCTGGTTGCCCTTACACAAACATGTTTGTGAGACAAAACTACAGGCTGCGATATTGTTACGTGTTTTGAGCTGGTTGCCCTTACACAAACATGTTTGTGAAAGTTTGGAAGCTGTATACTTACAATTCGTGCACTTTTATGTATAAAAGTTACAATTCAGGGACGCCTGGGTGGCTCAGTCAGTGAAGCACCTGCCGTAGGCTCAGCTCGTCATCCCAGGATCCCAGGATCCAGTCCTGCATTGAGCTCCCTGCTCAGCGGGGAGCCTGTTTCTCCCTCTGCCTCTGCTATTCCCCTTGCTTGTGCTCACTCCTTTCTCTCTGTCTCTCTGACAAATAAATAAATAAAATCTTAAAAAAAAAAAAAAAAGGTACAATTCATGGTTCAATAAGTGTCAAAAAAAAAAGAGTGTTAGATTTGATTGAGTTATTCACATGCCCAATGTTTTATGTGTCAAGTATTTGATCCTTTCTTACCATGTCGAATATAAGAAAATATAATAGGTCTAAAAGTAATTTTGCCTAATTTTAAAGTTACAAAAGGTAACTAATTTTAGACTACATTTTAATATACATCTGTGCCAAAATCAAACAATGTTACTTTGAATTTTTATAAATTGTTCTCTAAAAGTTTTCTAACACAAATAATTCAGAGAGAATGTCAATGTCACTAACAATGAGAAAAAAATTTAAAATAGTCTTTATAAGTCATAAATATTAATTTTATTATCTTTAAAGTTAGCTTTATTATAAAATTGTTGTTAATATACAGAGCTAAATTTTCTTTTATATAAAATCACTTCTGCATTATGTACCATGTTAAAATTAGGAAAAACAAATTCCCATAGGAGTTTGTGAGAGAATATGTTATAATGAAAAGAGCTTTTGAGAATTAGGGGGAAAAAAGGACACTATTTTAGTAATGGAAAAAAAATATGGTTAGAACTGTGGATACTGGCTGATAAATTCCAGACCTGCCACCAGCAAGCTTGTGAACTCTCAGATCAGCACTGTCCAATAGAAACACACTGTGAATCACATCTGTGATTTTTAAATTTCTAGTAGCCACATTTTAAAAAGAAGTATATGTGTACTGTAATATACTAATAATATCTAATGCAACACAGAACTTCACCATAGTGCCACCAAAACAATAAAGTCATGTTTTCGAAAAAAATATTTCACAATGCTTTAGTTTTGTGATTTTTAAAAAATTTTATTTATTTATTCAGAGAGCAAGCAAGCACGAGCAAGGGGCAGGGCACAGGCAGAGGACAGAAAATCTCAAACTGACTCCACTCTGAGAGCAGAGCTTGACACAGGACTTGATCTTACAACTGAGATCATGACCTGAGCAGAAATCAAGAGCCAGATGCTTACCCAACTGAGCCAGCCAGGCACCCCCAACGACGCTTTAGTTTTAACTTTTGAATTTAAATTATTTAGAATTTGAAATTCAGTTCCTCAGTCATACCAGCTGCATTCTAATGCTTCCGCCACACATGACCAGTGGCTACCATACTGGACAGCACAGGTCTCAGGTCATTCCATCTCTTAAAGTTTCACTTTCTTCATTGATAAACTGAAGAAGTTATTATTCGAGATACAGAATTCCCAGTGAGAATTTCTGCCAATGGAAGCCCACATGCCCCAATCAAAATGTGGGCCACTCACAATGCAGGAATGCAGACCACTGTCAAGGGATCTTTGGACTTTTCAAATAAAGTCAGAAATCTGGATGCTTATATAAAATATCTTTCTTTTTCCATGTAGACAACTACTGTGAAATTTTTCAGAGCACTGTGTGGGCCAAACCAAAACATATCCATATGCTACTCTTTGCAACCTGGGTTCTATAAACATTCTTTCCTGCTCTACCAATCTATGATTTATTAAGGAGTGATTTGACTTCTACATCTGGAAGCTAAAAAGCACAGCTGGAGAATCAGTTGAGTGGTGAGATTCAAAGCCCTCCTGTGAAGTCAAGGTGAAGCTACAGATGCTATCAGGAGGTGACAGCCTCTGATGGAAGTTAGCAGGATCCCAATGTGAAATTAAGCTCTGTCTACACCCCAGGATGCAGAGGAGTCTAAAAAAAGAATTTATTATTATTATTATTATTATTATTATTATTATTGTAAGGGACAGCCTTAGACCCTAATTTTGGATCAAGGGCAATAGCCAGAGATAGATGGAAAGGGTAATGAAGCCAAGTTTACCACAGCAAATATCACTCTTCTCACCATGGGGCCCAGTCCCTATGGAGCCTGTTTGGATCCTCCAGGCCATGTAAGATCCAAAACTGAAAAAGGTAAACTTGCCACTGACAATGGAAAGCTGCAGAGGTGAAGGAGGAAGTAGCAGCTTGGGCAGCTATCGGTACCTTCAGTGGACAAAAAGGGGGTGGGGGCAGGGAGTGGAACTGGAACTTATCAGTTCAGTTGTAAAAATGAACACTAGGGGTCATGTCACCCCCAGGAAGGACCTGAAAACCAAGGAACACATAGGCCTAGACTCAAGGGCTAGGAATGCTTGCTTATCATTCAAAGGAACCTGTAGGACAAGTAATTAATCAGCACTAAGGGAAGCTCTCACATATGGAACAAAGATATTTCTCAGATTCCAAGTCTCTTGAGATGGAACAGACCAAGGCGGGGGAGGGGGGAACCAAATGAAGTGGCACCATAAGTTATTAAGTAACATCTGCTACCATGACCCCATGGGCCTCCAATCAGCGTCCACCTTCTCAGAAGACCTCTGTCCCCAGTTCTGTCTTTAAAAACCCTCACATGCAAGCCATCAGGGAGTTCCAGGCTTTTGAGCATTAGCTGCCCCTTGTCCTGGGTGGTGCCATGCCAATAAATGGCCTTTCCTCACTGCAGAAGGCCAGGGTCAGTTTGTACCAGCTTGCTATGCAGCGGGTGGGCAAACTCTCATTTGTTCAGTTACAGAGGCAGGTGGACTCCAAGAAGATCAGTTCTCAAGTTCAGGTGAGTCACCATCTGGGAATATTCTTAACTGCTTAGCAGAATCCAAAAAGGATAGAGTTCCCTCGGAAGAGGTAAAGTCAGAAACTCTGTTTTGTGAATATTGTTAAAACCTCATTTTAGTTCCAGGGTGAGGGGACCTTGGAAACCGAGGATAACTAAGATCCCTGAGTTAGGATTCAAGCAATTTGAACATTAATCCCAAGTGTGTCACTGTCATGCTGTGTGACTTCTGTTTCCTCAAATTTAAAATGGTAATAATATAGTGTATTGCTTTTCCCTATATCTTGCTTCCAGAACTAAATGATATCAGGAATATAAATTTGGAAGGTATAAATTTCTCATGTAATTACAAGGTATTTTTTATTATTTACTAAGCAATTACTAGTGGATTCTAGGAATGCTGTTTATAAAGTGCCACTTAAGTCCCTAATCAGAAATCTCAAATTTGAGAGGGGTGGAGTGGGTTAGGGCTTTAGGGAAATAGCACTGAGCACTGACTACCCCATTACAAATTCAGCCACTTCTAGAGGATTCATGGGGTAGGACCAAGGGAGGTCAAATTCCAAGATGGACTTAAAAAGACCTCAGAAGAAGGAATTTGCCCTAAACCATAACCTTTTTTAGGTCACTGATGCTTTGAGGATCTGAGAAAAGCTACGGTTTCTGTCTTGGAAAAAGGCGCATATACAGAACTGACATATATTTTCAGGAAGTTCATGGACCCCCATGGATCCCAAATTGAAAACGCCACCCTTAAAGAAGAGAGGGTCACAGATGAGACACACAATATGGCCTTAAGAACGAGTTGTTGCTGGGTGGGAGGCAGTTTTGAGAACAGCTAGAGGCCTACAATAAAACAAAGTAGTCTTTCTTTAAAGATTCAGCCTCTACTCAAAGTACTGCTGCCATGGGACCCTCAGATAAAGACTTCTTGCGGTCTAAATAAGGAGCCTGATACTCACGCACAAAAGCATCATTCTAGCTAACTGGGTTAGTAGCTACATCCTCTAGCTTAATCCGAATGGGTACTAATCAACCCATGGAGCAAAAGATACAGGAGAAAAAAAAAAAAAAACTATGCGAATTATTAAGCCTCCCTAAGAACCACACTGCACCTGTTAATACTACATTGTAGAATGTGTAGAGAATTTTTTTACATTTTGGTTTTTGGGACATAGAATAAAGACTGGTGGGGTGCCTGGGTGGCATAGTCGTTAAGCATCTGCCTTCGGCTCAGGGCGTGATCCCGGCGTTATGGGATGGAGCCTCACATCAGGCTCCTCCGCTATGAGCCTGCTTCTTCCTCTCCCACTCCCCCTGCCTGTGTTCCCTCTCTCGCTGGCTGTCTCTGTCAAATAAATAAATAAAATCTTTAAAAAAAAAAAAAAAAGAATAAAGACTGGTGAAGGACAGCTGGGTGAAAGGCAGGCAGGAATAAGGCCCTACCCTTTCCCCTCTACCCGAACCCTAAGAGGAAACCACCCTTAAAAGGATTTTACAACACCCTGGAAGAAGAACTCCACCCTTTCCCACGTGATAGATAGAAGACAAAAACCTGACTGGGTAACAGGCTCATGGAGGGTTAATCAGATTAAAACAGCCTGCCAACAAGCCAATAAAAGCCCCTAGACTGGGTGGCTCAGTCAGGTAAGTGTCTGCCCTTGGCTCAGGTCTCCATCCCAGCGTCCTGGGATCCAGCCCCATGTCAGGCTCCCTGCTCAGAGTCTGCTTCTCCTTCTCTCTCTCTCTCTGTCCCTGCTTGTGCTCTCTCACTCACTCTCTCTCAAATAAAATAAAATAAAATAAAATAAAATAAAATAAAATAAAAACAAAAAACCTCCTAGACTCAAAAACTCCTGTGGCAACCCTCTTGGGTCCCTTCCCTCTTCAGGAGCTTTGTACTATCACTCAATAAACTTTGCTCCCCACCACTCTGTCTGGTCTACCTCTTCATTCTTCAAAGTGGCGTGACCAAGAACCACGGGCACTAAAGGAAAAGAGATCCTGTGATATGACCACATATCACAAGGGACTTAAGGGTAACCATGTGAATATCACAAAAGAAAAGACGTCCACAACCCAGAGTATCAGGGAATATCATGGCAGCAATCTGGCACTCACATAGGTAGCAGTGGGACAGGAAAAGCATCACCTTCCTTCACAGAAGGAAAAAATTCACAGAATTTCACAGAAATTCAACTTCAACTTTTCACTGACAAGGAGAGAACTCTCCTTGATTCCTTTCCCATAGTAACTGTGAGATAAGATTTGTTGTTCTAAGCCAATTCAGCTGGGGGATAATTTGCTATGCGATAGGATAACCAATACAGACTTTTGGAGTAGGGTGTGTCCACCACAAAAATCTGAAAGGTGAACATCTTTGGAACTGTATAATGGGCCTTAAGAAGAGTGTGAAAGTGCCTTAAACATAATTGTTTGCAGAATTTTGGACTTTGAAGAGACTGTAGGAAGAGCATTAATGAAAATGAGGAAAATTTTATTGGAAACTGTAATTATGTAGTGGCAAAAGGTTTAACAATACCCCCACTTATGTAGAGTTACATGACCTGCAGTCACTTGCAATTATGAGAAGTAAAAAAAATGTGCTGAATAAACTGGGCAATTTAGCTGAGACTTCCCAGCAAAATGTTGGAAGATGCTACCTGGTTTCTTCTTGCTGATTACAGTAAACTGAGAAGATAAATTGAGGGAAGAACAGCTAAACAAAAAGGAAGCAGGACTTGATAGTTTTGAAAATTCTCAGCATCTCTGGACAGCAAACAAGGCTGAAATTCAGAAATAGCTTCCACGCAAAGACCAATTCCAGAGAATCGTCAGAGAAAACAGGGTCTAAAGATAAGGCAGAGGATGTGGCTTTAGAAATCCTTGTTAAGACCTTAGAAATGTGGTCCCCCCCCCCTTTTTTTAGAGAGAAAGAGAGAGAGAGCACGCATGCATGTGCAAGCAGGGAGAGGGAGAGAGAGAATCCCAAGCAGGCTCTACACCAGCATGGAGCCCGACGCAGGGCTCGATCTCAGTACCCCGCATGATCTGAGCTGAAATCAAGAGTTGGAGGCTTAACTGACTGAGCCACTCAGGAGCCCCAGAAATGTGGCCTCTTAAAGAGCTATTCAGTCAGACCGTAGGGTCTCCTAAAAGCTTAAGGGTATGACACAGAGATCCTATCAACATACCTTTCGAAAGTAAAAGGTCACTGCCTGCCCCTTGTCTCAGCAGAAGCCCCAAGTAGAGAAGGATTTATCGCCAAGAAATATGTGGGTATGGTTTTTGTCTAATAGAGTTAAACCCCAAGTTTCACAGGAGACTGACAAAAGTTTTGAGAGTATTTTATCACCAGAAACCCTGCTAGAAGTCTAGGAGCTTTTTTTTTTTTTTTTAAGGATTTTATTTATTTGAGAGAGTGAGTGAGAGAGCACAAACAGGGGCAGAGGGAGAGAGAGGGAGAATGAAAGGAATAGAGCCTGTACTAAATGAAAAAAGGCCATACATCCCCCCAAGTTTTACTGTCAGTAAGCAGGCTGAGAAAACTCAGCGGCAAAACACATGCTACCTTTCATGAAAAAGGAAAGATGACTCAGAGAGTGAAGCTAGTAGCCCAAGGAGTAGACTCGAGAGCCATGGAGAATCATCCCCAGGTCTGGAAATCTAGTCAGGGAACATCTGCTTGGCTGGATTTCAGAATTGCTATGGACCAGTGACTCCTACATACCACACATCTATCCACTTTTGAACAAAACAGATAGATATCGTATGCCTGCCTCATTGTTGTATGTCGGTTGTATTGAGGTCAGTATCTTGACTCTAGTTTCACAGATACAGAGATGACAAGGAACTGTACTTAAGGAATGATATCCAAGGAGCCTCACCCATGCCCAGACCAAGCTTAGATGACGTCTCGATTTACAGCTGGTGCTCACCTACATAGTGAAGACAAGTTACTTTTCATCTTCTTATGAAAGTGATGCTTGACATCAGTGCAAACTAATGTGTTTATAGCATCAGATCTTTAAAAAAAGGATATAAAAATCCTTTTAAAAATCAATATGTGTTAATAGATTGAGAGATTATAGATTTAATCTCACTAATGTAAAACTTAATAAACTATTCACACTAAACAAGTAAAAAAGTAATTAACAGCTGCTCAATTTTAATCTATTTAGAATATCTACTATATAGCATCATAGCTATTGTTGAGATCATATAAGCAATGTCAAAGATCTCTTAAGTATCTTAATTTGCAGATTTTTTTGTTATTTATGACAAAAATTCCACTTAAAGAAGGGGTTTAAATATGTGAAATGGGAAATAAAATGTTCGACTCTCCTAAAATGATTATATATTTTTCTTAAACTCGCTCTCAACAGAAAGGAAATAGTGTCATTCAAATGTGCTACAATGCCTTATCTTTCAAAATGACAGCCCATCTTTACTTTTTTATTCACAATCTATCATATTGTGACATTTTATATATGAAAAAATAGTTAAGGCAATATTTTTAAAAATGTCATACTGTTTTAAAGAGCAATTTATTTCATGCCCACATCCCTCCAGGCTATGAGCCTATTAGTGAGGTTTATTAGTGAAGGGCAATGACTGGCATGTCCTCTGAATAAGCACTCCCTGGCCAATAAAAACAAAGAACACAAATATGCCATTCAGAAATACACAGCATTGTTTAAAAATAGCAGCACGCATTTCTGCTGCTGCTGAGAAGAGGGTGCTGGTCTCCAGAGACAGCGGAGGAATGCTCTGTTGTATTGGAAGTCAGCATATGTGGACTTGAGATACATGATACATGATTCATCCGTTTCAGGATTGTTTCTTTAACTGGAGGATTCAATGGCTGCAGCAGAGTCATTCAGTTAATGCACTGCTGAAGTACAGACAGGCAGGTGCTCAGACACGACTTCTCACCTTACGCGTGCGACACCGGCCCAGGTACCGCGTGCTGCCAAATTTCACTTTTTCCCCTAAAATCAGCTTCTTAAAAACACCCTTTACACTCCCACCTTGTAAATGGAAAATATGATTTACATGCTATTAATGGATATAGTGACTGTAAACTTTAAATGCAATAAAACAACAAACAATTATTAAATTCTAGCTATCAAACTGGTGGCTGCCCTTATTCAGTTCTCTGAGAAAAACAAATGAGTAACTACATCTAAGACAGAGATTCTAGCATCAGACTAAGAGGTTCTCCTTGATTTGTCAAGAAAACGCTGAAAGGGAATTCAAAGGGCCTTAAGGTTTTTATTATATGATTCAATGTTATTTAATGCAGCATTTGCACACCACCTAAAATCAACTCCGTATCAACCAAAATTACCTTTTGTAACAGCAGCAAATGTCCTATACTCTGGAAATGCTGCATCAAATAATCATCCTGTTACCCCTGATTCTAAATTTTATCTTGACTCTTCATATGACCCACCTAACCTACTTTCTCAAAACCATCAATATTGTCACGAGACGCACTAAAATAATTCTGAGGGCAATGGAGTGCTGCGGAAAGAACACAGCTGGGAAGTTACATTAGGGTTCTAAGCTCCGTTTCCTTAGATTTGACCTTGACACTAGCAAGTTAATTAACCCCTCTGAGCCTCAGATTGCTCACTCACATTAACGTGCTTATGTCACTATTACAAGAAAAAACGCACGTAACATGCTTAACATGGCACCTGAACCCGGTAGACATTCAACAAATGTTATGTATTTAAAATACTTTAATTTCATCAAATTAATTTTTAAAATTCTATCAAAATACATTCACTTTAAGTAACAGTGGCTTGAAAGGAAAAAATAGTTTGCCACTCCTCTTTTATAATAAAGTTGTATTATATATAACTTTTACTTCCAAAGCTACAAAATCCACAAAGCATTGACTGGCAAAAGTAGCAAAAACATTTTGTCCTCAATGATAAAATAAAAACACTTATTTGTCAAAATGAAAAACAGCAACTCTCAGTTAATACCACCTAAGCGTACGCAGGCCTTTTCTCTCTAAAAGAAAAGAAGAAGAAAAAGAAAAAGGAAAAGAGAAAGAAAAAGAAAAAGAAAGGGTCAGTACAGTAGAAAAACAGAGTGAGAATGTCTTAGATAAAAGTTTCAGCCAAGTTGGCACTTAGCTCTGAAAAGAGCCACATTTAGGCCACAACTAGCAACACTATTGCCTACTAGATGCAGTAAACAGCCAGCAAAATAAAAAGCAGCTCAATGCCAGTCCAGCAAGAGTAGTCCTGGTCACCTAATAAATGCAGTAGTAATGCGCTCCAGGACCCGTGCTAGTCATTTTGGATGTATGATTTACAATCTATACAAGTGTGCAAAATAGACATTGTTATCCTCATTTCAACATGAAGAAACTGAAGTCCAGAGGTGTTACTTGCCTGTTCAAGGTCTCTACCTGTGAACACCAGAGCTGTACTTAAACAGTATTCGATGCCAAAACCAATCTCCTTTCCCTAGTCCCTGTTTCTCTTTTTTTAGACATAAACATGTGAACAAGAATATTCCTCAATGCTTTGAAAAGTCATAAACTGATAGCAGTCCCCTGTTCCCTATTTCCTTCTTTTAGTTTCTCTCAAATTGGTTGCGTATCAGTTCACCAACTCCAAGTCCATTCGTTAAGTCGCTGAAACCTGTCTGGTGCCCCAGCCCTATAAGAAACTGTCCTTGGAAAGGCAGAAGAATATAAAGTCAAGGCAAGGCTTCCAATTTATCTGGGACTTAAACTGAAGGCTCACAAATGAGAAATTCTCTTATGTGGTCAACCAAAATGGGCATATGTTCTAATTTACAGGGATGACTAAAGCAGACACAATATGGAGAATCATACAAATTTGTGCAAATCATATATATTTAACAGAATGCTTAATTGAGTCAGATTTTCACAAAGTACCTAGAAGCTTTCATCTTTTATTCAGGGAATGCATTTTAAAGGCAGGGATTTACATATAAATAAAAACTACTGAACTGAAAGAGTATTTAATTCTGTTCTATTTTTTTTAAATGAAAATGTTCATCTAATGAGCAGTATCTAACTGATGTTTATAAGGCCTAACTTTGCACTTGAAGATGAGTATACCTAACCACAGACAGCCCACACTCGTGGTTCTAAATCACTGAGTTCTGTGAACCACTCTGTTGTACGGTCCAAAATGTAAGCCTTATACTTAGAAGCATTGTATGCCAGCTAACATGATCAATCCTCATGACAACCTATTATAAGCATTATTATTCTGATTATTACATATGATAAAAGGGAGTCGCAAAAAAGTAACTTGCCCAACATCACACAGCCGGTAAAAAAAAAAGATAGCCAGGCTTGCAGCCCAAGTGCTCTCACTCCGCAGCCTGCATCCACTACACTTCACTGCCCACTGCATAGAACCACATTCATAAGCAGACAGAAAATACCACAAAGGTATAGACCGACTCTCTACTGAGCGCCTACTATGTGCCAGGCACTGGAGATGAAGGAAAGCCTGGCCCTGAGCTGAAGGAGACTTTTATTCTTTTTTAAGCAGATTCAGGGTAGGCTGAAAATAACGAGTTGCCAGTTCCAATGTGATATGTTCATGCTCAGGCTAGCGTGCCATCCTGTGTTAGGAGAACACAATGCAAGGGACAACTAACTTAAATAACAGTATGAGTCCAGGACCCTGGGATCATGACTCCAGCCCAAGGCAGATGCTTAACCGACTGAGCCACCCAGGTGCCTACTAAATAGTTGTAATAAACTTATCTGGAACAGGAGCGGAGGAAACATTATATAAACGTTTTCTTTTTTTTTTTTTTTAATTAATAATGATTTTTTATTATATTATGTTAGTCACCATACAGTACATCCCCGGTTTTCGATGTAAGGCTCGATGATTCATTAGTTGTGTATAACACCCAGTGCACCATGCAATATGTGCCCTCCTTACTACCCATCACCGGTCTATCCCATTCCCCCACCCCCCTCCCCTCTGTAGCCCTCAGTTTGTTTCTCATAGTCCATAGTCTTTCATGTTTCATTCCCCCTTCTGATTACCCCCCCTTCCTTTATCCCTTTCTTCCCCTACTGATCATTCTAGTTCTTATGTTCCATAGATGAGAGAAATCATATGATAGTTGTCTTTCTCTGCTTGACTTATTTCACTAAGCATTATCTCCTCCAGTGCCGTCCATGTTGTAGCAAATGTTGAGAACTCATTCTTTCTGATTGCTGAGTAATATTCCATTGTATATATGGACCACAACTTCTTAATCCAGTCATCTGTTGCAGGGCATCTCGGCTCCTTCCACGATTTAGCTATTGTGGACAATGCTGCTATGATCATTGGGGTGCATATGGCCCTTCTCTTCACTACATCCGTATTTTTGGGGTAAATACCCAGTAGTGCAATGGCTGGGTCATAGGGTAGCTCAATTTTTAACTTTTTAAGGGACCTCCACACTGTTTTCCAGAGTGGCTGTACCAACTTGCATTCCCACCAACAATGTAGGAGGGATCCCCTTTCTCCACATCCTCTCCAACAATTGTTTATAAACGTTTTCTTAATGGTTTCTGGCCATCACTGGAAAGACCAAAAGCACTGCAAAAATGTAATGCAGTGTTTCAGGAATGAGGGGCTATTTGTCCCTACTTTTAAAAAATTTGAACAGTTCTATCTCTATTCCAGATCCTATTACACAAAGTTATTGCCTACCACTAGAAGTTACACCCTCTTCTTATCTGATATGACACAGAAGAGAGTTAATCAGTAATCCTACTTTAATATTTTAAGTTTAAACTGTCAGTGAAGGTCCCTTCTCCAGAGGAAAGTACTTGGATTTATGTCCATTCACCTGTTTCCTTTGATGTTCAATCAGGTACAATAAAAGGAGGTAGCCAATTATAAAAAAAATTTTGTCAATTTTAAGACTTTTACCCATAACAAACCTGGGAAGAGAAAGACGTGAAATACCTCACCTCAAACAGGGACCATGATGATAATAACAGATCATCTTTAATGAGCAGTACCTACTATGTGCCAGGTATGTGCTAGGAGCTTCATAGGTATTCATTATTTTATCCTCACATTATCCCTATGAAATAGATCATTCTAATCTCCATTGTATAGAAAAGAAAAATGAGGACCAAGTTCACCCGGAAAGTTGCAGGACTAGAATTTGAATCACATGCTGGGGTAAAAGCAACAACAAAACCCTTCGATGTCTTTACGGCCAAACAAAGTAAATTTGTGAAGTGGCTTAAGATCACAGGGCTGTAGTTCTCACCCTGGGCTGCATACTGTAATCACCTGGGGAGGACACATTGTGGGTTTCACCCCCATAGGCTGTGACTGAGTTGGTTTGGGAGCTGCCCACGTGATTCTAATGGGCAGTCGGAGCTAAGAACCACGGTGTGTAGACACAGAGAATGGGGCATGACCCACCTGAAGGCAGTTTCAAAAAAATTTAAGAGGTTAAGTAAACACTGGGCTGGTCAAAGGTTGTAACTACTGCCTCTGCCACCAAGATGTCACCTCTGCCCCACTGCTCTGTATAATTAACGTGCAGCAGAAGTGGGAGAGAAGTAAACAGATATACTGTCTGGCAGACACAGACATTTGTTTTTACTGGAGAGGGGGCTGCTTAGTCTTAGAACGTTCCTCAGGTCACCCCTCACTGTCTCCTATTTATGGAACGGGTCTACTACAAAAGGCCCTTGGAGTTAGACATAACCTACTTCTAAAATAATCTCTGGAGTACAACCATTCTTAAACTGAAGATGACCTAAATATGCTCACTTAACAAATGCATACCTTCAGATTACGGGGCCAAACTACTTAAACATTTGAAGAGTCCTAGATTTTTTTTTTTTTAAAGAGGCCATTCATAATTAACTCTGATCTTAATCCAAGCCAGGTCAATAGATCTCACTTAACTAAACAAGTCCTAAGAATGGAGAGCCTAATGCCCTCGAAACAAATCTGTGCAGGTGGTACAACATAGTGCTGCTGAGGAAAATGTCATTTGTCATTGGCAAAGGGGAGCAAAAGCTGCGTACCATCAGAAGAATCTTCATTAAATGGCCTGCAGATGTGAAAGCCAAAATAAATGCTATAGAAATTAATCGTGAATCCATTAAAAAAAAAGAAACTGTTGTCTGCTTAGGAAAGAATTCTTCATGTATAACCATATTATAATTGTTGCAGCACCACAATTCAAGAGGAAATGGCAAAATACATTAAGAAACGGACTTTAAGGCCACTCAAACTAGCTACATTTTTTCATCTCCTGCTACAAAACAAATGTTGTACATTTTAATGGCCTTGTATTACCACTTACCACCACTCTCCCCCACTACCACCACCAAAAGAAAGCAAATAAAAGAAGAAAAGAAATTGAGATTGATTTTCAAAATGAAATACTGCAAATACAGGCCATGACTCAGAAATCAGGGCCTCAGTCAATCAGTTCCAGCATTGGCTCCTGAGGCAAAACCTCTACTTGGGCAAAATATTTTGTTGTTTTGTTTCGTTTTGTTTCAAAAAGCAGAGACAGGGAAGCAAAGCCTGAGAAAGCAGACAAAAGTGCTAGGATTAATTTTCTCACCACAGTTCAAGATAACAGCTGTTTGTTGACTGAATACATATATATTGATTCCCTCATGAGTGTCAGGCACTGTACAGTGCTGAGGATGTATTGGTGAACTGGACGGTGTCTGTTTGCATGGGTCTCCTAAACTCAGACACCAAGGCACTAATCTCATATAATCCACCATACACGCCCCTTCCAGCCACATGTGTGAAAACCCAGTTCTGCCCTTGTAGTACTATTAGATGGCAAATTTTCCCCTTTGTCTAACTGTACTGAACTTCATAGGGAAACCACGAATGTCTTCTAAGTAAATAAGTAAATACATAAATATCCAGAATTCGTATAGCAACAATAAGTCATGGGTAAATTTCAGCAAGTTTAAAGAAAAATTTTCTTAATCTAAGTCTGTATCCAAACAGGTTTTCCTTTTGAACCAAACCCAGCTCACATATTTTCACTGCCTGTGGCTATGCAGCTTCAATAAGCTAAAAATACTTCCCTTTCTTCTAAGTTGGGAAGAGAAAATAAGACCAAGCAATCAGCCGCATGTCATTTTCTCTCATTTTAATTTTTTTTTACTAGAAAACACTCAAAATAGCTGAACCAACGAAAAGGCATCTGTTTTCTATTTGTATACACATACACTGACACAAACATGCATCCAGCTTGTATCTTCCCAGTAATATGAAATAAGCTCTATTTGCATTATCAGCAAAGACTGTCAACATTTCACTACTCACAGCTTTCTAGTACTGTTTTTTTGGTTGGGGAGAGGACTGCATAAGTGTTGAAAACTAGACACAAGTACAAGTAAAAGCTTTCAAAAAATATGTATAGGATGACTGTGCTCTTAAGACCACAGGGTGCTTACTTTGCAATCACGCATCATTTACGTTTCTGAAATTTACATTAAATGAGATCTAAAATAGAAGGACAGGAACTTTAAATCTTTCTGCAGGTCTTGCTCAAGTTGGGTTCACTGTATCTGATAGAATGAAAAACTGTGTTTCTCCTCTTGGACTTCTCAAGGCTAACTGCAAAATACACAACACACATACACCCTTACCTCCGTAATAAACTAAAAGCTCCTCAGGAAGACAAACTTTTTTTTCCCCAAAAAAGATACCTGCAGGATGGTGAACAGTAGTAGTGTGGACTTTTCCAACACTCCCAACATCTCTAAAGTCACCCTATTAAGTTAACAGAAACTAGCAGGTCTAGGTTCCATTCGACTGGGCCATTAGTTTGGGCAGCTAGGTCAAGGCTAAATTTCCCTTAAAAAACAGCATAGTTTGAGAAATCACTGCCAAACTCTCCATTTCTTGGCAAAGTCAACTGCAAAGCGAATACCCAGCAACCGAGACCATGCCCCTCCGGGATGGGCTGGCAGAAACGGGGTAAGGGCTACTGGTCGGCCTGCCCAGACTACAGCTGGGCCATTGACAAGCGCTGGGGTAAAGCTCTCAGCGGCCGCCGGCCCACCCAACGTCCAGCGGACCCGCGGCTGGTGCCACCAATTTCAAACGTAACCGCCGGAGGAAGTGGGAGGAGGGGATGTCATCTCCCTTGACGCTTCGGGGACCCGGTGGCCCTGCAGGGCTCGCCTCTGATGTCCGTGACGGTCAGAGGAGGCACCCGCAGTACCAACGTCTCAGCAAAGCCACTTTTCCAGTCGGGGCGGGAGGCGCGGGGCGAAGTTGGCCACCGGCCGCGCGCGTCCCGTTAACCGTACCTTGTAACTGGGCGGAAAGGGACTCCTGGTGCTGCTGGTACTTGAGCGACACCGCCTCGGCTTTCCGCAGCTGCGTCTGCAGCTCGTAGTAGAGCATCGCGCCGTAGAGAAAGCCGAACACCACGGTCAGCAGCAGCAGCGTCTGGAAAATCCGCTTTTGCTTTCGGGAGCACATCCCGTTTCCCATAGTCCCGCCTGGACCCCGCGCCGCGGCCGCCCCCGCCGCCGCCGTCCCTTCTTCCCCTATGCCGGAGCGAGCGCCTCAGCAGCGGCCGCCGCAGGAGGTGGCCGGACGCAGCATGAGGAGGAGACGCGAGACACAAAAGCGGGGCCCGAAGGGAAGTGGCGCCCGCTCAGCCCCCGCGCGCCACGGGGCGCGCAGCCATCGACGCCGCCTGGGCAGCGGCCGCCAAACTTTTGCGAGGCTGGCTCTCCGCGAGTGCCCGGGCCCGAGAGGGGGCCCTCCGCATACTTCCGAGCGAACTGTGCCCGCGCCGGTCCCCAGACGCCGCCTGCCTTTTTTCCTCCTCCCCACTTTTTGGCTCGGCTGCCCCCGGCGGCGCTTGGAGTCCCGCCCCGGCCGCTCCCCGCCCCCTCGCGGCGGCTCCCACTGCGCGACTTTGTTGCCACCAGAAGGAGGGGGTGCGCGCCCAACAAAGGGTCCCGGCTCCAGGCGGCGCCTTCGCGCGCGGCCCGCCGGGGTAGGTGGACGGGCGGGGGCCGGCCGGCGCGGCCGGGTTTGGGGGATGGCGGGCCGGTGTCACTGACGGGGCTGCCGAACCTTGGCCGCCGCCGCCTCCCACCCAACTTACGTGTCACCCACGGCCCCGCTATTCTGGCCAACGGGATTCCGGGAGGAAGTCCCACTCGGGCTCCCCGCTCATTGGGCCCGTCCGAGCCGCCGCTCCCTCCCTTCGGGGAGGCAGTGCGGGGCTCGATTGGACGCCCGCTTTGTCCGTCCGACCCCGGGGCCGCGCCTTCCCTCCCACTGCGGGGGCCCGTGAAGGGGGGGCTCCGTGGGCAGAGCGGCCGCCTGGCGCCGGGGTGCGCCCACGTGGAGCGCGGGTGGATGGGGCGAGGCCGCAGAGCCAGGGGCGGGGAGGTTGGGGTGCCGCGGCGCCGTGTCCTGGCTTGCGGCTGGGCGAGGTACGGTGCGCACGTGTGTGAGAGTGCAAGTGAGTGTGTGTGTGATCCAGCACTCGGAATGCACGTGGGGAGAGGAGTACAGTGTATATAAGTGGGAGAGTGGGTGGACGCAACTGCTTACACTCTGCCGGATACCCTTTCTTTCTTTCCCCAGCCGGTGGGCAGATGCGGCAGACACACGGGACGGCTACACCGTCAGCATAATCTGCGTAGCCCAACCGGAGATGTCTTGCCAGTTGACTCTTGCCCCATCCCGCGTGCTAGCGTGAATGCGTGTGTGCTCACGGATGGCAGGACGCGAGTCGGGAGACTCAGGCACGCTAACACGCTAGACTTACTGCTCAACTGTCCACATGGGTTGGGGAAATCAGCTTGCCTTTGGCAGAGGGGAAAGAAATGATCTCATATTCTTCCCCGGGCTTCAAACAGAATAATTTAAAAACAAATCTCAGAGGCTGAAATAAGTATGCATACATTTTGTCATATGTATTTGCTTGATTGGTAGCAAAAATACATCAGTTACATTGCTAAATTACATTTTGAGGGCCAACAAAGGTTTCCTATGTAAAACAAAGTAAAACGTAATAACCACAACCCTCTTCAAAGAAAATCAAATTCAAAGAAAACAGTGCTTTTGTTCTTTTTATGTACTTGAGGGGGAAAATTGAGGTTAGGCATAAATGATAATTTTGTTTCTGCTCTTGACCTGACTTCTAAGAAAGTAAATTATTTCTCAAATGCCTCAGAAGTGCCATGGAATTTATTTTATACTGCATAATTTTTATGATATTCTAACCAGACTTTAGTTATCACTATCAATAATAGCCAATGAGCACTCCAAATGAGAGTAGATCTGCATAGCCAAATTAAACATAAAGATGGTCCCTGGTGAAGAACTTTTTTAGGTAGACTCTGAAATTAAAGAGTGCTAAAACCATAAAATAAACCTCATTATAACCTAGCTAGCCTATGACATTTACAGTACCACGAAAACAAAGTTTGCCTGGTATCTGCTTTTCCCTAATAAGTAATAACTTACAATATAACAATAATTATATTGTTCAAAATGCTTTTATTTACAAATACACTTATCACACCCAGATTAAGTATTGGCCTCACAGTTTGGTAAAAAAATGAAAGTTTATTAAAGGGACTGTGACAGCTCTAGGACCTACGACACGAAGAAAGTTAGGATTAGATCTAGGTTAGAATCCTGCTGTTTTTCTCTCTTTCTCCTGTGGAAGCCAAGTTCTCATTCTTTTTAAATAAGTGATATTAACAACTGTGTCTGGTCAGTTAAAATGAGAACCTGGTTTAAAAAGAAAAAGATTTAAGGAAGTTTTAGAATTTTGTTCTGTCATACAGATATTATACAGCCTCACTTATTCAATCTACCACTGTTTAAATTTCCCTCTTTCAGTTTTACTCTTAAAAATGAGACTGAATAATTCCTGAAACCTTGTTAAAATTCTTTATAAAAAGTCCTTAACATTATCAATGTACAATTTGCTAAATAAACTCTTCCTCCAAAAATACTACCAAAACTACTCTGGAGGAAATGAAGTTTTATAGCAATAATCCTGGCCCATACTAGGAGAGAAAATTATCTTAACTGAAAAGAAAGGAAGGAAGGGAGAGTGGAAGGGAAGGAAAGAGAGAGAGAAAGGAAGGAAGGAAGAAATTGTACAGAGGACTGAAAAATTATTATTCATACATAACACAGTATGCAGCATTTAGTTGTATTTCAAAATCTCCGGAAAATTCTTATGCTTCTGGAATACATGATAACTCATTTTAAACCTCTGATTCCTTTGCATCTGATTTCAGACTCCAAAGGTATTCTTTGCCTAAAGCTGCTGGCTGACTCGACAGAATATAATAAATGTAGGCCATAAAACACAACTCAATATTTTAGTCATAAAATTTGAAAGAGAACAAAAATTATTACCTGGACTTACCCATTATTTCAAATTCAGGAAGGGTATGTCGAAGTACATAAAATCACTAATGGCAGTGTCTTTATAAAATTACTTTTCCAAGGTGAAGTATACTGCTAGTTTCTTAAAAATATCAGTATAAAGCTTTTGAGAGGCCGACGTTGGGGAAGCCACCCAGGGCCTACAAACTGAATTTACATAACATCGCCTTTGGGTAGAACTTGTAATAGATGAGCTATTTCTACTGGTCTTGTGAGGTCCGTTGTTAGTTCTATTTTATTTTTATTTATCATTTTAAAAATATATATATTTCTATATGCCATATATTTAACAATATATATAATTTAAAAATTATATATCCTGAGGTATTTCACCAGTTTAATATTTTTTTTCTAAGGCAAGAAGAAATTAACTTAAAGATTCGAGGTCTTACATTTGAGAGGGACTAAGGTAATATTTGGGAACCTTAGCATTCTTTCCAGTTTTACTAAATTTGTCATTTCAATAAAATTTGTTCATTTTCAAAATAGGGAAAGGCAAGAAAAACATAGTTGAGGGATATAATTTGTAAAAATAGATGATCTATCCTAGAGTAAGTAGTTCCTATTGTCTGTGAAATTTTTCAATTAAATCTCCTTACTTCAAATTGAATTCAATAATTTGCAAAAGACATCAACACCTAAGAAAAGGTGGTAAATGTTAAATTATTTTTTTTTAAATTTGTAACTGTGGCAATGGATGTTAATTAGAATTATTGTGGTGTTCATTTCTTATGTCATACACCTGAAACGAATATAGTGTTATATGTCAATTATATCTCAATAAAAAAAAATAAAATTGCAAATGGCCTTTCAGTATTCATAAAGTACAGCTTTAGCCTTTTTGTGTAAATTTTGCAGAAATCAACTATCCTTTTTCCACTGTAGAAAACTACACTTTCCATCTCTGCCTTTTTGCCACTTCACCCATTTGCTATCACCTAATTAACACATAGCTTCCTGCTTGCCACCCATGTGTACTTTGAGAGGTAAAGGCATTCTGTTTTTTGAGGATTCTTTGAGGGATGTTTTGAAACTCCATTTCCATAAAATTTTGCTAATGACCAGGTAGTAATTGTTAGCAGACTAACAACGTATGAAAATTATTTCATAATTAAAAAATGAAAATTACTTAGGAGGCCCTAAATGTGTAGATGTGTAGCTAGACTAAAGAAATAAGAGCTATCATTTCAAACGTCTTTAACATCCTTCTAAAGCAGGACAGTCTAGCATACCATAAACTCTTGCAAATTCTAAGGTGCACAAGCAATTATTTGAATTCGTTGCTTAATGTTTGTTATAGCTAACATATTACTTTAAGAAAATAGTTGCATAGAATATTAGAATATATGGAAAGGGGCCACATGTAAGACTCTGGTGGACTTCCCAAATCTTCCTTTGGCTCGTTCAGGCAGCTTTTCGCCAGCTCACTGTCTTCGGTAACTCAGAGACTTCAGACAAACAGACCGTGGGAAGATCAGCAGCCAGTGAAACATGACATTTTTAATGTTCCCCCAAAATGCATAGTTTATTGGATTGCTTTGTATAAAAGACGTGCTTGGTTTATCCATGACCATTTTATAAAATTGGTAATTAAATTTTAATGTTATATGATAGGCATGTTTAGTAATTTCTTAATTGTCATGAGACATGGCTGATCATATTTATGATATAGCCAATGCGAAGTCCTGGGTCAGAAATTCAACATTCAATTTCAGAACTGTTCCTAAGGGAAATCATAATCTGCTCCATAAATGTTTTTTATGCTCTAGTTACAGAGATGTTTTGAGTCAAAACGAAGGGATATACTATCAATGGTTTTACCAAGGAAGGAAGGAAGGAAGGAAGGAAGGAAGGAGGAAGGAAGGAAGGAAGGAAGGAAGGAAGGAAGGAAGGAGGAAGGAAGGAAGGAAGGAAGGAAGGAAGGAAGGAAGGAAGGAAGGAAGGAATCATTAAGAGCCGAGTTACCTCAGCATTAAGTTCAACTCACATTAAAATTGTGAAATAAAAACACATGTCTTCCCTCACTCCGCTCCTTCTCATTCTATTCTCTAGTGAACTCTTCAAATGTGATCCAACATCCTCGTAATCTCCTTTTGTTTCCCAGGATCCTTGTCTAGGACTATGCCCTTCACTCCCTAACACCCACCTACACACATAAACATTGTCCTTCCCTTCTTGAAGACAAAGGACAAAAACCTAAAATAATCTTCCTCAAAATACCTATTACTGTCATTCAAGTAATCAGTTATTCAAAGGAAAGCGAATTGGATACATTAATTAATAGGAAGATGTTAGAGGATGAATTATTAACTTAATATTGCTCTCAAGAATTTTGTGAGAAAATATGTTAAGCCAAAGGACTGAACTCTAATGGCATAATCCTGGACAGGCTGGTGAGCAGATGAGTCATACTTAATGGACAGAAGAGTTTCACTTTCTGCTACTTAGTTCCTGATTCTTCTGCCCAATTGTAAAGGTGTTCAGGAGCATTCAAGAGGTGACTCAAGAAGCCTATGGCCAGGATACAAATCCCATTTAAGTTACAAACTGTCGATGAGGTCCACAGTAAATCAGTAACTATTAGGACCTCAATTCTCTCATCTGTAAAATGCAAGGGGTAATCATATCTGTGCTGCCTAGCTTCGGAGAGAATAAGCCCATGGGGTTCAAGAGAGAAGGCAAACTTTGGACTTCATTTAGATAAAATTGAATGCTGTAGTGATACTTGTCATTGTTGACCTAAATTTGTACATTTCTGGAAAACTAACAGTTGATTAAGAAAAAAATCAGCTACCCAGTTTAAAATGGTAATTTTCCAATCATAATTATTAACTGAGCTTCTTTAATAGTTGAGAAGGGATGAGTTATGACCTTAAAACAAAGGACTTTTCTTGTAATCCATTTATTCAAGCTAGATTTCTAAGTCTTGGGTTATAATTTATGGACTAATGTTTTCATTATGCTTTATATGTCAATAATTTTCTCAAGCAGTTATTGTGTGCAAGGCACAATGCGGGGAGGGAAATGGATGGTGGAGGCTATAATGATGAATGGACCCTTTTGGTGAAGAGCTCATGGATTTAGTACTTGTTTATTTAAAGGCTAAATCGAAGCTCTGGTTGGAAATTCAATTACTCAAGGAGAGAGCAGAGCAAGAGAACAAGAGGCCTCATGTTGTAATCATGATTTCTAGAGAAGGAGGCCTGTTAGACAAGGCAATAGGATCGCTTAATCAGTAGAGGTAGTTCAAGCTGGAAAAAAGAAAAGGAATGCATAGACCCCTAAAACATAGAAATGTTACTTTGCTTTCATTCTCTTTTGATGCAGGGCAAGGCCTTTGATTTGTGTGCAGATATGTTGCTGCCTGGAGCTCAGCTCAGCCACTTAAGCCAAAGAACATCGTTCAGATTCCAGTTTCAGCTTCGGTGAGTGGGGCAAGATCTTCAGGATATTTGTATGGTAAGGTCATCAATGTCAGTATGTCTAGATTGGAAGGAGTTTTTTCTTGGTTTTGCTTTTCACCTAATTTGACCGCGATTTGTCTTTCTGATACCAGCCATTATGGAGCTTTTCCAAATCACTTATCTCAGTTTTCATAGAAACACTCTTTTATTTTTTTCACTCTCATATTTCATTAGTTTACATAGCAGTTGATTAAATTACATAATTAAAATAGCAAGTGCAATTGCATAAACTGCTTTTAGAACAAACCACTAGTCTCTATGAGGCCTTCAGTTCAGTAGGCAGACGCGGGCCAAGCGGAGATGAGTGTAAGCGCCAGGAGTCTTCAGCCCTGAAGTGCACAGGGGAGAGGCTGACTGACAGAGGGGAAAGTCTCCTGTCATCCAGTCATCCAGTGAGTTGGTTAAATGGAGTTAAGGGCTGATACCGTACATTGGAATGACTAGTGCGGTAAAAGGAGGAGTTGGTGGTCAAGAAAAGGTATGTGAGAGAAGTGACAGGGAAACCAAAGGTACTAAGAAGAGAACTTTGAGTGTTGTTGATACAACTACTGAAAAGACGTTGAAATAAAGCCTACAAGGAGGCCATAGAAGGAACTGATAAGGGCTGGGGTGGAAGATTACAGTGCGCTGGGGAATAAACAGGTGCCAGGTAAATAAGGGAAGAGGAGTAGGAAGATGAACTCTGCTTTCGATAGTTTGCCTGTAAAGGAAGATAGATTGGGTGGAGCTGAGGAGGGGTTGAGGGAAAGTTTGCTGTGGGGCTTTTGTTTTTGGATTAGCACACACAAGAATTTCTTCAAGGAGCTAGTAGAGAGGAATACGTTAAAGATTTGAAGTGCCACATTAAATACATTGGAATGTCTGGAACGTTATTTCTTAAGGCAATGCCCTATTATAGTTCATTTTCCATTTTAGAGGCTCAATAAATTATAGAATGGATGGTCTTAAGAGTCACTAAGAGGAAGAAAATTGAAAGGATTGCCTGGCTAATTGAAAAAGAAATTTGTTTGAAGGCCTAAGGTGGTGTGTACTTGTATTAATTCACTCTGATTAAATGTGCACACCCCCCAAAATGGACATGATTGTATGATAATATCCCAAATAGAGAATCTGTAAAACAGTATGTATTTATTTAAGAAGAAAAATGGACTCTGCTTTGAATAACAGTAATTGGTCCATTTAAAACATTTTATGTATAACTGTTAGATATGTTTACTAAGTAGTTTATGACTTTTACAAATGTTTTGTAACACTAAATGCACAAAGGAGAATGCGAAATTGCATAAGTAATATTATTGCAATCATGTTAAAATGTTTATAGAAAAAATGATTTGTTGTATATTGCTACTTTTAAGTAATCAGATAAAGAGGGAAAAAAGGTGGATATTTTCAATAATTCATGAAAATCTATTCGCTTCAGGATAATGATGCTTTCCACTCATTTGTTGGTTTTAACATTGTTGAACATATCCCTGATCATAAGATCTGTTTTTCTATTAAGGAGTGAGTTGATATACCATGGAAAAGGTGGGTTAAATACCCAGCCCTGGGCAGCCATTTCACACACATATTCCCTCTTTCTCTTCCACCATCAGTAATGAATTAAGTGAACTGTCTCACTGAGTGACTTTGGGACAGGGAAACTAAAGCAACCCCATGAAAACTGTTTTTGCTTCTTTTTCTGCTTCTATTCTTGCTAGGACCTACACCCCCACCTTACATGTGCCTTATAAAACAGATAGTGTATGTCCTCTTTGTAAAAGTCAAGGATGTAATGATTTTCTTTTTTTGAGTCTTCCAGCACAATAAATAACATCTAAGGAGTGACTGGGTGGGGTCATCATGAATGTTTTCCAAGACCACCGACCCATCAAGACCCTTAGCTCCAGGGCATAGGTGACTTATGGAGAGCACCTAAACCCTCGTCTGTGTGCCTGGATGCTTGAGAAGATACTGTGCACTGGACCACAACCCTCAATAAAACCCCAGGCCCCAAGTAGAGATAAAATTCATTCTTCTTTCCTTTCTGAGGTTCTCAGATGCTCTGTCTCTACACTCTCTCTCTATCTTTAATAAAATCTGCTCTCACTTCCTTTCAGCTTAGGTTGATTTTTATTCTGCTTAAGAAGTCAAGGACGTTCTTGGCTGGTCCTGCGGGACCCCTCTGGGTCCTCAGACCCAGCCAGCCTGCATCATCTTCAGATGTGACTTCAGTGTCCCTTTCAACATCTGCCTTTACCGACGATGTCTCTAGCGCTCTGTCTAGTACCTAGTAAACACTGAACACCTTTTCACTGAGTGAGTGAATAAACTCAGCATACAGTGTTGTCCATTGTAAAATACGTAATGGGGGAATTTATAAGATAGAGAGATAGGAAAGAAAGAAAAAAATCTGGGGAAAAATGTAGAATAAAATTTATCTGATTTTAAATGTAGTGTAATTTCTAAGTAGGGAAGCCTTAGGAGAAATCAGAAATGAAAAGAAATAAATACACTGGATTACTTGAAATTCAAAATTGTCACACTTCAAACATTACTAAAAAGTTTAAAAGCAGACACATACAGAGAATATTTGCATAGATTAAATAGATTGTGTAAATTACACAGACCTAACAACTTTATATAATTGTATGCATATTGCTAAAACACTAGGATAATAAAAAGTTGCAAAGTTCATAAACAAATAATAGTTCAGAAAGAGTTCATAAGCAGGTAATTCATGGGCAGGTAAACAACCAGTAAATATGTGAGAAAGGATTCAATCTCAGTAATCACAGAAATGAAAACAATACTAATAATCTCATAACTAATAAAAAAAGCAAGGTTTTTAAAAAAGTTTACATTAAGAGTGGCTTCATGTAGTCAAAATATTTTTTTTAAAGATTTTATTAATTGTCAGAGAGAGAGAGAGAGCACAAGCATGGGGGGCAATAGACAGAGGGAGAAGCAGGCTCCCTGCCAAGCAAGGAGCCTGACTCGGGACTTGATCCCAGGGCTCTGGGATCATGACACGAGCTGAAGGCAGACACCCAACTGACTGAGTCACCCAGGCACCCCTCAAAAATATTTTAAACAAAGATATTCTGCAAAGGAAACTATGAATTGATACATTTTCTGAAAGGCAAATTGGCAATTCAGATCAAGGACCATAAAATACTCATACCTTTTTTCAATAATTTCTCTTCTAGGAATCTATCCATAGAAAGTAGTCTAGAACTCAAGAAAAAATTTTTGCATGCAAGGATAATTATCACAAGCAGTGCCTGGCCTGCTCAGTCGGTAGAGCATGCAACTCTTGACTTCAGGGTCCTGAGTTTGAGCCCCATGTTGAGGGTAGAGATTACTTAAATAAGTAAATAAACTTAAAACAACAACAACAACAACAACAACAATGAAACAAAGATAATTATCACAAAATTAGTTATTGCAAAAAAAAGTAGAAACAAACTAAATGCTGAACTATTTGGAAATGGTTAAATAAATTATAGTATAATTTATATATTTATAATTTATAGTATATAGAAAGAATAGACTATTGCGATATAATGATTTATAAGAAATATACATTTGGTCATTCAGATGACCAAAATATATTTCTCAGATATATTTGGTCTCCATCCACAGTTCCTGAAAATGCTTCAGAGCCATAAAGGTGAAATGGGTGTCTTGTTAAGAATGAAGGTGACTTTTGGGCCCAACCCAAGGTCAAAAGTAGGGAACTAGTTGCCAGGAGGACCAAACGTGTAATTAAAGTATTGAAACTGTCAGTCCCATCCCCAATGTCAGGGGGAGGGGCTGGAGATTGAATCAGCCAATGGGCAATGACTTAGGCAATTATGACTATGTAATGAAGCCTCCAGAAAAACCTAAGGCAGCTTTTTGGTCCTTTATTTCAGAGAGCTTCCTGATTGGTAAACAGGTGGAGCTTTGGGGAGAGTGGCATGCCCAGAATGGGCATGGAAGCCCCCCACCCTTTCCTCATACCTTGCCCTATGGATCTCTTCATTTAGCTGTTGATTTGTATCTTTTATCATATCCTTTAATAAACTGGTAAACCTAAGTGTTTTCCTGAGTTCTGTTTAGCTGCTCTAGCAAATTAGTCAAATTTAAGGGGGAGGTTGTTGGAACCTTCAATTTGTAACAGGTTGGTCAGAAACACATGTAAGAGCCTGAGGCTTGAGCCAAGTATCTGAAGGGGTTGGGACTGGGAGTACAGTCTTGTGGGACTGAGCCCTCAACCTGTGAAATCCGATGCTATCTCCAGGTAGATAGGATCAGACTTTTTTTTTTTTAATTCTCTTTATGTATTTGACAGAAAGAGAGAGAGCACAAGCATTTGGAGTGGCAGGTAGAAGCAGGCTTCCCGCTGAGCCCGATGCCGGCTTGATCCCAGGACCTTGGGATCATGACCCCAGCTGAAAGCAGACACTGAGCCAGCCAGGCACCCCTAGATAGGATCAGACTTGAGTTGAATTCTTGGATTGCCTGCTGGTGTCCAAGAATTGCTTGGTGTTGTGGCTGGGAGGAGCATACCTCCATGCTGGAATTGGGTCCCAAATCTCTAAAAGAAATATTAAGCAGATACCAAAACTAGTTGTTTAGCTTGGAATCTTCAGAAAGCGACCCTGAAGAAAGCTTTCATGTGGAAGAAGGTTATTAGGAAGAATTCTCATGAAAAGTCAGGATAGCAGGAAGGATGGCAAATGAGCAGTCCCAAGGTAACTTCTGCTCACTCAGAGGAGCTCTGGAAAAAGTGTAGATCACACCTCAGAGTTGTTCCCATAGGGAGCAAGAGAGCGGGTGTATTTATATTACTGCTCCACGGAGTCATTAATTAAGGGTTTGGTTGAGGGGCATAAAGTCCCAGAAATTTCCCCGTCCTCTGTGCAAACAACAAAGTGGCCACAGCAGCCCAAGTCCCAGGTACTGGCTACCACAGGAGTGAAGCACACCAGAAGCCCGGGGGGAAGGAAAATGGCGAAGGTTTTCCAGCAAATATGCGTGGGGCAGTGACATACCTGCTGAATAGGTGTTCGTAAAGAATACCCCATAATATGATGAATGCTGAATGAGAAAAAAACAAGGTACAAAGTACTGTTTAAGGGGTCCAGATTTACATCATGGCCTGAAATAACTAAAAAACTAAACAAAATACATGACACAATGGTTCAGCCCTAAGGCATCCGGAAGGAGTGATTTTAGAGAGAGAGGAAACACAAGAGGTGAACCTGATGGCCGCTCTAACTGCTTACTGTCTGGCACGAGAAGGCTACCGCACAGAGAAGGAGGAGCCCAGGTGGGGTGCGGCCATATCCCCAACAGGAGACAACCCCAGGGGACTGACGAGACATTCCGTGTTAGGGAAAGTTGGTAAAGGGTACATGAGAACGATTGTTGCCATTTTTCTGTTAGTCTAAAATTACTTCAAAATAAAAAGTGTTAAAATCCTAAAAAGGGAGAAAATAGACCATGAGAATGCTAATCAAAATAAAGATGGAGTGGCTATGTTAATAGTAGAGAAAGGAGATTTTATTTTACTTTTTCATTTTTTTAGAGAAAGTCGACTTTAGAGGAAAAATATTATCAAGAATAAAGACAAATATTTCATAATGATAAAGGGGTCCATTTATCAAGAGGAACTAATAATCCTAAATGATTATGTGCCTAATACTAGACCTTCTAAATACGTGAAGCAAAAACTAATAGAACGAAGAGAAATAAACCAATCCACAACTTCAGCACTTTTCTCCTGGTACTTGATAAAAGGAATAGCTAGAAAATCTGTAAGCATATAAAAGACCGAACAACATTATCAACCAACAAGACCTAATCGACATTTATAGAACATTCCACTCAAAAACAGAATCACATTCTTTTTAAGTGCTTATGGACCATTTACCAAAATGGACCATATTCTGAGATAAAAATGAGTCTCAGTACATTTAAAACACACCACATACATACCATTTCTATTTGTTGGTGGAGTGCTGTACATGTTAACTTCATGGCTTGGCGGGTCAGATAACATCCAGTTCATGAAGGGTAGCTTCTGCTGGTTTCTCCTAACAGGTATGGAGAAAAAGCATTTGCCAAATCAATAGCTGCATATCTGATATCAGGGGGTGTGTTAATTTGCTCGAGCAATTTGAACCCATAGCTGGTATAACAGCCACAGTTAGTCACCACCTGGTTAAAGCTTACACATCTACTGTTATGATCCAGTATCCATCTGTCTTCAGCATAGACCAAATAGGTAAGTTGAATGGGAATGTCATGGGATTGCCATACCTGCATCCTTGATACTGGCACAAAGCTCTGCAGCCCCTTCATGAATGCAATATTGCTTTGGTTGACTGTTTTCCTAGTTAGAGGCAATTCTAAAGGGTCCCACATGGCCTTTCCCACCACCATAGTCCTGACTCCACAGGTCAAGGAGCCAGTGTGGGGAGTCCACCTGCTGCTAATTGTATCTGTTCCAGTTATGCATCCCAGAACCAGAAAAATAGGCACAGGATGGGTTCAAGGACCCACGGACCCACCGTAAGGGAACTGAGCTAAAGTCCCCAGACTACCTGACCTCCATAAGCCACTCCTCCAACTAGTGAATCACAGTGATATTTCAGGTCTTCTAGAATTAGTGTGTCAGTTCAGAGCCAGTGTCTAGTCGTCCCTGAAAGTTTTCACTATTTTCTTTCCTCAATGCACAGTTACCCTAGTAAAAGCCTGGAGGTCCTTTTGGGTGAAGGGTTAAAGAAAGATTACACATTTTTGGTGGTGTACAGGGACTCTGTTTCAAGGGGACTCAGTGTCTTCTCTATTCAAGGGGTTCTGGGTCTAAAAACTGATCAAGTCCAGGAATTGGTTGAGAAGCCATGACTCTATTTTTATGATTCAGGTTAGACTTTTGCTATTTGACCTAAAACTTTTCTGTTGTGATAGATCAAGTGAGAATTTAGCAGGCTTCCTACATATCTCACTTCTTGGAACACCATGATCAACCAGCCAATGCCACGGTTTTATGCAAGTCAGACTATTCTGATTGCTGCTTAACTGCTATCCATTATGGTAACCATGCCCACCTTGCCCTTGGTGGTTGAGTGCTACCATTTGGCCCTTGCTACCCCAGGATCCAATTACTCCCATTGCATTTAGGTTTCCTGATTCTGTGACTGTAGTCCCCACTATAAGGACTGGCCTACAAAGAAGAGTGATTACAGAGCTCTTTAAGGATACTAGGGCTCTATTCACAATTTTTTTCTCAGAGTAGTGGTGAAAGGTGTCTTCTGGACTTTGGTATGTCACCTGGACTCTCAGAGTGGGTAAGTTTTAACTGACAAATCCACTAATTTTACAAATCTGCATTCCAAACTTCCTAAGCATTTGAATCCCTCCCTCTACATTTAAGCAAGGTAAGTCAAGTGTTTCTAGTTTGCTCATAGTAGGCCACCTTTTGGTCCATGTTCATCCAATCAGCTAAAACTGTTAAAACCCTTTCCAACTCCCTGAGCTACAACGTTAAATCCGGGATCTCTGCTTAGTAAGCCCGTATTGATAATATCAACCTGATCCAACTCTGCTTCTTCCATCATTATCCCGTGCCCTCAGTATCCATTCCCATACATGTTTTCCAGATTTTAATCTACATAAGTTAGAAAAGTCACATAATTCTTTTGGAGTGTAGCAACCTCCTCAGAGGTCACACTTCGTATCTCATCCTTAGGGACCTTCTGGAATTTGAGTCTAGTTATAGATCTAGAAGCAAAGGGGGGCAGTAGATGTGGCTCCTAAGGAGAATCAGCTTTGTATTGCGTAGCATTACAGTTTCCTCAGGCAATGCAGAGTTAATTCCCTCCAATGGGGAGTAAGGGCGAGTTAGAGAAGACAATACCACTGGGAGTGAGGAGGCCACTTCCACTGGGAAAGAAGACTAGCCAGAATTTAGAGGTTCAATGTCCCCAGCCTCATCAGGCTCTTCCTACAGGTCCATTCCAATTTACAAGATTCTATTCTTTACCAATCAATGACCTCATTTGAACAGTAGACACCCTGTAGAGCTGGGAGTTCAACTAGTGTTATAATTCAGCCAACTGCAGGATGAAATTCTGTGTTTGATTTTCAACAATCTCAGCCCTGAGGCTACAGGAGATAAAGGTCTCCTTTAGGGCACACACAGAAGTGTTTAGGTCATTTATGTGACACTTGAACTGAGAATTCACATCCCTGAGCTCATCCTTTCTTTCATCACTTCTCCAGCAACATTAGGAGCAATCAACGACCTCATTAAATTCATTAGATTTCCAAAAATGTCTGAAAGTATCACATATGCAGTCACCAAACTCCTTATTTCTTATAAGTGGTTGATTAGAATATCTAATGAAGATATTTTGCATATCTCTGTTGCCAGATCTTTTTTTTTTTTTTTTTTTTTTTTTATTTTAATGATTTTTTATTATATTATGTTAGTCACCATACAGTACATCCCCGGTTTCCGATGTAAGGCTCGATGATTCATTAGTTGTGTATAACACCCAGTGCACCATGCAATATGTGCCCTCCTTACTACCCATCACCGGTCTATCCCATTCCCCCACCCCCCTCTGTTGCCAGATCTTGCAAGGGACTATCAGCGCTCTTTTCACTACTGGAAATATGGTCATTACCATCTTTCAATCTAATGAGATTGAAGAGCCAATTTCGGAAACCTCAGAACTAATTCAGAAAACTCATCCTTAGAATTGTGGTCCTGTAGATCCACTCTTGGTACCCAAATCTGAACTAGTCAGTTTCTCCAGAGAAAGAAAACCAAAAGTAAGAGATGTACTCCAAAAACTGTCTCATGTGATTACGGAGACTGAGAAGTTCAAGATCCACAATCAGCAAGCTGAGGGTAAATTTCCAGTCTGAGTCCAAAGGCCTGTGACCCAGGAGAGCAGTTGATGTACGTCTCAAGCTGAGTTTGAGTCTGAAGGTAGAAGACTGACATTTCAGCTTGAAGACCTTAAGGCAAAGAGTAAGAATTCTTTCTTACTCAGCCTTTTATTCTATTCAGGCCTTTCACAGATTATATACGGGAAGGGCAATCTGTTTTATGAAGTCTACCAATTTAGATGTTAATCTCATCCAGAAACACCCTCACAGACACAACCAGAAATGTCTAATCAAATATCTGTGTACCCTGTGGCTCAATCATGTTGACACATAAAATTAACTATTGCACGGAGGATGGAGAAGAAAAGAATTCAGGATAGCTCTGTTTTCTATCATAGTTCCTTGCGTAAATGGTGGTTCCATCAATTTGGAAGAGAATAGGGAAGGAAGAAGGGACTTGAGGTACTGGTAAGAAGCTCAGTGCTGGACATGTTTTGTAGAGCATCTATGGAACATCCACTTGTAAACATAGGGCTTTAGATCTGGATTAGAGATATAGAATTGACAGCTATCGGTATACAAGCTGTAGAAGGAGTGAATGAAATTCCCCAGATAAAGCATGTGTAATAAGAAAGAGTAGAGTGTGAAGGATGGATTATTAACATGAAAGGACAAAAGAAAGTCAAGGGCATAGAGGCAACATCGTTCAGACAGAATGAGACCAGGAACCCAAGGCAGGAGTTTCAAGAATGAAGGAAAGGAAAACTATTATCCACTGTAGAGGTCAAAGATGGTAAATACTGAAAACTGCCCAATAGAAATAACAAATAGGAGGTTTGTGTTATCTTCAGAGGGAAAAGTTGCAGAGGTGGGATGAACGGAGAAGTGACTGAGTGCAAAGGAGATAGAGACAAGAAATGTACACTTGCTCTACCAGCAGCTTGGACTGATGGAAAGTGAGGAGATGACCCAGGATGGTTAAAGAATGTTTTTCTGAAATGCTGAAGGGAAACTCAGTGATGGAAGGAGGAAAGATAGGGAACAAGATCCCTGAAGAAGAATGGGATCCAAAACACGTGAAAAGTCTGATTTTGACATGCTGATGCCACCACCCATTCATTCTTTTCTGGTTCAAATCAACATAGGGAGAGTTGTCATTAGAATTCTAAACTGTACTTTATTGTCGGTAATGAATCACAATTTCTATATTTTAGATGTGATTTTTTTATATACGCGTAGGACATTGTTTAATTTCATGATTTCAAGAAGTATCTATACCCAAATGGAAGAATATATTTGAAATTACTGTAAAAAGCTGTACAACTGCCAGCAGTAGAGTCATTGGGAGGGATCTGAAAGAAATGTAATTTTGGTCCTTTATTCTCTACCTAAATAATAATAATAATAGGTCTCAGGGCGCATATTTCTTTCATAAGAGATTCATAAAATCCCTCTTTCTTGCCTTTCCTTCTTTTTCTTTAAAAACCAAAACCAAACCAAAATAAAACACCTCCCAAATCTCCCTTTTGCTTTCTAGCTTATGGTCCACTTTCTCTGCACTACTCAAATGATCTTTTACTTGTTAACTGTTTGCTAATTTCTACTCCTTGAATACGTCCCCAACCTGTAGCCTAAATTTAATTCACCTAAAACACTGATTGCAACTTCACTATTCTATCCAGAATTGTTCAATGGCTTCCCCAATTTCTCCCCTGCATTAAACACAGAACAAAGTCCATATTTCTTAGCCTGAAATTTGAGGCAATCCATAATCTAGTCCTCACTTTTTAACCTTCTCTTTAAGTTCTACTTGACACCTACCTATGTTCCACCAATGTTAAACTGATATGTTCTTTTGTTTCCTGAAAGTCATCCAGGTTGACCATGTTAAAAAAAACAAAACAAAATTCAACAGAGAAATTTTAAAGATCTAATTGACTTTATTAATTGATTCATGTATCGGGAGGCATTCCATCTAGCAAGTAGAGGAGCTCTGAGGAATTGTACAAAATGGAAGGTTTTTATAGGAAGGAGGGGTGGGACAAGAAGTTATTAACAAAAGAAAAGAAGGGATTGTTCCAGGCAAGGTCACCTTCCCTTACAGAGAAGGGCAGGGGATTTATTAGGTGGATTACCTCATCTTCCTTTGGGGGATAGAGAGGCCCCATGTAACAGATTACCTCATTGGTGCTGACCACAAAATTCTAAATTGACTGGCTTAAAAGTCTACTCCTAGAGAATTTGAAATTGCAACTAAGTCCTTGTTCTGGGGTCAAATGACTCCATCTTGGGCTTGTGGGTTTCTTTTTAATAGCCATACACTGTTACAAGTGTTGTGCACTGCACAACCCCAAGAGACTACAATGTGATTCATGCCCACTAGGGCTGTGCAGCTCATAACCCACATAAATGGAAATGTTGACCCCTATTTCACAGTAGAAATATTATTCCAAAGGCTGAACTCCAATTTTATCATCACCTGCAGTCAGATTTCCCTCTCAATTCTTCTTTAAACCTACATATAGTAGAAATTAGAACTAGATCAAATTCAAACTCAGAGATCCGGTATTCAAAACCTGCTTTAAGCTAACCTCACTATAGCACTTCACCTCATTCTCGACATGAATTCTCCATTATAACTGAGCTGTTGTCTACAATTATGTCTCTACAAATAGAATGCCTACCTCTGGACCATTTAATTTTCTTTCCTTCCACCCTAATTTCTTCCTACCCTCTTCCAACAATTCAAAAACAATCCATCTTTCACTGAACAAAACAGTTTTCCCAACCTCTATAAAACCTTCAAAGATCATTCTATTCCACAATCATCCTATCTTTCCTGAGTTATTATTGTTATTTTTATTATTATTATTACTAAGATTTTATTTATTTATTTTAGAGACAGAGAGAGTGGGTGCATGAGTGGGGGAGGGGCAGAGGGCGAGAATCTTCAAGGAGACTTCGAGGTCAACGCAGAGCCCCATGAGGGGCTCGACCTCACAACCCCAGAATCACATCCTGAGCTGAAACCAGAGTCAGATGCTTAACAGACTGAGCCACCCAGGCGCCTCTCTGAATTATTATTAAAGTTATCATCTGCTGCAATTTTTTAAAAAGATTTCATTTATTTATTTGAGAGAAACAAGGAGAGAGAGAGAACACAGAGGGAGAGTGAGAGGGAGAAGCAGACTCCCCACTCAGCAGGAAGCCCAATACAGAGCTTGATCCTTGGACCCTTGAGACCATGACCTGAGCTGAAAACATGCTTAACAAACTAAGCCACCCAGGCACCCCCTGTGTTGCAATTTTTAACATTTGGTTAATACCATGTCTTATATTCATCTATTTTCATGCATCAAATTTTTTTAAACCACCAACTAGACTACATTTCCTCAGTAGTTAAGTTTAGCTCTTATATCATTGTGTCTATTGAGTATAATAGACAGTTGTATAATCTATGCTTGCTGATTTGATATTTCACTAAAATTTAAAAATGATAAGGCTAACCCTTATGTCAGTCTGTAAGATTCATAGCGAGTTGATTTGTAATTTTTTAGTGTAATTTCACAGTTTTTTTACTGTTCAGCATGCTTTCTTATCATTTGTCTTTGAGTCCCTTTAAAAACTATGCTTTCGTTCTATATCTGGTGTAACTTTATGAAACCCAGGAAGAGCCAATAGTTCTCTTCCCTGGGGTATGTGACCTGAGGTTGTATGTGCCTTTCTTGAAAACCATGTGGAAAATATCTCCTTGAAAAATGAAGACAAAGAGATATAGAAAAAAGCAGAGAGTTGGGGAGAGATAACAGTAATGACATTCTTTGAGCCCCTCAATCCTTTTATACATGGAGTCAGCTGCATCCCTGGATTGGCCATTTATATGAGTCAATACATTCCTCTTTTAGAAACCAAGCCAGTGTGAATTAGGTTTCTGTTATTTTGCCACTGAAAGTGACCTGCCGCATACATATGTAATATCACTTGATCATCTTGCACTGTGTATGTGTAAAGCGCCATGTTAGGTATTGTGAGTGATAGTTCTATGAGAAATTAACTCCCGTTCTGCCTTTAAGGTACTTTACAATATAGTAAGAGAGATAAGATGGATACAGATAATGCTACAACACCGTATGTGACGGATGCCACATGGGAAGTACAAAGGACTACAGAAGTTCAGATAAAGGACCGATCTCTTATTTGGAGGGATCACAGAGGCTTCACAGAGAAGATGACATTAGAAACGGCCCAAGATCAGTGCAAAGCTTTCTTAAGGAATGATGAAATGTCTAATAATGTGACAGTATAGGTTTGTATAGTGAGGGTTGGAAACTAAGTTGGAAAGATAATTTGGGGTCAAAGAGGGGATAAAGTAATAAATGCTAAGACAATGAATGTGAGCTTCATTAGGAAAAAGGGAGCTAAAATCCTGGACAGGATTTTGAACCATATCAAAGTGTTGTATAATACACCTAGTATTCAAAAAATGAAAGCGAAGTCGGTCTACAATGCAGGAAGTTGGGAAAGGAGGGTTAGATGGTATGAATTGTAACCTTTGTAAATCTCTTTTTGTTCATAATGTTTTCTTAAATATCATTATCAACATCTAGCAACAAAACATAGTTCTAGCAAACTGTATGGAAGTATGTGAATGGGTTTTAATTAGTATCGCTCTTCTAGATACTTTAATTATTTATAGTATCTGTATTCTTCAAAGAGTAACTCTTTGTCCAAATTATACAACTATCATTACTATGACTAGGTTTGAATTATTTCTTAATGCTTTAAAACATAATGTTTAGAACCTTCTATTATCCACTTAATTCAAGAGTGGTGATGATTACATTTACTTGAAATAGGCATAGGCTTGAAGATAGCATTCTTTAGGTTGTATTGCTCAAGGTATTTTTGGAGAATAGATAATCTTATTCCTTTGTCCTTTATCTAGTTGCACAAGGCTTGCTTTGCATTGCACACACATGCTTGGAGAGGAGCACAGAAAAGTTCTCTTTCACCAAGTTGTGGGCAGAAAATGACATACTGTGCAGCGCAAGCCAAGTAAAGAAGCAAACTTCCCACAGAATCACGAGATAGCCCCATCTGTAATTCTGGGTGTAGCTACAGTTGCATGCCAAGTCTTTGCTCTGGAGGAGTTAAATAGGACTTTTTCCCAGAACTTCTGAGAATACATCATGTCGGGACCCCAGTTGAAGGTCCTGAGGCCAAGTATCTGACCACCTCTAGCCTTCGACTAAGGAGTCCTTTCTACCTAGCAACTGCCTGGCTTGCCACAATTCACGTAAGAGAGGCCATGCAGCTCTTCAGTGAGAAAACATCCTAATCCAAAAGACCAGGATGCACTCTAATAATCTTGAGATTGGTAACGAATTAAATTATGTTTTGTTTGCCCTACTGGTAGGGTCATGAAAACTTGTTACGCACTTTAGAAGGATTTCCACTTAAAATGTGTCAAAATAAAAGATTTTGTGTGGAAAGAATAATTGTCTATACCTGAGAAAAAAAATAGCTCCTTGGCAAGTGACCAGATACAAACCACCAGATAGGCATTTCTGTACTGAATTTATACTGCAAGCAGAAAATCTCAACCAGTTTCACATTTGATCATCTCCAGGGAGCCATCATATTTGATTACAGTTTAGTAAATGACATATCATATACTTCTGATTCTAATCTTCTGTGCGACTGACCAGAGACAGGCTAGTTCACCCCAGGATAAACTGGGACTGTGAGAAAAAGCAGTAGAAGGTGTGAAATTTTAAAGCTGGGCGTGGTGGTGGTGGTGGTAGTGGTGGTGGTGGTGGTGGTGGTGGTGATGGTGGTGGTAGGGGTTGGGGGTGAGGGGCGCTGAGAGAGAAGGCTGTTTCTTTGGGTGGCCCTTACAGGGAATAGTGGCTTTATTGTTGCGAGCCTGCCTAAAGGGCTTCTTCCTTTTGTTTACTTCTTTTCATTCCTATGGACTCTTCTGTGAGTATTAATAAATTACTCTTTGCTTAAGCTCTCCAGGTAAGAGCCTCTTCTCCCCACAGCCGGGAACAATGCCACCGCTGCCACAAGATGAAACAGGCATGCGAGATTGAGAAGTGCTGTGGTGAAGCAACGTTCACCTTTATTTTTTTGCTCTTCAGATAATAATGATTCTGGGGAAGGAAGAGAAAACTCCAGAGCTACTTTGTTCTCTTCAAAGCCCGAGCTTCAGGAGAAAAAGAAGACAAGATACTTCGCAGGCCAGGGGGCCACAGCACACACCGGCCCTGTGCCTTTATTTTATTATATTAATGATATGAAGTTCAAAAATTACTTTCTTAAAAAAAAAAAAGATGGGTAGTGGATAGAAAAAACCTTAATGGTGGCATTTAAATCAAAAATTTAGTTTGTTCATCTACATTTTCTTTCTTTTTAAAAATATTTTATTTATTGATTTGAGAGAGAGTGAGCAAGAGAGAGAGAAAGAGGAAGAGAGAGAGCACAAGTGGGGAGAGGGACAGAGGGAGAGGGAGAAGCAGGCTCCTCACTGAGCAGGGAGCCTGATGTGGGGCTTGATCCCAGGACTGGGGTATCATGACCTGAGATGAAGCTGGATGCTTAACCAACTGAGCCACCCAGGCATCTCTCATCTACATTTTCAATTACATTTCCCCTTGAAGAATGTGGAATTTTAACGTGCAAGAGGTGAGGAAAAAGTGAATGAAAAGTCTCTGTTCTCATCCTGCAATCAAAGAAATAAAATGAGCGTGTCTTTGTAATTGTTGGATATACACAGATGAGTGAAGAACTGCTGGAATTTTCTGTTAGCTGATGTGTTGGTTGCCAGTAAAAAAGCAAACATGAACCTTGGGCTGTCAGTAAGAACACTGTGGAGTGGAAGGAAGTGACTGCGACTTGCAGGGTGACAGGCCCTCGGCCACAGGGGAGCAAAGGAAGGGGGGGTTCTCTGGGAGCTCAGTCTTCCTAGGTCAGTTTCCTCTTCAAACTCACCCACTGCCAGGCTCCTGCCCTAACCTTAGGCTCTTCAGGTTTTGGCTTGCCCATCTCCAATGGACTCTGCCCACTCCATGACCTTGAATGAGCAACTTTGCCTCTCCTGTCCTTGGTTACGCACCTATTGTTATGAACTGAATGTGTGTGTCCCCCAAATTTCATATATTGCAGCTCTTCCCCTGCCCCCACCCCATGGCTGTATTTGGAGATAGGGCCAATGAGGAGGTCAAATGAGGTCATAGGAGTGGGAGCCCTAATCTGATAGCACTGGTGCCCTTAGAAGAGGAAGACACATGAGAGCCCTGTGTCTCTGCCATGTGAGGACACAGAAGATGGCCGTCTACACACCAGATGTGCGTTCCTCACCAGAAACGAATCTGCCAGCACCTTGATCTGGGACTTCCCAGCCTCTAGGACTAAGTACACTTGCTGTTTAAGCCACTCCATTTATGGTGGTTTGTTATAGCACCCCAAAATGACGAAGATGACTGTAAAATATGAGGAAAACGCAGTGGTCTTCTCTGCCTCTTTCAACACTAACATTTTATAATTGAAATCAAAGGTTTGAAATAAATAATTGCATATCATATTTACATCTCTTCTTAGCTGAATGATGTATGTGTGTGTCTCTAGATCCTTCGAGATCCTGTTGTGATTCCTCATGATTTCTCTAAATGTCCATGAATTCTCCTCCATACCCCTCCATCTCTGAGTAGAATGGATTGGCCCTCAAATTGTCTCTTGCTTATTTATTTATTTATTTATTTTAAAAGACTTTATTTATTTGAGAGAGAGAGAGCAAGTGAGTGAGTTAGCACAAGCAGGGGGAGCAGCAGGCAGAAGGAGAAACAGGCTCCCCGCTGAGCAGGGAGCCCTGATGCGGGACTCAGTCCAGGACCTTGGGATCAAGACTTGAGCTGAAGGCAGATGCTTAACCGACTGAGCCACCCAGGCGTCCTTCAAATTGTCTCTTATTGTTCAAACATATTTTTCCCATATTCAAACCATGTTAGTCCACTTTAATTTCAGCTGGACTAGTTAGCCCTAGGAGAGCTGCTGTGAGGGTGGTCAAGAAAAGGATCTAGAGATCAGGATATGACAGCAGAAAAGCTTCAGATGTATGGACGATTTTAGGACAGTTAAAGAATATAATCGACATGACTTAGGTAGATATAATTATAACTCAAATATTATTCATGCCACTATATTTTCCTCATAATTTTCGGATGCTCATTAAACATATGAACCTTGTTTGCCAGAATTCCCTCAGACTCCATGAAATATATCTCCTTTCACTGATTAGGTAGTTTATTTTGAATTACTGCTGGCAAGGTTTGGAGCTATGATTACTTTTCCTTGACTCTTGAATGGACTTAAGAAATACAATTTAAATTTCTTTTTAAATGAAATTTATGCCATGAGAAATGTTAGTTGTGATATTATAATCCTAATATGTGATATTAAAACTCAATATACTTAAAAATAACAATATTTCTAAAAGCAGCCCCAAACCCTTTTTTTTTTATTTTTTAAAAGATTTTATTTATTTATTTGACACAGAGAGAGAGCACAAGCAGGGGGAGCAGCAGGCAAGGGGAGAAGCAGGCTCCCCGCTGAGCAAGAAGCCCGATGTGGGCCTCGATCCCAGGACCCTGGGATCATGACCTGAGCTGAAGGCAGACGCTTAAGGACTGAGCCTCCCACGTGTCCCCAAACCCTTTTTTGAAATAAGCAAGAATATGTGCTCTTGTATATTTATTCATACAAACACATACTATCATTATTTCTGTATTTATTCTTGTGGCTTTTTTTGTTTTGTTTTTTTGGGTTTGTTTGGTTTTTTTTAAGCTTTTGGGAAGAAAAAGTGAGAGTGTAAGTTATTGGTTATTGACCCATGAAACTGGGAAGTCTGGGTGGGGCCAGGAGACTGAGCTGTCATTGCGCATATCCAGAGCTGCGTCTCTGACTCTCTCTGCACTCCAGTACAGTGTATTTAGAGAACAAACCTTTGTGCGGGGAATTTCAATGTAGAGTGGTTTAACAGACAGTGCATGACTGGTTTCTGAAAGAAGGGGGTTCTCTGTCACTTCATAAAGTTTTCATAGGAAAGTACTTATCCTTGCATGGAAAACACTTGGCTGCTTACTTTATGAGACTGGAAAAGTCAAGTCTTCTGAATGCCAATGAGGGGTCTTTCAAATGGCTGGATGGTTCCGAAGAAATCAATTGATGATCCCTGACAGGTTTACGGAGGAGGATTTTTTGTATCTTCATCATGCAGGTACCAGGGGCTTAAACTTGCAAATACTCAGTTTCATGACTTCAGAGATATTTAAGACAATTTATTCTCTTGTTCTATTATACAGTTTACCAATGTAACACCAATAGCTGCATTTTCTTCCTGTTATTGATGTACTGATATTTCCTTTTTCAAAAAAAAAAAAAAGATTGTATTTACTTATTTGAGAGAGAGAGAGTGGGAGGAGGAGCAGAGGGGGAGGGACAGGGAAACTCGGCGCTGAGCCTGGAGCCCGACTTGGGGCTGGATCCCAGGACCCTGAGATCATGACCTGAGCTGAACTCAGTCTGTCGCTTAACCGACTGAGCGACCCAGGCATCCCAATACACTGATATTTCTTAAAAGAACCATTTGACAAGTCAATGCAAATGTCTATTTTACCTCCTTTGGAGAAAAGAAGGAAAAATTATCAACCATTTCACTTAATTACAACACATAATAATAGGTGAGTTTTGGCTAAACTCTGAGAAGAGCCATCACTGGGTCTGCTTTGAATGAGTGATGAATAAATGTGTAAATCTCTTAGAGCCTCCTCTTCTCTATTCCCTACTACTCCCTCCAACACTTTCTCCTGCCAGTCCTCTGAAACCCCAGCAAGAGCTTTTATTCATTTATTTTTACCTAATATTTACCAGTTTGACCAGAGGGAACAAGGACATTCTTTCTCATGAATCCATCTGATCCTATTTATAATGTTTGTATTTTAAGGCACAGATCATAAGGTACACTCACATACTTCTCATGTGATCCTCACCACCACCTCCAACAGTAGCTTATGCGGTCAGGTTATGCCTGCTCTTAACACCTGCCTCTCCTTTGCGGGATGGCTTCCTCTCCTATCACGTATTGGCTTACGTGATAGCTATCCGTGTGCCTCGCACAGGGCTTGGCACACAGGTACTGGTCAGTCAGTCCTTGTCAAAGAGAGACTTGATGAACGAATACAAGTTTCTGTCCTGATTTTATAATTGAGAGAATTGAGACTCAGGACGTCTGAGTGACTTGCCTAAATTTAAAGAGTTAAAAATAAGCTGAGTCAGGGCTTAAACTCTTGTGGACTTGGAGCCCTTCCTTTCCATCCAGCTGCTGGGCTGGAGACAAAGTACCAGGAAAAATTTCGAGTACAAACAGAATTGGGAGGCCAAATAAGGACATGGTGGTGTACTCGTTTCCTCGGATTGAGGTAACAAAGCACCGCAAACTAGGAGGCTTTAAAAAACAGATTTTTTTTCCTCTCCAAATTCTGAAGTCTGTTCAAAAATCAAGGTGTCAGCGGGGTTGATCCTTTCTCGGAGGCTCAGGGGAGAATCTGCCCCATGGGCTTCTCCTAGCTCGCGGTGGTCACCAGCCCTCCTTGGCATTCCTCCCTCTGCAGCTGCGTCCCTCCAGTCTCTACCTCTGTCTTCACGCGGCTTTCTGCTTTTTGTGTCTATGAATCCTTTGTTCTCCTTATAAGGACACCAGTGATTTGGTTTAGAGTTCACCCTAATCGAGTATGACCTCGTCTTAATTTACATCTTAATTACATCTTGGAAGATTCTATTTCCAAATGAGGGCACACACACAGGTTTTATTATGAAGACATCCACATATCTTTTAGGGGGACCTAATTCAACCCACACAGATGTGTGTGTGTGTGTGTGTGTGTTTAAGAGACTCCTATATAAATAATTTAAGTATGGCTGAAGTATTTCCACGGGTAACATTTGCCGTATTACTAAGGTTATAACTTTGTTAAATCATTTAGTACAGCAGTTCCTCAAGTGTGTTTTTTGAATGCGAGTCTGAAGGCTATTAAGAGGTACTGCCTAGGGAGAAAAAAGGTTTAATTATTAGTTTTAAGAAATAGTAGGTCAAAGGAAGTTAGTACCCTTCTTGTTACAAGGCTCCTTGGAGTCTTTAATATGCCGGAGTGCATTTGAAGACAGAGTAAGTTTCCCAAACTTACATAACAGCAGACCATTTTTAACCTGAATGTTATTCTAGGGTGCATCCTTTATGAAACCCTAGCTTCACGGATAACATTACAAGTTTGTCTCATTGTGTTGCAACCTCCTGATAGGCAGAATCCATATTTCATGAATTTTTTGGATCCCCAGAACTTGCTTCGCATCTGACAGCTATAGGACCCCATGGTTGTACAGGATACAAGTAAATGATACTCCCTGGACTTGTGTGGCACAGCAACCCTGGACTCAGAGTGTGGTTTATCAGTTAGGAGCACTTTCAGCCACATGTCACAGATCCTGGCCAACTCTTCTTTGAACACAAAGGGTTTCTTTTTTCTCACACAATAAGAAATCTGGGAGGAGGATGCACAGCTGCTCAAAAGGAATCATGAAGACACAGATTATCTTGTTTCCTGCTCCACCTTCTGCAATAGGAGGTTGTCATCTCAATGTCACAGAATGGCTGTTTCACAACCAGCCATCACTTCTGAACTCCAGGCAGGAAGTGAAAGTCTTTTCTTTCTTTCTTTCTTTCTTTCTTTCTTTCTTTCTTTCTTTCTTTCTTTCTTTCTTTCTTTCTTTCTTTCTTTCAGATTTTCTTTTTTAAGTAATCTCTACACTCAACATGGGGCTTGAAACTACAACCTGGAGATCAAGAGTCACACGCTCCTCTGACTGAACCAGCCGAGCAACTCCCTCTCTCTTTTTCTTCCTCCCTCCTTTCCTTCCTTCCTTCCTTCCTTCCTTCCTTCCTTCCTTCCTTCTTTCCTCCCTCCCTCTCTCCCCCTCCCTTCCTTTCTTTTTCTTTCTTTCTTTTCTTTCTTTCTTTCTTTCTTTTTTTCTTTCTCTCACTCTCTCGTTCTTTCTAACACTCAGGAAAACAATAGCTTTCCTAGAAACCATACCAAGAATTTCAGCCTATAATCTATTGTCTAGAACCAGGTCACCTGGTCTTCCCCAGATGCAAGACAGTCTAAGAAGGTGTGTACGTTTATGGCTCATTGTCAAGCCAAAAACAAACAAACAAACAAAAAATGAAATCTTATTGATAAAGAATGAGAGAAAGGCTTTTGAGTAGCAGGGTCTTGAATCATACACAACATATGTGTGTCACTATTGTCATTGTTAACTGTATTGGGTTTGTGGCTACTGCTGGACTATGGTCTTTATAAGAGAAGAAAGCTTTTTTTTTTTTTAAGTTAAACATTGCCAGATTTAAAATTCTATGAAGAAGACATTTGTTTCAGTAATCACTTAGGCTGTTAGGTTACATAACCTAATAGTAATACACTATCTTGATGGGAGAGAAAAATGTGTTGGAGAATGTCCCAGGAGTTCTGGACCCAGGATAGTAGGCTAATTGAGTGATTATGCAATATTTTGATAAACTCACAATACAACTGAACAAGGAATTAAATATATAACTTCAAGATATTCTATTGATGCATTGCTTTGGGAATCAATATTAACTTACTGTATCCTATTGATTCAGCATCATAAACACAGAATTTCACTGGGAACTTTGATTCCATAATGATTCCATTTCCAACATCTGTAAAATTCGTCAATCAGCCAGAAAAACAGCTAGCGAGCCTTGAGCCACGCTGGTAGGATGCTTGCCTTACAAAGCTGGTGCCCTTTCTGTCTTAGACACATCCGCACTCAAGGAGAACCGTGCAATGCTGGCTAAATAACAGGGCAACAGCCGATGTTTAAATCGTGGAGAAAAAATTCCAAAGTGTGCCTGCACGATCGGAAGCAGGAATTCAAAAATAGAAACTGCTTTTTGCTGTGACCCCACCGTGGAGCTGTCAGAGATTTTTCCCTTGATTTGGGGGAGCATAGGAGACACATATTTAAAACCGATGCCTGTAGTAGCATTGCCGTGACTTTTTGCGTCACGTTTAATTAACTGGAAGTTTGGAAAACTTTAGAATTTGATGTACCTGCTTTATTTGTCTTTCCTTCTGTTCTTAGGGTTCCTGTTCATATTTAGTGGGTGGATTTCTGAGATTGAGAACACTGTCCTCAGGTTTGCTTCGTTGATCTTAACATCAAGACAACTAATCGAGGAACGGCTCATGAGGGAAGACAGTGCTATGGCACCTCTGACTTCTCAAACATGAATCAAGTGGGACTGACCTCACTCTCCCTCAGATGTCAGCTCAGAAAATCCTATTGTCAGGGAGGGGATGCGGAAGCTTCTACCTCTGTCACATCTCCCAAAGACTGTGAGGTTGAAAAGAATAAAAGACCTTCAGAACACTCATCCAGGGGCGTCTGGGTGGCTCAGTCGTTACGCGTCTGCCTTCGGCTCAGGGCGTGATCCCGGCGTTCCAGGATCGAGTCCCACATCGGGCTCCTCCGCTGGGAGCCTGCTTCTTCCTCTCCCACTCCTCTGCTGTGTTCCCTCTCTCACTGGCTGTCTCTCTGTCACATAAATAAATAAAATCTTTAAAAAAAAAAAGAAAGAAAAGAAAACTCATCCAGACAGGATCCAGATGCTTTGTGAAACCTCAGCCCCTAACTTTTTTGGTCACTCTCAGGAATTCCCTGATAGACACAGGGTACATCTTCACTGTTTTTTACTTCTTCAGGTTCTAAATAAAGCCCTGTGTATCGTGCAGGAGACATGCTCAGGCTTTATGTTCCTAGGGAGTTTCTCAAAGCCCTTTCTCAACTTACTTCTGCCTCAGGGCCTTTGCATAGGCTGTTCTTTTTGCCTACAACACTCTTCTTTCCCCTGTTTCCTCTTGTCCTATATTTCCTTCAGGTCTCATTTTAAATTTCATTTGTGAGCTAGATGGGTTTTTCCCAGTTATGAGCTCCCTAAGACACTTATCATATTTATAATTATTAATAACTTTAGAATTATTTGGCTAGTACTTTACTTTCTTCCTTGCTTGCAATGGGGGCAGGTCTGAGAGATAAGGGAGAGGTGTAGAGAACCGTGGAGCATCGTGCTTCCATTTCTATTTTAACCCTGATAATGACGTATTATAATAACCTGTGTGCATGATGCTTGTTTTCTGTCAAATTGCTTGTGGTCCAGCACGGAGTACTCATTCTTGTATTCAAACCCGTTTGGTAGTGGCTGTCCCATACCTTAGGAACTGACAATCCAATTGTCTATTCACGAAACATGAATAACTTTTCAAACCAGCATATGCCAAATACTGAACAAGTCAACAAAGGCGATAAACCCGTACTACCTACTATTGTGCCCTTCAGTCATGTCGCTACTGAGCATTTGAAGTATGGCTAGTCTGAATTGCGGTATGATGTAATTATGAATACACCTTGGGTTTCAAAGGCTTAGGATTAAAAAAAAGGAATGTAGAAACATCTCATTAATCATTTTAATATTTCATGTTTAAATGATAGTTTGGATATGTTGGATAAAAAAAATCTAAAATTTATTTCATCTATTTCTTTTTACTTTTATAATATGGCTACCGCATTTTTTTAAAAGTAGGCTCCCTGCCCAGCCCCAGTGTGGGGCTCGGACTCATGACCCTGAGGTCAAGACCTGAGCTGAAATCAAGAGTTGGATGCTCAACTGACTGAGCCACCCAGGCTCCTCTGCCTACTACAGTTTTTATTTATTTATCTATTTATTTTTAAAGATTTTTATTTATTTATTTGACAGAGAGAGAGAGAGAGCATGAACAAGCAGGGGGAGCAGCAGACAGAGAAAGAAGCAGGCTCCTGGCTGAGCAGGGAGCCCAGCATGGGACTTGATCCCAGGATCCCATGGGATCATGACCTGAGCCAAAGGCAGATGCTTAATGGACTGAGCCACCCAGGCGCCCCCTACTACAATTTTTAAATTAGATATGTGGTTTGTATTTGTGACCCATATCATATTTTTATTTGATAACTGTTATAGATTTCAAAGAAAGTATTCTTTACACATAGTGCTCAGGTAATTTTGATGGACAATGAAGTGAAAAAAAAAATGTGCTCAGGGGTTAGAGAGGACATTCCCAGCCTGTGTTAACTAATACCAAAAATAGAGACATTTGAGCCACCACAGGGGACGTTACATTGCCTACACACCCAGGAGTGAGGGCTCACGGGCAGAAGTAGCTGTGTGTAAAGTTTGTGCATAGACAGAGCAAACCCAAGAGTAGATAGGAGAGAAAGAATGTGACAGTACAGTGGCCAGCTTTACTGTTCTGGAGTAAAGAAGAACGTAGATCCTGTGTGGCTACATGTAACAGTCAAGGCGAGAGGCCTGAGGAGAGATGGTTGAAGAGTTGAAAGACAGAGGAATGGCAAAGAGTATCAGTTCTAGGGAAGTTTAATTGCAGAGACAAGTGCTGTAAGGACCACAGCAGGCCCGAGTGAATCAGCTGGCAGGGGTCAGATAAAGTGGTTCAGGACTAAGTGTCTTGTAGTTTCACTATTATGAGGTATTAGGTGTGTGGTGTGGAGCGGGCCTAAAAAGCTCACAGGTTGCCTGGAAGATGAAACCATTGGGTTGTGTATGGCCTTAAATGCCAGATTAAATACTTTGGATGTAGACTGAGGGAATTTGAAGGGCTTGAGTAAAAGAATGTCAAGTGATTTAAAGTACCGTATACAAAAACTCATCTGAAGGTAATGTGAATAGGTCTATTAATCAAGGTTGGGGAGAGAAAGTGGAAGACAAAGATTTCAGAGTTTTATATAATAGTCAAAGTATTAGATGATAGGCAACAGGGATGGGAGAAAAAAGAAGACAATGAGATAACTTATGGAGAAGGTTTAAAAAGTTTAGCTTTGAAATATGTTTTGGAAAGCTAGATAAAGAATCAAAGAGGGGTGCCTGGGTGGCTCAGTTGGTTAAGCATCAGACTCTTGATTTCGGCTCAGGTCATGATCTCAGGATCATGGAATTGAGCCCCATGTTAGACTCCACACTGAGTGTGAAGCCTGCTTAAGATTCTCTCTCTCTCCCTCTGCCCCTCCCCCACAGCTTGCTCTCGCACTCTCTCTAAAAAAAAAAAAAAGAAGAAGAAGAAGAAGAACAAGAAGAAAAAAATTTTTTTAAAAAGAATCAAAGAAGACTCCAAGGTTTTGCACCTGATTTATTGGAAGGACAACAGAAGCAAGGAAGTCAGGAGATCTTTTTTTAGGGGAGGAAAAAAAAATCATTGTTAAACAAGTTGGATTTGAAGTACTTGCAGGACATTCAAATGGAGATTATCCATGGGCAGTTGGAAATATAAGCCAGGATGAAGGTCAACAAAAGAGCAGGAGAGGGAAATTTGAGAAGTATCTACAGAGAAAAATATAGTAAACATGGATGGATCATAATGAAAGAGCAGTTTAATTGAGCAGTGGAGGGCCTAAAGGAAGACCTATAAACGTGGAGGAAGAGAGGGAGAGAGGTCAAGAAAAGAATCCAAAAACATGCTCAAGACAAGACAGTGTCACAGAGAGCACGGGGTGGAGCTGGTCAGCTTTGAAGGACAGTTAGTTGTCAGTAGACTGTAAGGTGTGGCCATCACTCAAGAGAGTTCAATTTTTTTTTTTTAATTGAGGAAATGTTCCTCAATTGTTGATTTTTTTTTAAGGTTTTATTTATTTATTTGAGACAGAGAGAGAGCATGAGCAGGAGAAGTGGCAGAGGGAGAGAGGGAAGCAGACTCCTCACTGAGCAGGGAGCCCGATGTGGTACTCGTCCCAGGACCCTGGGATCATGACCTGAGCTGAAAGCAGATGCTTAATCCACTGAGCCACCCAGGTGCCCCAAGAGAGGTCAGTTTTAACAGAGTGTGTGTGTGTGTGGGGGGTGTAACTAGGTGGTAATTTTGATGGTAGCCTGCAAATATCTCTAATTTTTTCTTGAAGTTAATATATCATCCATGATTTTATCTAATTTCTTCATAAAGCTATTTATTTATTTATTTCCTCCAACAAAGATATAAGGGAAACCCTACTCATAATTTGAATACGTATCATCTTTGTAGGTCATTCAAAGGCAAAGTGCATGAAAGAAGTAATTTTCACGGCAAAATGAGATCAGGATTGGGAGTCCAGACACGAGGTTCTAGTGTCAGATCTTTGATTCGTGCGTTCTGGGAAGTTGAGCAAGCTGCTCCATTTCTCTGAGCCTAATCTCCTCATCTGTAACAAGGTGGGTTTAGACTATACGTTACATTTAGTGCTTTCTAAATTTGTCTTTAACTTTTTTCTCCAGCGTATGGTTTTTGTTTATAAGAATTTAAAGGCATACACTTTTAAGCATAAGAATTTAAAAACTGGGGCGCCCAGGTGGCTCAGTCGTTAGGCGTCTGCCTTCAGCTCAGGGCGTGATCCCAGAGTCCTGGGACCCCACATCAGGCTCCTCCAGTGGCAGCCTGCTTCTTCTTCTCCCACTCCCTCTGCTTGTGTTCCCTCTCTCGCTGGCTGTCTCTCTCTCTGTCAAATAAGTAAATAAAATCTTAAAAAAAAAGAATTTTAAAGCTGGGCATGTTCCTCAATATTATCACACCTTTCTCGATAAACCACTACCTACCAATTCGTGTTATACTCCTTACCATGATCTCCAAATGAGAGGGAGAAGCAACCTATTTTAGTTGTCTTTTTGGTGCCTAGAAGGGATGACACATTAGAATAGAGATGGCATAAGTCTATAAGTATAAATTCAAATGCTACAGAGTTTGTAAAGTATGTCATAATGACATTCTGCACATTGGTTAAAGCTATGCCTCAAATACCGAAGCTGCACACACAGAGTTAACACTAGAGGACTGGAATAGTTTAACAAGATGTGGAAGAGACGAGACATGATATTGACGGATGTTTGCTATTTTTAGGACTTGCTTGGGGCATAGGCATGTCTCTCAATAATGTATAGAAGTTTGTAAAATGGTATTAGCTTCTGAATTTCATGCTATGTAAATGAATTACCCATTCAAAAATAAAATGAAGAGCAAAAAAAAAAAAAGAGAAATGGTAATATTCATGTTTTGTTTTTGACTTTTGATTAACCAATACATCTCTTCAAGTTGATTATATAAACCTTAGTATACTCTTAGAAGATGTTTTTGAAATTATAAACATATTTTAACAGAAGTGTATCCTGAAGGTGGGCCTTGGGAAACCCAGGTAGAAATATGTAGCTTATATGACCATAGGGATAATTGTGTATAACTAGTATACAAATAACACAGTTAAATTATGAAGACCTGTTGAAAGCACAGCTACAAAACTACTTCCCAGATGACTAGTTTCATGAAGTTCTTCCATGATTCTGTGGCAATTCTGATTTTTGTCATCATTGTTCTATAATTTAAAAAGTGCTTTTTTGGGGGTGCCTGGGTGGCTCAACCATCAGGCATCAGGTGATGATACCGGTCCTGGGATCGAGCCCCGAGTAGGACTTCCTACTTAGTGGTAGCCTGCTTCGCCCTCTCCCACTCCCTTTGCTTGTGTTCCCTCTCTCTCTGTCTCTTTCTCTGTCAAATAAATAAATAAAATCTTTTTTTAAAAAGTGGGTTTTTTTTGTTTTGTTTTGAAATAATCTCTATGCCCAACATGGGGCTTGAACTCAGGACCCTGAGATCAAGAGTCCCATGCTCTACTGACTGAGCCAGCCAGGTGTCCCCAAAGCTGTGGTTTTTGAGTTTTCCCCTTTGATCCATTTTATGTGCAGACTGCCCTTATACTCTCCATCCTAAAATCAGTTTCCCATCCAATTATTTTTTTATTACAAAGGAATTTAACATTTTTGGAAATCTCTCTATGACTGAAATGTTAAGCCTATGTCTGTTTTCATTATCAATATAATGAGTGCACATGTTCCAGTCCATATTTCTGTTTTAAAGCTTGCCGGATGTCTAATGCACGTACTGAATGCTCCCGATTGCATTACTGCAGTCCACTTGAAAACAGCTGTAATTTATAGTCCATATGGCAATATTACTTACCAGATAAATCCTCCGAATGAGAAAGTCAAGCTTTATTTTGTAATATTGCAGAAACACAATTCTCTCAAGACTCATAATGACTTCAAATAGTTTTAAAAGTTTATCTGCTTTTTGTTTCCAGTCTATATCGAACAATTGGTTAATTCTTTACCAATTTTATGTTGAATGGGAAGTTTCCTCTACTTAGGTTGAGACACAATTTATAAGAAAATATTAAGTTCTCTTTTTTTATATACTTGAAACACTGCTCTTGTTTGGCTCTTAATGGCATACGGGATTTCAGCGAGGCAATATTTGTCATGCCAAATACCACTTTCGAAACAACCCTATGCAGGGGGCAAAGAATGCGACTGCATTTTGACGAGCTGTGGAGCACGGAGGTTCACTAACACTAACATAGTTATTTCTCAATAATATACTTAAATAAAAATACGAACAGTGGACATAGCTCCCAAAACATTATGTGTTACAATGAAATACGGTTTATTGGTCACTCTATTAATCTGGCATTTCTCTTAATAATGACATTTGTGTTTTGGCAGTAACAAGTTAAATTGGATTCATTGATGTTTATTATGGTGACCCTGAAAATGTATAAGATTTTAAAATATCTTCTGATTTATCAAAGAAAGGTTAAATTATATTTTCCAAGTCTTTTCGGTGGCCAGAAAATTCTAATTCTTCAGAAATATTTAACATAATATATTACACAATATTATACAATACAGACAATATTCTATTTATCAGCATACCTTTTTCCTAGGCTATATTAAAAAAAACACACACACAAACAAACCTGGAATTTGCAGTCATTATCCATTGTAAGTACTTCTCAGCATTTTGAAAATTCCTGACATACTAATTACAGAATGTGGCTAAGTTTTACTTTTCTCTTATTCATATATTCTGTGGGAAGCATAAAGTTAAAATAAAAAGGTTTGAATAGTCTTCTGCTTAGGAAAACCTGAAATGATGAAACATTGTCAAGTTATTTGATCCCCTTAACAGTATCATTATTAGCGATTTCCTTTCTTCTAACACAGGAACTTATAACTGAATAAGAAATAATCCGACTTTTCCAAGTGTAAAAAATAGACTTTCTGAAAATTTTAACTAGGGGTAAATTTTTTTTTCCATTGTGGCCAAACCAAGAGGAACATGTTAGGTTCAGCATTAAAAGTAGGTAACGTAATCAGTAAATTATATATATCGGGATATGAAAAGGGTCTCACGACATAATGAGATAGAGATTAAACCAACAGGCTAGGCTTTCTATTCTGTTTTGCTTAGACATGAGTAAGTAAATAGATTGAACTTTAGGTTAACGAAACTCCGAGTGTTAAATCAACCACCTTTCAAGCCCCTAAATTCATTTTTCCCACTGGGTTAGCCTCCTTCACTTAACAAGGGCTCAGAGGCCCAATGGAATTTACACTAATCAAAGAAGTGCAGGCAAAGCAAGCGACCTCAGCTTTAGTCTGGGAAGAAGCCAGGGGCAGAATCCAAGCATTGGTGAGTTTTGCACTTTGTATCGCCGAGCAGGGCAGATATTCTTCTCCAAATACACCTTAAAACAAAAGAAGAGACATGGCAGACCTTAGAGCACCTGGCTGGAATGGAGCCGACGGCATGGTTAACAAGCCCGACTGACTTGTTTGCGTCCCAGGATTAACTCTCTCAATGAAAACTATGGAGAGGTGGAATGTGTCTTTGGCGCAACTTCAGCTGTTTTGTATATTCATTCCTGCTTCACTTTGTCCTGGCTTGTTGTTTGTTGTATGACCTTAAACTTGATTTTAACCCGAGACAGCTCAGAGCTGGAGGTTCTTTCAAAGTTTTGTTTCAGGGGATGGGAGGGGATGGGAAGCACGAGAAGTACACTGGCAGGAGAGTCAAACCCCAGCTCTGCCGAATCTGGGAATCTGGGTCTGGCAAGTAGGACCCCCTCCTCTCAGAGAACTTCCACAACTGTAAAGTGCGGTTCAGAATGCCTTCTGTGGGGAGTGTTAACGGGATGTTTAGAACCCGAATATACTTGAAGCCATTGGCACAGAGTAAGGACTCAGCAATGATTGTTTTGAAACTCTTTTTTTTTCTTTTCTCCTCCTCCTTTCTTCTTTTTTGTTAGAATATTTATGTATTTAAGTAATCTCTATACCAGTTGTGGGGCTTGAACTCACGACCCCCGAGATCAAGAGTTGCATGCTCTTCCTACTGAGCCAGCCAGGTGCCCGCCTCCTTCTCTTATTTAAGGTAAACAAGGCTCCTAATAATGTCAGATTTTCTGTTTGTTTTTGTTGTTTTCTTTCTACTCTCTGATGCTTCTCTTCCTCCTTCTTTGAAACTGAGCCCTATGCTTTTACGAAATTATTTCAGGTTGGGGCGATCTTTCTTGCATTCTGACTACCCCCAAGACTTTGATACACCTCAGTGAAAAGCAATTGTCTTGCCAAAGAACTGATATCTTAGTGTCAGGAAATAAGCTTTGAATCTTATTGTTAAAAGAATGGTGTGATTTTGTGTTTATGCAGTACTGAGTGTCAATTTGTATATTCTGACCAGAGTTTCCTTTTATTGTGGGTTTTAATCCTTGCATTTATGTCTTTCTGACATGGTAATATTAGGTATTGTCAATGCTGCAATGGGGCAGTGCTGGGATGAAAAAGTAGAGAATGACGGGACTACAGAGTGATCAGTTGAATTTTTTTGTCTCTTCTAATTTTTCTCTTGGTCTATGGATCCAGTATTTGCTTTTCAGTCTAAGGAAGGAAACATATCTCCCTTTTACTGATTTCAAGATTAAAAAAGAAAAACCAGTGCTTCTGTCAAATAGAACTGAACACTGCTGAAACAAATGGACTGAAAAGGTGTGTATGTACGTATTGTGTTAATATGCATTGTGCTTATTATGTGTGAAGCACCATTGTAAAGATTGCAAATGAATTAACTCGTTAATTTCACAAAAAAACCCATTGTTATCCCTCTGTTACTGTTGAGGAAGTTGAGGCACAAATATGTTAAGATGACTCATTGTCTTAATAGAAGTGTCAGGGCCAGGATCTGACCCAGGCAGTTTGGTGCTGAGTACCTATCTGTCTTATAATGTGTGATGTGAACTCAGGGAAGGCTAGGATCTGCCTCCCTTCCCTAAAATTATGCTACACAGTGTCATCCTTGACCAGATACAACAACACGACCTGAGAGCTTATTAAAAGTACAGAATCTCAGGCCTCAACGTAGACCTGCCCAATTAAAATTTGCATTTTAACAAGATCCCAGGTAAGTAGAGTGCGTATTAACATTTGGGAAATACAGGCCTAAAACATTATTTCTGGAATCATATGTATACATTTTATGTGATACAAAGAGAAAAAAAACACAGAATTTTGGATCTCAAAGGGATTACAATTTAGAGACAATATAGTTCAATCTTTTCTTTTTATAAATGTTGAAAATGAATTTTATAGTGGTTAAATATGTATTTAAGAAAAAAATAAATATTTATTGGGTTCTTAAGAATTCAATAAACTTTTATTGAGAATCTGTTCCTTCCAGACAATATGCCAAATGGGATGGGGATCTGAAGGCATATAAATCATGCCCTTGGGGACCCCAGTGAAGGAGACAGGCAAGTGCATGGAGTTTACAGGTGCTGTGATGAAACCATAGATATGCAGGGTATCAGAGCACACAGGACGAAAGAGGCTGGAGTGGGGCTTGGGAAAGACATGGTCACAAACGTAACATTGGAGGGAGCTGTGTCTAGAAAGATCAATAAGGTCTGACCAAAGGTACTGGAATTTGACCCTTTTCATTTGCAATTAGGGCATGAATGTCATCAGTCAGGACAATAAGCTGTTCGGAGAAAGGAGGTATTTAGAGGAGTGGATCTCAACCTGGGCTTCACATAGAATCACCTGGAGAGCTTTTAGAATGCCTATCCTTGGGTCCACTTCCAGAGTTGCTAATGCGGTTCACCTGGGACCTGGGCGCTAGTATTATTTTGTTGTTGTTGCGATTGTTGATGTTTATGTTCTGCAGGTACCCCTAGTGTCCACTCAAGATCATTAAGTTCTCTTGTGCCTGCCTGGTTTCCCTCTTAACTGTCTGTATCTTCTGACTGTTTCTTCTGGTTCCTGACACAGCTTTCTGCTCTGGACTTGAGAGCCACTCTTTGCATTAATCTCATCTTGTTATCTGTTAGAACCCACACTAAATCTGATGATAAATACCATATTGTTGTAACCCCCGTGAGCATGGAGTGCTCTTTCTGCAAACCCCTCTATGCCGGGGGCGGGGGGACCTCCTGGCGTCTAACAGTCTGCTGCCCTACCCCTGGTATTTGAGGTCATAATTTTCTTCCCAAAGTAAATAAAATGTCAAAAGATTTTCCTTTACAGTTTTGTTGAGCATAATTTCCAAACTGATTAGGACAGCAGGATTCAATGAGGAGGGAATAAAATTTGGTAGATGAGGCAAAAGTCGGAGACATTTTACTACTAACCTACCACAAAAGAGTGTTTCCCAAAGCAGGGCTCCTGGGCCACCCACATGAAATACCTGGGGAAGCTAAACACAATTCAGCTTCTAGCTCCTTCTCTAATTTTACTAAGAATGTCGAGAGAAAGCCCAGAAGGTGAGTGTTCAACACCCACCAGATGCAATTCTGGGGATATCAGGTGGGAGGGTGACGGAACGAGGATGTTATTTTATCTGAAATCATTTTATTAATCTGGCAAGTTTATGTTTTTCATTATTCTTTGTTAATTCTTCTTTTCATTATATCCCAAAGAAAACGTGTCATACGCAGTCAGTGGAACACTATACATAGCCATAAAACAAGAGGTACATTTCAAATATTGGAACAGGAAAATAGGTTGCTTGCTCATTTTTATGTTGGAGATTTAAAAAAATGCATGGAGTGGTGAGGGCTTTGAAGAGTTAAGGAAAGTTTATCTTTTTAATGCCTGGAGCGTGTGCTCAATGGTGTGACTTCATTTCGGAGCAGTGATTCTGTTGACCAGGAGTACCCCACAGAATCGACAATAAGAAGAGTGTGCTGCGGTGCCCACGAAGCAGTAATGCTAAAAACTCCATAGATGCTGCTGACAGACAACACTGGTGCGAAGTTCTGCTTTAAATGGTTGGATTTGCATGGGGCGCCTGGGTGGCGCAGTTGTTAAGCGTCTGCTTTTGGGTCAGGGCGTGATCCCAGCGTTCTGGGATGGAGCCCCATGTCAGGCTCTCCCACTGGGAGCCTTCTTCTTCCTCTCCCACTCCCCCTGCTTGTGTTCCCTCTCTCGCTGGCTGTCTCTGTCAAATAAATAAATAAAATTAAAAAAAAAAAGGTTAGATTTGCAGAGCACACAAAAGATGTCCTACCCTGTGCACGTGTTAGGTCGGGGAGTAGCTAGAAAAGTTAGACCACCTGGTTGGAGTCAGGTGAACTAGGGAAAAAAGGTCTGTTACTACCATTACCATTCCTCTTACTTAGTTTTTTCTTTTCTCTCATTGATCTTTTCACCACCAAATTCTTCCTTCCTGCTGCCTAAGTTTAGACTCTTGTATCTACTCTGAATTTTTGCCAAAACGTCCCAACTGTTCTCCTGGTCTTTATTCTGTTTCTTCTACCTGCTGCCCAAATCCCCTTCCTTTTTTTTTTTTTTTAAGATTTTATTTATTTATTTGTCAGAGAGAGAGAGAGAGCGAGATTGAGTACAAGCAGAGGAAGAGGCAGGCAGAGCAACTGAGCAAGGAGCCTGATGCAAGACTTGATCCCAGGACCCCAGGATCATGACCCAAGCTGAAGGCAGATGTTTGACCAACTGAGCCACCCAGGCATCCCCCAAAACCCTTCTTAAAACCAGATCTGTTTCACTCTTGAGCTTAAAGTCTTTCAATGAATGGTTTCTTGTTGCCTACAGAGTCAAGTTACAAATCCTATCCATCCAAGGAAGACAGACTAGCTCCTGCCAACGTTCCCCTCCTCGACTTCCATCACTCACTCTTGTACATGCAATTTGAAGCCATCTTTCACCATGTTGATTTCAGTTCATCAAGCCATTCATGAAATTTCATCTCTCTCTCTCTTCCTCAGCGACCAGAGATAGGCAATGCAGTGAATCAATTCCCTTGAAAGTATGCATTTCTGGCCAAGTCTTTAAAGGTCAAAAATATAATATTTTCCCTCTCAACATCAGCTCATGAGCTCCCAAATTATATGACCGCTATTGGAAGAGAGAGTACACTTTGTCTTGATTCCAAGGCTTTTCACCTTAGCCCACGAATCTGTCCTGGGCTGTCCCTCTGATCTTTGTATCAGCTGTGGGCATCTTATGACAGTGTTTTTAGCAATGAAGGGGGGGTTTCCTGGATACCTTAGCACAAAGTCCTTTCGCCATGTCCAGCCTCACCTGATGGGACCATTATCCGGGATATCCTAGGTCTCACATATTTGCTGGGAGGGAGGTATAGACTTAAGACAAAGGGAAAGGGCTAGCACTTGCTGTCAGTTATAGATTAGAAAACAGGAAGAGAGGGATTTAATGTTACTTAATCTTGGAACAGTTATTACTCCAGACTCCTGACTTTGTCTAAATTGAGAATCGAGGATACTTAGAATAGCCAATTAGAGGACAGGGGAACTTTTCTTTTCTGTTTTCTAAAGATGTACCTAGTGTTAACTATTAATGAGACACAAAGTTAATAATTCTGTTCAATTCCTAACATTTCTCCTTTTCTTCAAAAAATCCTCAGCTGTCTGCAGATGCTTAGATGCCAACAAGATTCTTTGATGCTTTAGGACAAATATTCTTTCTATCTCTCAAATAAAAATTCTTTATTAGGTTTTTTAATTAAAAAATTATGTGGTAAGCTTTGGGTGCTGCATGTGTTTGTAAGACAGACAGAGACTTGTCAAGAGCAGAATGTGGTTTGAAAAGATTGTAAAATAGTGCCATTAAAAACAGCCCTTCTCCCTTCCTTCCTTCCTTCCTTCCTTCCTTCCTTCCTTCCTTCATCCTTTCCTCCCCTCCCAGCTCTGCTCCTCCCTTCCCTCTTTTCTTTCTTTCTTTCTTTCTTTCTTTCTTTCTTTCTTTCTTTCTTTCTTCTCTTTCAGTTTCTTTTTCTTTTCTCTTTCTTTCTCTTTCACCTTTTCCTTTTCTTTTCTCTCATTCCCATCCCGCTTTGGTTTTTGTTTCCATAGCATTTATTGAATGATGCAATAGGCCAGGCACCATGCTAAGCATTAGAGATAAAAATATGAACAAAATTCCACTACTGCCTTTAGGGAGCACACAATCTAATGTTGGGAGAAACCTACAGGTTCACAATGAACAATGATGTTTGAAACTAAGCTGATGGTTTTTAAGGGGAGGAAGGCATTGCTTTCTGCTGTTTATTAATACATTTATTCTTTCATGCTGCAGAATATTCTCACAGGACTAAGACTATGACTCCTGTGGTCAGCATGAGGACCGAGTTGGAGAGTGCTGGTAAGAGACTGGTAAAGCAGGAACAGATAAAAATGGCCTTATAGTTCATGGTAAAGAATTTGGCATTTGTCGTGAAGTCTGTGAAGGCTCTACTAAAGAAGATTAAGCAAGGGAATAAGATGATCATATCATTAGAAAAAGCAGTTATCTGATAATAATAGTGAGGAGAATAGACAGGCAGTGGGGAGGGGGTGACCGAGGTGAAGGAGACCTTTTAGGGGGGTGTTGCCACCACCCGGACAGTAATAAAAACCTGTAGTAAGTCAGTAGACACTGGACCTCTAGAGAAGGCATAAGGTTTTAACCCACAGAGGAAATGTGGGTGAGTGAGGGGAAGGGAGAAGTTCCCAATGCCCTCAGGTATGTGAACATAGTATCATTAACAGAGGTAAAGATCACCGGGGAAGAAGGCCGAGGGTTGGGGTGGAGGAGCGTGATTTGGGGTTTGATTTTGAACATGTTGGGTTTGAAGTCTCTTACTGGATAGCCAACATATATTTGGGGGAGGGGACTGGATCAGGAACTCAGAAGAGAGATGAGCACTAAAGGTGTGGCTTTGGAAGTTGGCAGTCTGTAGGGCTAGTTGAGACCATGTGAGGGGGTGCAATCACTCAAAAGTGGGGCGAAGAGAGAAGAGGAGAGGTAAAAGACCAGAATCTTGGGGAGCACTAATCCTTGAGGAAATGAGATGACAACTAGGGACACTGAGACCGAATGGCCTGGGGACAGAAAGAGCAATTAAAACCAGTGATTTCATGGGAGGGAAGAAAGAAAATGTTCAAGAAAAGATCAGTAAAAACCAGCAACAGATACTGTAGAGAGTTCACGTAAGAAAGGGCTTGGAGAATGTTAGTTGAATTTGCAACAGGGTGGTCTTTGCAACCTCAGTGACAAGAGGTTCCCATAGATGAAGACAGGAGTCGGAATGTGAAATTGGCTGAGGAGAGAAGAGGTGGGGGCATCGGGAAGCTGACGAGGGCCACGTTGTGGCAATATTGGCAAAACCAAGTGACAGTAGAGCCACCGTGAATCGGGGGCTTGCTGGGGAGGCATGGCCATTCTGGAGAGGCCGAGGAGCTGGAACTGAAGAGGACAAAGGTCTGTCCATGCTAAGCCCCACAGACAGAAGGGGCTGGCCAATCTCAGGCAGCTCAGAGCCCACCCTGTGCTGCACTCAGGCTTGCGAAGCTGACCCTACATTCTCTTCTTTTGTAATTCCACCCATACTGTAGAAGGAGGAGGAGAAGGTGGAAAATATGCAGTGGGCTTCTATCTTTGTTCACTTTATTATTTCCTCACATCAAACCCTTAAAAAAAAAAGGCTGCTGTTGCTCAGCCAATTCTACTTTTAATACTCGGAGGAGAAAGAGAGATGTGAGCTTATTTATGGAGGAGGATTTACATTAGATTCTACTCCAGGGCACATTTTTATTAGTTTATGCCACTGGGTCAAGAGATTTTCTTTAAAAAATTTCTTCTTCTATTATTTCTTAGGGGGTTTGGCAAGACTTGATTATGTATATATGCACAAAGAGAAAAAAATCCCTCCCTACCCACAAGAGAATGAAGATTCTGGAGAGAAATGAGCTCTGAACAGGTGCGAGGTGTCAGGCACAGAGCAGTGGTGAAGACAGGGAGAGAACCCTTCTGAGGAGTTGGGAGGGCAGGGAGGAGAGGCACAGATGAGCACAGTCAGGAATTTGGCTTCTTGTCGTTGGCCTCTAGTTTTCCATGGGGAAGAGATTCATCTTGGGCCTGGGCTGTGTTCGTGGCTAGGCTGAGGCACACCTAGGCACGAGGCATAATTTGAGAAACAGACCCTGCGGTGTGGTCAGTTATATACGCCAGTTTCAGGAAAGCTTCATTGTTTGGTGAAATGACGAAGAAGGTTTTGGTTGTCCAGGGTGAACGTGGGATTGGGGGTGATGAAGGTGGGGATGGTAAAAAAGAGAAGACACGTTAACTTCCAGCCCCTCTGAAGGGATTCTACCAGCAAAAGCTGAAGGATCTGTTTTTCCTGAGATATGGAGGCACCAGCTGGCACCAGGTAACAGTGTTGGTTGGAACACAGCTCTGCCTGTCACCTAGAGGACCCTGGCACCTTCGTTGTTCTGCAATGACAGAAGTCTTAGGACCAAAGGGATTCATGAAAAATGCAGAGGTCCTTCAAGGATGCCCTGCTGGAGATGTTTGTTGGCCTCCACAGGTCTCAGTATCTTTCAATTTGAGGTGGAAACTCCATGGGGATGTCCAGAAAATCAGGAGGCTGAGGTCCTGAGGGAGAGGAAGGCAAGGGCTATGTTAATTCAGATTACATTTTCATGAAAAAAGAGGTTAGGTCCACAGGGAGAAATGAAGTGTGGGTCTTAAGAAGAGGAATAAAATTCAATAGGGAAGAGGACAGAGCCCTGTCTGGGGATAATGAAAGATTGTGGAATAGCATGGAGGGGCCTAGCTTGGGATAATGATGGTGAGTTTGTAGTGCTATCATTTACCTGAATTTCTTCAGTGTTTAGTAGCTTCAGTATGAGACTGTAAAGAAAGCAGACAGCTAGCTTAATCCGTGGTTGAGATAGTTTCTAAAAAGGAAGTAAGAGGGACAAGCTCACAGTAAGACTCCAAAGGATTCTCAGAAAGAGTTGGTGGGGGAGGTTATCTAGAATTCCCGTGGACTCAACGGTAGAACACAAGTGGCTGTAAAAGTAGAAAAATCCTGTTTTGTTAAAGGTTATATGGCTGGTGTGGCCTGAGGGAGGTCTTTGCTACACTTTGAGTAAGGTAGCCTGCGAGAGCATTAGCATTTTTGGCAACCACATCACACTGTTGCCTTATATTGAGTTTACAGTCAACCAAAATCCCTAAATCTTTCACACATGCTGCTCTTAAGCCATGTTTCTACCATCTTGCACTTGCGAAATTAATTACTGTTTTGGGCCTAAAAGTAGGGCTTTACATTTATGGCTATTAAGTTTCATCTTGTTACATTTAGGTCATCATGCCAGCTTTCACAGAATATTTTACCTATTAGTTCAGGTTTTCATACACGTTTCCCCATAACTTTCAATAAAACGGAACCCAGAAGAATTTCGTATGCACAAAGTGACAGATTTACCCTACTATCCTGTTTCTTCGTCCACATCTTCATTTTGTCTGAAAGAAGCTTTGTCATATTTCTCCCTAACACCCTGTTTCGCCAAACTGCATTGGTTAGAATGTTTTTGCATGCAAGGGTGGAACTCTAAATCAACCTGGAATAAACAATAAGAACATTTATTAGTGCACAGAGGTAGGGAGGGCCCCAGGCACGCACAACCAGGACCGCGACTCTGTTCTGCTGTTTGTAGTTCGTTCTACCTTCTCCCGTGTGTTGTCCTCGGGCCAGCTTCCCTTGCGGTTGGAAGAAGGCTGCCAACAGCGGTGGGGACAACATGCTGCCTTGTTTGTGACCAGAGCAGGGATGAGAAGGGAAGAAAGTGTGAACAGAAGACTGTTTTTCCAGTTTGACTGGGACAACCTCTTAGATCATGTCTAAAGTGACCAAGAACCCTGATTTGCTTGGGAATAAGGGCTATCCTAGGATGTGGACTTTCAGCACTAAAACCAAGAAAATCCTGGGCAAACATCAACAGTTGGTCACCCTAGCACTTAGACCCAGACCAGGAACCATTACTAGGATAAAACCTGACCCTGATTGGCTGAAACTGAGGCTCCCGGCAAGGGGATGTGATTTCATGTTTGGTTTCAAGACATGTTTCTGAAGTTCTGAAGTGTGGCTCTGGCCTACCTGTATCTGATTCCTTCGGGAGAAGATTCCTAGGCACCTAGACCTACTGATTTAGAATATCTGAGCACCAAAATAAGAAATATTTTTTTTAGTTTTATTTGTTTAGGTGATCTCTACACCCAACGTGGGGCTCAAACTCACGGCCCTGAGATTAAGAGTCACGTGCTCCTCCAACTGAGACAGCCAGGAGGCCCGAGAAATCCATTTTTATCAAGAGTGCAGATGGTAGCTCTACAGACCAGCACTTGGAGAAACACGAGATCAGACCTAACAGTACTCAACCCGGAAGCTGGCGTCGTTGCCCAACATGGCACGGCTGCTGTGCAACGGGCAGGGCTGGGGAGAATGCTGGGGCGTCACACCCATCCCCATATGCCTACTTTCGTTGGGTTGGGAATTGCTTATTCCTAGAGAAACCAGGCTGCTTCCTGGCAATGCCCAAGGGTATTAGTAAGACTCCCCTCACTAAGTGTTCACAAACCAGGCTTAAAAGTCACTCTTGCCCTTTTTCTGGAATCAGTGTCAAGCTCTCAAGTGGTTAGCTTACAGAATCCATGAGCTTCTTTTTTTAAAAACATTGTTTTGAAAGTCAGAATAGTATTTCCTCATATTCAGTTTTTGGGGAAGCAGCATAGATTTGAGTGAAGAGATTCGGCTCTGGCGGAGCAAACTAAACAAAGCCTCTGAGCCTTTAATTTGCCTATATTGTTTTTGCATGTATTTCTTCACTTCCTGAAACTTATCATCTGCCGACCAGAATAATTAAGAACTTACTTCATGGGGCTATCGAATTAAATGAGATAATGTTTATAAAGGTTTAGCAAAGTGCTTGTCTCATTACACAGTCAGTAAATTTTGATTATTAATATCCTGCCTCTTCATTGATTCATTGTTCAAGGTATTCTGAGTACCGAGTAGGGCGAGGCACAGTGCTCTTCACTAAAGAACACAAAACTAGGGAGCAATCCCTGCCATTAGGGAACTCACAGTATTGGCATTAAAGTGCTATAACCCTCTGACAGATTTATATACAAGGTACAAGATAGGTCAGAGAAAAGAATGATCAATTTGGGGGATGATCTGGGTCTTGAAGAATGATGAAGAGTTTTCTAGATGAATGAGGGAGGAGATAGAAGGGAAGTAGCCTGAGCATTAATTAGAGCATGGGGCATGGAGGAGAAGGGCCCCTTTGTGAACGTCAGTGGTTTAGAAGATTGGAATGCAGGGTTCAGACCAGGAGTGGTGCATGATATTACAGGAGGCGGGGGCTGACTTATATGAGGAGGAAGGGCCTTCCGGAGAATTTGGACTTTTATTCTAGAGACAGAACAGGGTTTAAGCAGGAGTTAGTTGCATGATCACACTTGTGTTGGGGAAGCCCAATCTGGGCACAGTGGGTGAGGAGCTGGACGCTGGCGAGGCAGGGAAATGTGTTTAGAGCTTGCAGCATTACTAGGAGTAGAGCTGACCAGGGCTTAAACCAAGAGAAGGATATTAGGAATTGAGTAGGAAGGGTGGAAACAGGAAATGCAGAGTAGATCCCAGTGACAAGACTGGGTGATTGATTAGGCAGGAGGCAGAGAGAAGGCAGACTGGAGGGGAATTCCCGTGTCTCTGTCTTGAATGGATGACGACGTGGTTGTCCAGCTAAGGCCTCTAAGGGGGCAGTGGTGGTGGTGGTAGAGGCCAGTGTTGAACTTGTGGACTTACAGCTCCCCGGGAGGTGGAGGTTCATGGTAGGTTGTCTGTAGCTGGGGATTGAGTGCTGGTCTGGTGAGATGGCTGGGAGTCAGCAAGGAACAGCTTTCAGATCCTGGAATCTGCAGGTGGTGATCCATCTGCCTGGGACGATGCCTCACTGTAGTGAGTAGCCCAGAAAGAGGACAAGACCCCCCCGGCAACAACAAAATTCCCCGAAGCTCGTGGACAACGATTTAGTGTTCTCCCAAGTCCAGGCCAGAAAAATGAAACATATTTAAGCTTTCATTTCTCGCTCTCCTCTTTCCAGGATCTTTCACTCATCTTTCTTGTCTCTCATTCACCTTCAAGTAACTGAGATTTTTCTTTGTTTTATTTTTTAGAGAAAGCGAAAATGCCAATATTCAAAAATATAAAGTTACTTTTTGAGAAGCTTGTTTTCCAAGTAAGTTTTTCTAAGCTGCTTTGGCATTTCTCATAGCTGTTTTCTTATGTTCTTGTCCAAAATCCAGACAGTTTTAAATAGAAAGCTTTAAAAAAATATATTTAAGTTAAAATAGAATATTACTTCTCATGGAGAAAGGGGGTCAGGGGGTATAGAAATGAGACAGGCCTGAGAGCTATATGCAGAAGGGAGGGCAACACTGCAGTCTGCGTCCAAAGAACATGTTTAAGAAAGTGAAACGGATGTGCTTTCCATAGCTGCTCTGGTATTTAGATGAGCTGTAGCTGGATACTTCAGTCTTTTTCCTCCGCAGTTACAAAGAAGGCCTGGGAAAGATTAGAGGGGAAATCCCAGCAGTTTTGCATAAGAAGAAAAAGTTTTAAGTCTCTAGAGACTCGGGATCATCTCTGCCAGCTGCAAACAAGGAACCCTGGGTCCGGCAGGGGAGAAAAATCCTGCAGCAGCCCAGGAAGTGAAGACCTCCAGATAGTGGACGCCACCTAGTGGGTAACTGGAGTATTTCGGAAAAAAACTGATGAAAATTTCAGAACTTGAGGATGGCTTAAAATACTTATTATGAGTTTTATTCACTCTTGTAATAAACATTCATTGAGGACTTGTTATGCACAGAGAACATTAATAAATTCTAGGTTACTTGAGAATTATTTGTAGTTGAGTCTACAAATCGAGATATCCAAGAATTCTAACCTTACTTTCTGCTAACATAATTACTATCTGTATTAAACCTGCATTTTGTTTGGTGGTGAAGACTTCATCTCAGTCACTTAGGTGCCCCTACACCCCATGCTTTTGTTAGGTCTGAGCTCTGGGGTTTGGCTGGTGAGAGGCATCCCTATCCAGGGCTCCCCGTTGCTGTCCATCCCTGGTCTTGTGCTGACATGATTTTGTTTCTGTCTGCTCTTTAGTCGTTGGCCCCCACAGGTCACTGCTGAATCTGCTCTCGTTTCCATGCACAGGGTTTCCTCATGTCTGCCTCTCTCTCAGCTAGTCCATTGCCTTCTCAGACATTTTGCTGCTCCTGGAAGGCCGTCGACTGCCCTATGTGATTAGGTGCACCGAACATTCATGTTTGTGCTGGCGACTTGAGGCTTTCCTTGGTTTTATCTAGGAACTGGGTCACAGGTCCCTTTGACCTCACATTCTCCAGATCTCCTTTGGGCTTCTTTTATCCCATTTTCTAGAGGCACGGAAGAGCTGGTTATGTTCAAATATCCCTGTGAGGCTAAATCACAGTTCGAATGTTGGACAGTAAAGGCAGATAGGACCAAGAGGGTAAACTGAGACCAGATAGTAAAAGACTTTATGTGTTACGCTCAAGAATGTTGCAAAAAAAAAAAAAAAAGAGAATGTTGCATAAAGGTATTGCAATTAGAAAGCTATTTCAGGAGTTTGGGTAGGAGATGAAAACTATACCACTTGGGCATTAGGGTTTTTCTGGACAATTTTAAAAACTGGTCAATTTAAGAGACAATAGGTGGTAGAAGTCACTATACTTGGAAACCCCAACCTTCTCCAGCCCGAACAGCACCTCTGTGAAAATTAGACAAAAGCAGTTCCTGCGGGAAGAGGCAAGGCGTGGGTTGATAGCTTAGGAGAATAGTGGGGTTTAGATTTGATCCCCCCCTTGCCTAGGTGCCTCTGTGCAGTAAATGGGCTTGCCCAACCACGTGTGGTGATGCTGAGTGTGGAAGTGCAGAGCGGAAGGAAAGGCCAAGTCTGTGCCCTGAAGAGACATGTCTGGAAGTATGTTTCCATGCACTAGTTTTTTTTGTCCTTGCGTGTTTTAGAGAATGACTTTGTAGGATAATAAGCTGCAGTCTGATGTGCCATGTGAATGTCTTATCTGTTTTTCTCCATTAGAATTATGATATTGTCGGGGCGCCTGGGTGGCTCAGTCATTAAGCATCTGATTTCGGCTTAGGTCATTATCCCAGTGTCCTGGGATCCAGCCCCGCATCTGCTTCCCTACTCAGCAGGGAGCCTGCTTCTCCCTCTCCAGCTCCCCCCTGCTTGAGTTCCCTCTCTCGCTGCCTCTCTCTGTCACATAAATAAAAAAAATCTTTAAAAAAGAGAATTATGATATAGTCCACAAATATAAAAGTCTATAAAAAGAAACTACATGTTTTGGGTGATTCTTTTTTTTTTTTTTAAGATTTTATTTACTCATTTGTGAGAGAGAGACAGAGACAGAGAGAGCACAAGCTGGGGTAGAGGGAGAGGCAGAAGGAGAAGCAGATTTCCCTGCTGAGCAAGGAGCCCAACGTGGGTCTCCATCCCACAATCGAGAGATTATGACCTAAGCCACAGGCAGACATTTAACTGACTGAGCTACCCAGGTACCCCTGGATGATTCTTATTTTTTTTTTCTTTTTATTTTGTTATATTAATCACCACACAGTACATCCCCAGTTGTTGATGTAAAGTTCCATGATTCGTTATTTGCATATAACACCCAGTGCTCCATGCAGTACGTGCCCTCCTTAATACCTATCACCGGCCTATCCCAATCCCCCACCCCTCCCCTCTGAAGCCCTCAGTTTGTTTCCCAGAGTCCACAGTCTCTCATGGTTCATTCCCCCTTCTGTTTACCCCCCCCTTCATTCTTCCCTTCGTTCTTCTACCGATCTTCCTATTTCTTATATTCCATAAATGAGTGAAACCATATGATAATTGTCTTTCTCTGCTTGACCTATTTCACTTAGCATTATCTCCTCCAGTGCCGTCCATGTTGCAGCAAATATTGAGAACTCTTTCTTTCTGATGGCTGAGTAATATTCCATTATATATATGTACTACATCTTCTTAATCCAGTCATCTGTTGAAGGACGTCTCGGCTCCTTCCACAGTTTGCTATGGTGAACAATGCTGCTATGAACATTGGGGTGCATATGGCCCTTCTCTTCACTACATCTGTATCTTTGGGGTAAATACCCAGTAGTGCAATGGCTGGATCATAGGGTAGCTCAATTTTTAACTTTTTAAGGGACCTCCACACTGTTTTCCAGAGTAGCTGTACCAACTTGCATTCCCACCAACAATGTAGGAGGGATCCCCTTTCTCCACATCCTTTCCAACATTTGTTGTTTCCTGCCTTGTCAATTTTTGCCATTCTAACTGGCGTAAGGTGGTATCTCAAGGTGGTTTTGATTTTAATTTTCCTGACGGCTAATGATTTTGAACATTTTTTCATATGTCTGTTAGCCATTTGTATGTCATCGTTGGAAAAGTGTCTGTTCATATCTTCTGCCCATTTTTTGATTTGATTATTTGTTTCCTGTGTATTGAGTTTGAGAAGTTCTTTGTAGATCTTGGATACTAGTCTTTTATCTGTAGTGTCATTTGCAAATATCTTCTCCCATTCTGTGGGCTGCCTCTTAGTTTTTTTGACTGTTTCCTTGGCTGTGCAGAAGCTTTTTATCTTGATGAAGTCCCACAAGTTCATTTTTTCTTTTGTTTCTCTTGCCTTTGGAGATGTGTCATGAAAAAAGTTGCTGTGGCCGATGTCAAAGAGGTTACAGCCTATGTTCTCCTCTAGGATTTTGATGGATTCCTGTCTCACATTGAGGTCTTTCAAACATTTGGAGTTTATCTTTGTGTATGGTGTGAGAGAGTGGTCAAATTTCATTCTTTTGCATATAGCAGTCCAATTTTCCCAGCACATTTCTTGAGACTGTCTTTTTTCCACCGGATGTTTTTTCCTGTTTTGTCAAAGATTAGTTGCCCAAAGAGCCGAGGGTCCATTTCTGGGTTCTCTATTCTGTTCCATTGGTCTATGTGTCTGTTTTTGTGCCAGTACCATGGTGTCTTTGTGATCACAGCTTTGTAGTACAGCTTGAAATCCAGCAACATGATGCCCCCAAGCTTTGTTTTTCCTTTTCAACAATTCCTTGGCGATTCGGGGTCTTTTCTGGTTCCACACAAATTTAAGGGCTGTTTGTTCCAGTTCTTTGAAAAATGTCATTGGTATTTTGATCGAGATAGCATTGAAAGTGTAGATTGCTCTGGGTAGCATGGACATTTTTTTAAAAAGATTTTATTTATTTATTTGACAGAGAGACAGCCAGCGAGAGAGGGAACACAGCGGGGGAGTGGGAGAGGAAGAACAGGCTCCCAGTGGAGGAGCCCGATGTGGGACTCGATCCCGGAACGCCGGGATCACGCCCTGAGCCGAAGGCAGATGCTTAACAGCTGCGCTACCCAGGCGCCCCTAGCATGGACATTTTAACTATGTTTATTCTTCCGATCCATGAACATGGAATATTTTTCCGTCTTTTTGTGTCTTCTTCAATGTCTTTCAAGTCTGATTTGTAGTTTCTAGAATATAGATCCTTTATATCTCTGGTTAAGTTAATTCCGAGATAACGTATGATTTTTGGTGCTATTGTAAATGGGATGGATTCCCTAATTTCTCTTTCTTCATTCTCATTATTCGTGTATAGAAATGCAACTGATTTCTGAGCATTGATTTTGTATCCCGCCACATTACTGAATTGCTCTATAACTTCTAATAGTTTGGGAGTGGATTCTTTTGGGTTTTCCATATAGAGTATCATGTCATCTGCGAAGAGAGACATTTTGACTTCTTCTTTGCCGTTTGAATATCTTTTATCCCTTTTTGTTGTCTGATTGCTATTGCAAGGACTTCTAGTACTATGTTGAATAATAGTGGCGAGAGTCGGCATCCTTGTCGTGTTCCTGATCTTAAGGGAAAGGCTTCCAGCTTTTCCCTATTGAGAATGATATTCGCTGTAGGCTTTTCATAGATGGTTTTTGTGAGATTGAGGAATGTACCCTCTATCCCTACACTCTGAAGGGTTTTAATCAGGAAAGGATGCTGTATTTTGTCAAATGCTTTTTCTGCATCAAGTGAGAGGATCATATGGTTCTTCACTCTTTTCTTGTTGATATGATGTATCACGTTGATCGATTTGCAAATGTTGAACCACCCTTGCATCCCAGGGATGAATCCCACTTGGTCATGATGGATAATCCTTTTAATGTACTGTTGGATCCTATTAGCTAGGTTCTTGTTGAGAATTTTGGCGTCCATATTCATCAGGGAAATCGGTCTGTGATTCTCCTTTTTGATGGGGTCTTTGCCTGGTTTGGGGATCAAGGTAATACTGGCCTCATAGAATGAGTTTGGTAGTTTTCCTTCTGTTTCTATTTTTTGAAACAGATTCCAGAGAATAGGTATTATATCTTCTTTGAATGTTTGGTAGAATTCCCCAGGGAATCCGTCAGGCCCTGGACTCTTGTTTTTGGGGAGGTTTTTGATCACTGCTTCAATCTCTTCATAATTAATCTGTCTGTTTAAAAAAATCAATTTCTTCCTGTTTAAGTCTTGGTAGTTTATAGGTTTCCAGGAAGGCATCCATTTCTTCTAGGTTGTTTAATTTCTTGGCATAAAGCTGTTGATAAAAGTTTCTAATGATCATTCCTATTTCATTGGTGTTAATTGTGATCTCTCCCCTTTCATTGACAATTTTATTAATTTGAGTCCTTTCTCTAGTCTTTTGAATAAGTCTTGCCAGTGGCTTACCGATCTTATTTATTCTTTCAAAGAACCGGCTTCTAGTTTCGTTATCTGCTCTACTGTTCTGGTTTCTAATTCATTGATCTCTGCTCTAATCTTGATCACCTGCCTTCTCTTGCGTGGGTTAGGCCTGTTCTTCTGTTCCAGCTCCAGGTTCTTGAGGTGAGAATATAAAAACTGCATTTTAGATTTTTCTATTCTTTTGAGTGAGGCTTGGATGGCTATGTATTTTCCCTTTAGGACCTCCTTTGCAGTGTCCCATAGGTTTTGGACTGATGTGTTTTCATTCTCGTTGGTCTCCAGAAATTGTTTAAACTGATTTTTAATTTCCTGGTTTACCCAATCATTCTTAAGCAGGATGGTTCTTAGTTTCCAAGTGTTTGAGTTTCTTCCAAATTTTTCCTTGTGATTGAGTTCCAGTTTCAAAGCATTGTGGTCTGAGAATATGCAGGGAATAATCTCAGTCTTTTGGTATTGGTTGAGACCTGTTTTGTGACCCAGTATATGGTCTATTCTGGAGAAAGTTCCATGGACGTTCGAAAAGAGTGAGTACTCTGTTGTCCTGGGGTGTAGTGTTCTATATATATATATCTATGAGGTCCATCTGGTCCAGTATGTCATTCAAAGCTCTTGTTTCTTTGTTGATTTTCTGCTTAGGTGATCTGTCTATTGCTGAGAGCAGAGTGTTGAGGTCCCCTACTATTACCACATTATTATCTATATGTCTCTTTATTCTGGTTAAGAGTTGGCTTGTGTATCTAGCTGCTCCCCTGTTGGGGGCATATATATTTATATTTGTCATATCCACTTGTTGGATACATCCTTTAAGAATAATATAGTGTACTTCTGTATCTCTAACTACAGTCTTTAGTTTAAAATCTAATCTGTCTGATATGAGAATTGCTACCCCAGCTTTCTTTTGAGGTCCATTGGCATGAAAAATGGTTTTCCATCCCTTCACTTTCAGTCTGTATGTGCCTTTAGGTTCAAAGTGAGTCTCTTGTAGACAGCAAATGGATGGGTCATGTCTTTTTATCCAATCTGCAACCCTGTGTCATTTTATGGGAGCATTTAGGCCATTCACATTGAGAGTGATTATTGAGACATATGATTTTAATGATGTCATGTTTCCTGTGAAGTCTTTGTTTCTATAGATTGTGACTTTCTGTTCTGTATCACTCTTCGAGCCTGTGTACTTTTATAGAATCCCCCCTTAATATTTCCTGTAGGGCTGGTTTGGTGGTTACAAATTCCTTCAGTTTCTGCCAATCCTGGAAGGTCCTTATCTCTCCATCAATTCTGAATGACAGCCTTGCTGGATAAGGGATCCTTGGCTGCATGTTCTTCTCAGAGAGAGCTTTAAAAATACCCTGCCAACCCTTCCTAGCCTGCCAGGTCTCTGTAGACAGGTCTGATGTTATTCTTTTTTTTTTTTTTTTAAAGATTTTATTTATTTATTCAACAGAGATAGAGACAGCCAGCGAGAGAGGGAACACAAGCAGGGGGAGTGGGAGAGGAAGAAGCAGGATCCTAGCGGAGGAGCCTGATGTGGGGCTCGATCCCATAACGCCAGGATCACGCCCTGAGCCGAAGGCAGACGCTTAACCACTGTGCCACCCAGGCACCCCTGACGTTATTCTGATATTTTTCCCTCAGTACGTAAGGATTTTCTTCCCCCTGGCCACTTTCAATACTGTATCCTTGGTTCTAATATTTGCAAATTGCACTATGACGTGACATGGTGTAGGTCTGTTCTCATTGACCTTGGGAGGGGTCCTCTCTGCTTCTTGGACACGAATGCTTGTTTCCTTTGCCAGATTAGGGAAGTTCTCAGCTACAATTTGTTCAAATATCTCTTCTAGATCTCTCTTTCTCCACCCCCTCAGGGAGCCGATGATTCTGACATTGGAACGTTTCATTGAGTCAGTAATCTCCCGTAATCTACATTCTTGAGATTGGATTTTTTTGAGGCAACTTTCTGTTTTAACTTTCTCTTCTACCATCCCATCCTCCAATTCACTAATTCGTTCTTCTGCCTCATTTACCCTGGCTGTCAGAGAGTCTAGTTTAGACTGCATTTGATTCATAGCATTTTTAATTTCTCCCAGACTCACTCTCATTTCTGCCCTTAGAGATTTTATATTCTCGTTAATATTTTCCTTAATAGTTTTTTCAAGCCTACACATCATCTTGACCATTGTTACTCTGAATTCCATTTCTGACAATTTGGTTATATCCATGTCCATCTGTTCTGTGGCAGAGGCCACAGACTCATTATCTTTTCTTTGCTGGGGGGGGGGGATTTCTCCTTCTTGTCATTCTGATGAGGAGAGGTTGCAGGGATGCCCAGAGCCCAAATTATTGACCAGGAGCCAGGCAGTGTGCACTTGTTTTATAGGGGCCTTAGGGTTGTGGGCTTCTTGATTTTTCAGCCTGCCTTCTGGGGGAGGGGCCTGCGGCACAGATACTCAGGCAACCCTGTTTGATTAGAGTTGCCCTGTCCCCTGCGAGGGGGGATGGGGATGGGCACAATGTGAGCCAGTATTTCCGGGCTTTTGTTCTCTGGCGGCTTTCCCGGGTGATTTTCTGTGGCTCTTCTGAGAGTCAGAGCAGCAGTGGCCGTATCCTAGCCTCTGTCCCAGAACAGAGAGATCACAGTCTGCTCTCCACTGAGCTCTCCTGGCCACTTTAACTCTGTTTCTGTCAGTGCTGCTAAAAACCCTGCAGCATCCCGGGATGTGGCCCCACAGCCAGTGTCCCAGCCCTCACTTCCAGGGCTGGCGTGTCTCTGTCCTTTGTGCTTCTAACACCACCAGCCTCCCCGGTTCCCGTGCGTGCTCCCGAGCTCCCTGTTTTAGTGTGGTTCACGTGCCCTCTGGAGCACCAGTTTTCTGTCTGGTCATGCGCCCGCTCCTGAGCTCTCGGTTTCAGTCTAGTTTGAGTGTGTGCTCCGGAGCTCCGGTTCCCAGTTTGGACGCACGCGCGCTCCCGAGCTCCCAGTTTTAGTCGGGTTCCAGTGAGCGCTCTGGAGCTCCGGTTTTCAGTCTGGTTGCATGAGCATTCCCAGGCTCACGGTCTCAGTCTGTCCTCTCGCGGGTGCCCTCCGCGAGTCCACCCGCTCCCAAGTGCAGGTGGCTACCGCTTCCCGGCGCCCGAGCACGTCGGCTTCCTCCCCCTTCTGTTTATCTTCTGATATCAGTGCACGGATTCATGGCTCCCCATTTCATACCTCAATATTCAGCGCTGGAGATGTTTGTTTGTAGAGATCCAGATGTATCTTCCTGTGTCTCAGGCTGCTTCCGTGGGTGTTCAGGATGGTCTGGTAGCTATTCAGCTCAACTTGGTCCCAGCTGAGAAAGGGTCTCCTACTTCTCCGCCATCTTTTCTCCACCTTGCAGAAAGTGGTCATTTTTCTGTTCATAGAGTTTCTGCTACTCTTTTCTTCGTTCTCCAGTTGTGTTTGTAGGTATTCAGAATGGTTTGTTAGCTCTCTAGCTGAATTCCTGGCACCAGACGAACTTTAGGTCTCCTGCTCCTCTGCCATCTTGGAACGCCCCCCCCCCCCTCCATGATTCTTAGGAGAAAAGTTACCTCATGATGACATTTTCTAAAAAGGTTTCTTGGGGAAGTCCAAAAAACTGTCACAGCAAGGAATAGCAGAAGGAGATATGACAAATACATGTAGTGAGATATCCTGGATGGGATCTTGAACAGTGAAGATGTATTAAGTAAAAACTAAAGAAATCTGAAAAAAAAAAAAAAACCAACTATGGGCTTTAGTTAAAAATAATAATGTATAAATATTGGTTGATTAGTTCCAACAAATGTACCATACTAACAGAAAATGTTAATAATAGGGGAAGTCGGGTAAGGGTATAGTGGGACTACATGTACCATCTTCTGAATTTTTCTGTAAATCTAAACCTCCTAAAAAATGATCTATCTTTTAAAAAAATAAATGGAAGATGAATACATATGAAAACAAGCAAACAAAATGTTTCCTTGGTTGGAGTAACCAGATTGTGCCTTGAGCATTAAACAAACGAATTTATTCTCTCAGGCATCATGAGGCATAATGGGCCTCCAACCTAGTTGGGGAGATGTGCCATATACGTGTGCATGAGTGGATTGCAAATATGTGCTATATATAAAATTCCAAATGAGTGAAACATGGCAAGAACTCTTGGAATTTAGAGGAGTAAGAAATAGGTTTTGTGGAAAGAAGGAGGGTTGGTTAGTGGTAGGGGAAGAAATCAGCAAAACTTCCATGTGAAACGTGGTAAGTCAACTGGGTTTGAAGAAAGAGCGGAGTTTGAATTACTTTCATATAATTCCCCACGTATATATTAAGTGACTATCAACTGTATGCAAAACACTGTAATATGGCGGATTGCTAACTTAATTATAATAAGCAGACATTTGAATTCAAAGAAGCCCCATTCAAGAATCACTCTGGTATCTTGTTCAGTCTGGTGTTTTTTCTCAATCTTTCTTACTGATATGTATTTTCCTTGAAGACAAGGTAAAATTCACTATTCAACAGCTTCCTTAAATGTGAAGACTACAGTTGCTGACATTGTATGCAACAGCAAATACTACTTCCTTGGAGTACCTTATTCAGATCATTGGGACATAGTTTTCATTGCAAATGAAAACTCACTGGGTAATGAAATGAGATCCCACCTGGAAGTGAGATTTCTGGATCCCGTGCTGTGTGTTTAATTTGATAAGAAACTGCCAAACTGTTTTCAAAAGTGATGCACAGTCTTGCATTCTCCTCAGAGACCCATGAGAGTTTCAGTTACTCCACAACTTTGGCATTTCATATCGTGAACCATTTTTAATAGCCACTCCTTTGGGAATGTAATGGTCCCTCATTGTGGTTTTATTTTGCATTTCAAAGATGCGTTATGATGTGAACTGACCATGTGTTATCTTCTTCGGTTAAGTGTTCATCCTCTTTGTCCATTTTTAAATGGAGTTTGTTGTTTTCCATCATTAAATTATTATTTTGAAATAGATTTTAGATACATCTCTTGTCAGATATGTGCTTTGGAAATACTCTCTCACTCTCCGTGACTTGCTTTTACATTTTTTCCCCAGCATTGTCTCTCTCTCTCTCTTTCTCATTTAACCTGCAAAGAGATGGCTCTCGTCAAACTTTATTCCAAAGTGTAACTTGAAATTGCTCTCCCCATCCTTTTCTCCTTTCTTCTTTTTTTGTACATATTTGTGTGTGTGTGTGTGTGTGTGTGTTTGTGTGTGATTTAACTGTATGATGTTCAAAGTTATATGTGTCTAGGGTCACATATCCACCACAGTCAAGATCAGAGCACTTCTATCACCACGGAGATGCCTGGTGTTGCTCTTTTATAACCATATCCCCTGCCCTTACCCACCCCTCCTAGCCCCTGATAGCCACTAACACTTGCCATTTCAAAATGTTATATACAGGGACTCATACAATATGTTTCCTTTTGAGATTTTTTCCCACTCATCATAATTCTCTAAAGATTGTTATATATCAATAGTTTGTTTCTTTTAAATGCTTTTTTTCCCATAAAATGTTTATAGCATAGTTATTTTAACCATTCACTCATCGAAGAACACCTGCGTTGTTTCCAGTTTTTGGTTATTAGAAATAAAGTTGATATGAACATTCATGTACAGATTTTTATATGGATTAGTTTTCATTTCTCTAGGATAAACACCAAAAGTGTAATTGCTGGGTCATATGGTAATTGCATGTTTAGTCTTATAAGAAACTGTCAAGCTACTTTCCAGAATGGTTGTACCAACTTACATCTGACCAGTGGTGTGTGGGTGATTGGGTTCTCTACTTTCTCACCAGCATGTGGTTTTGCCACTATTTCTTATTTTAGTCGTTCTGATAGGTGAGTAGTGATATCTTATCTTAGTTTTAATTGGCGTTTTCCTGGGAGCTAATGATGTGGAACACCTTTTCATGTGTTAGTTGTCATCCGTATATTCTCTTTGATGAAATGTCTGTTCATGTCATTTGCTCACTTTCTAGTTGGGTTTACTGCTACGTTTTGTAGTTTTTATGTGTTCTAGATACTAGTCGCTTGTTGGATATGTGGTTGGCAAGTTTTTTTTCCTGTTGTGTAGCACGTCTTTTCTTTCTCTTCACATAGTCTTTCTGAAACCAAGAGTTTTTAATTTTGTCGAGGTTTAATTTGTGGATTTTTCCTTTTATGGATTATGCTCTCGGTATCAAGCCTAAGAACTCTTTGCCTCATGTTAGATCCCAAAGATTTTCTCTTTATTTTCTAAAAGTTTTAAAGTTTTATGTTTTACATTTAAGTCAGTGATCCATTTTGAGTTAATTTTTGTATAGCTATGTGGCTTAGCTATGTGCCTACAGATGCCCAGTTATTGAAATGGTTATCCTTCCTCCATTTAATTGCTTTTGTATCTTCACCAAAAGTCAGTGAAGCATATTTGAGTGGGTCTATTCCTGGGTTCTCTATTGTGTTCCATTGACCTATGACCCTATCCCTCCACCAACACCACACTGTCTTGATTACTGTAGCTAGATGGTAAATCTTCATATTGAACAGAGTGATTCCTCTCACTTTATTCTTCTTTGTCAAAATTGTTTTAGCAATTCTAGAGCCTGTGCCTTTCCATATAAGTTTTAGAATAAGCTTGTTTATGTCTACAGAAAAATGTGCTAGTATTTTAATAGGAATTCCATCAAATCTATAGATCAATTTGAGGAGAATTGAAACTATCCTACATTGAGACTTCTAACTCATGAACAGAGTATATTATTTATTTGGTCTTTGATTTCTTTCATTTAACATCTTGTAATTTTCAGCACACAGATCCTGTATATGTTTTAAATATACACCTATCATTTTCTTTGAAACAACAATAAATGGTATTGTGGTATAGTTTTTGCACTTTTTAAGTTTTTTTTTTTAAAGATTTTATTTATTTATTCAACAGAGATAGAGATAGCCAGTGAGAGAGGGAACACAGCAGGGGGAGTGGGAAAGGAAGAAGCAGGCTCCCAGTGGAGGAGCCTGATGTGGGGCTCGATCCCACAACGCCGGGATCACGCCCTGAGCCGAAGGCAGACGCTTAACCGCTGTGCCACCCAGGCGCCCCAGTTTTTGCACTTTTTAAAGAAAGATTGTATTTATTTATTTGTCAGACAGAGAGAGAGAACAAGCAGGGGGAGTGGCAGGCAGAGGGAGAAGCAGACTCCCTGCTGAGCAATGAGCCTGATGTGGAACTTGATCCCAGAACCCTGGGATCATGACTTAAGCCAAAAAGGCAGATGCTTAACCAACTGAGCCACCCAGTCATCCCTAGTTCTGACAGTTTCAATGTTAAATATGTAATTGATTTCTTTGTGTTTATCTTGCATCTTATAACCTTGCTAAACTCACTTATTAGTTCTAGATAGTCATGTTATCTGCAAATAGAGAAAGTTTAATTTCTTGCTTTCCATTCTGTTTGTCTTTTACTTCTTCTTTTTGCCTTCTTTCAGTGACTAGAACTTCCAGTAATATGATGAATAGGAGTAGTAAGAGTAGATATCATAGCCTTGTCTACAAGTGTTCAGTTTTTCACCATTAAGTAACTATTAGCTATAGATTATATATAGGAGAGGAAGAGAAAGTGAGAGCTGAAGGAAGGGAAAGGGGAAAGGGAGAGAGAATCTTAAGCAGACTCCCCACCCAGTGCGGAGCCCAGTGCGGGGCTAGATCTCAGAACCCAGAGATCATGACCCCAAGATCATGACCTCGAGATCATGACCTGAGCTGAAATCAAGTCAGAAGCTCAACCAACTGAGCCACCCAGGTCCCCCTAGCTGTAGATTTTTTGTAGATGCTTTTAATCAGGTTGAAACAATTCTCCTTTGTCTGTAACTTGATGAGTAAGGAAGGAGAGTAAGTAAGGATACTTACTGTTGATATGATGAATTGATCAACTGAATTTTGAATATTGAACCAGGCTTGAATACCTGAAATAAATTTCATTTAGTCATGCGTATAATTCTTTTTCATACATTATTGTATTTGGTTTGCTAATTTTTTTGGTGAGGATTTTTTTCATTCAAGTTCATAGTAGTTTTCTTTTTTTGTACTCTCTTTGTCTGGTTTTGGTAGCAGGATAATATTGACCCCATAAAACAGGCTGGGAAGTGTTTCTTATTCTTCTCTGTTCAGGAAGAAATTGTGCAAAACTAGTGTTAATTCTTTAAATGTTTGGTAGAATTCTCTAGCGTAACCATCTGAGCTTGGAGATTTCTTTTCTTGAGAGTCTTTTAATTACTAATACCTTAACTTAATGATTAAAAAATAAATTAAGCTATTTCTTCTAGGTTGAGTTTTGGTAGTTTGTGATTTTTGAGAAATTGGCCCATTTCTTTTAAGTTTTTGAGTATATGAATATTTGAATAGAGGAGTTACTTGCAGTATTCCCTTATTATGTTTTGTAATAGCTTCAAGACCTGTAGAGATCTGCTTGCTACATTCCGGAGACTGAGGCTGGTGATTTGTGTTTTTTCTTTTGATTCTTGTCAGTCTTGCTAGAAGTTTATCAATTTTATTGATTTTTTAAAAAGAACTAGGTTTTGTTTCATTGATTTTTCTCTACCCATTTCCTATGGCCAATTCTATTGATTTCTAGTCATGCTTTAATATTCCCATCCTTTTGGCTTTGGGTTTATTTTGCTTTCATTTTTCTAGTTTGTTTAGGTAGGATCTTAGATGATTAATGTGAGTCCTTTTCCTATTTCTAATGTAAACATTGAGTGGAACAAATTTCCCTCTCATCACTGCTTTAGTTGCATTCTACATATTTTGATATGTTGTATTTTCATTCAGTTCTCTGTATTTTTATAATTTCCTTTGAGATTTTTCTTTCAGCAGGCTTTAGGTTTAGATTCCAGGTCACAGGCTACTTTTGTGGGCTGTGGTTCCAATGACAGTTCAATTTTCAGGCACTCTGTGGTGTTATTTTGTTATTTCTGGTTCATCTGGGGCTCCCACTTGTCTCTGCTGGTGCTGAGGGGGTAAAAGTGTTTCCCCAGGCTGGGCAGGCTGGTGTCTCCTGGTGGGAAAAGGGAATCTCAGGTCTGTAAGACAAAGAGGCTTCCACGCCTGGACAATTTGTTGTGGTAGGTCCTTCTTGCTGAGGCTCTCTGCTACTCTGACTTACCTAGTTGTAGAAGAGAAGTTTGGGGCCTGAAGGGGAAGAAGAGTGCTTTCTTGGCCAGTTATTGTGAACAGGGCCCTGGTATCTATTCTCCTCACCAGTGGTGCCAGACTCATCTAGACTTCATTTCAATCTAGGTTTGGAACGGGCTTACCTGTGCTGCCTTCTATTGCTAGGTTGGGAGTTGGAAAACACCAGATCTTGATTGCCTTCCTCTGTTGGGTAGGAAGATAGGTATGACGCCCTTCCCCTATGTCATTTTCCAGTCCTGGGATCCCAAACTAGTTTCCCTTACTATCTTCCAGGTTTCTCCTTTGGTTGCCTCGTGTTATTTCAATGTTTATCATTGTAATGTGTATAGTTTATAGTTGAGGAACAGTGAGAAATGAGTCTATGCCATTTTGTCTGGACAAGACGCTTGCCAGTGTCTTTTTTTTAATTTTAATTTTTTAAAAATTTTATTTAATTATGTATTTGAGAGAGAGAGTGAGTGTGAAGGGGGAGGGGCAGAAGGAGAGGGACAGAATCTCAGGCAGACTCTTCACTGAGCATGGAGCCTGATATGTGGCTTGATCTCATAATCCTGAGATCATGACCTGAGCTGAAACCAAGAGTCAGATGCCTAACTGACTGAGCCACCCAGGCACCCCACTGGTGTCTTTTAAAAGCAAAGGTTTTAAAAATTTTGATGAAGTTCAAATTATTGATTTTGTTTTATCTTTTATAGTTTGTGTTTTTCGAATCTTAAGTAGGAAATCTTTGCCTAAACCAATGCTACACAGATTTTCTTTTATGTTTTCTTTTAGAGGTGTGATAGTTTTAGCTCTTATATTTTAGTTTATGATACATTTCACAATAATTTTTTTTCAAAGATTTTATTTATTCATTTGACAGAGAGAGAGAGACAGCCAGCGAGAGAGGGAACACAAGCAGGGGGAGTGGAAGAGGAAGAAGCAGGCTCCCAGCAGAGGAGCCTGATGTGGGGCTCGATCCCAGAACGCCGGGATCACGCCCTGACCCAAAGGCAGATGCTTAACGACTGAGTCACCCAGGCGCCCCTCACAATAATTTTTTTATATGCTGTGAAGTAGCAATCAAAGTTCATTTTCTTTTTGCATATGTCTATCCAGTTGTCCCAGCATCATTTGTTGAAAATTTTATCTCTATCTATTGAGTTGCCTCCAAATATGTGTCAAAAACCAATTGTTCATGTATGCGTGGGCCCATATATGGACTCTGTCTGTTCTATTGTTTTATATTTTGCCTTTATATCAGCAAAAGCCCTCCAACTTTATTCCTCATTGTATTTCCACATTAGTTATCGAATCAGCTTGTCAATGTCAACAACAAAATCCTGCTAGGATTTTGAGATTAAACCTACAGATCAATTTAGGGGTAATTGACACCTTAACAAAATTGAACTTTCTGATCCATGAATATGGTATATCTCCCCATTTACTTAGGGATTCTTTTATTTTTATTAGAAATGGTTTATAGTTTTCAGTGTGACTTGTCTTGCACATTATTAAATTTATCCCTAAGTTTTCATGGTTTTTGATGCTATTGAATATGTTATTAAAATTAAATTTTAATTTCCAACTGTTCTTTGCTAGTGTATAGATGCTAATTGATTTCCTTATTAACTTTGTGTCCTGCAACCTTGCTAAATTCATTTATTAGTTCTAACACCTCTTTTGCGATGACTTGAAGATTTTTTAGACAATCATAGTGTCTGTGAATAATGACGATTTCTTCCTTTCCAATTTATAGGCCACTTAGTTATTTTTCTTGCCTAAGCACTGGCTTAGGACTTTGAGAATAGTGTTGAAGGTAAGAGTGAAAGTACATATCCTTCCCTTGTTAGAATCCTAGGGACGAAATATTCAATTTTTCACCATTGAGTATTATGTTAAATTAAAAATTTCCCTTTAATTCTTACTTTGGTGAGAATTCTAAATCAGAAATAAGTTTGCATTTTATAAAATGCTTTTTCTGTATCTATTAAGATGATCATATATATATATATATATATAGTTTCTTAATATTACACATTCTTGGGATAGATGCCAGTTGCTAAGCTATATTGTCCTTTTATATACTGCTGAATTTTATTTGCTAATACTTTGTTAAAGATTTTTACATCCATTTTCATGAAGGTTATTGGTGTGTAATTTTCTTTTCTTATCATCTGTTTATTTGGTTTTAAGATTAAGATAATTCAGACCTTATAAAATAAGTTGAGAAGTATTTCCTCCTGTCTTATATTCTGAGAGTCTGTGTAGAACTAGTACTATCTATTCCTTAAATATTAGGTAGAATTAATCTGTGAAGGAGTCTGAGCCTGGAGGGTTTTGGGGGAGGGGGACCATGGGGGTGGGGGTTGGGGAGAGATAGGGAAGTAAGGAAGACTCTTTTTAATTGTTATCTTAATATTTCCTATTATATACTTTGTAGCAATCATTGATATTAACATTTTCAGGCCCATTAAATTCTTTGAGGGGATGATTCTTACAGCAGTATAGTATTTGCAGGCATTAAGCAATTTGCTTTGGTCGGCTTTTTTCTTTTTCCTTTTCTTTGTAATGCCTCATATTTATGGTCTTCCAAATACTACCACACTCAATTTTGTCTTTAAATGAGTCTGGTTTTCCTGTGACTGGGAAACCATTTAGATCCAAAAAGAATTTCCCCTTGACATTTGACTTTTCTCTCCATGAAAATGTAGGTGACTAGGCTTCATCACCTTTCATTTTATCCACTGGGCAGTAAAATATTCTATTGCAGTAGCATGGTAAGAGCTTATGAGGCTCATCTATTCTGGAAAATTAATTTAATTTCTTGGTCAGTTGAATGCTGACCTTTTTCCTCTCACTCTTCCTTCACTGTTGACCCCTTGCAACTTTCTCTTTTCACCATTTTGCCTTTCTGCCCTTTTCCTCTTAAGCAAAAATTAGAACATAGAATGTTTCAAGTTTTGATCACCTTGGCTATAAAGGCACTTAAAAAAATAAATGCCTTTGAATCATAGAAACTTCTTTTCTCCACACTAACCTTGAGCTGTCTTTATACACTTTTTCACTACCACATCTTTTTCCTCTTCCTTTTTCATACTCATAAATACCTAAAGCAATTCCTAATAAAGCTGGAAACTATGGGCTAAGGCCAGTGACAGAGAAAAATCAAAGTAAAGCACAGTAATCTGTTGAGAAGTGAAATTAAGCACAATGAAAAAAACTTAAGGCCTTAGAAGTTGCTGGAAGTTCATATCAGAGCCCTTATATAAAAACTATCTGCCAACTCAAAATCCTTAAATAAAACCTCTCTTCCGCAGCATTCAAGACACATAAAAAAACAATTGATTATTAACATATATTATTTTGGTTTTGTTTTATTACAAGAGTTGCAACAGCATTTCTCTCTCTAGCATTAATTCTAAATCTGCGCTTTCAGCATTTCATTATGGACTAAATAAGTGCTGTAGGCTGACCTCAATGTAGCATTTTTTTTTCTATGTAAAATTGCATCCGAAACAATAATCTCTCTTGATTCAAAACCAGATTTCTTAAGAATCCAGTCTATATTTATTACTATTAGATATTCACTTTCCATTCCTTCTGCAACTCTTCGCAATTTAATTTCCACACCAATCCCTCCATAGAATCAACTCTTTTCAATTCTCATTCTCCTTGACCTGTCTTTACTCTTAACAGTGTAAATCGTCTATTCTTCTTAAGAGTTTTTTTTTGTTTGTTTCCATGATATTATTTCTTCTGTCCTCTTAATACTCTGACCATTTTCTCTTGTGTTTCTGACTACCCTTTTCCCCTTTCTGCCTCTTCAGGGCTAGATTATTGATTTCCTTATCTCTCAGTATATGCTAGTGTCACATGTGCATTATCTATTTGGTTGGTCTCATTTACTCTTATGAATTCAACTCTTTAGAATTTCAACACTAATTTTTTTTCTGAGTTCTAGTCTCATATTTCCAATTCTGAAGTAAAATTTATCTTTTTCTTCCTTTCCCTCTCTCTCTCAGTTAGTGGCCTCATTCTATGTCAACCCACCCTCTCCTAGGTACCTAAGTATTACCCAGGGCGTTTTGAAGTTGAATTTATAAGTGACTACGATTAGTCCTAGGGCTGCCAGAAGTTCACATGATGTCTTTTTGTAAATTAGACAAAGTCACTCCCTTACATAAGATATTCTACTTCCTAAAACAATGTATAATAATGTCACCTTTGTAGTTATTTATTTATAATGAAACATTTTATATAAATCTGTAGTGACTAGGATATAAATGGCACTCCCTTAGATGTCATGCTGTCTTCTGTCAAGCAGTGTACAACCTATACAACTGTATACAGCAGAATAATATTTCATGTCTTTATGGCTAAGAGAAATAGTCAAGATGGTATTCATCATTCCTATGGGGCTCTGTCAAAATTTAAGAGATGATCTAAGGAATCTTAATGACTCCTGCTACCTTCCAGTGGTTAATGGAGAAAATGATTAGTGTTGTGAATTAATGGGAAGAATAAGTTTAAATAGATGATATAATTATATTAGCAATATCTTACAGGCATGTGAATAAACATCTTAGTGATATAACCTCAACATTGTTTCTTGAGGGCAACCCTCTCAGGTCCCCTCCCTCTTTGGGTGCTTTGTACAATCGGTCAATAAACTCTATCACTCAATTAACCCACACCCCAAAAAACACACCAAAACCACAACATTGTTCCTTGAATGATATCATAAAATAAGTAAGATGCTCAATGTCCAAACAGGTGGTAAGCACAAATCTTAAGAAAATATAGGTCTTAATCTTGCTGGCATGCCCTATAACAAATGTATGAGAGTTCAAAACATTTTTGGAACTTAGTGATTTACTAGAGATTTCAGTAGCTAGAGCTATAGGTTCCAGAAAATCAACAAACCATCATGAAAATAATACATGAAAACAGGCTTTTAGAATATTCAAATAAAAGTAGAATTTATTTTCCATTGGAGCTGTTGGAAGCTTGTAAGATTTCTTTGAGCATTATGTAGTCACTTAAGAATAGTGTCTAATGAAAGGTAGTGGTGGCAGTTTCTGGCAGAGACTGCAATGCTTAGTAGGGCAGCCCTAGAGAAAACATGAGTGTAGAGTGGTGGTGAAAGTAGCAAATTCCTGTGTACTTCCATAAAGCTTTCAGAAATACTCGTGGAAAGTTTTCCAGTGGGCTAGATGATACTATATATATGTTTCAGAAATACTTGAATTTCCTGAATATATATATGTACTTGAATATACGGATGACCCCTGGACAATGCAGGGGTTGGAGGTACACACTCTGCATAGTCGAAAATCCATGTGTAACTTTTGACTCCCCTAAAACTTAACTACTGATAGTCCACTGTTAACCAGAAGACTTACTGATGACATTAACAGCCAATTCGTACATATTTTGTATGTCATATATATTATAAGCTGTGTTCTCATAATAAAATAAACTAGAGAAAAGAAAATTTATTAAGAAAATCATAAGGAAGAGAAAATATCTTTACAGTACTGTGCAGTATTTATTGGAAGGTATCCACATGCTCAGAGGACCTGAGCAGTTCAAACCTGTGTTACTCAAGGGTCAACTGGATATTTCAGAAATAAATTACTTGAATTCAGAAATGTATAGATACGTATTTTGGAAATACTTTTAGTATTTTGGAAATACTTGGGGACAGCTTTGCAGGAGGCTGGATAACCCAGTAAAAAATGTATATGAATACATACATATTCATTAGGTCTACAGACTAATAAAGCATAGGAAAGTCGAGTTATTTAGTATATGTACGTAATACACATCACTTATATGTGTTAAATATACTTTTTTTTATTAAAACTTTTTTTTTAAGATTTTATTTATTTATTTGACAGAGAGAGACAGCCAGCGAGAGAGGGAACACAAGCAGGGGGAGTGGGAGAGGAAGAAGCAGGCTCCCAGCGGAAGAGCCTGATGTGGGGCTCGATCCCAGAATGCTGGGATCACACCCTGAGCCGAAGGCAGACACTTAACGACTGCTCCACCCAGGCGCCCCTAAATATACTTTAGAAATTAGATCATACTTTATGCTTTTGCATCTTTATTTTTCATTTGTATTATCATGAGCATTTTGCTCATGTCAGTGTATATTTTTCAAAATCAGTATTTAAAAGTCTGTGTAGCAGTTCATTACGTGCTGTTACATGACTTGTAATTCTATTTTTACTATGCTTGCTGTTTTACCTTTCTGAATAATACAGAACACAAAAATTAGAAAAATTATAAAAGAATCTAAAATCCAGAAAAAGACTTATGTACAAAAAGCTGAATTATTTCCTTGGCATATATTCCTGAAGGGAAATTTTATGAGATGGTTAAATAAGAGCATTTTTGTGAGGCTGGGTAGGTACTTCTGAATTGTTTTTTGGAAAGGTTATACAACTTTTTTGATAGAGTAATTTGACTACTCTCTCAGGGAAAAATTGTAGGCACATTATAAGTGGACTTAAGCAAGGATTTGGAAAAGACTTGCTTCATTCTGATGGAAAAGTTTGGGAAATGAAGAGGGATCATATTTCAATAAAGTGGATTTAGTGCACCCATGGGTGCTGATTAAAATAAAGACATCAGCTTTTATTTTTCTCAAGTTTTTATTTAAATTCCAGTTAGTTAACATACAGTGTAACACTTACTTCAGATGTAGAATTTAGTGATTCATCACCCACATACAACACCTAGTGCTCATCACAGGTGCCGTCTTTAATCCCCATCACCTATTTCATCCATCCCCCCACCCGCCTCCTCTCTGGTAACCATCAGTTTGTTCTCTATAATTAAGAATTAAGAGTTTCTTGGTTTGCCTCTCTTTTTTTTTTCTCTCCTATGTTCATTTGCTTTGTTTTTTAAATTCCACATGTAAGTGAAATCATATGATATTTGTCTTTCTCTGACTGCCTTATTTTGCTTAGCATAATACTCTGTAGCTCCATCCACGTTGCAAATGACAAGATTTCATTCTTTTTTATAACTGAATAGTATTCCATTGTATGTGTACGTATATATATATAGATGTATGTATACTATAGCTTCTTTATCCCCTTATTAGTTGATGGGCATTTAGGCTCTTTCCATAATTTGGCCATTGTTGATAATGCTACTATTAGCATCAGGGTGTATGTATCCCTTTGAATCAGTATTTTTGTATCCTTTGGGTAAATACCTAGTCTTGCAATTGCTGGATTGTATGGTATTTCTATTTTTAACTTTGTGAGGAATATCCATACTGTTTTCCAGACACTATGGTACTCGCACAAAGACAGACACATAGATTAATGGAACAGAATAGAAAACCCAGAAATAAACCAACCAACTATGTGGGCTATTAATCTTTGACAAAGCAAGAAAGAATATCCGATGGAAAAAAGACCGTCTCTTCAACAAATGGTGTTCGGAAAACTGGACAGCAACATGCAAAAGAATGAAACTGGACCACCTTCCAACACCATATACAAAAATAAATTCAAAATGAAAGACCTAAAGGTGAGACAGGAAACCATCAAAATCCTAGAGGAGAATTGCTAACCTCCTTGACCTCAGCACAGCAACTTCTTACATAACATCAGCCTTGAAAAGAGTTTCTCAAAGCTTGCCACTGGGCTCTCTTCTTTTACAATGATATAAACGAAAATATAGAAAATTTGCTTAGAAAACTTGATGATCAAGAAAATCGACATTTGAGAAGCAACTCCTTGGTTCCACTTTGGAGGCACCAAAGCATCGCAGTTCAGTGCATATGGGGTTTTAAAGATCACTTCACCACCTGCTGGCTCTGTAACTTTTGTCAAGTTACCCAACCTCTCTCAAGCTCATTTCTTTTTTTATGTGTGTATTTGTTTGTTTTTAATTAAAAGGACTTCATTTTTTGGAGCGGTTTCAGAGTCACAGCAAAACTGAGAAGAAGGTGCAGAGATTTCCCACATGCCCTTGTCCCCACACGTGCACGGCTTCCCCCGTCATCAACACCCCCACCAGAGTGGTCCATCTCTTATAACTGATGAACCTACAGTACTCACGTTATCACCCGAAGTCCACAGTGTTCATTGGTGTTCACTCTTGGTGTCGTGGGGTCAGACAAATGTGTAATGATGTATATTATCATTATAACGTCGGAGTATTTTCACTCCCTAAAGTCCTCTGTGCTCCACCTATTCATCCCTCCCTCCATCCCCCACCCCTGGCAATCACTTTTCTTTGTATTATTTCCATAATTTTGCCTTTTCCAGAATGTCATATATTTGGAATCATATAGTACGTAGGCTTTTCAAATGGGCCTCTTTCATTTAATAATGTGCCTTGAAATTTCCTCCATGTCTTTTCATGCTTGATAGCTCAATTTTTTTTTAGTGCTGAATAATTTTCCATCATCTGTATATATTACTCTTTATCCATTCACCTGCTGAAAAACATCTTGTTTGCTTCTATATTTTGGCAATTATGATTAAAGCTGCTAGCAACATCCATGTGCAGGTTTTTGTGTGGATATAAATTTTCAACTCCTTTGGATAAATACCAAAAATCACAGTTGCTGGATTGTATGGTAAGAATATGTTTTTAGTTTTGTAAGAAATTGCCACACTGTCTTCCGAAGTGGCTGTACCATTTTGCATTCCTACCAGTGATGAATGAGAGTTCCTGTCTCTCTACATCCTCATCAGCATTTGCTGTTGTCAGGGCTCCAAATTTTGGCCCTTCTACTAGGTGTGTAGTGGTATCTCATTGTTGTTTTAATTTGTGTTTCACTGATGACGCATGATGTCAGTGGTTTTTCTTTACACCTATCTGCCATGTGTTCATCTTTGGTGAGGTTGTCTGTTACGGTCTTTGGCCCATTTTTTAGACTAGGTTGTTTGTTTTCTTATTGTTGAGTTTTAAGAGTTCTTCGTGTATTTTGGATAATAGTCCTTTATCAGATGTGTCTTTTGCAAATATTTTCTGCCAGTCTGGGGCTTCGCTTCTAATTCTCTTGACATTGTCTTTCACAGAGCAGAAGTTTTAAAATTCAATGAAGTCCAGATTAGCAATTATTTCTTTAATGGATTGTTCTTTTGGCATCTCATCCTTTTAGTTATGACCTTCCTACTTGCTCTTGTTCTTACCTCTTTGCACATAACATGGACACACACATTTTTCATGCAGCATTTTTAGTTTTTTAAAACGTATACACTGTTATTTGTACAATTCTATCCTGGTAAGATTGCTATTCACCTGCACTAAGAAAACGAACTTCAATCAAAAGATTTATGTTTTCTCTTACAAGGGTGAGGGGGGAGAGGTTGGGGGAAGCCGGGAACAGATAAACACATTTCTCATTGAATTGTTGTGAAAATGAAGTAATATAAAAGATATAAAATGTTTACCATGTTTTCTAGCACACGGGAATTACATAATTATTACTAATCCAAAGGTATCTTGGCAACCTGGAAAAATGAGTAAATTAACATGATCAAATATGCTAGGAGTAAATATAAGTTTATATACCTAAATCCAAAAAGTGACAGAATAACAGCTATCATGTAAGGTTTAATGTTTAAAAACATGACTGATTTAGTTAGATGTAAGGTCATTAGTATGATGTGTCTATCAAAAAATCCAAATATGACCTATGGCTGCATTAGTAGAAATATAATATTTATAATAGGGGAGGTGATAGTACTGTCTTACTCAGTGCTGATCATACCATGCCTGAAACATTGTGTTCAGTTCTTGACACAAGGTTTTAAGGAGCCTGGAGCCGGGGCCTGGGATTAAATTCTATTTTTTAAAAATGTATTTGTTTAAATGGTTGAGATTTTTCTCCCCCAGTAAAATTATTTTGAGGAAAGAATTAGTAAACTAAGTACATTTCATGTGGAGAAAGGAAGTTGAGAGGGATATGATAACTATTCATAAGTATTTGAAAAGATACCTTCTGGACAAGTTGTAAAGTTCCTTTGGATACAGGCAAGAGAATTAGGAAAAGATGGAGAATTCACAGGAACTAAGGAAGATCCGGACGACGAGACTCCAGCAAGGCAGGAATCGGCAGCCCTGGCGTTTGGCTCAGCAGAGCCTGAGTCTCCCTTTCCTGGGTGCTGCTATCTGTGCGCCGAGCGCCAACATCCCAGGGTCTTACCGATTCTCAGGAGACAGAATCTGAGCATCCAACCCGTATCTGGTCCACTCTTGGATCAAGCAGGTACGGCCTGGTGGTAAAGTCAGCTTCAAATTTAGGCTCCTAGGAGTCAAACCTGAGAATGGACACTCTTCACATATTCGCAGCGCAGATTGCCTCCCTTTGTCCTCATTTTCTGCCTTCTCTGAAGTCCAAGCGGACGGAAAGATTTTCAAAGAGGCTTTATTGACATTCTCATCCTTTTCTTACAGTGCGTTGCCCTAAGTCCATTACATGATAGTTGCTGTTGATCTGGACTTAAGACTGAGCAGGAGGAAATGTCCTTTATCGAGAGATTGCTTTTCCTTTGAAATTAATGATTAATGTGATGCACCGTAAATAGTAGAGGACTGTGTTTACAAATCCTTGTGTAAAAGATGGCTGTTAGGTAATGGATCATTTTAGATCTGGGCCTTGCAGGCAGGTCTTTTTTAAACTCATATTTTTGGGAGGTGTGAGTATATAGTATTTAATTTATACAAGAGATGAGCTTTGGCTAACTAAAATTGGCAACGCAACTTAACTCAGCTAAATTGCACATCCATTTTGATAAAGATAAACCTTTTAATCAATATCAATGTCTTTTAATAACTAAAAACGGTTGTATTTTTAAAAAACTCACTGAGCCAGTGGATTTTTAAAAATCTTTTTAGATGTTCTAACATTGTAACTTGGGATTTGGCAGCTTTTTCCTTTGGGCCATACAGTCTCTGTTGCAACTACTCAATCCTTCCATTGTAACGGACAAACAGCTAGAGACAGTATAGAAACAAATGAGCATGGCTGTGTTCCAGTGACACTATTTACAAAACGAGGTGGCAGATGGGATTTGGCCCAAGGGCCATAGTTTGCCACCCCTGTTGTAACTAATTACGCATTTGTGTTTATTTTGGCTGTTAGGAAGCTTATCTGCAACTTTGTGGTCCACTCCCAGCATGGACCACACAGCCTGCAGACTATACTCCATGATATCGTGGTGTCTTTCCTTTATGCCAACGTGTTCAGTCACATTTTAAAAATTCTATTGTGTTGTGTCTGAAGCCATCATGTGAATTTATTTTTGAAAGAAGATTAATATAATTACATTGAATTAAACAGAGCTTTTATTTTTAAATTTTAAAGATTTTGTTTATTTGAGAGAGAAAGAGTGAGAGAGAGAGCACAAGCAGGGTGAGGGGCAGAAGGAGAAGCAGACTCCCCACCCCTAAACATACCTTTTAATTGGGAACTGATTTTGTATTACTGTAGGTGTAGTTCTCAATTTATAAGGTGTAAATGTGTCAAGCAAATACCAAAATGTCTGTATGTCACATGGGCTGCTGATTTTTATTATACCTCTTTCTAGCCCACATTCAAAGTTGTTGGACTGATGTTTTCTGATTCTTTGTATTATTCATCTTCATCCTGGATATTGGAGGAATGATATCTTTTTCTCTTTATTATCTGTTAGACTATTTTATAGGGCTTAAAAATTTAAATACACAAACATAAAAATTAAAATCCAACCCCCCCTCCCCCAAACCCAGTGGTTCTGACAGGTCTCAGAATGTCAATTCACATGCCCAGTGCCTCTTAGGATTAGATGTATTTCAATTTAAAAGGCTAACTGGGGATGTACTGTATGGTGACTAACATAATATAATAAAAAATCATTAAAAAAAATAAAAAATAAAAGGCTGTCTGCCTTTTTAATTGAAATAAATGTTTCACAAACCAGTCATTCATACACAACCTTCATAATTTTTGGCATGTGTAATGAAACTTTACCATTTTTTAAAAACATTTTTTAATTTAAATTCAATTAATTAACATATAATGTGTTATTGGTCTCGGAGGTACAGGTCTGTGATTCATCAGTCTTTTTTGTTTTTAAGTAGGTATTTTTTAAGATTTTATTTATTTGTCAGAGAGAGAGAAAGGGACAGAGAGAGGCATGCAGAAAGAGACGTAGACTCCTCGCTGAGCAAGGAGACTGATGTGGGGCTCGATCCCAGGATCCTGGAGTCATGACCTGAGCCAAGGGCAGACGCTTAACTGACTGAGCCGCCCAGGCGCCCCCATCAGTCTTATATAATACCTAGTGCTCATTAGATCATGTGCTTCACCATTTTTTTTTTAATTAGAACTTTTTGCATTTGACCAAATAAAGGTAAAGCAAAAGCATATGTTGTCAATATAAATAGAAAGTCAGTATCACTTGTCATAGAAAAGGTAATTAAAAATATTAATATATCATATATATGTGACCTAAGTTCATCTAATATCAGTAGTAAGTACTATGTTTGGAAATATTGGTTTAAATGATTCCTGCCTCCTGCTCCCCTGCTGAATCATAGCCTAATGAAGTAATCAATCAGAAACTAGGACCTCACTCCCCACAATTTTTTTCCTACCCCCATTGAGTCAATAGCCTTATTAACTTCTTGAGACTCAGGATCTAACAGAAACTGGCTCACCTTAAGTTCCCTGCTTCCTAAAATTACTGGGTCCAAATCTGTTCTGTAGGTGTCACATCCTTCTTGTCAACAGTACACCTACTTCCACCCAAGTCAAGGATCCCTGAAAACCCTAGAAAAAGATTTAACGTGGCAAAACCATGCACCTCATTTTTTAAGAGAGAAATGACAGTTTCAAACTTGATTTTCTTTTCTTGGTATATGGAGTTCTAAAAATCAGATTTTCCCCTGAGCTAATTCCAGTCAATTGTTTAAATAAGGAGACATTTAATTTCTGCAAATGACTTTAGACTTTAATCATTAATTTACACAGAGCTAATCAGAAAATAGAATTTTAAGGAACGAAAAGGAACAAAAGATGGTCCTATCCCTTGTTTCACATTATAAAGAGCATGTTGCATTTCAAAAACATGGAGATTATTTAAGATTATATAACAGCTAAGACTTGGGGTCATATCTTTAAATCTTTCTTTATGACGCAAAAATCATTTTAAATAGACCAAAACCTTGTTTGTTTTATGGAGGTGTTGATATAAATCTCTATTGGTCTTAAATGCTGAGACAATTAGTAAAAATATTTGAAAAAGTTAAATCTAAATTCTGTCAAATCAACAAGTGCCCCTGAATTTTCACCCTCTGGTTGGCCCAGGACTTTATGGAAAAAGCACAAAAATTTGACCTACTTAGTCTGACACAGAAGTTGTCCTTCTCCATTTGAGATCTGTCCAGTTGGCAGTGTGACGCTGACAGGCTTAATCCCTCCACTAACTGCCATTTCCACAACTAAAAAGGATTACAGGGGGTCACACTGTCCATCTGTCATCCTTTCCAATGAGTAAAATTATTTAGATTTAATTTAAAAGTCTGCGACCATTCCTCTAAATAAGTGTAAAGCTTCTTCATATACTTTTGTAAGACACACCTCTAGCCTTCAATTTAGGGTCTACTAAACCGTTTGAGGCCATGCTCTGCCAGTCTATGGTGTTCTACCTACACTCAGCAGGGACTAGAAAGGTAGTCCTGAGAACAAATGCCTATCTTAGGAGAATTGGCTTAAACTCTATTGAAAACAAAAACAAAAACAAAATCAAAAAATAACTGTTTATTGATTCCAATCTCATTATTATAATCATACTAAATAATTTTTATTTCGTGTCAGGTATTATATAAATAATATTTATAATTCTAACAACAGTCCAGCGCAATGGGTAATCATACGTACTTTCTGATGGAGAACCTGAGACTAAAAAGTTAAGTATCAAAGCAAAGCCGTGCTCCAAGCTGAGTTCCAATTGGCATCATCTCTAACGTTATTCTATTTTACCCCATAACTTACTTTCTTCTTCTTTTTTTAAATCCTCCATGTTTTTTAAGTCTGCAGTCTACTTGATTGACACCTTTGGAGTTCTCTTCTCTATTCCCTACTTTCTAGGACTTTCTAGAACATTGGGCTTGGCTTTCCTATTGAAACCATGATTCTAACAGGTTCCCTCTACAGGATTCTGTGTCCTTGACTGGGTTTATGGATATGGTGACCTAGTTCGATTCCTTGCTTTCCTAGAAAATATCTTGCCAGACCCTTTCTTTTAATTAAACATCTCTCTATGGCCTCTTCTATTTCTTCATATCAGAATAGAAGCTATTAACTAGTGGCTGGTGAGCCATACCCACCCTAACATGTTTATCCAACTCAGTATTGTTGTTCATTATTTTTTAGCATTTAAAATGGACTGATTTCAGAAGCCAGACACAAAAGATCACATATTGTATAGTTCCGTTCATATGAACTACCCAGAATAGGTAAATCCATAGGAATAGAAAGTAGATTGATGACTTCCAGGGGCTAGAAGGAAGGAGGAGTGGGGAGAGTTGTGTAATTTTATTTTGGAATGATGGAAATGTTTTAGAACTAGATAGAGGTGGTGATTGCACACATTGTGAGTGTACTAAATGCTACTGAATTTTTCACCTTAAAATGGTTAATCTTATGCTATGTGACTTTCACACAAATGAAAAGAATGGAGTGATTTCAGATTTTCTACCTTTCTTAGGAAACTGTTCTCTTAGTCTCACCATGAAACCATCAGCTAGAACTGAGTGGACACTACTCCTTTAGATGAGAAGATGTGTTTTAAGGACCACCATCACCATTGACTTAAGTCTGAGAGTAAGAGTCAGGGCCAAGTTTCTACATGCCCTAGCTGTTAATTTTACTGTAGCAGAGAACTATTTCTCTGCATGATCTATCAAAAGCAGGAAAAGAGAAGATTTTCTCAAAGATCTATATGTTTAAAGAAAAAAAAACGGTGTAGTGGAGAAGTGAGGAAACAGATTTCCCTTCTAGAAAAAAAATGATATTCTTTTATGTGTAATATGCAAACAAAGTGTATCAATGTTGAGCCAACATCAAATGGGAGCTTTACTCCTTTACCTACCTCCGTGGGCATTGTATAGGTGATCCCTAACTCAGAGTGACATTTTAGTAATTGAAATGAGCTGCAGTGGATTGGAGGAAGCCAAGTGGACAGAAAGGGAATAAAAAGAATAGAGACAAACAGCAGAAGCATAAAATGAATAGTATCACATTTCTCTGACTACCCATACTACTCTGATGGCAAAAAGACTATTTTACTGGTTCCCTCCTTAAAAAAAAAAAATCATAGAATAACGTCTGATATTAATTGAAAAAAAAAATGAGTCTGGGTGGTTGTACTCCTCTAATAGTTTTTTCACTTGGAGGCCTGTGTAGTAAAGAATTTAACCTTGGCTCCCCCATCCCAAATTCTGACCTTTAAGTTTGGCTCCTTGGAGGTAGTCACTAAGCCTTTGGAATGACAGGTCAGAAAGGAGTGTCTTTGTTTTCCTGAGCCTTGGTTTACCAGATGGTCTAACAATATGATGCATGGTGGAGGCTGGCTATGCCCAGGAGCCGGCCACAGCAGGCAACCCAGCAATGTTACGTAGGGTCATGTTGGGTCAGACAACCTGGAGACTGAGCTCAACTAGGTGGGCAATGAGCCTATAAATCGTACCTATGTAATAGCCCCCGATAAAAACTTTGAACACTGAGGCATGGGTGAATTTCCTTTCTTGGCAATACTCCATGTATATTGTCACACATTGATGCCAGGAAAATAAAGTGTCCTGATGCTCTAGGAGGAGGACAGTGGGAGCTCTATGTCTGGTAGTTCCCTGGATTCTGCCCTATGTGCTTCCTCCATCAGGTGATTTTCATTTTTATCCTTTCCCTGAAATAAACTGTAACCATGAGTATAACAGCTTTCTGTGAGTTCTGAGTCCTAGAAAATATTCAAATCCGAGGGTGGCTTTGGGATCCCCACAAACTTACAGTTGGTGTCAGAAGTGAGAACAGTCTTGTGTGGACTATGTGTCCTCTAATTTGCAGTTGGCTAAACCTCTTCACAATGTCCCACTCTTGGGGCGCCTGGGTGGTGCAGTCGTTAAGCGTCTGCCTTCGGCTCAGGGCGTGATCCCAGTTTGGGATCGAGCCCCACATCAGGCTTCTCCGCTGGGAGCCTGCTTCTTCCTCTCCCACTCCCCCTGCTTGTGTTCCCTCTCTCACTGGCTGTCTCTCTCTGTCAAATAAATGAATAAAATCTTTAAAAAAAACAAAAAACAAAAAAAACTAAGTCCCACTCTTTATTTTTTTTAATACACACATGCATGCACGTGTGCGCACACACACACACACACTTCATATTTTGATTACTTCATGGGAGTAGAATTCATGGAGGCAGGGACAAATTTCACCTCTTATTTTGCCCACTTTATGTGTTTTAAATTTTTCTAAGTATACATTACTTTTAAAAGAAAAACATTAAAAAAAATTAGACTCATCTTTTTGACCTTACCCCTTTATCAAGCAAGAAATACTGTGGAGAAGAAAGAAGGTTTACAAAGAAAACAGAAATCATAGAAACTGAAAACCAATCATAGAAATACATAATTAAGGTGAAATTACAGAGTATACATGATAATTTATTTTAATCCTTCAGAATATTTTTAAGAAGTATATTGAAATATGTGTATGATGTGTTGATTTTGAATAGCAATTAAGTCATTTAAACTATAATTAGAATTTTAAAAGAATTCATCATAATTTCTCTAAAAATGCATACTGAGTCATAATATTGCTTTATGGGAACTATATCAAAGATTTTTTAATATCTTTTTAATAAAACTTGGAAAGTTTCATGAGTTTATGTCTATGCATGTATTGGACAAAATAGAGATCAGTTGAAAAAAAAAAACACCAAAACTCCTCTAAGAGTCAAATTTGGGGGTAAACTGAAATAAGTATTTGGAAATAGTATTGAGAGATAGTAGGTTTTAAGAAGCATAGAGAATACAAAATAATAAATAAATAAATAAATAAATAAATAAATAAATAAATAAATAAAGAATTTGCTGATTTCTCCCTCCTCTCTTTCCTCTCCATTTCAGGAGTTGGGGAAAGATAGGGCCCTGTAATTAGGCCAAAGATATAAATGTTTTCATGATGTCAAAGACAAAACTGTGTCAGAGACAAAATGAGCAAAGGCTGCTTCTTCCTAAACTGGGCAAGGGAATCCATCTGTCAGCACTTTCGTTTTCGCAGGAGTCTAAGGTGGTGGAAAGCAGAGTACGTTTATAGTGTAAAAAGAGGAAACACAGTCTCTGATTGGCCAGCATTCTATTCAGGTGGGATTTTTTGGAAGTGGAGGAGATTTTCTACTTGAACTTTAGGGACACTCAGGATTCCTTGGTTGGCCTCAGGGGCAAGTGAGCCATCTGGAGACGTTTCAAAAGAGGTGAATTGTTCAGTGTTGGGGTGCGGCTGTACCATAGCTGTTTCCTGGAACAAGGTGGGGATCCATGGAATCTTTTTTTTTGATGTCAAACTCTCATAATGGTCCTTTGGTGGTAAACAGGGCTGGCTACCGTGGCAGGCAGTTTCTCAGTAAGATAAGATTGCCAGCTATCAATTATTATTCCAGGTGAGGTCACTGGCCTTTCCCTTCTTTTCTACCTTTTCTCCTTGCACACTCTCCCTCATGTGGTCTGACTTTCCTTTGACCTTCGCTTTGAGCTCGCTCGCTTTGACATTCTTCTTTGCTTTGACCTTACTTCTGATCCTTAAACACATGACACCAGTTCCTGCCTTAGAGCCTCCGGTCTTTTTCCTCTCCCTGGAACGTTCTCCTGGATCTGCACATGTCTGTCTTCCTGCAACTCAGGCCTTACCTCACCACCCAGCTTAAACCAATCTTCTAAAGAAAGGGGAGAGAAAGAATCTATATTCAAATTTGCTTCTATATCAATAGTGTTACTCTGAAAGTTACATGAGAATCTAACAACAATGGTTACTTCTGGGAATGAGCGGTAAGAACAATCTGAGAACGTGGGAGTGAACCCTGGAGGGGGAGTTTTACCGTATATATCTTTTTCTGTATTCTGATTTTTTAACCATGTAAATGAATTACCTATTTAAAATATTTTTAAAACCTGAAAACACATTAACATGAACATCAGCCCCTTAGCTAGCCACCGTCACTATACCTTGTGTATGTGTGTATGTTTTTCTGAAAATGACTTTTTCCATTTTCACGGTTAGTTAACGTGTCTGAGTATAGAAGGGTAAGTTGAAGATCATTTCAGCAGAGAATTTTGAATTTGAATTTTTTTCTTCCCTGTTATCTAGGATCCAATGTTCCTGATCAGAATTTAAATGTTCTTTTTTTTTTCTTCTTCTTCTTCTTTGGGGGTGACCTGTCTTTTGTTTTTTTTCCCTCTTCTTTATGGAAACTTTTAGAACCATCTCATTATCTCTAGTGGTAAATTGTGGTAAAATACAAATAGCATGAAATGTACCATTTTAGCCACTTTTACGTGTCCAGTTCAGTGGTATCAAGTACATTCATATTGTGTACCCATCACCACCATTCACCTCCAGAGCTCTTTCCATCTTATAAAACTTACACTCTGTATCCACTAAATAATGACTCACTATTCCCACTTCCCCTCGCTCCCTGGCAACCGCCATTCTCTTTCTGTCTTTATGAATTTGACTACTCTATATACTTCATATAAGTGGACTCGTACAGTTTTTTTTATCTTGTGTTTTTAAAGCACTTTTCAGCTTTTCTTTCTTTACTCATTTGCTTATTGTTTGTCACCTCCATTGCATTTTGAGTTCCATGGGAGCACGGTCAGTGCTTTCCCTGATCGCCCCTGCATCCTCAGAATGACAGCAGTGCTTGCAACGGAGTAGGAAGTGAGTGGATGAATGTTGAGGGGTACCAAACATGGCAGTTCCTCCTGGGGGAGGAATGCTATACATCACTTTCCTGGAAGAGCTGTGAACCTGGTAGGTATTGAACATGACACCAACTGTCTGGGATATGGAGTGGGCTTAGGTTTGGTCTCAATTGCCTGAATTTCTGACTCACTCTCTGTGTACTGTCGTAATGGAATAACCCAAATAAGTCCCCATTTAGTATAATTAGGATCCAACTACCACTGTAAGACAATTTGGGAAACTTCTTATGATGAGTAATCCTTAAGTGCAGTTTCTTAGTTGGCAACTAACTGTCTTTCTTCTTTTTCTTTTTCTTTTTCTTTTCCTTTTTCTTTTTCTTTTCTTTCTTGTCTTGAAGCAGAAGATTATTCTACAGTCATCAGATAAATATCAGCTTATCCTCTGCTTAATAGAACCTTGCCTATAATCTTGTTAGTGTGCCAGTCTTCCGTTCTTTCTGGGATAGATTTAGGCTATACTAGATGGGGGGTGGGGGTGGGGGTGGTGGTGTCAGCAACAATCTTAAAGGGCTAGATACTAAATATTTAAGCTTTGTGGGCCACATGATTTCTGTCCTAACTATTCATCTCTGCTGTTACGGCACAAAAGTAGCCAAGAAAATAGACAATATGTGAGGGGATGAGTATGGCTGTGTTCCAATAACACTTTCTTTAATGGATACTGAAATTTCAATTTCACATAATTTTCATGTCACAAAATATAATTATTCTTTAGATTTTTTTTCTACCCATTTAATCAAAACCATTCTTAGCTCATAGGCCATATAAAAACTGGCAGGAAGCTCAATTTGACTCATGGGTGGGAGTTTACCTGCCCCTGGGCTAAACTGTTATCACTTCGAAGGAAGAATTACCTGTGAAAGGTAAAACATAAACCCAGGTAGTACAGGGCACACAGAAGAAAATGTATAGATGCTCACATTTTATTGAGTATGAATGTTCCTGAAACCAACAGGAAAAAAAGAGCTTTGTTAACTCACTTGTAGCAATAAACACACAGGTTCACTTCTGCCAATAACCACGATGTGTATAAACACACAGGTACACTGAAATGTGCTACCCCTGGGGAATAACTTTAGCTTCGCTCCTAAAAGAAATTATTCTAGAACTAAATTTAGATACTAACTGAAAAGCCTACATTGAGTCAAGCTGAATAAACTACTGCCTTCTTACTATAAAGGAAAAATATCATGTCAAATTGGTTGCACGCAGAGTTTTGTGTGAATTCTTCTGCTGGGTCTCCTTATTGTCCTTTATGTTCTTTATTTGTAATCACTCAGCTTAGGGATGAAATCGGCAGCAGACTACGAGAGTTTGTGTGTATATGCCATAAAGTTTAAAGATGAGAAAACTAAGGCACAGAGTTGTTAAGAAACTTGCCTAAAGTCACACAGCTACCACAAACAGTCCTGGGCAGTATGACCCTAGAACTGGCTCTTTTCACCACTCTGCTATCTTTACATCATCACGCCTTTTAATTTCCATGCTAATAATATTCTTTCTCTCCAAGGGAAATTGTTCCCTCAGTAAAGAGAGTGAGAGTTAAAAATATTTCACCCACTTCAATAAATAAACTGTGATATATAAATATTCACATCTTAAGTACGGGCTATAATAGGCTCATCAGCCTGGCAAAGTACGTCCTACCCAAAACCTACTCAGGGAAACCACCTGGGTTCTATGCACAAAACCAAAATAGCCTTTTTGGAAGGAAGCATAGGATTTTTTTTTTTTTGTAAAAACATAGGATAAGAATACATTTATCTGTAGAAATGCTCACTTTGCCAAGTTTCAATATATATACAAAACATAATTAAATAAATACAATTTCAAATCAGTGCTAGTAAAATACTTGTAGATGGAAGTTTTTCCATCAACATAAAAGGCTATGCAAAGTCCATGTTATTTAATTGTGGTATACATCTAATTGTGGTATACGCTGCAGGCACCATTGTCTCTTTTGAAGGAAGGCTTTTAGTCAAAGTCTGTTCCAGAATGCTAAACATAGGGCCTGGCAGGGAAGAAGATCCTATTGTGTTTTAGGTGATTTTTCTCTTCATCAAACTTACCTGGGAAGCCAAATGATAAAGGTATGAGACCCTGTGATGATAATAGTTCCGTCTTTCCCAGTAGTTAATATATTTTTAATCTCACAATTTATCATTGCCATTGATAATTTTAAAAAGAAGTGGTGTAGTTTGACTTTGAGTAATAAGGATGAAATTAGAGAGTGCCACTTTTTCATGAAGCAGTTATTCAGTGCTCTTTATGTAAGACTACTTCCTATATCTTCAATCCCTTCTGTCCCAAATAAAAAATAAAAATATCTTGAACTTAACTGCATCATGTAATTTTTTAAAAAGATTTATTTATTTATTTGGGGAGGAGAGCCTGAGTAGCGGGGCAGAGGGAGAGAGAGAATCTTAGGCAGTTTCCATGCCCAGCTTGGAGCCCCATGTGGGGCTGATCTCACCTCCCTGAAGTCATGACCTGAGCCGAAATCAAAAGTGGACGCTTAACTGAGCCACCCACGCGCCCCTGTGTCATGTAATTTTAAAGTATTTTCACATGTATGAACTAAGTTTACCTATACAACACAGATAGGTGTTCTTGCTCCTTTTTACAGATAAGGAAATTGAGAAAGGTTAGATGAACTTCCTAGGATAATTTTCTTCGTATTCCTCTCATTTTTTGGAAGTGAATCATTTTATTACCCAAGGTCTCATAAGAAGACATTGTGGAGAAATGAGACTGTGATGAGTATGCCATAATTCTTCCTCGTAAGTGGACACAGATATTTGACTGTGAGTGGGATAGGAGAAATATTGCTGTTTGTCCTTTGACTTACTTTTCTTAATACTATTAGACACCATCTCCTGAGTTCTTCCTCCATGGCACGCTATATAAAAAGCATGTGACGGACATTAACATTTGAGTCATACCTGAAGTGGTGGGTACATGCAGATGTGGAAACTGAGGTTCAGAGATACTAATTCAGCCAAGATTCTACATCCAGGAAATGGTTAAACAGGGTTCAGCACAGGTCCACTGATCCTAAATCCCAAGCTGTTCTATGCTCTTTACTAATTCTTTAGAATAATATATTATACTATATTCCGTATTTTGCTTAGCTGTATCATTTTACGGCCCTTGTAGGGAACTACGTTTCCTGTATCTTATAGAAAAATGAAATAACCTGAAAAAATCTGAGGTTGGTTGCAGGCTATTTTTTTTTTCTCCAATTTTGTTTTTGATCACGTTCTGTACTATGGAGTTTGGAGAGACGAGTCTATGAAAAGCCCGCAGAAGCTTCTCCTAGCTCGTGTTCCTTTGGGCACATAGACCCTGGTGAGAGCGCCTGCAGTGGTCGGTCCGGGTGCTGACTGTCCGTGCTGTGGGTTCGGCTGCTGAGTCCCAGTGCAGCCAGGGGCCGAAGTTCTTCAGCCACAAGACGGATGTTTCGAGCCGCTGTCCACAGAAGACGATTTCCCCTGAAGACTTCGTCACCTTCTTCAACTGAGATACAAAGTAGCAGAAGTGAGGGGCGCCTGGGTGGCACAGCGGTTACGCCTCTGCCTTCAGCTCAGGACGTGATCCCAGGGTTGTGGGATCGAGCCCCACATCAGGCTCCTCCGCTAGGAGCCTGCTTCTTCCTCTCCCACTCCCCCTGCTTGTGTTCCCTCTCTCGCTGGCTGTCTCTATCTCTGTCCAATGAATAAATAAAATCTTAAAAAAAAAAAAAAACAAAGTAGCAGAAGTGGGACTCGGCGACAACGTGATTCAATGCAAAGATTTGCATGCGATGGGGGACGGCTGCTGCATTCGGGGGTGCCCGGAGGCACCGCACCACCTTGTACTCGCGCCGTGTGGCAGTGTGACAGTGCGCCCGAGGCCTTCGCGGCCCGCTCTCCGCTCTCACAGCCACCCACGAGAGGCCCAAGTTCTTGAAACATGTGTTTGAAAGTAGAACATCACTTTAGTGCAACCAGTACCAACCGGAGGCAAATCACAGGGGTACATTTACAGATTAACATTATCACCCACAACCCCCCACCCCCGCCGCCGGCAGCCCCACTTTCCTGGATCCCAAGCACACAGGACCTACCAACTTCCCTTTCTGAGAAAGAGGGCTGTGCCCTGCCCGCCTTCCCTCCACCCTCTGCCTTGTCAGGCACTTTTCTTTCATCTAGGGCAGCAAGGTGTACAGGGCCCAGGGGCAGCCTCGGGCACGGGAGGTCCGAAGCACTGGCAGCCAGCACCGCCTGCCTGTCAGTGTTGTAACGCGAAGGGTGAATTCTGATGTTTGAGTAGCGATCCCTCTCCCCACAGAAGAGAATTCTACATGGGATTTCAGCAGTGATATCGGGCTTAGGGTGAGACACGCGGTGTGGAGAAGGGAGAAATCATTTTTCCGAGGAGACTGATCTTTGGGCTAGAATCAGCGGACTTGGATTTGAACCGAGCCTGTGCAATCCCTTAGGCTGGGTGTTCCTGTGCAAGCGTTTTAACTTCTCTAATTCCTAGCTTCTTTACCTGTAAGATGGGACCAGTAATGAAAGCTGTCTCAAAGGGCTGTTGTGTGTGATTAGGTGATGCTAAGAAGGCACTTTTAGACGGTCAGACAAAAAGGCCTTTGTACGCTTCCAGCCCTCAACACCGCCACAGCCAAGGTGCGGCTTGAGGCTAAGGGCTCAAAGTATTTTTTTTTTTTTTGTGATGAATCCTCAGGCTCTTACATTTCAGATGTCATTTCGTCCCTCAAGCAAATACAAGAACAAAGCATCTTCCTATCTCTTACGCAAAAGTCATAATGCCGTGACCCTACTCTGGACCTCCCTGGAGTGTTTTAAAGGCACCCGCAAGGCCTGGGTTTAAGGACACATTGTGAATTGAACCATGAGTTAAAAGCAGGTGAGAGCCTTTTAACTCATAGTTCAATTATTGTGTGACTTGGAACAAATCACTTCACCTTTTTGGGCTTTGATCCCACCTTTAGAAAACATGAATTGTTGTAAGAATTGATGAGATGATACTTAAAACACATGCAGAATAGTTAGTGGCCGAGAGCTAATCACGGGATGCTCTTGTTACTATTACCTACCATTGTATTTGCTGAGCCCAGCTGACCAGCTGGTACCATTTCTACGGTAAGGCATCTGGGCTTCCAAACAGCAAACGAGATCTGAAAATATAATGGCTCCAGTATTGGTTCTTATGAGCCACCTATGATTCAATCCTTGAAGTATTCTGTCCTGTGGAAAAAGTAGACGAGCAAGAAGGAAGGTGGTTTGGAAAGCTGGCGGCGGGTCGCTCTGCAGAGCTACGCTCGTAGCAAAAGCCAGCATTAGAGAGAATTCTTGGAGAAGCAGCCTGTAATTTACTGTGAGGGCAACAAATCCTTCCAAACATCTTCATTTCATAGAGTGTCCTTGTTTTCGGCACTTCCCTGCTCTCCTTTTCTCTTTCTTGGGTCCAGATATACACACATTGAATGACTTTGAAAATTTAGCCAAAGAGCATGGGCACTTCTTTTATTGACAAGTCAGGAGCATTGTTACCCAGAGGAAATCCCAGGTTACTGACTGTATCCAGGTCATCTTCAGAATCCTATGTTACTTTAAGTAGATTTGGTTCTGTACAGATGGCACATCTGGGATAAAGTGACAGCTTTCTAAAGACTCCCTTTTAAATAATGTTCTAGGACCCAGAGAACTAATTACTTAGCCAGCAGTCAAAGAAGTCATTCTCACTTGTATACTTCGCAGCTCCAAAGGATAACAGTTGGCAAATTCGTTAGTGCATGCGAATCTAGATGCAATTAAAATTCCTACAGCAAATTCTTGTTTGTGTTTAGGCATGGATGCTGATCTTTAATATTTTTGTGCTAATCTACTCCGGAACAGAACAACTCGATTCAGTAACTATTTATTGAAAGCCTACTTGGTTCATTGTGATATGTTGAATATAGCCATTACATCTCAGTGGGAGCAGGTGTGCATTTCAGACAAACGACTCAGGTGTACAAGAATGGAAATAAACTTTCTTTATTAGGGAGAAGTAGCAGATCAAATTTTGAGGCTCCCCCCCCCCCGAATTTTTCCTCCCGTCATCCAGAAAGGTAGCTTGTTTTGCTTCATCCCTTCCAGGGAGGATTATGACACTTTCCAAAGAAGAAGTCACAGCAAACCTTCCTGGATTTAGTTTCCAAAAGCCTAAGCCAAGGTTAACAAATCCAAACGCTTAGAAGGGTCTGGCAGATAAAACGGTGGGAGGAGTGAGCTGGAAGGGTCTGTGGTTTGGAGAAAGAAGACGGCTGCTGCACTGCCCCAGCTTTTGTTCTGTGGGATGTGAGCCCAGAAAGGCCAGACTTCTAATTTTTAAAAGGGAAACTGGAAATCCAACTTTTTTAATACAAAGAAATTCCAGCCCCAACCTGCTTGGCAGAAGACAATTTGACAAAGAGATAGGTTCCTCAAGACTAAAAATGGATTTTCCTGGGTTCAGAAAGATATATAATTTTTATGACTTCCATAGAAATAGAGAACTTTAGCCAGAGCCCCAAGGCAGTGCCTCCATGGATTGAGAAGAGAGGAGCGGATTCATGGTTTTCTATGGAGAAGGGACCACAGGCATTGGGATTTCCAGGGAAGCCTCCGAAAATTTCAGCAAACTAGTAAAACGAGTTTTTGGTGTAGAACCCCATTTTAAGGAAAGGAAAGAAACTATGAATATAAAAAATTAAAATGTTTAATGTGATTTCATAAGATAATATTATTGCTATAGGTTTAACGACTTACAGCAGACTGGTTTAACATAACCTGGTTTCAAATACTGAATTCAAATCTTGAATCTCAAATTTACTTGCTGAGCATCTTGAGGAAACTTATGTAAACTCTTAATGTATCAGTTTCCTCATCTTTTTTTTTTTTAATTTATTTATTTGAGTGACAGAGAGAGAGAGGGCACCAGCAGGAGGGGCCGAGGGAGAGGGAGAGAGAATACCAAACAGACTCCGCACTGAGCACAGAGGCTGACGTGGGGCTTGATCCCATGACCCTGAGAGCAGGACCTGAGCCAAAACCGAGAGTCGGATGCTTAACTGACTGAGCCACCCAGGCGCCCCTCAGTTTCCTCATCTTTAAAATGGAAACGATGCTTCATAATACTAGGCTTACCTCACAGAATTGTGAGAATTAAGGTACAAATAGTGGATATCTGCTATGTTAAACAAGCAGGACTCGAGATACAATCAGAAATCATCCTTATTTAATCTCCCATTGTCCTTTTAAAATTTATTTGGCAGGAAAGTCCTTCCTCGACTGCTGGTTGAAAACACAGGTTGATCAATGAATTTTCTGCCTCATTTTAGAGATTAAGAAGTTTTTCAGATATTCAAAATCGCAAGTACTATTTCAATTCTGAAAATGGTCTGATCCCATATAAAAATAAAAGCTCCAAATTTGATTTAAAGTTGGATCTTCTCTCTCATCTGGAGGATGGGAAGGGGAAAGGAAAGCTCTCAGTCGTTTGGCACTGCTGTGAGATGGCATCATGCCCATGGGCCCTGCAGGCAGCTAAATATGGACTCTTTCTTGGCCATTTCTGTACGTCCCTCTGGGGCCTCCACTGAGAGAATCTCCTAGACATACAGGCAACGCCCTGTCCTCCAGCCAGCTACTTCCTCTCACTGTCTTTGTTTTTTTTTTCCTTCTTTCTTTTTTCTTCTGGTGGTCCACAGGGCTGACCGTATTTCTTGCTGTCCTATTTCTTGCTGTCCTATTACTTCCCCTCCACAGTCCTCTGAGGTCGGTTTTACAACAGTCCCACGCTGGCCCAGGGAAAGAATTTAAAAAATGCCATTATTGTTACTACAGTTGGAAATAAGAGTTTAAAAGAATTACACAAAAAGGCGTATTTATCTACTTCCAAATTAGGCACCTTGTATTATAGATACATTTTAAGTAGTTTTCAAATAAAAATTCGACAATATCGTGTATTTCCCATGTTTCTGCCATAAGTGCCATGAATGAGTTTACAAAGTGTGAATGGGCCAACATAGGATGCATTAACTAAATATATGTGAATTTTTATGAAAGGGGCAGGGGAGACTTCCTGAAAGGGGCAGCATTTGAATTAGGCCTTTGAAGGCGAGGAGGGTTTTGCCAAGATAGGCCCAGATAGTTGGGAGGGGGAAGGAGTGGGAAAACAGAAACAAATGAAATGTGTCTACGGCTGATGCCCGTGACTGACAGCATGTTACAGCAAAGTTCAATTATGGGGGATGGTAAAAGCTAGTATTGATGAAGGATTTACTGAGTGCTTCAGCTGGACCACCCGATTTCTTCTCAACTCTGTGAGGCAGGTACTAGTATTATGTTCCTCTTACACAGAAGGAAATGGAGCCATAGTGAGGTGAAGGTCGTTGCTCAGATCTCCCAGCCGGGATTGGACCTCTGGCTGTCCGATCTGCAGCACCATGACTAACTGCTACATTACCCAGGACCTTAGTTGTTAGGGGAGGGGATTCACACAATATACACCGGATCATAAAGAAGGTTCTTTTGATCACGTACTTAAATCTTAGAAAAACTTTCAGTTTTTTTCTATAGTAATTATTTTTATAATTTTCAGTCATTCTTTCTTCCTTCACTTCCTCCCTTCCTTCTTTCTTCCTTTATAAAATATATGTTAATTCAGAGATGGTGTTAGTCCCAGAATATACAATGGTGAACCAAAATATATGCTAGTCTTTGCCTTCATGGGAATTATATTCTAATGGTGGAGATATTCAAATAATTTCTAAGAGTGAAAGTGTAGGCATGATTTTCATCCAAATAAGAATTTGGAGCTATTAGAACTTAACATGAAGTGCTTTGATTTAAAAAGCCAGCAGTAGGGGCGCCTGGGTGGCTCAGTCGTTAAGCGTCTGCCTTCGGCTCAGGGCGTGATCCTGGGGTTCTGGGATCGAGCCCCACATCAGGCTCCTCTGCTGGGAGCCTGCTTCTTCCTCTCCCACTCCCCCTGCTTGTGTTCCCTCTCTCACTGGCTGTCTCTCTCTCTCTGTCAAATAAATAAATAAATAAAATCTTTAAAAAAAATAAAAATAAAAAAAATAAAAAGCCAGCAGTAAATCAGTGACCTAGAACTAAGTTCTGAAAGATAAGAGTTAAGTACACGGGGCTGGAAGAGAGGAGTGCCCAGGTGGCAAGAGCAGCATATGCAAATGTCCTGTGGTGGGAAGAAGAATGGGCAGTGAAGAAAGCCTGAGTGGTTACAGCTGAGCACACCCAAGGGAGACAGTGTGCAGAGTAAGACTGTACAGTGGGAGCGTGGTCATGTAGAGTCTTGCAGTTCACATTAGAATTTGATCTTTATCCTAAAGTCGAAGTGTTCCGATAGTAGTATTTTAAGCAGGGGCAGAATCATGATCAGTTTGCATTTTGAAAATAGAGCCCTAGGCACACTCGGGTGGCTCGTCAGGTAAGCGTCTGCCTTCAGCTCAGGTCATGACCCCGGTCTCCGCATCTGACTCCCTGCTCAGCGGGGAGCCTGCTTCTCCCTTGGCATGCTGCTCCCCTGCTTGTGCTCCCGCTCACTCTCTCTCTCTGACAAATAAATAACTAAATCTTTGAAAATACAGCCCTAACTGCACTGTGGAGAGCAGATTGTGAGAGAAGCAGAAGGTGGTGGACCGGTTAGGAGGTGATCAGTCAACCAGGTGAGAGAGCAGTTGCTTGAACCAGGTGGTGGCAGTGAGCAAGAGATGGGCAGACTCAAGAGACGCATTGGGGGTGAAATCAACAGAACTTTCCAACTAACTGGGGGGTGGGGATGAAAAATGGGGATGGCATCAAGCAGACTCTGTTTCTGACTTGGAAACTGGATGGTTGGCCATCATTGAAAAGCAGAAACTAGAAATAGGTTTTTGTTTTGTTTTTATTTTTTTAAGGATTGGGTTGGGAGTGGCAGGGAAGAGCATGCATTTTGAGTCAAGGCACCTTGGAGAACTTAAAAGTTTTTGGTAATGAATTGTTTGGTTTTTTTTTTTAAGATTTTATTTATTTGTCAGAGAAAGAAAGGAGAGCAAGCACAAGCAGGGGGAGCAGCAGGCTCCCCGCTGAGCAAGGAGGATCCTGGGATGACGACATGAGCCGAAGGCAGATGCTTAACCCACTGAGTTAAGCCACTCAAGTGTCCTGGTAATGGAGTTCTAGCTTTGACTTTTCAACTCAGTTCCTGCCGACACCTACCTCTGATTTTCCCATTCGTGGTTCGGTTCTTATTTTATGGGATAACTTGGTCCTCACAGACTGACAATCCAGGGCTGCTGCCTACCACCATTTCCTGATATGCCCTTGAGCCCCTCAGATGTGACCTCTCTCTCCCGCAGAGAGGGAGATAACATAATTAACAATTATGTTGCTGATGATATGTGTAGTTTAAGAAACTTTGAGTTTTTTTTTTACGTAAGCATTATTTCAATGACTTAAACACCACACGCCTTATAAATTAACACTTTTTCCTGGGCGATCAAGTGTCCATTTGGCAAAATTTCACGTGAGGAAGTAGCTATAAGGAGTTTTTCTTTCGGATTTGGAGGTCTGGGTACTAAGCGATGACTTGCAGGGATTAGCAATTCCTTCCTTCCTTCCTCCAGCCCTTCCTTCTGTCCTTCCTCAGAAACATTTCATTACTTACGTGAGGCTGCTACACTGCAATTATCCACCAGATGGCACCAAAACATTATACTCTAAGTGGGGAGCCCTCTCCACCCCTTCAGGGCAAGGAGCCCGAACTGCCCAGAGACTCCGAGGATAAAGCGCGGCCCCAGGTGCAAGTTCCACAGAATTTAAAATTCCCACTCCAACTTCTCAGAATATTTGGTGTTGGATTTTATCAGGAGAGGGAGAGAAAGAGAATGATCTTTTTTCAGGAAAAGATCATTATTTTTTAGTTTTTCCCCTTTATATTCTGGCCAACAGGCTGTGATGGACAGTGCAAAATGAGGAGCAGGAATATTCCCGGGGACGCTGTCATTCTCACTCAGTGTTTGCTTCACCGTCCTTTCCTGAGTGCTAAGGCTCTGCTCGTTACAGAACCGAGCGTCTCAAAGCACGGAAATACGATGCCTCCCTCTTATCAAAATTACAATTGAGGTAAGTGAAAACCAATCTATGCAGCCAGCATCCTACCTAACTAGAAGAGAAAAACAAGCATTTCCTCCCATTTTAAAATGCTATTATCATCTTTCTTCAATTTCAAAATCTAATTATCATTGACGTAGCAAAAATAGTATGGGTGACCATTTAAATTATTAAGACAATAAAATTAAAATATATCATCCTGGTATTATGTTCTAAGTGCAGAATACTTGTTTCTTAAAGCAACATAATTGCTTATGTTGCTGATGATATGTGCAGTTTAAGAAACTTTGAGGGTCTTTTTTTTCCCTAAGCATTATTTCAATGGCTTAAAAAAACCCCACACACCTTATAAATTAACACTTTTTACTGAGTGATCAAGTGTCCATTTGGCAAAATTTCACGTGAGGAAGTAGCTATAAGGAGTCGTTCTTTCCGATTTGGAGGTCTGGGTACTAAGTGATGAATGACTTTGCCAGGGCGACTGAAAATGGTTAAAGGGGCAATAGATATTAATTTTTTATTACTTTTATTCTTCTTTGGAAGAGGAAGAAATGAATAAATACACAGCATGATGTGAATTTTAAAAAGGAAATCATGTTAAAAAGTGATTTAATGTTATTAGTTTTATGTATGCACTTTTATGATATCTTAGATGCGTACTCTTTTGTAAAATTTTGCCAGCGATTGTAATATGCACATACATATACCTAGAGTACATAAATACACCTTGTTTTACAAAGGTCTGTGTGCATGGGGGTGGGTGCTGTGTTTTTCCACTGAACAGGAAAGAATGTATCTCACTCGAGATCTTGGATGAAAATTTGTTTCCCTACCCTGGGGAGTCATCTGAATGTCCACAATTCCCAAAGTGCTTTGGGATCACTTAGGCTAAAAGATGCTATTTATTGTGAAGCCATCTTATTTTATTCCCAGGGGAATTTCATCATTTTTGTATTTGTGAAAACTGTCACTGTGTCTTTCTCAAAATGCAATTATCCGCAAGAAGCAAACCAACACAGAGTGGACCCCTTGTCTTCAAAGTCATTTTATTAAGAGTAAATTAGACTGGAAAAATGATAGTCTAAAATGCATTTTCAATAGATTGCTGTCTAAAATGCATTTTCAATAGATTGCTGTCAGGCTCGCTACCTGTCAAACAGAGAGGCCTGAAGCTTCATAGTGACATATGGATTAGCCCAGTCTTCCCTGCAGCGTGAAAACAAAAGACAATTGGTGATGCATGGGGCAAACTCATCTTAAAACAGAGATATCAACAAAGGAATATGACAGCATGAAAAGACAGAGTGCAGTCTGCTGTCCGCATTTGCAAAGAGATTCCGTCTGAATCCACAACTTCAATACACTATGAGACAGAAAAAGAGAAAATACACATTACATGTAATTGTTTGTCGGGGACTTCGTTTTAGCAAATGCTGAATTTCATTCTCTAAAGTGAGGAACAAGTGGGAACAATGGACAAAATAGCTGCTGTTATAGAAAGTCATTAAGAGCCATATGGAATTAGAATTATTCGATTTTTAAAAATCATCCATCATAGAGACTTTACATGAATGTTCAAATTTCTCATCTACTAATCAACTGAAAAAATAAAGCCTGAAGTCACAAAAGAATCTCAAGGGCAAAAACTCTTTTCCCAGTTAGAGCTTTTAACTAAACTGGTGAGGTCACTTAGTTCAGAGTTGGTTTGGAAAAGAAGGGCATATCAAAGTTAAAGAAAATCATACAGATCTGCTTAGGTTTGGGAAAATACAGTATAGATTGTTTTAGCATCCCATGTGAACAATTACACAGCACACTTGTCTGACCAGTAACTTTCAATTAAATAGAAATGAAAGTTTCTCTCATAGCCATTTTAATCCATGTATCCTAAGGGACTCTGCAAACAAGTGTAATAACACGATGCAAAAGTTAGTGAAGGAAAATGTGCATTGAGTTATAGAAGCTTGAGACCAGGTACTAAAAAAACAAAGCAAGATAGTTTTAGAGTTAGAGTGCCCACCAGAGAACCACGCCGAGCTCACTAGGAAAAGTTCGGGAAAGGGCACCTTTTAGGGTATCCTGAAAGAGTTTGTCTGGAGCACAGGGGTCGGTGATGACTGCTGTTTTGTCAAGCTATCATGTGTGATGGCCTCTTCCTCTAGTGACAGGGTTGGCTGTGCAAATAAGAATAAGCAGGTCCCTAGAGAGGGTCACTTAAGGGGAGCTAGAAGGCTCATTGGGGTTCCATGATGTCTGAGACTCCTGTGATTAGCTGTGTCTTAATGGCCTACCAGAGGCATGTATTAAGGGTTCATGGATATTTTATGTAAGCAGGGAGAAGGACATACTTTCTAATTAACAGATTAGGGTACTTTAGCACATCCATGCCCTTTCTAGCAAAGTGCAGGGTCCTGAAGTTCTGAAAAATGGGGCAGATGGGTTTTGGGTGTTGTCCTTGGCTGAGCCAGAGGACACACATAAAAGGTACTAAGTCAGAAGTCAAGAGGGGCACCTGGGTGGCTCAGTCTGTTAAGCCTCAGACTTATGATTTTGGCTCAGGTCATGATCTCATGGGTCATGAGATTGAGGCTCACGTGGGGCTCTGGGCTCAAGGGGAGTCTGCTTGAGATTCTCTTCCTCTGCCCCTCCTCCTACTCATGCTTGCTCTCTCTGTCTCTCTCAAATAAATAAATAAATCTTAAAAAAAAAGAGGTCATGAGGCTTTGGAGGGGGCTGAGAATATTAGAAGTTGGTAGGAAAGTAGGAAAAAATTAGGGGTACCAGTGAAAGCATTTCTGAAATTTATAATTTTGCCTTTACAGAGTTCTGTCCAGATAATTTAGCTTACTGTGATTTGCTTTAGTAATATGTAGGGTTAAACGTGTGTAGAAAAATTACATACGAGTAAAATAAACATGTTCCTTGTCCATTTTACATCACTTTCTACACTTGTGTTTTCATTTAACGTCTCTTTGTTTTCTCTATTGATTGTATCTCTTGTCAATAAATGTCTCTCTTTTTTTTTTTCTCAAGCCCATAGGAACCCGCTTTGATTTCTCATTTTTGGAGCATAAACTCACACCCTTGAAACCACAGTGTGTACTCTTCTGATATAATTGCTGTTGATTTTGTTGCTATTAGATTTGTTTTTCTTGTTGTACCAGTGTGGGTACACTATTATCTCAGCATTAGCACACTGTGTCAGATAAGATTGTTTTCAACTGCATAAAACAAATCTGTCAATTATCCAAATAAGGGCTTATTTTTCTTGCGCAGAAAATAGACCAGTGTTCAGCCATCCAGGACTGCTACCGTGGCTCTTGGTGACATCAGAGTCTAGGTGCTTTTTCAGTCTTCTCCTCTATTTTTGGCCTATGACTTACCCACGTGAATCGCAGATGTTTGATCTCTAGCCTTCCCTGAGCACTGCAAGTGAAAGAAAAAGAAATTTACAATGAGAAAGAGTAGTGTCCTTCCTTATCAGGAAAGCAAAACTCTCCCAGATAGCCCCAGTCCCCTGATGTGATGTCACTTTTTTAGCCTGATCACTGCCTGATGACCACCCCTACTCTGAAAACGCTTACAAATAGAGTACTTAAGTGGGGCATAAAACCAATGTCCTATTTTTTAGAAGGAGAGGCTAGATACTGGTAGGAAACTGGCAGACTCGATCCCACAGATTGTGTCTAGAGTGGAATAGGTTAAAGCATTTTTAAAAAGTTCCAATATTTAATTGCTTAGGGTATAGAGAAAATATATTGGAGGGAAATGTAGACCAACGGAAGCATGGTTGGAAATTCTAGTTGGGGATATAAAGAGGTTGGTGCTTGGTCCAAGTACATCAAGAAAGTTATTTTTTATTCTAAAAGGATTTGAGGTTGACTTGTGTGGAATGAAGGAAGAGGAGGAGGAAAGAATACTAAAGTAAAGGAATAGAAAAAGAGCCATTCCTTCATCATGTTTGAAAATCAAAGATGCGCAGATGAATTTTACCTATCTGCGCTGCATATGGGACTGTAATGATGAAGAGCAAAGGCAGGTTAAAGCCAGAGTTCTGGCTTCTTGACTCTTTGCTACCTGGGTGACTTGGCCAAGTTACTCCGGTTCCATCCCCACATCTGTGAAGTTGAGACAATGGCTATTCCTATCCCACTGGTTTGCAAGATTAAATCTTATAATGCCCAATATATAGCAACCTCTCAAAATATGTTAAATATCATCATCACTAATTTTATGACTACCGGATGGGAATTATTTAATCGATTCTGGACTAATCTTCATACAGCTGTTCTGTGTAATCTTGGACAAGTGATGTTTCCCTGGGCCCAGATTTTTTCTTCAGTAAAATCGATGAAGTAATACCAACCTCGTTGGCTCTGCCTGTAACAAGCAAACAACGGCATTATGTAAAAATCCTTTAAATAGGGAAGTGTTATATCCAAGTGGGAGATATTATTAGTGTTACCATATTGTCTGTACTTCCTGCCCGCCCCCTTTTCTATTTGTTCCTTCTTTTCTTTCCTACTCTCTACTTACTCTCTCAGATGAAATTGGCACAGAGTGGAGTAGATAATATTTGGGATCTTTCTAAAAATTAGAGTTGACAAGTAGGGATGGTATTCCTTCAGTCTGCAGCTATGAGTCCTCAAATATTTATCTATAAAAAACTGAGACACAGTCTAAAATTCTCCTTGTGATTTTTAACTTGAATGGAAAAATTGTGTTTTCAAGCTGTGTGTGCCAGAGACCCACATATTATTCTGACATGTTACAACTTCTAATTGCTTCCTTTCAGCTTTGAAAAGTATTAAAATTGTCTACTTTTATAATAAGCAATTCCCATTAAAAACAATCTCAACTTGGGAGAGTCCCCGAGGAGAACAGGGCAGAGGATCTGCCTCTGCTGGTGAGAGCTGCCAGGGTCTTCATCACCACCAGCCTCAGGCCCTGGGGCAATTCCATACTCAGCTGGCCTTCAAGGCACCACGGTTCCCAAACAGATTGTCAGTTGTAGTCACTTTAAGTGGTCTCTGGTAAGTAGTAAAGAAATGGTTTCAGTAGGATATTCTTAATTTTTAGAGCCTAGGTAGATTCCAACACGTTCCTTTTATGCCTCCTACGTAATTTTCTATTTGTGCAATATATTGAATTTCTATTCCAATTTTCCATAATTTTACTTAAGGGACACTTAGTACTTGATAACAGCTTTTTCGAAATCGATGCATCAGAACTTTTGCTTTTTTGCCATTGAAAACCTTTGAAATGAGACTGAGTAATAGCTGACATTTTTCCTCTTTATGTATTAGAAAGAAGAGTTCTTTACATCTGGCCTTGGCTCTCCTTTAGGTTATCCTTCTTTTCTCCTATTCCTTCTTACTCTTCTTATAGACAAGATCGGTGTGGTCCAAGATGCCACCCAGCCCTGAGGCAAATAGGGTGGGTTCCATTGTCTTCACATGGTCCCTATGGTTTGGTTCTACTTCTCAAGGACACAGGACTAGGAGCTCATTAGACTGCATGATGAGAAAGTGGCTTACAGTCAGGAAAACCACCACAAATTTATTTATGAATAAGAAGGCCAATATGTTAATTTACAATAGAAAATATTTTTTATCATGACCAGAGTATTTATGACTAACTATCCTGGTATTAGCAGGCCTGGGGAAAGAGTACAAATCAAGGCCCACATTCCATCTAAGTGTTTATAAATAATTAATATGTTGTTAATTAAAACATGTTCTGTCTTCCTACTTTGACAAATATACCTTCATTATGATCTAGAAGGCCAGTACAGGATTAGAATTCTTCACTTTCCTTGTGGGAAGGAATCAGCTTCATGGCTCCCAGCCTCCATTCTATGTTCTTCATACCTGATTCTTTCCCTGACTTGTTAAGGGTTTCACATCTATGTTGTGAACACCTCTACTGACACGTAGTTCCATCCACCCCACCAGCAGTCAGTCACGCATTGGTCATTCCTCTGCCTGTCCTTGGGGCATGAGACCCAAGGGAGAACCAGTACAGACTCTTGCGGCAAACTTGGAGCCATTCAGGCAGGTGACTTTAGGGTCTTGGGCACTTAGAACATGAGGCTACAGCTAGCCCCGTTGCCCAGAGCAGATTTCAGTTGGCTCAGGTGCTTTAGACTTGTGACCTGGCCGCAGACCACAGCGTATGACTCCTGACACTGATTAGGGTATTCAGCTGCTCTGTCCTTGTTTCAGCCCTTGCTGGTTTGGCTTCATCACCAGTTACTTTCTTCCTTCCCAGCCCCGACTGTTGCCTCCCCTTCACCTCCTTACTAGTATTCCCAGCTTCCCACACTCTCTCTGCCCCTTTGCTCTGCCCAGAAGTCTTTGCATACATGGTCACATTTTGTTTCAAGAAAGGGCAAAATTGATTAAATTGAATCAAACAAATGATAAGTCAGCAATCTTGAAATTCCCCTGAGTCACCTTGCTTGAATTTGGGGTGGGCTTCTCAACTCCTTAGTCACCTTTTTAAAGGAATTTTGTGGGTTTATATACCTATTAATACTCTCACTTATTACATAAGTTTCCTTAACCATTATCAGAAATCATTAATAGATATTTCATTGGTTATCAAAATACTTTTAATATAATCACTTCCTATATTCTTAAATACAGTATAAATTCCTCCTCATTATTATTAAATAAACACCCCAAGTTCATCATAAGAACCAATAGCTCTCAAACTCTAGAAAGCATCGGAGTCATCTGGAGGGCTCATGAAAACCCAGATTGATGGCTGGGGGATATGTGTGTCTGTGTGAGAATTTGCATTTCTAACAAATTCCCAGGTCATGCTAATGCTGCTGGTCCAGGAGACACACTTTAAGAACCAGAGCTCTCCATGTGCATGGCTCACTTCCTCTCCTAGTTCATCCTTCAGGATGGCACAATCCATCTTCCAATCTCACTGTCCACTGGTATTGCTCTGACCAGAGCCACCAAATCTCTCCTATGGCTAAATCTAAGGAACACTTTTCATTGTCCATCAATCTCTTAGAGAATTTCTGATACATGTGATGTGACTACTTCTTCTATATTCCCTCTTCTGTGAGTTTTATGCCTCACAACTTTTTGATTCTTCTACTTCTCTGGATGCCATGGTTTTCTTGCTGCACTCTCTACCTGGAAGCCTCTACCCACCTGTCTTTCTAGACTAGGATCCAGTGTCACTTCCTCAAAGAAACAGTTCTTTTTCTTGCCCCAGAGACATGGATGACCTTTCCCCCCTCCATTCTACTCTACTTGTGCTTATATCATTCCCTCTCTAACGCCTCTAATGGGATATATTTACTAATAATCTCCTTGCTCAGGGAGAATTTTGACCAGGTTCTGTTTTGTTCTCCTAAGTATTGCTAAACAACAGATGTGAAGACTTTTTATGGTCCATTGTCACCCTGCTAGTTACCAGTGTCCATCCCATCCTTTGGGATGTAGCAAAGGTATGTCTATGTGAGGCACATCAGAAGGGTGAAAGCCAAGTCTCTGGGTTGGGACAGATGTCAAGAGCTGGGTATCCACTTGACAAAGAGCTAGTTGCCCATGAAGGGAAACCTTTCATGGATGAAGGTGCCAGTGGCAGTGTTTTGCAGGCCTGGTAGTCTGAGGATGTAAAGTCCGCCCCCATTCATCTCCTGCATGCCTGAACAATGTCATGGTTGTCTTTCACCGAAAATAGTTTTCAGTTTACATGGCTTTCATGGAGTTGGCGTTCTCTTCCTTTTCTCATTAAACTCTCTGCCCTCATCCTTTCCCCTTTCATCTCTCCTCCCTGCTTCAGAAAAGGAGAATCTGTCTCTGTATCTTCAGAAAAGAAGCAAATGTTTTATCCATTACAGGAGTTCACTGAGTCCTCTAGGCTTAAATCTTTGGAAGCAAAGTCAGGAAGAAGAAAGACTTTTTTCTTCTTTGCTTTTTTCACCCAATTATGTCGCTTTCCTGAGTAATATGCCGGGTGCTTCTCTGTAGGATGACGTGTGGGTGAGAAGTACCGTGTCGGCAAAAAGGAAATATGTTGGTTATTATGCTGGAACATAGTCTATGATTCAATTCATCATGCTGCCCGAGGGCTCGACTACAACCACTCTGTGGCCAGGAGCTCTGTGCTATTCACCCTTGTGGCCACCTTGCCTGTCACAGCTGTCATGCTGTTCTTGTTTGCTAGGGAATCAGGAGACATCATCATCATCGTCTTATACAGAACGATAGCCTATTGCTACATCTTTAGAATTCAAAGAGTACGCAGTTAACCCCTAACATTAATGCACTCCTGGGGCTTTTAGGTCCGCAGATCTGAAAAGAGCCCCTTGAATAACGATCCCCTCCCCCCTCCAAAGCCCTGTTCCTCAGTATAATCCAGGGTCAGTAGCAGCAGTAGGAAAGCCAGCAGCAGTCACATATGTGTAAGTCAAGCTTCTCTCCATCTGCTTCCTCCTTAGGGAAAATCCAACACTAAAATGACTTTCTAAGGGGAGGAAGCACAGCTGCTGTCACCACCATCTCTACAGACTCGCGGGATAAAAAAACCTGCTTCCTCTCCCCCTAAGCCCTGGTTTCTTTTGGACACGTTTTGAATGGCAGCGGTGATTCACTTCGCTGCTAGGAGGCTGGCTCCAGCAGCACCTCCCTCGCGGCTCTGGCCTCCACCCATTTGTCTTCTGGCCCCAGGAGCCAGGAAGACAGGACTATTTCTATCTTAAGCATCTGTGTTTCTGATCAGCTGGTGTTTTAGGCCAATTGAAGTGTGAGGAGGAACTGGAACTACTTCACATTTCTCTGAAGTCGTGCTTTCATTTGGGTGCGGGGCAGAGAAGTGTGTGCTGATCCTGAAATGCCAGAGTCATGGGGCAGGGAATCTGGGGAGACGCCACTGCTGTCTTTGAGAATTCTGCTGGAGTTCATGGCACAAATCTGGCAAAGTCTTCATGTTTCTCATCAAAAAATGACATGGGCTAAACAGAATCACTTCTAATTTCCCTGGCCCTGAAAATAAGATTGCCATCCTGGGCAAGTGATCTCAGGTTTTTACTTTAGTTAGCCTCTCCATGTGGAAGTCCTGATTTTCCAGAAGGGCTCTAACGTTCAATACCAAAATTTTATATTAACAACTCTTAGCTTCTTCCATATATATATATATATATATATATATATACACATATGGCCTAGGCATTTGTATTATTTCAATCTTCCCCAGGTGATTCTGTTGTGCAGCAAAGGCAGAGAACCACTGATTAAAAATCTGTAAGATTATCTCACTCTAAAATGTTTTGTCATGAGTCAAAGATTTACTAATAACCTACTGATATAATTTATTGATTGGTTTCTTGCTCCACTTTGTACACAGTTGGCATCTTTTAACTCCATAATTTGTTTTCAGTGCAGAAGTATATTGCAATTGGAATATAGGGCTACGTGGATTTTTTCCTTTGTGACTTAATAATCATGCTATGATATCTTACTTTTTATTGTCATTTACCTTTTATCAACAGCTTTTATGCAATCTCATTTTATGCAATGACATTCTATGGTCAATGTGCTGGCATTTGTAATGGGATGGGAGAAATATTTCTGTAATGCCTCATGAGAAATATTATCAAAAAAGTAGCTTTTCTTTCCATACTCAATTCACCCTAGGGTCCCAGAAAGAGGTCAAAGTCAGGGATGTGAAATAGGCAAAACACTTGACAAACATAAAGTGTAAATCCTGCCGCTTCCACTCTGTGTGGGAGTGAGAAGGAGGAAAGGCTAAGAAAAGAGGGAAGGCAATTGGTCGGACATGATTTCATGCCTTCCTTTCTCTGGGTTGGAAACCCAAGAGGGCATCTGGGAGAGTGATAGTCATTTTGAGAGGAAATCTACAGGCAGAGCTGGACACTGGCCTGCCACTGAAACATAAGGACGGAATAAAAGTGGAAGCAGGACACAATTACGCAAAATTCCCTGTGACATGGAAAAAATGCAGATGTTCTCTTGACCCCCATACGGAAGCACAAGGTTGAGAGCCGTTGGCTTGTTCGGAGGCTATGAGGTGGAGATGGTAGATAAGACTCAGAGAGCTCTGCAGAACCAGCAAGTGTCCCAGTAGGGCCAAGTCACAAGGGGAGGGCAACTCCATATTGAGTTTAGTTGTCCCTTAAAGTCATGGAAACTACTGCAGACTCCTGGATTATCTAACTGTTCCCTCCTCATCGAAACTTATTTAATTGTGTCTCTTCTGTGTGGACATTGGTAGCTGAATGATTTCAGATGGCTGAGTCAAATGGAGAGGAGTGAAATAGAAAGACTATATGGTCAGACAGACCTAGTCCAGCTCAAACACTTTCTAGTTTGGTCTCTTTAAACAAGTCACTTAATGTCTCTCAGCTGAGAATTCTTGTCAGCGTCAGATGGGTACATCTAGCTCTTAGAGTGATAGGAAGCTTTTAGCTACAAGTAACAGAAATCCTAACTCAAACTCTTTTCAAAATGAAGAAATATATAGGATAACATAATTGAGAAAGTCCGGAAGATTGGCAATGATCAGGTGTGGTTGAATCAATGGCTTGGTTTCTTTGTGGTTCTTTTACTTTGCCTTCCTTCCTGTGATGACTTCTTCCTCATACCAGTATTGAGATGGTTGCAAGAGTTCTAGACCCTATAATACACCAGGAGAATTCAGAGAAAAAAGAGGCCGTTATTGGCAACTCACTCTTTGGTGTGAGGAAATGTCTCTCCCAGAACTGCCGTCAAACTGCTCTTCAAGTCTGATTTAGCCAAATTGTAGCACATGCTTATTTGTGAGCCAAAGTTTTAATTAATGCGTATCACCAAATGGCTCAATGGATTCTTCTTAGAATGGTCAGTCCTAACAATATTAGAACAATCTGAAGTTAGCGGTAAGGTCGACTCTGCCTGAAGCATATGGGTTATATGTGAGAGGTGTGGATACCTGAACCCAAATTAGAGTACTTTTTGAAAAGAGAAAATGGATGGTGGTGAGACAACCAACCATTAATATTTACCACAATTATGTAAGCTGCAGTCACCATATTTGACATGTGGTGAGCTTTCAATCAATGCTGCCTCTATTTCTCTTGTAAGCAGTACTTGTACAAAGATTCAAAGAAAGTAAACAGATTTTGAGTGTGGACAGTAAGTAGTCCGGTGGGATTGGGGAAGAATAGGGAGTATATCTGTTACTGCCCCAATAGCAAACACATACCACACTGAACTGAGACAACTGAGGAGAATTTTAGTATAAGAGCTATTTACAAAAGCAAAGGAACCAGGGATAGAGACAGACCTGCTGTGGTGTTAGCAATGAGGGGCATGTTACTACCCCCAGGCCTGAAGGGGCAAAAGGGGGGAACTGTCAATAAAACCTGGGGAGAGTAACTGCCAGTTGTTCTCAGTGGTGGGGGTGGGGGGTGGGTGGGCAATTTTTCTCCTTGGAAGACAGTTGGCAACATCTGGAAACATTTTGGATTGTCATGACTGAGGGGATGCTATGGGCATCTAGTGGATAGAGGCCAGGGATGCTGTTAAACAGATGCATACAACAAAGTGTTACATCCGGCCCCAGATATCAGTAATTTTAAGGCTGAGAAGCCCTGTACTAGAGAAAGCATTGTGAAAACAGGACCGTGAGAGTGTGGCCTTTGTGTATAACTCAAGGCAATCTGAGACAGGGAGAGAGCTGGGGCAAGAGGTATATTTTCCCTCCATTCTATCTGCCTGTATTTCAGTGGCTCCATTGGGCAAACCCACCTAAAGCTAGAAAGCAAGGAGTTTCACGAAAGTGGACCATAAATGTCAACCCCACAGGACACAGAGTAAGGTGGAGAAGGGTAGAGAGTACACCTGGAGGAACAAATGAGCAATATCTAATGCAGAGGACAAGAGTTGGGATGTGGGTCAGAAACCATCAAATATGGATAATTTCATATGGTTCAACCTAATGCAATCTGAAGGCAGGCAGGCAAGTTTCAGGTCTATCAGAGGAAGAGTTTAAGCTCCTGATTCTGCACTCTAAATTATACTCGCAAATTTTTGTAATTTCTGAAAACATAGGCTCAATAAGTGTTTTTCCCAAAGTAGTTTCAGTGGAATGCTAGCTCTCTCAAATGTTTTTAGGTGTTGTGGGTAGGACATGAAACGGCTTTTTATTTAAATAGTTTAGGAGTGCTGCATTAAATAATGTGAAGAAAAACTAATCAGAGAATTCGATATTTTAATATTAACATAAATTTTCCAGACAGGACAGATTTTAAATTGTTTCCCAGACCTATTTGACTCAGTCAAGAACCTGCACATGGACCTCGAAGTTAAGATGGCATTGGAGTAGGGGACCCCTTTTTTAGCCGGTCCCCTGAGTCGAGCTGGATAGGTACCAGACCAGCCTGAACATCCACGGAACCAGCCTGAGACGCAGGAAGATGCATCTGGATCTCTACAAATGAACATCTCCAGCGCTGAATATTGAGGTACGAAGCCGGGAGCCGTGAAACCGCGCACAGATATCAGAAGATAAACGGAAGGGGGAGGGAGCCGCCGCGTTCAGGCGCGGGGAAGCGGTAGCCACCTGCACAGAGGAGCGGGCGGACTCGTGGACCTGCACCCACGAGAGAGCAGACTGGGACCGTGAGCCGGGGAACGCGCGCGACCAGAGTGAAACGGAGCTCCAGTGCGCTCACTGGAACCAGACTGAGACCGGGAGCTCCAGGAGTGCGGGGACGGCTGGCGGCTGGTGGCTGGTGGTGTTAGAAACATAAAGGACAGAGACACGCTGGCCCTGGAACTGAGGGCTGGGACGCCGGGTGTGGGGCGCACATCCCGGGATGCTGCAGGGTTGAGCAGCACCAACAGAAACAGACTTAAAGTGGCCAGAACATCAGTGGAGAACGGTCCGCGATCCCTCTGTTCTGAGACAGAGGCTGAGATTCGGCCACTGCTGCTCTGACTTTCAGAAGAGGCACAGCAAACCGCCAGGGAAAGCCGCCAGAGAACAAAAGCCTGGGAATACCGGCTCACAGTGTGCCCATCCCCATCCCCCCTCGCAGGGGACATGGAGACGCTACCCAAACAGGGTTGCCTGAGTATCGGCGCGGCAGGCCCCTCCCCCAGAAGGCAGGCTGAAAAATCAAGAAGCCCACATCCCTAAGATCCCTATAAAACAAGGGTGTACGGCCTGGGTCACGGTCAATAATTTGGGCTCTGGACAACCCCGCAACCTCTCCTCATCAGAATGACGAGAAGGAGAAATCCCCCCCAGCAAAGAAAAGACAATGAGTCTGTGGCCTCTGCCACAGAACAAATGGACATGGATATAACCAAATTATCAGAAATGGAATTCAGAGTAACAATGGTCAAGATGATGTGTAGACTTGAAAAAAGTATTAACGAAAATGTTAATGAGAATATAGAATCTCTAAGGGCGGAAATGAGAGCGAATCTGGCAGAAATTAAAAATTCTATGAATCAAACGCAGTCAAAACTAGATGCTCTGACAGCCAGGGTGAATGAGGCAGAAGAACGTATCAGCGAATTGGAGGATGGGTTAGTAGAAGAGAAAGCTAAAATAGAATCTGGACTCAAAAAAACCCACACACAGGAATGTAGGTTACAGGAGATTACTAACTCAATGAAACGTTCCAATGTCAGAATCATTGGCATCCCCGAGGGGGTGGAGAAAAACAGAGGTCTAGAAGAGATACTTGAACAAATTGTAGCTGAAAACTTCCCTAATCTAGCAAGGGAAACAAACATTCGTGTCCAAGAGGCAGAGAGGACCCCTCCCAAGCTCAACCACGACAAAACTACACCACGTCACGTCATAGTGCATTTCGCAAATATTAGATCCAAGGAGACAGTATTGAAAGCAGCCAGGGCAAAGAAATTTCTCACGTACCAAGGCAAAGGTATCAGAATTATGTCAGACCTGTCTACACAGACCTGGAATGGGAGAAAGGGTTGGGGGGGCATTTTTAAAGCACTTTCAGAGAAAAACATGCAGCCAAGGATCCTTTATCCAGCAAGGCTGTCATTCAGAATTGATGGAGAAATAAAGACCTTCCAGAATCGCCAGTCATTGACCAATTTTGTAACCACAAAACCAGTCCTACAGGAGATATTAAGGGGGGTTTTATAAAAGTAAAAAGGCCCCAAGAGTGATACAGAACAGAACGTCACAATCTATAGAAACAAAGACTTTACTGGCAACATGGCATCATTAAAATCATATCTCTCAATAATCAGTCTCAATGTAAATGGCCTAGATACTCCCATAAACCACCACAGGGTTGCAGATTGGATAAAAAGACATGACCCATCCATTTGCTGTCTACAAGAGACTCATTTTGAACCTGAAGATACATTCAGACTGAAAGTAAAGGGATGGAATACCATCTTTCATGCCAATACCTCAAAAGAAAGCTGGGGAAGCAATTCCCATATCAGACAGATTGGATTTTAAACTAAAGACTATAGTTAGAGACACAGAAGGGCACTATATTATACTTAAAGGATGTATCCAACAAGTGGATATGACAATTATAAATATATATGCTCCCAACAGGGGAGCAGATACACAAGCCAACTCTTAACCAGAATAAAGAGACATATAGATAAAAATACATTAATAGTAGGGACCTCAACACTCCACTCTCAGAAATAGACAGAGCACCCATGCAGAAAATCGACAAAGAAACAAGGGCTTTGAATGCCATACTCAACGAGTTGGACCTCATAGATATATATAGAACACTACACCCCAGAACCAAAGAATACTCATTCTATTCTAATGCCCATGGAACATTCTCAAGAATAGACCATGTTCTGGGTCACAAAACAGGTCTCAACCGATACCAAAAGACTGAAATTATCCCCTGCATATTCTCAGACCACAACGCTTTGAAATTGGAACTCAACCACAAGGAAAAATTTGGAAGAAACTCAAACACTTGGAAACTAAAACCATCCTGCTCAGGAATGATTCAATAAACCAGGAAATCAAAAATCAATTTAAACAATTTATGGAGACCAATGAGAATGAAAACACAGCAGTCCAAAACCAATGGGATACTGCAAAGGCAGTCCTAAGGGGGAAATACATAGCCATCCAAGCCTCACTGAAAATAATAGAAAAATCTAAAATGCAGTTTTTATATTTTCACCTCAAGAAGCTGGAACAGCAACAGAGGGACAGGCCTAATCCACGCATGAGGAAGCAGTTGACCAAGATTAGAGCAGAAATCAATGAATTAGAAACCAGGAGTACAGTAGAGCAGATCAACAGAACTAGAACCTGGTTGGTTCTTCGAGAGAATTAATAAAATTGACAGACCACTGGCAAGACTTATCCAAAAGAATAGAGAAAGGACCCAAATTAATAAAATTATGAATGAAAAAGGAGAGGTCACAATCAACACCAATGAATTTGGAAGGATTATTAGAAACTGTTATCAACAGCTTTATGCCAATAAATTAAGCAATCTGGAAGAGATGGAGGACTGCCTGGAAACCTATAAACTACCAAGACTGAAACAGGAAGAAATTGATTTCTTAAATAGGCCAATTAATTATGAAGAGATTGAAACAGTGATAAACAGCCTTCCAAAAAACAAAACTCCAGGCCCGGATGGTTTTCCTGGGGAATTCTACCAAACATTCAAAGAAGAAATAATACCTATTCTCCTAAAGCTATTTCAAAAAAGAGAAACAGAAGGAAAGCTACCAAACTCATTCTATGAGGCCAATATTACCTTGATCCCCAAACCAGGCAAAGACCCCATCAAAAAGGAGAATTACAGACCGATTTCCCTAATGAATATGGACACCAAAATCCTCAACAAGATCCTGGCTAATAGAATCCAACAGTTTTTTTTTTTTTTATCCAACAGGATAAAAGGATTATCCATCATGACCAAGTGGGAATCATCCCTGGGATGCAAGGGTGGTTCAACATTCACAAATCTATCAGCGTCTTAGATTTTATCCAGAAGGAAAAATTCAAAAATCATATGATTCTCTCAATAGATGCAGAAAAAGCATTTGACAAAATACAGCATCCTTTCCTGATTAAAACCCTTCAGAGTGTAGGGATAGAGGGTACATTCCTCAATCTCATAAAAACCATCTATGAAAAGCCTACAGCAAATATCATTCTCAATGGGGAAAAGCTGGAAGCCTTTCCCTTAAGATCAGGAACACGACAAGGATGACCACTCTCGCCATTATTATTCAACGTAGTACTAGAAGTCCTTGCAACAGCAATCAGACAACAAAAAGGGATAAAAGGTATCCAAATCGGCAAAGAAGAAGTCAAAATGTCTCTCTTCACAGATGACATGATACTCTATATGGAAACCCAAAAGAATCCACTCCCAAACTATTAGAAGTTATAGAGCAATTCAGTAATGTGGCGGGATACAAAATCAATGCTCAGAAATCAGTTGCATTTCTATACACGAATAATGAGAATGAAGAAAGAGAAATTAGGGAATCCATCCCATTTACAATAGCACCAAAAACCATACGTTACCTTGGAATTAACTTAACTAGAGATGTAAAGGACCTATATTCTAGAAACTATAAATCACTCTTGAAAGACATTGAGGAAGACACAAAAAGAAGGAAAAATATTCCATACTCATGGATCGGAAGAATAACATAGTTAAAATGTCCATGCTACCCAGAGCAATCTACACTTTCAATGCCATCCCGATCAAAATACCAATGACATTTTTCAAAGAATTGGAACAAATAGCCCTTAAATTTGTGTGGAACCAGAAAAGGCCCCGAATCGCCAAGGAATTGTTGAAAAGGAAAAACAAAGCTGGGGGCATCACAATGCCGGATTTCGAGCTGTACTACAAAGCTGTGATCACAAAGACAGCATGGTACTGGCACAAAAACAGACACATAGACCAATGGAACAGAATATAGAACCCAGAAATGGACACTCGGCTCTTTGGGCAACTAATCTTTGATAAAGCAGGAAAAAACATCCGGTGGAAAAAAGACAGTCTCTTCAATAAATGGTGCTGGGAAAATTGGACAGCTACATGCAAAAGCATGAAACTTGACCACTCTCTCACACCATACACAAAGATAAACTCCAAATGGATGAAAGACCTCAATGTGAGACAGGAATCCATCAAAATCCTAGAGGAGAGCATAGGCAGCAACCTCTATGACATCGGCCAAAGCAACCTTTTTCATGACACATCTCCAAAGGCGAGAGAAACAAAAGATAAAATAAACTTGTGGGACTTCATCAAGATAAAAAGCTTCTGCACAGCCAAGGAAACAGTCAAAAAAACTAAGAGGCAGCCCACGGAATGGGAGAATATATTTGCAAATGATACTACAGATAAAAGACTGGTATCCAAGATTTCAAAGAACTTCTCAAACTCAATACGCAAGAAACAAATAAACAAATCATAAAATGGGCAGAAGATATGAACAGACACTTTTCCAATGATGACATACAAATGGCTAACAGACACATGAAAACATGTTCAAAATCATTAGCCATCAGGGAAATTGAAATCAAAACCACACTAAGATACCACCTTACGCCAGTTAGAATGGCAAAAATTGACAAGGCAAGAAACAACAATTGCTGGAAGGGATGTGGAGAAAGGCGATCCCTCCTACATTGTTAGTGGGAATGCAACTTGGTACAGCCACTCTGAAAAACAGTGTGGAGGTCCCTTAAAAAGTTAAAAATTGAGCTACCCTATGACCCAGCCATTGCACTACTGGGTATTTACCCCAAAAATACGGATGTAGTGAAGAGAAGGGCCATGTGCACCCCAATGTTCATAGCAGCATTGTCCACAATAGCTAAATCGTGGAAGGAACCAAGATGCCCTTCAACAGATGACTGGATTAAGAAGTTGTGGTCCATATATACAATGGAATATTAGTCTGCTATCAGAAGGAACGATTTCTCAACATTTGCTGCAACATGGACGGCACTGGAGGAGATAATGCTAAGTGAAATAAGTCAAGCAGAGAAAGACAATTATCATATGATTTCTCTCATCTATGGAACATAAGAACTAGGAAGATCAGTAGGGGAAGAAAGGGATAAAGACGGCGGGGGGCGGTAACCAGAGGAGGGAATGAAACATGAGAGACTATGGACTGTGAGAAACAAACTGAAGGCTTCAGAGGTGAAGGGGGTGGGGGAATGGGATAGGCTGGTGATGGGTAGTAAGAAGGGCACGTATTGGGGCGCCTGGGTGGCACAGCAGTTAAGCGTCTGCCTTCGGCTCAGGGCGTGATCCCGGCGTTATGGGATCGAGCCCCACATCAGGCTCTTCCGCTAGGAGCCTGCTTCTTCCTCTCCCACTCCCCCTGCTTGTGTTCCCTCTCTCGCTGGCTGTCTCTCTCTCTGTCAAATAAATAAATAAAATCTTTAAAAAAAAAAAAAAAAGAAGGGCACGTATTGCATGGTGCACTGGGTGTTATACGCAACTAATGAATCATCGAACTTTACATCAGAAGCCAGGGATGTACTGTATGGTGACTAACATAATATAATAAAAAAACATTAAAATAAAAAAAAGAAAGAACCTGCACATGATTTATGTCATAAAGCCAGTGTTCCAAGGGGCACATAGTGGGAAATATAGGCATATATCTTGCTGAAAAAAAACTGGATTTTGCTAAAATGTGTCTGAAAGAGAGAACAGAGAAGGACATCATTAAAGAAACATGAAGTGACATGCAAAAATTTATTTCAATAACTGCGTGGAATATCACAAATAGTCAATGAGTAATGGACTCTTTTCCTTAAGTACCCCATTGTTTAACTGTTTTTCTGTGGTCTTTGAAAGCCTATCAGGGGGCTGGAGACCAAGCCTATTATAGAAAGATTCATCATATGACTTTTATCTTCTTTAGTTTTAGGTAGGGATTAATAGCTTACTTTCATTAGTAAAACACACACTTGAGACAGGCTTTTCTTCCAATTAATAGAGATCCTGTTTTTTTGTAGTGACAGATGAATGCGACAGGTGATTCATTTAGTCTGTTCTGTTATTACCAAATATTCATAGATTTCAAAGGTTTGAAACACTCTAATAGGGCATGCATAAATATTAATGGTAAGGACTTTTTCCATTTCCTTTTGTACTGACCAGAAATTCACCTAAAACAGACATAAGTATAAAAGAAACTCATTGGCTGACATAACAGAAAAGTTTACAGGTTGTTTTGGCTTTGGGTGAAATTTGATTCATGGGATCAAATAATGCTGTCAATACTCAGGTTCTCCCTTTTTCTTTGCCCAGTTTTCTGCTATTGGCTTTATAATCTAATTCTTTCAGTTCCCATCTCATATCATCCTAGAATGGTTTGTCCCAACAGTCCAAAGTATCATTGTATCTATTGGCTTTGGTTCATATGACAATGGCTGGAGGAAAGCAATGCCAATGTCAATGTTACATTCAACCACATGAAGGTAAGTGTCCATTTTGTGCAAGGCACCATGGGCAAATGGGATAGGGGCATCACATTTGCAAAAATGCAGCAAAGGAGTTGTTATGACGCTAGCAATAGGCCAGATGTAGATGCCTTTCCACCTCTCTTACTGTGAGCTTACGATTGCCCTATTTCCTCACACTTGTACATTTGACAATATCACTCTTCATGCTGATAATGCTGGAGACATGTATCAGGTAGCTTGATTAACATTAGGATATGTATGCCATTAAATTAGGCCTTATATTGCTCATCAATTAGAATGCATGCCTGTGTAAACTAATTATAGCAGTGGACACATAGATGCACTGCCCACTTTATGCAGCAAGATCAGTATTTCTTTTTGCCCTTAGAATAATTTCATTTGCCTCGGTCAACACAGAGTGCTGATGCTTATATTAGCTTCCTTTAAAAATCTTTTATAGTTAAAGCTTAATAGCCAGATTTGGTTCATCTCCTAGGGAGAAAACATCCCTGATATGATCTTTCACTAGTATAGTATTGAGTCTCCAGGTAAAAATGATGAGGAATGGAAGCAGACTCTACTTTTGGAAAAACTGTAAAGAAAAGAATATTTTGTGGGGCGCCTGGGTGGCGCAGTTGTTAAGCGTCTGCCTTCGGCTCAGGGCGTGATCCCGGCGTTATGGGATCGAGCCCCACATCAGGCTCCTCCGCTGGGAGCCTGCTTCTTCCTCTCCCACTCCCCTGCTTGTGTTCCCTCTCTCGCTGGCTGTCTCTCTGTCAAATGGATAAATAAAATCTTTAAAAAAAAAAAAAAGAAAAGAATATTTTGAGATTACTTATCTTTCACCTGTCTTGATTCTGTGTCTTCCTTCTTCACCTCTTGGCTGACAGTCTCCAATGTCATCTGCCTTTGCAGGGCTATCTGTTAAAGCCGAATTTTTTAAAAACTCTTTTGGAAGTCAAAGGAGCTTTTAAGACTAAGAAAGGCCTATTTCTAATTTATTGTGACAAAACTTACAATTTGATTCTTTCAGGTGAATATGAGTGACTTTGTGGGGATTCAGATGTGCTAAATGCAATACTGATAACTGTTGGATGAGCCTAATGTTCTTTGGCCAGAGTAAGAGTCTCTCTTTTCAAATTTTACTCTCATCAAAACCTTGGATCCCTTCTAATATTGACAATTTAGAAAAGGTGGAAAGCCTTGAAATTATCTTAAACTAGGGAAGTAGACCCAAGGCATGCCCTAAGAATTTGCTATGTTGCAACTCGCAGATTCTTTCCAGGTACAGGTGATAAATACTGGTGCGTAAAGCTTGATCATAAATGTCAACCAATCTCCTCAAACATGGAAATGAAAAGAACAAATTACGTCACAGCCATCTTCTTTAATACACATACATTTTCTCTACAATCTTACATTGTCCCCCAAGGTCACTAGAGACCAACTTCTCTATCTCGGGTCTAGGCAGACTCATCTACTTCTGTCTGTCCTACGCAAAGAAAGGAAAGACTTCTCTACACTAATGTTTGTTGCTCTGGCCTCTGAGCAGTGTGTAAGAGAATTAGATGTTTGTTTTTTCCTTTATAGAATTTTTTTTTGCCCTTAAGTAAGTATGAAGTAGACTTTCACATAGTTTATTATAGTTATTGTCTGATCTTATTAATTAGCAATAAACAATGAAAAAAGTTTAAGTGGAAAATATTTGCAATGCTTACCCCTTTCTTACACTATGCTTTTGTTTTTGAAGGCATTCACCCTGTTGTACAAGACATTCCACATCAAGATATTTCAGTTGGAGGACAACTTGAAAGAAGATGCTGTGAAACATAAGCACATTAAGGTATTTCAAGACCTTATGGCTTTTGGATAAGTAATAAAGCAACACCAGATAGAATTATCTAGGACTGGGGCAATGTTAACACGTTCAGGGCTCTTTTGAGTGAGATTCAAGATAAAAGCATACTTATGAGTTAAGAAGTCTTATTTCATGCTTCTGATATATAGCTTCTTTGCTTCTTCTTAGAATTTTAGTATCCCATTTATTTTTTTTTTGCAGTAAATGAAAAAAGTCATCTAACATATTGTAAACAAATATGGACATATTTATCAAATTGTATCTGTGGAATGTCTTGGAGATTGGTAATTATTTTATCTTGAAACTCAAACCAAAACAACTACTCAGTTCATGCTATTCTACTAAGCCGGCGACAGCATTGAACAGAAGGCCCAGTCTAGAGGAGACCCTTAAAACTCATTTCAGATGTCCCCCTATACTTACAGAGTTACGGGAACGACACCTGTAGCTCCATGGAAGTAAAAAACGCATGGACAGAAATATACTAAACCTGAAAATAACTCTGCAGGAAAACAAATCTGGGAGACTTGTAGCAATTTTTTTTTCTTTTTTGGTTACTCCATCTGAATTTCTGTTGTAAAGCAGAATGAATAACAAGATTTTTTTTTTCTTAAAGCAAAATGAATAACAAGTTATTAACTACAGACCACTAATACTCAAGGAAGTATGCAAAGTTCATTTAGCCTGCTGCTTATTGCTCATCTGAAGGAGTATGGCCTCTGTTTTGCTTTTGATATTGCAGGGAATTGAAATTAAGATTTCTATATCAAAAAGAAGCTATAATTTCAGACGATAAACAAGTAACCAAAGCCGCTAAAACCCCGAGAGATAAAAAGATGTTCTTTTTAAATTTCATTAGTGCCCCTCTGTTTCCAACCTCCCTGCTGTCCAACAACAACAAAATCCTTGAGAAAGTAACTACGTGTAAAAACCAAACATAATGAGCCACACTTTTTTTTCCCCTAAAGAGACTATACTAAAAATAGTTTTCAAGGTTTTTTAAGAAGGGAGACAGATTGTTACAACCTCTATGACTTGCAGTGAGAGTTCAGGGATGGGTTTAGCAACGAACCTCCTACAGGGTGCCCACATGAGCCACCCGAGATGTTTGGTTAGAGGACATTACATTGCGGACATAGATGCCGAGTCTTTACCCCTACTTCCCCATCCTCTTGCAATGGGGACCTTCCTGTGGATGACCACACACACTCAGCCTCAGCTCCAGTGTTTTTCAATGAAGTAGCCTATCAGTTCTACTCTCAGACACTCCTCCTACCCCCAATGATGCCAAGCCAACAGCTCTGGTCGCACTGCATGACACTCCAGTGACTTCTCTACATGCCTATGTATGTACAAACCATCCACAATAGATGCTCTTTTTGAGTGGGGATGTTGCTATGTGCTCCAAGTGGTCTAAGGTTATTCTGTGTGATGAATGAGCTGATAAGTTTCTGCTATTATTCTTCTATTTGGCCAATCACCTCTCAGTATGCCTTCTAGCTCTCATGGCACATACCATCAGCTTATCTTTTAACCTTACATTGTGGCTCAACAGTTTAATCTCTGAAGCTACATACTAAAGCAGATTTATCCTCTATTAAATTTTTGCTCTTTTTAATCATTTTCCTGGACTGGGAATCCTTGAAGTGGCAATCCTGGAAAGCAAGGTATTCACAGGTCCTATGACACATTTGCTCTCCCTCTAGACCATATAAAAATGCTTGCTATAAAAGTAGCAGTTTCCTTAAGCTTGTGGTTCCTTCCCTAGGGCACACTCTAGTCCATGTTCAGGTTCTCTCTGGCTCTACATAGCCCTGTGGAACTTGGAGCTTAGGGAGCTGGCACAAATATGTTGATACTCCTGCTATTGCTTTTGTTGTGAGGAGTAAAGTTCTTTGTCTCTGACAGAGTCTTGTGTCTCTTGTTAGCATTTATGGACCTGTGGAAGGCTACTTATTAGCTTGTATAGTTTGGTGTTCTCCTTCCAGCCATTCTCCACTCTGTCAAACTTATTTAAGTAGAGTAAAATTCTTCCCAGTTGTGAGCCTGTACATCTGTCTAAAGGTACAGGCATTTCTTTCCTCCCTTCCTTCTTTCCTTGCTTCTTAGCTTCTTACCAGTATTTATCGTCTATCTATCTATCTATCTATCTATCTATCTATCTATCATCTATCTATCTATCTATCATCTATCAATCATCCATCTATATCTACTTATTAGCCATCTACAATTTTTTAAATTTATTCAACAAACATTGAGTGCCTTCTGTATGTCAGGCACTGTTCCAGATTCTACAAATGCCGTAGCAAACAAAGCAAGCCAGTATCTCTCACCTTTGTCTATATCTTCATTTGAAAAAAATTAGAAGCAGATTTCAAGGAATACATACAACTAACATAATCCTACTAGAAATAAGTAAAGAAGACATGAAATACAAGGATGGGGAGGGTAAAGAAATAAAATAGTGCTTAGGGACGAGAGTAATACAGAAAGAGAAAACATTTTGTTTTTGCTGCAAATTTGACTCAAAGATTTATGCTGAAATACTCTAAGTTCTATTGGTATGAAAAGGTCCCTAGAATGGTCATATATTTTAATAAGGCCCAATGCTCAGGCACACAAATAGCTTCCCTTGAGATTGCTTCACAATTGAAAGTGCTTTACTATTCCATGCGAGCATCTAATCATGAGGAGCACATGTAGAAATCACAGAGTCAGAGCCCATCTAAACCATGTCCATTTCTGGGCTTTGGTTCCTCATTCACAAACTGCTTTATTGTAAATCTACAGCTTGTGTCTCTCCACTAGTGTGGTATTATATGTGTTATACAAATGCAGAGGCATATAAAGGTGAAAAGTGATTATGATTCTAATATGGAACATAAAATAGGACCCTTCGGATAAGCCGTGCATATAGAAAATTCATATTAATTCCTTCACTTGTCCTTCATTGTACCCATGTTCTGGCATTTCAGCTCCTTAAAATTCTAACTTGGTCTTTAAGATATCTCTCATATATTAAGCTATTGCAATAAGGGTTGCTCAGCATGTTACTTGTTAATAAAGGACATCTGCATTTGTTTCAATGCTTATTTAAAAAGAAATTGGGATTTAGTGCTTGTCGGCACTAATGGAATCAATGGTACTTTAATATGTGTTAATGGCACTTCAGTTCCCTTAACAGCAGAAAACAGTAAGGTTATTAACCAAACACACTGTTGCTCCAAATGAAAGAGAAAGTATATGGAATCTAGAAAAGGCAAAGATGGCACGTAATTTTGCTAGCATAAGGTCGTTTAAACCCAAATGAAATGTGTACATTTTTCTCCTTTGCTATATTTTAATTGCAAGGGCAAACAGAATCTTAACAGCAGGTGTTGGTAAATCTATCATGCATCTTAGCAAAACCGAAGGAAAATGAACATGCTCAGTGCTCCTTCTTACAAAATTTCAATGAGCTACTGTCAGTTGCTAGCTTTAGGAAGGGATTTTTCCTCCCTATTAGTGGAAATATCTTCAAAAGACCAACTGATTAAGAGGGAAGTAAGGGAACATGTGTTCTGAAGGAACAGAAAAGGGCGATACATTGAGTTTGGCCTTAAGTCATTGTATTAAAGTCAACAAAGCAGGAAGACAAATCAGTGGTGAGAGTTTTGACTTGTAAACCTTGCTTTTGGATCACCAAGATGACCCTTACGCTGTCCCTGTACAGAGTTTTATTTTTTAGTGTTCACTTCTGGGTGCATTATTATATCTGGAGGACAATTTTGTGATTAGGCCCTGTAGCCTGTTAAGTGAGAAACTAGAAATAAAAGTGTAAGAAAGTTAGCCATGCTGCCCTTCAAAAGAAAGAAACCATTCATCCATTTGATGTCTGTTTCAAAATGATCCTAAATATTTCCTAGGATGGTTAATCCTTAGCTTTTTAAAAGACTGATGAACATTTTCTGCAGTTAAAAGATTAGTCAACCATTTTGCATTAGTAAAGAGTATGCTTAACTTTGGGAATATTTTCTCTAGTTACTGGAAAATATCTATTTCGTTGATCTTTTCTTACCACTCACTTTATTCTTCCTTAGGATGAAATAATAGACTTAAATCCTTAGCTAAAAGACAGTCACTTGAATTCTCATACAATTGATTTTTAAAGTTTTACTTAATGGTTTAGAGACTCTAAAAGAATCTTCTCTGAAACATAACCTTTTTCAACTCTTGTATAGAGTGAATAATTTTTGGCGTTTTTGGAAATTGGAAGGATGACTAATGATTAAACGTTTGAAATACTAGATTAGGAATCGGCAAACTTACGGTGTTATCTCAGCTCAACACATTGTGGTCTCAGACACTGTGCATTCCTGAGTTGTTATAAAACCCCATAAGACAATTTTAAGGAAGCCCCTTTTACTTTTTGGAAGAAAGGTTTTACATCAATATAAAGCATTAATACAAGTTGGCTTGGAGTGCTGTTGCCTGATATCTGGGCGTTCATACCGTATTCTCTATTGCTAGTGTCTAGTTACATAAAACACTCTAGGATTATGCTGTCGATTTGATAGCCATGCAGGGTTTTTGTTAATGCACACTCTAAAAGGCGACACTAAGTAGTCAGATCAATGAACTGTTAGAAATCACTCTGTGTATGGGCAACATTGCTTCCTGTATCATTCCTACTAGTTTCCTAAAGGAACGTTTTCCTATCTTGAATTGCAACAGGTTATATTTACTTTCACATCACAGAGTTAAACGTATTGTTTAAATTTTCTCACTTTTGAAGAACAATGACAAATAAATGAACAAGTAAACATCAGTGGTCTTGAATGTGTCACAAAGGAGGGCAATAATTCCATTGTGAATCTACAGCAGATTGCTGGACATGAGTCCAACAGCAATGAATTAAGTCAATAATAATACTGCAGCTTCAATCCAGAAAGAATGGACTGCCTAGAAGGCGAGTTTATATATAGCACAATTTCTGCCACAAGACTGTAGCTATTTTCAAATCTTTTAAAATGTATTTCAGGTAGCATTCTTAGCACTTTATTGTGGGGCCATTTTCTTCAATGTTCTCTTCGGGGTGAATAGCTATCATCCTACAAAATAAGAATTCAGGCCACATGTCAAACTTTCAAGGAGGTGCACTGGGAGGTGATAATGCCCAAAAGATAAATTGGAAAGATACCATGGGTATTAGCTTGTGTAAATGCTGCTTTCAATTTGTGTAGCAGCCACTGTAGTGCTTTCAGAACAAGATAATGAATTAAATGTAATTCCTGGCTGTCCCCTCAAGTCCTAATAAGGACCAAATAGCTGGATTCAAACTGATTTGAAACCTATCCTGGAACCATTCCATGGATGCCTCACTTTCACTCCATAATTGGGCCAAGACAAGCTTTAATATAGCTTAATTTCTACCCTCCTTAAAGCATTGAGAAAATGGCTCTAGCAAGGTTTCTAGCAAAACCTCATATGTTTTCTTGCTTATGAGGGACTCACCAAAATGCCAAGACTTTTGTCCTTGGTTCTTATTTCTGAAGTAGCATAGCGTTTGTATTTTAGCCAAAGAGACATTGCCGTTATCTACGCTTTCCTTTCTTCACCCCTGGTAACTGAGGTCATAATGACAATACAAGTCAGCTCTTTTGTTACATAGTGTTCTAGGTTGGCCTTAAAAGAAGCTTCAGTTTTAACTAAGACACTTCAGGCATTTTACATGACCACACCCAATATAGTTCAGTTATTTGAATAATATAAATAAGAATAAAACATGTTTCCCAGGTTACAGAGCTCAAAATAAATTCGGATGGGGGAAGTGGACAGTAAAATCAAAGCCCTTGGATATTAATTTGAGACAATCAACTCGGATTTTATCGTATGAAATTCATTTTAAGTGGACAGAAAATGTAGATATTATTTTTGTTTGGCCTTCCAATTCTAGTTATTGCTAGGAGTATATTGAAAAGGGTGTACCATTAGGAAGAATTGTGAGGGCATGTTAAGAGCTTATCTCCTTTGGAATATGCAAGCTGATATTTTCTAAACTCAATTTGTATTTTAATTCATGCTTTGCAGGGCTTTTCCAAAATTGGTTCAACCAACCAGTAAATCAAAAAGGATTCATTAAAACATTTCCCTGCAAGGCACTGTTTATAAAAAATTAAGCAGATAGCATCATTTAGGTTTGAATGCTATACAGGGAGAATGAACCCACAGAGTCAAGGTTTTCTAGAGGAAGACGTAGGATGACTCAGGGCTCCTTTGCCCATAGCCAAGTGGTTAGAGCAACTTTTCCCATAAGGGCATCCTGGTTATTGCCCTGCCTTTGCTTGAAGCTCTCACTGACCTGAGGATCACAGTCTTACACTTCTCTGCCTGATGTCTTAACCTCTAACTGCTTTGAAACTTGTCTTCTTGAACGCATCTACACCAGACTCTAGGTTCTACCTGATTCTGTCTTGTCGACCTGTTTCTAGGGTAGTTCCAGTTAACGGCCCAGGCTCCCAGTGGGATTTTCATAATGGAAGTTTCGGAATGAAAAGCTTTCTTTACATTCTACTACAGCCTTGTTTGCCTTCAAACCCTTGGTAAATTACACTCTTCAAAGTACAAGGGGGACCTTGGAGGCTTGCAAAGTGTAGACTCCAGAGCATGATCTCTATTGGTAAGTCTCCCTTTTGACCAGTGACACTGAGTGCGTGGCCCCAATGAGTCATGCTGAGCCACCACCAACCAAGGCAGAGTGGGTCAGGGTCTTGTATCTTTTCACAGGGGGAAGGAAAGCTGTGGTCTGCCTCATTCACTAGAGGGCCTGGAGTGCCCTTATTTGTGTAGCTTCTGTGGAATTAATTTAAATCATATAGCATTCTTCCTATTGAGGCTCTTACAACCACACACTCTGACAAACCCAGAACTCTCCTGGATTTAAAGAAAAGGAGTAAATTTAAGAAGAAAGAACATTCTCACCTCTGGAAAAGCAGGGTAAAAAAAAAAAAAGCAATGAGATCTGAACAGTAGTGAATTTATTATTTTATTCAACACGAGGGACAATAAAGAATTCTTATATACCTAAAAATTTCCCCAAAGCCTAGCTTTTTTAATAAAAGAGTTGTACTTATTCTCTATTTGTGGTTTGAGATATTTTGTTTTAAAAATATGTTAAATAAAATGTTCCCTGTTTAAAAAAAGAAGAAGAACGCCTTTGCACTAACAAAAGGCATGCTGCAGAAAAGAAGTTGGCAGAGACGGAGTGGAGTCCAGGCAACGGCAGAGCTGGCTAGGAGAACCTAGGGTCAAAATATCTGGTTTTTGCGTATAGTCTTGAGAGAGGGGCCACATGAGACAGTAAGCAGAAAATCACACAAGGAAGCACCAAGAGTCCCAGAGGGAGATTCCAGATACTAAAATCAAGGGCCAGAGCTGAGTTGACAACCAAATGGGAATTCAAGCATCATGAAAAGGAATGGAGATATCAGGCAATGGCTCCTGAAGTTTTGCTGAACGGCTTTCTTCAGTATCAGCCAGCTTTTACCGGTCCAATCTAATCTGTAAACAGATAAACCAGGGGTGTCTTCAGGGTAGCTCTGGCTTCTGACACAATCACTGTGACAAAATTTCATTATGTGAAGATGCTAAGAGAAATATGCACATAAGAACTAGTCAAATAAGTCTAAAAGACATTCTACGTTTCTCATAATCTATTCAACACATGTGTGAGAAAGAATCCTTTCAACAAGAAAAAATCATTTTAAATTGGATATCCATTCCAAAGTGTGAACGCCCTATATCTTTTATGTCTCCCTCTTACATTACCCATCAAATAGCAAATAAAGCCATGTGCAAAGGTTTGGGGAGAGTCCCCAGTGAGGGCTACTGTGAAGACAAATGGTTAATGTCTGCTCTCCCAGCTGCTCAGTTAATTACTGTAATAGAAAACATCTTGAGGGAAAACACTGCATACAGTTATTAGCAATTAACCCACAACTTTAAAAATCACAATTCTTACTAATAATAGAACATTGCCCAGCCAGCCTAATTATAATTTCTACACAAGAGTCTTGTATTTTCAGAAAATGTGAAATCTTGTAGGTTGCTACTATTGAAAATGTGAATAGGAAACTGGGATGATGATTACACTGAGAAATACAAAATGGAGTAGGGTAGATAGAAACAGAGGGGGCATGATTTATGTGGTAATAGACTAATTCCCAGACGTGCAAAAGACTCAGATATATTAGCCAGAGGAACTTTTCTCTGAGTGTTTACTACAGTACAGGGCCCTGTGGTATTAGTGGTTGATGGTACTAAAGTGGTGAAGAAGGCAAGATAGAATCATGCAGGGCAGGATAAATCCATGAAATAAAACAAACAGATGTGGTATTGCTTTGTTTTTCTTTGAATCACATAATCTTCTTAGATACAGCACAATCTTGAAGCTCAAATGATTTTCTCCCATTTGGATATGTCTCTTCTACTGCTCCCCATATGCTAACTTTGCCCAATGCTTCCTGGTCTTCTTGCTTTTCTAGAACACACTAAGTTTAGTATTGCCTCAAAGTCTTTTTTTTTTTTAATATTTTATTTATTTATTGGACAGAGAGACACAGCGAGAGAGGGAACACCAGCAGGGAGTGGGAGAGGGAGAAGCAGGCTTCCTGCTGAGCAGGGAACCCAGTGCGGGGCTCAATCCCAGGACTCTGGGATCATGACCTGAGCCAAAGGCAGATGCTTAGTGACTGAGCCACCCAGGAGTCCCCAGTATTGCCTCAAAATCTTATCACTTGCTATTATTTTTGCCTAGAGGATTGGTCCTCCAAATTTGGCATGACTGGCTCCTTCTAAGAATTCAGGTAACTGCTCAGAAAAAGCCTAATCACACTACAAAACAGCCTGCCTCTCCTTTCTTTCTATCCTAGGACATTCTTTTATTTTTCCATGCATATACCACCATCTGATAGATTAGCCTCTTCCTTTCTTTCTTTCTTTCTTTCTTTCTTTCTTTCTTTCTTTCTTTCTTTCTTTCTTTCTGTCTTTTTCTTTCTTTCTTTCTTTCTTTCTTTCTTTCTTTCTTTCTTTCTTTCTTTTTTTCTTTCTTTTTGTAAGATTTATTTATTTTAGGGAGGAGGGGCAGAGGGAGAGGGAAAGAATATCAAGCAGACTCCCCATAGATCATGGAGCCCAACATGGGGCTTGATTCCATGACCCTGAGATCATGACCTAAGCTGAGACCAAGTGTCAGATGCTTAACCCACTGAGCCACCCGGGTGCCCCGATTCTGTTATTTCTTAATTTATTATAGCAGGCTGTGATAACTGACTTCCTTTTAATTTTGGATCTGTTAACCCCCCACTTCCCCAGCCTTCCTTTCCTTTATGCTCTCAGTAGTTTATTACAAATATACATGAATATTTATATTGTTTTATAAATGGCTTATTGTTTGCAGCTACACCAAATAATGTCTTAAGATATTTCCTTTCTCATTTGAGCTTTGGTTTTTGTTGTCATTTTACAGACAATCATTTTCTTGTGTAGCTTTTTCTCATTTATTGGTAGTTAATTTTCTCCCCAAATGCTCTAGTACCTAGAAATAATTTCTATATCTCCCAAACATGTTAAATGAGCCCTCTCTTTTATTTTCCAGAGATTTTCACCCTATGCCCCCTACTTATTCCCAGCTGGTAGGATGCTTTTTCAGTTCTCACTCACAGCTTACATTGTAAAAATTCCCTTTGCTGGGGTACCTGGATTGCTCAGGAAGTTAAGCGTCCAACTCTCGATTTTGGCTCAAGTCATGGTCTCAGGGTTGTGAGATCAAGTCCCCTGTGGGGTGGGCTCTGTGCTCAGAGGGGAGACTGCTTAGGATTCACTCTCTCTCTCCCTCTCCCTCCATGTGCATGCTCTCTCTCTTTCTCTCCAAACAAATAAATAAAAAATCTTTAAAAAATTCCCTTGGCCAACGTTCTGGAGATTCTCTTTGTCTCATGAGTGCCAAAACCTATATTTTCTAATTTCCATATCTTTCTTCTTATTTCCTTCCTTCTTTTTTCACTTCCTCATTTTGCTGAGACATTTCCTCTAGGAGCCTCCTAAGAAATGGTATAAAAATGGGTCAATTTCTTGAATTTTTATATGTCTGAAATTGTCATTCTTTTATACTTGATTGATAGTTTAGTTGAGTATGGAATTCTAGATTGAAAGCATTTCATAATGTTATACTTGTCAAATTACTATGTTGTACACCTGAAACTAATATAATATTGTATGGCAGCTATATTGCAATTGTAAATCACTGTAAAAAAATTTCTTATTTTCTGAGTGTTTCTTTTTTATAGCAATAGATTTTTTGTGTGTATGTGAATGTAGTATATTCTCTTTCTGAAGTTAATAATTATAATTTTAGGGGGAGGGGACTTTTTTTCCTCTTTTTTTTCAGTTTCCATTTATCTACTCTTTGCCTATAGTGCTCAACATACTGTAAGCTCTCTTCACGTCTGGTGACCCTCAGCTGTTTAGGTTTCAGCATAAACATACACAAATTGTTGAAAGGAAGCTCTGTTTTTGTAGGTGGGAATAGTCAAGTATAGAATTCACTGGAAGGTTATCAATCACTGGTCTTTTCATTGGGGTCTCCAGAGACAATCTTCCAACCTCCACAAGGTGCATGATATACACTTGGATACAGGTTTTCTGGGGACTACAGGTGAGAAGGGCTGCGAAGGGCCCCTGTTCATCCTGTAGACTTTTACTTAATGTTCCTGTGCACTTTGCCTCACCCTGTTTTGTACTGTGTCAAGGATGAACACTTGCAGTTAAGCTTTTCCAGGAAATACATCACGTGTCTATGGAGGGACATAAGGAGAAGGTAACATCAGAGAGTCAACTACTGTCCATACTTTACAACTGGATCCCTCGTTTTAGGCTCACATATCACCTACTCCTTCCAGGTACATTTAAGCACCAAGTTCCTTTGCATTCTCTCTGGGGAACTGGCTAACTTCTCTTCTAGGCATTGCCTTCTTCAGGCACTTGCCCTGTAACATTTATGACTTCTCTCTACAAAGGCACTTAGGAAAGGACTTGTCAGTCTTCTACCTTCCCAATTCTTCTGGAAATAGTTGGCTAGTTGTGGTCTCCTCTTCCATTTGTCTTGATGGATAATGTCTTGAAACATTTCTTTATTGTTTATTTAGTGAGGTTTTCTGAGGGAGAAGGGATAAAACAGTGCTAAACCGGAGCACTCTTTTGCTTGTTTTTTTTTTTTTTCCAAGACTCGGTATGTATTTTTTGTTTTAAGATTTTATTTTATTTATTTGACAGAGATAGAGACAGCCAGCGAGAGAGGGAACACAAGCAGGGGAGAGGAAGAGGCAGGCTCATAGCAGAGGAGCCTGATGTGGGGCTCGATCCCATGACGCCGGGATCACGCCCTGAGCCAAAGGCAGACGCTTAACTGCTGTGCCACCCAGGCGCCCCTCGGTATGTATTTTTTAAGCTATTTTCTGTATTTATCTAAAATAGTGCTTTTCAAACTTTAGTATGTATCAGAAGCACTCAAAGGGCTTGTTAAAACAGATTGCTGTGCCCCATCCCTGGATTGTCTGATTTCTTATTTAGGATATGGGACTGAGAATTATTTCTAATGAGTTCCCAAGCAATGCTGATACTGCTGGTCTGGGAACCACACCTTGACAAACACCAATTTATATGTATGGCCTTTTAGTTTAATTAACTCTGGTTCTATTCTTCCATATTCCAAGATGGGTACCTGTTGAACACCTACTTCTCCTTTAAGACCCACCTCATATGGATCCTCTAGATTTTTCTGATCATATAGAAAGCATATCCTGCCCCAAAGTAACCTCCAACTCCTCTATATTTTATTCTTACTTCTCTTGTTATACTCATCACATTAGACAAGTCACATGTTTAACTTCCCAGAACAAGTTCTTTAAGTATATAACACCTGTCTTATTATTTTAGAGTCTTCTCCCTTCTCCTCCACTTTCCCTTCTTCTCCACTTCTCATCCTCCTTCTCTAACTCTTCTTCCTATCCTCCTCCTTCTTAATTTCTATCACCTCATCCATTGCCCGATATATAGAGGCATGATGAACTGGACTGAAGTTATGTTACCATGTACAATCAAACGTAAGACATAAGTTTGGAATGGTTGCTCTCTGAAATTGTGAATGTCTTAATTCATTTATCAGTGTGTCATGTAACCAAGTCAGGCATGCAGATTACAGTGGCTCTACTCAAAGTAGCCGATCTGTGAACTCCTCATTACCTGTCCCAAGGATGATAAGTAGCTTACCTTAGAAGGAGAATCAATGGACAGCTTACTTCATTGAGAAAGTCTTGCCACGGGGGAAAAAATGTCAGCTGAACTAAATAGAGTGCTTAGTGATGTAGTCTGCTTTCATTGTGGTACAGACTTCTTATCTTGTCAGGGACCAAAATAAAACATTTTTCAGTTTGGTACTGACCTGTAAACTCAACTTTAAAAAAAATTGGGATATAATACGCATGTCAGAAAATTTACCTTTTTGAAGTATATGGAATTCAGTGCGTTTTAGTATTTTCACAATGTTCTACAACTATCACCACTACCTAACCCAGAACATTTTCATTATCTCAAAAAGAAAACCCATACCCACTAACAGTCACTCCCCACTTCCTCCTCTCTTCTAGCCCCTGGTAACCACTAATTTACTTTCTGTCTCTATGGATTTGTCTGTTCTGTACCTTTCATATAAATGAAATCATAAATCAATAGGTGGCCTTTTGTGTCTGGCTTTTTTTACTTAGAATATGGTTTTTAAGATTCATCTATGTTGTAGCATATATCAGTACATCATTCCTTTTTATCGGTGAATAGTATTATATTGTATGGATATGCCATATTTTGCCGATGTATTTATCAACTGATGGTCATTTAGTTTGTTTCCACATTTTGGCTCTTATAAATAATGCTATTATGAATATTCTTGTAAAAATTTTTGTGTGGACATATGTTTTCCATTCTCTTACAATAGAATTGCTGGGTCATGTGGTAATCCAGCATTTGGAAGAACTGCCAATCTATTTTCCAAAGTCGCTGCACTATTTTACATTCCCATCAGCAATGTATGAGAGTTCTAATTTCTCTCCACCACTGTCAACACTTGTTAGTGTCTGTTTGATTATAACCATCCTAGTAGATGTGAAGTTGGGTCTCATTGTGGTTTTGGATTGCAATTCCCTAGTGGCTAATGATGTTTAGGATCTTTTCATGTGCTTATTGGCTGTTTATACATTACTTGGAGAAACGCCAATTGAAATTATTGACCCCTTTTTTCTTTTTACTGTTGAACTTAAGCTTTACATATGCTGGACACTAGTCCCTTATCAGATATATTATTTGCAAATATTTTCTCCCATTCTGTGTGTTATTAACTTTTTGACAATATACTTACAGGACTTTGGATACTGATGTTCCATAGCTACATAGTAAGCTGAAGTTGCCTTCTCCTATGCTACATAAAACGCACAGTCAGAACTATAAAAAATATTCCAGGTACAAATTGGCACTATGTTTGGATGTAAATGTCAGATAATGAGCTGTCAAGTACATTGGCTTTAGGCTGGTAATTGGAGCCTTAGCACCCTGTTTGGGCTTAACCTTCCAGAAAACAGCTAACAATGCTGCTATCCTCTTATCTGGGTTGAAATAGATAGGCCTGAGACTATATTGCGTTTGATCATTTTTCCTTAGGTAGATGCTTTTCCTTATTTATAGAGTTTCATTAGCTACTATTTTGCTCACTTATCTACTTTCGTGAAATCTTCCTTGGCTTTATTCTTACTGGGTTGGGAAAGGAATGGAAAGCTCTGTATTCTCAAGAGTTACTTTTGATCTTTCCTGGGTATGAGTGACATTCATAATGGCTGTTTGGATTTGATCAGTTACTCAAGGCATTCAGACATAAAAAAATAGGAATTCAGAATAAAAGTTGCCAGGGAAGAGATTTTGGTATTCACTTTTTCCTCTGACAGAAAAGATGTAGAAAAACTGTACCTTACTCAAATAATAATGAGGAACTTCTTTGCATACAAGAGTTAGCTTTAAGGGATTCCCAACACCTAAAACAATCTTGAAAAAGAAGGTCTCACACTTCTTGATTTCAAAACATACTGTAAAGCAATGTAATCAAAATTGTGTGGTACTGGCAAAAAGACAGATAAACAGACCAGTAGAATTGAGAGTCCAGAAATAAACCTTGCATATCTGGTCAAACAATTCTGACAAGGGTGTCAAGACTATACAATGGAGAAAGGACAGTTTCTTCAACAAATGGTGGTGGAATAATTGTATATCCACATGCAAACAATTGAAGTTAGACCCTTACCTTATACCATATACAAAAGTTAATCCAAAATAGATTGAAGACCTAAGCATACGACCTAAAACTGTAAGACTATTAGAAGAAAACATAGGGGAAAAGCTTTAGGACATTAGATTTGTCCATGATTTTCTGGAGATGATACCCAAAACACAGGCAACAAGAATAAAAAGAGACAAAAGAGACAAAAATAGACAAAATAACTACATTGAAATTAAGAACTTCTGTGTGTCAAAGGAAACAATCAACAGAGTGAAGGGGAACCTATGAGATGGGAGAAAATATCTGTAAATCATATATCTGATAAGGGGTTAATATGTACAATACATAAGGAATTTCTTTTTTGAAAGATTTTATTTATTTATTTGAGAGAGAGAGTGAGAGAAAGAGAGCATGAGCAGGGGGAGGGGCAGAGGGAGAGGGAGAAGCAGACTCCCTGCTGAGCAGGGAGCCTAATGAGGAACTCGATCCCAGGATCCTGGGGTCATGACCTGGGTGGAAGGCAGACACTTAACCAAGGGAGCCACCCAGGCACCCAAGGGATTTCTACAACAACAAAACCAAGTAACTCCATAAAAAAAAAATAGGCAAAAAAATGGACAATTCTCTAAAGAAGATATACAAATGGCCAACAAATATATGAAAAGATGCTCAACATCTCAAATCATAAGAGAAATTCAATTAAAATCACAATGAGATGTCTCACACCCATTAGAATGGCCACTATACAAAGAACAGAAAATAAGAAGTGTTGGGAACGATGAAGAGAAAATGGAACTTTTGTGCACTGTTGATAGGAATATAAAACGGTGCAGCCATTATGGAAATCAGTAGGGAGATTTTCCCCAAAATAAAAAAAAAAAAGGATAACCATATGATCCAGCAAACTCACTTCTGGATATATATCCAAAAGAATTCATAGCAGGATCTCAAAGAGATACTTACACACCCAAGTTCATTGCAACATTATGCACAATAGCCAAAAGGTGGAAGCAAACCAAATGTCTATTGACAGATGAATGGATAAACAAAATGTGGTGTATAATACAATGGAATTTTTTTGCCTTAAAAAGAAGGAAATCCTGTCACATGCTACAACATAGATGAACCCTGAGGACATTATGCCAAGCAAAATAAGTCACAAAAGAACAAATACTGTATGATTCTACTCATGAAGAATCTAAGTAGTCAAATCATAGAAACAGAAAGTAGAGAACTATTTGTGAAGGGCTGGACAGAGAGGGGGAGGAGAAATTAGTGTTTAGTAGAAATAGAGTTTCAGTTCTGCTAGATAAAAAAGTTCTAGAGATCTGTTGCACAATATGAATATATTTAACAATACTGAATTGTGTATTTAAAAATGATTAAGATACTAATTAGTGTTACATATTTTTTACCCCCCCCCCACATACACAAAAGAATTAGCTGTGCAAGGTAGAGTTTCCAAAAAAGTCCAAGTCAGTGTATATCTGGGCTAATCTTCTAATTATGTTCTCATAAAAATGTATAATTCTGAAGTTGGTAATTCTATCTCACATCTGATTGGCCAAATCTTTATGGTCGATAAGTAGCACAGTACTGAGAAATTATGTGTAAGTCACTAGAAAGATATCTTAGGAATTTTATGCTGAATTTTTTATTCTCCTTAAAAAGAGAGAGAGCTATTGGTTCATGGGGACAAAATTTAGTAGCAGATGAAACCAAAGTGAGAACGATTATTCACATCTTGGTGTGACAATCCCAGTTGGTTCCTGGGTGAATTTCATTCTATTTTGCCTGACATCAAGATTTCAATGTACATGGCTCATTAGTGCTTGTAGGCATTTCTATAATGGCAATTTATTACACTTTCAGGTGACAGAAGCTGTCCTTTGAAGGATTACTTTTTGACCTCCTCCTCTTTCAACCCACAACACCTGCCGAATGAAGTGGCTTGCTCTCTTTTCCTGTCCCCATACAGACACTGGAAGTTTTTGTGTGCAAAAGGAGAGCAGGGCTGAAAAGCTTTGGCAGGAAGGTTTTTGCAGCAGCCTGCCTGTCGAACTGCATGGATCAACAATTTCTCAATTAGAAGGAGATAGACGAGAAGATAAAGTATGCGGTAACTGTAAAGCTTCAAGCAGCAGCTGAGAAAGATTTTGAGAACATCTGGTCAGGATCTATTTCCTTTTAGGTAAGCATTCCTTTTTACAACCAGCATACATAAAGCATGAAATTGGCTAACCCCGCCTCCTCCTAACAAGGGAAAAGCTGGTTAGATTTATTACTCCTTTGATGCAGGTCTGGAGAGAGTGGGGTGGCATGTGGCATTCCCACTGGAGGTCTCCCCAAATCTTTTGGACTCCTCTCAGAGAGAACATTTGTCTGCTACATCAAATCCATTTTTAAGAGCCTGTCCAGGTTGACAGTGTAAAAAATCATTGACAAGAATAAAACCCAATTCATGATGTTTCTATTTTTCCCCCCAGGAAATTTATGTCTGAGCAAGGGATGCCATCAACACACAACTTCTCTCTCTCTCTTAATTTTAAAAATTGGTTCTTTGTGTATTTGACTCATTCTTTTGCTTTGTTAATTTTAAAATTTCTTTCACTTTAGGCAATAAATGCTGAATGAATTGTTTTGTCTGTATATGGCTTCACTTTATGTGTTCATAGCATCCCCAAGCCACCAAACTGCATCACTCTTTTAATATGTAAGACTGTAACTAACAGGTTTCATGATGCTCCCCTGTTTTAGAAATAAAGCATAGTCGGGGGCGCCTGGGTGGCACAGCGGTTAAGCGTCTGCCTTCGGCTCAGGGCGTGATTCTGGCATTACAGGATCGAGTCCCGCATCAGACTCCTCTGCTAGGAGCCTGCTTCTTCCTCTCCCACTCCCCCTGCTTGTGTTCCCTCTCTCGCTGGCTGTCTCTCTCTCTCTCTGTCAAATAAATAAATAAAATCTTTAAAAAAAAAAAAAGAAATAAAGCATAGTCAATCAAATCAAATCACCAATTGTTCTTAAACTGCATGAATAGACTGCAAAAGGAGAGCTGAATTCAAATTAGAGTTTCCTAGTTCATGGCAAAATTTTAAGTCCTTGTGCTGGAAGAGTATGTTTTATTTAATGATAATTGTTTACATGACATTGTGTTCATATTATTACCCATGCTAGAATAATCTGAAATCAGCCTCACTTTACAAAATATACATTAATCATATTTAGCCTGTTACCAAGTGCTTAAAATGTTCATCTGTAATAAACATGTTTTTAAACTAATGTACATAAAGGAAATTTCCCTAATTTGTGATTTTCAATTTACTGATTCACTTCTCATGTACCTAAGCTGTCCTTTACTAAACAACCATGCAATCAGATAATTTACATATGTTCTAGTATTTTTCCATCATTCTTTAGTTCTTAAAATAGTTCTGAGTTTCAGCTGTGGCTTATATAAAATTTAGCCTTGTAATAAAGGAGGTCTATTATTTATGCAAGGGTTTCTGTATTATAAAGGAAGAAAATGAGTAGAAACTTTCCACACTCCAGGAAGGAATGAAATTAGTTTAAGATAGAGCCCTGCAGAGTTAAAACTAGTCCAGGAGCAAAGAAAGGCTTATCACGTCCTGGGAAATTTCAGGGTACAGTTTAATCTATCTTGTCATCTTTAGGTGTGCTATAAGTTTTCACTGAAACAATTAAGATCAAACTGTATTGAAATAACCTAGGGTCTTTAGGTTTCATGCAAAACATAAACGGGACATTGACTCAATGGAGAGGATTAATCTTTTTACTTATACTTAAACGCAGAAGGAGAGAAAAACGGCCCCATCTTATGTAGTCAGTACACTTAGTTCAGGAGACACCACCATTGTGAATTATCCAGTTTTCTTTTCTTTCTTTCCTCCCCACAGTTCCCTGCCTGCCTTTGGTCACTTCACTGTTCATTAGCACCTTACCAGAAGAGGGAGAGGAAAAAAGAAAAGGAAGTGAAATTAAGTAATGAACTTTGTTACTTGTTAACAAAGGTGGCACAGAGATTTAGAAGAAATTAAGAGTTAACAGTAGATTTAAAAATTATCAGTGTGTTTTAGCAACACATGCTAGGCCTGCCATTATCAGAACTAATTAAAGAGTTAGCCAAGTGACAATGCATCTCTACAACAGACACCAGCACTGTCCCCAAGTCCACTCTCTCTAGGATTGGAGAAGGCCTGGTTCACGTACAACTGGTGTTTAGAAAATAAAGAATGAATCCCTTTTTTATGAAATAAGGAGGTTCAAATAATGATTTCTATTTTACAAATGACTAAAATTCTGTTTGTTAAAGATATTTGTGGAAAGATAGAGATATCTTGTTTTGTTTTATATTTATGGTTTTTCACTTTGTTAAGCCTCAATAAAAAAACGAGAATATTTAGATAAGATTAAGAGAAATAGAAGACACTGCGGGTTGGTGTGAATTCCAATCAAGGAAGACAGAGTCACAGAAGAGTAAAGATTTCAGGAGTTGGTATGGTTCTATCTCACCCTCATTTTTTTTCTTTCTTTTCAGAAAAACTCCAAAAGTTTATTCCTCAGCCCCTCCTTTAATGCTCAATTGCTTCTTTAGTTGCAGAAAAAGCAGAAAGAAGGGAGAACAAAGGCTCAGAAGACTGAAACCAAGCCAGATGGTTAATTCAAATATGAAGGGCAAAAGGGAGCCCAAAAGACCATTTGGGGATCATTTTAGTGCTCCTAGGACTGAGGAAATCAGATGGTACCACTTTAAGTATTGGACTCTGAATGAGTCATTGGAGAACCACTTTTGGTAAGTTTAGGAATCAAAGAAAAAAGTTGTCTGCAGACTGATCCGTTTTCTACAGGGCTGAACTGCAGATTATAGCTTCGGAACCTGGGCTGTCCTTGTTGGAGGGCACGATGCACCATAGATTTTTATTTTCGGGAAGCAGACTCCAGAGGTTTGCGGCCTTCCAGACAGCAGCTGGCGCCGGGCGGAGGCATAGCCTCGGGCCGGAGCTGCTGGCGACCGCGCCGCGCTTGGCGGTGCGTCCCAGGCAGTGCGGCCAGCACCGCAGCCGGAGCTTCCCGTTTGAGCAGACGCCTTTCCCTTCTGGAAGGGCCGTGGGGGCTCGCAACTGGCTGCACCTCCGTAAATTTGGGGCAAGGGGAGAAGGTTTGAAGGAAAGGAGGGAATAGGTTTGTAAAAGGATTGGCTCCTCCTTATAACTCTGGTGCCGGAAGGGGGTGAGATGGTGGCCAAATAAATGAAGAGGGGATTATCCCATTTTGAGTAACGAGGGGTTTTGGATAAGCCGACAACGTGTCCTGCAACTGTCGATTTGGCAAGAGATTTGACTCAATCAACTGCCATTTGGTTCCCACATCAAACACAGCTCCCCCAAGCCTGTGTTCTGACGGACTCCCGAGACTTGGGGTGCGAACGAGCGGATCCAGAATCCAAAGTCAGCCTTCTCTTGGCCTCTGCTCGTGGCAGATGCACAGCTGGTCGGGTTCTGAGCAGGTTGGTGAAGGAGGGGGAAAGCCAAGGCCGCTTCGCCTGTTTGGCGGGGTTTGGGTGTGTGTGCTGGGCGGGGATGTGCGTAGGGTAGGTGGGAGGGTAGGAAGGGGTGGGGAGCAGAGTTAGGCGGGAGAATTGAGCGAAGCCCCTTATTTTGCGTCTCAGCGGCCTCCAGACCCCAGCATCTAGCCCCCGCCGGCAGGGTGGAGGGGAGAGAGTGAGGAGGAAGTGGGGGGAGGTGGGGGAGCCAGCGGCTCGCTGAGCCCTTGGTGGCGGAGCGGCTGTCTCTTTAAGCGCTCAGTGGGGGCCGAGGCGGGAGCGCGGCGAGCGCGTTTCCATGGCACCGGGGCTGCGGGGGCTGCGGGGCCGCGCTGCTCGCTGGGTTCCAGTCGCTCCCGGTGGAGCAGGGGCACGCAGCTCAGCTGCCACGGCGCCTCGGGGGCTCGCCCGGCCGCTCCTCCCGCGCTGCGGGTAGCTACTGATGCACAGTGCGGTCGAGCCGCTGCCGCGCCCACCTCAGCGAGGCACACCCCGCCGCCCCGCGAGCCCCGCACACAACTTCTGCCCCGCGAGCCCAACTTCTGCGCCGGGCGCGGACTTGCCAGCCGGAGTGGCGCGCCGCTCGCAGCCCCGGCAGCAGCAGGAGCCGAGCCGCGCCGCCCCGCTGAGGTGACCTGGCGACTGTGGCTCTGGCGCTTTTGCGCCTGGGTGGCCGCCAGCTGGCCGCCAGGCAGCGCCCTCCAGCTCCGGCCGGTCATGTAAGTGATGCCCGCGCGCTCCGGGACGCGTAGGGAGAGCGGGTCCCCGTGCGCCTCAGCCCCACTCGGGCCCGCAGGGGACACTGCGGCCGCAGCCCGTCCCCTCAGGGAAGGGAAGGAGGGAGGGCAGAACTGCGGGCGGGCACCGAGCGCGGTCTGCGGGATGTCCCAGGCGGAGCGCGGCGGAACGCTGTCCCTACCCAGCGCGTCCTCCGGGAGCACCAGCCCCGGAGCAGAAGCCGGGATCCCGGGCAGCGCGTCTTCCATCTGATACTTTTCAGCTCCTGACAGAGTTCCCCCCAGATTTGGGTGTGTGCGTGTGTACGCCGTTTGTGAATGTGTGTGTTCCAGTTAATTTATACGAGTAATAGTGGCTAATGACAAGTTCCACTTTCTGAAAGGGTTTGAATGAAAGCATGTCGAGCAGCTAGTTTCTTGACATGTTTTTCTTTCTAGAGACCAACGAGTTCGTGTACATTTTTTTTTTTTTTGGAAGTATCTCGGAGTCGAAAGGAGTGGATTATTCCACAGGTTTGATGAGAAGCGAACCCGGGCTCGTCCGCCCAAGTGAGGAGCCGGGGAGAAGAGTATGTCAAGGACTGAACGCGCGGCGACCTAGAAGCTAGCCTCCTTAGAGCTGAAGAGTAGGAAGATGACTGGAAAGCACGGGCTGAGCATGGGGCGTGGTTTCATTTCCAGATTAGAGGTGGTGAAGGCCAGGAGATATTAATTCTTGGTCTTGGACACTGTGTCATGCGGAGCGAGAAGCTCAGGGGAGATCTAAGTCTTTACAAATTGCCTGGTCGTTTTGACTGGCTGGAGAAGTTTTCACTGAATTCTGTAGCATTAGAAAGATCATTATCCAACCGCTTGAGAGAGAAAGAGAAGCCAGATCTAATTCTGCTTTTCTTTTCGGCTCTCGAGCTGTTGTGAATAGACACCAGAGTATTTTGGACATTTTAACATCTTTGCTGCTTCACTACTTCTTTGCTTCATCTGTGATTTTCTGAAATGTGAATATTTTATAATAGAAAAATGATTTAGATAAGTACATAAAGCCATCTATACCTTTCTGGGGCTTTACTTTTTCTTGTAGAAAAAATACTATTTTGGGGTTCACTTTACATTCCCATATTTCTTCCTTCTCACTTGAGATTAAATTGGCTACCTGGTTACTGTAAATGTCACTAACTATAAATCTTGAGACATGGGCAGGGTGTTGGTACCATTGCAGAACAACTTGTTTTCTACATAGTTTGTAAATAGGTGTTTGTCAGAAATGCAAGGAGTTTCTGGGTAGGTAATTTCTCTTGCATTGATAAAATGTGTCTTGTTTATTTTGAAGACAAGGTTGATTTAGACTTTGCCTCTCCAGTTTATCTCAGACAACACATCTTTCTTTGGATATCTTGTGAGTGCATAAGCCTTCACTTCTTAGAAACTGCTTTTTATTTAACAAGCTTGTCAGCTAGCCATGCTCTTACCTTTACAAGTGCTGTTATTAAAGTGGATTCCAGGTTAGCTCATTAGGTGGCCACAGAGTCATCCACACAACATGAGACTGAGTAATCCCTTTGGGGGGCACTGAGAAATTAAAGAAATACCATATCACTTTTTACATTGTTTAACTGTTTTACCTCATAAAGGCTAGAAGGATGACATTGCATTTTTTTTTAAGAACACTGCTATTGTAGCTCATTTATTTATCAGGTGAGCTGAGCTCGGATATTAAAACCAATATAAATTCTTGGATGTTTAATAGAGATGCTCTTTCTGTGGATTATTGAGATCACTCTGATGACTTAATATTTTCTGAAATCTAGATGGGAAGAAATCCAGTCAAATTTGTATTTAGTCTTCCCTGGTATTAGAGTTAGGGGTTTCCTCAGCAGCAACCATGTTGTGATTTAGAGGTAGGTTTCTGCAGATACCTTTGCAGTTGTTGTGGGCATGTGGAATGTAATCATGTATAGCACATGGCTTCCATACACCTGTCCATCTATTAAATTAAGGAGAATTTTTCCTGAGATTGTTATTGACCTCTGAGGTCCATTATCAGTGAGAGCAGGCTTCTAATGAGGTGAGGACCACTAATGAAAATGCATCATCTTACTGACTGGCACTTATAGGTCATTAACACAGGTAAAACTTTTAGGGAGCTGATCTTGTACTTGAGCAGATTTTGGAGCTGGGGTGACAACTAAAAAGAGGAAATGCTCATGCAGCTAAATAATGGCCAGCCTAAACTTAATGCATTGTGTTTACGGCACATTCCTCCACAGGTAAGCTCATTTCCAAAGGAAACTTTGTTAATGAAGCAAAAGATGTATGACAAGTGGATACCCCAACTCTATATTTGATCTGTTTGTTGATCTTGTATTATCATATGTAGGAAACCTTGGATAAGTAAAGTTAGGCAGATTCATAAAATCAGTATTCCACAGAGAGTACCTAAGTACCTACTATGTAAAGAGACACTGGAAATCACAGGTAATAATTAATCTGTTTGAATTCTAGCTTAAATGTCAGACAAATTTCTGGCTACTTTATGTATATGATTGCACTTTATTCTGGAAATAGTCCTACAAGGTAGGTACTATTGTTGCCTTCATTTTATGATGAAGAAAGAGACATAGCCAGTTAAGTTCACACTCCCAAGAATTCACAAGTTTTGGATCAAGGTAGTTTGAATTCCAGTGTTGGAGTTCTTAGCAAATATGCTCCATTTCAGAACACCCAGATCCAGTATCTGATTTTATGAAGTTCTTTTTAATCACTGCCAGGGGTTTTCAGTGGGAGTGGGGCTCCCAAAAGTGGGGCTTTTTGATTGTTGTAAAAGCTACAGGGTACCATTGGCATTTGGTGCTGGGTATGGAGAGGGACTGGGGTGCTAAATGTCTAAAAATGCGTAAGATAGTTCTTCACAAAGAAGATCTGATTTCTCTCCTCACTGAGACTTTTCAGAAGAAATTCTGCTCTCTCATGGCTGTAAGGTGTTTAAGTATTACGTGATGGGCTTGGCTTAAACTGGGAATTGTGGAATGGGGAACGCTATCCTTGGCAAGTGCATTATGAATTGGAGAGTTGTCTGGTGATGGCATTTTGATAAAGGGATATTGAAGAGTTTACTTATGTTAATGGTACTCTGCAAATGTTTTCTAAAGGATTAAATAGAAGGAAATAAACTCTACTCCATATCTGTGAGACATCAAAGGAAAATGACTGGCGATAACACACTCTATTAAAATTTATCCTTTGTAATGCTCTCTTGTAAACACTTGCATAATTATTGTATACAACATGATTAAAAGTAGTAAGCATGGAAGTATTGCAGATATCATGCAAGCAGAAGTGCATAAAGGCAGATCCAGTAGCTTACGCTCCTGGGACTTGAGAGACTCGGATTCCTTTTGCACTTGGGGGAAATTTTAAAAAGGTGTGACCACTGTGTGACTCAGCACTCTCCCAAACTGTTTAGGGCATCTTGAAATCATTTCCTAACACAGGTGTCTGATATAGGCGGTTTGACATACAGACTCAAAATATGCCTTCTATGATACTGTTTATCCATCCTCCTCCCACGCCCAACACACTTAAGGAGAACTGTGTTTTACCTCAGGCTTCTGTAGTTGATATAAAAACCTGTGGTCAGAATGGCAGAGATTTAGATTGTTGAGGAATCAATAAATTTAGAAGTAGGCAAAGGCAAGAAGCTATGATAATCCAAAACTATGAAGGGGAATTGACAAAATTGTCTCTTTCACCACACAACATATCGGAGTTTGTTTTGGTTCTTTTTTTTTTTTTTCTTTTGGCATGATAAAGACTGAAATTGAGCAATTAGAGTTGTCTGGGACTATTAACAGTCCACTTTTTAATTTTACAAATAATTTAAGCATGGCCTGTGTTCCATCATTTATTCATTACTGTAAATTAGTTCAAAAATATTTTTCTTTCTTGTGAGATCAGCCACACCAAATGAACATAAAATGTACAGAGAAGGCTGTGTGTACCCTCTCTGGGCAAGGCATTATTTTTAGCATTTTGTGTTTATTAATATCTTGAATCCTAACAACAATCATATGAGGTAGATAATACTGTCATCTCCAATTTTCAGTTGAGGACATTGAGGTAGAGAGAGGTTAAGTAACTTGCCTGAAGTTTCATAACTGAGAAGTGGTGGGATGGGCTTTGGACCCATTCTAACGCCAGAACTCTGTTCCTAATCACTGTTCTCTGTGGTGGTCCCTCAGCTCTTGACCTCTCCTTCCTTGGCTCTCAATTTACCAGCCTCCCTGGTCTTCCTACTTCAGTCTGAATCTATTTATTTATATTCAACAGTAGCCAAGTCTTTGTCTTATTACTCCAAGTGGACTGAAACCTTAACTCTGCCTTGGAGCTTTAGCAGTTAACTTCATTCTACACTTTTATTGATGAAATTGACATTATGTTATATGAATTTTCAGGCTCCCTGTTTTTGGCCTCAATATATATTTTCCCTATATTTTTACTTCTTTCTTCTGTGTCTCATGGGAATAAGTTTCCTACTCTTTTTTTTTTTTCAAGGTAATCCCTTCCCTGTATGTTCCAGATCCCATCCTTAAAATTTTTTCTCTATCGGTCATCTTGTTAGTTTCTTTTACTGACACATCTTTCCTTTCCACTGTTAGTTTTTTCCTTTTTTCCCCAATGTAACCAAGTCTCTCTTTCTACATCTCTCTCTATTTCATGTTTATCATATGTCTGTATCTGTATGCAGATCTGTCGTGATCTTGCTTCTCTGCCTCACCTTCTGTTTCTTAAGAACTGCTCTTGATGCTGCTTCCTTCTTATCCATGATTATTTAGTCCATTGCAGTCTGGCTTCCTCTGCCAAAATTTCTTCTCAGAAACTGCCTTCTTTTCAAAACTCACCCTACTCTCATTTTTCTGTAGCATATGATATGACTGGCTATTCTTATTTCTTACTTCTTTACTTCCTTGCTTGTACTTTTTCATTTGTACACTTGGTATCATCTGTAGTTCTCCATTGGCCTCTGTACTCTCTTACCTTCTATCTTTATTCCTCTTCTTGTTCTTTACACTTTACCTGGTTTATTCTCTTTCTTCCCACTGGCTTCTATCAGATCGTCTATTCTGATGAGACTCAGATCTGTACATGTAGCCCCAATCTCTTTGAAATCACAGACTCGCATTTTCAGCTATAGATTTATCACCTTCATTGGCCTGAGACTTAAAATGTCCATAAATCATCTGTAGTCTTCACTGTTTCCCCTCTCCATTTTCTCCTTCTTGGATATTTTGCTCTTCTTTCCCTTCTTTCATATTTGAAATCTTTTATCTGTCACCTTTCTTCCAGTTTACCTTGTACTTATATGATGAGCTTTAGGTGAGATGATTATGAAAAGGCCTCTGTATATGTTAATTGTATAACTATAAATTAATATTTATGTTCCCATCAATTTGCAATGAAATATCTCTTGAATTAGTTCTCTTTCCTGTTGCCAACACTTAAGCCCAGACATACTATTTTTACTCCTAGACTATTACAGTTGTCTCTTGGTTGGTCTTTGCTTTCATATTCTCTTGCTCCTCTTTATTTTTATTATAAATATGATTTAATTTTCATCAAGGTTGGTTTCCCAAACAAAAATCTACTAACTTGGGGCGCCTGGGTAGCGCAGTCGTTAAAGCGTCTGCCTTCGGCTCAGGGCGTGATCCTGGCGATCTGGGATCGAGTCCCACATCAGGCTCCTCCGCTATGAGCCTGCTTCTTCCTCTCCCACTCCCCCTGCTGTGTTCCCTCTCTCGCTGGCTGTCTCTCTGTCACATAAATAAATAAAATCTTTAAAAAAAATAATAAAAAAATAAAATAAAATAAAATTAAAAAAAAATCTACTAACTTACATCATTTCCTTTCTTAAAAATTTGATTATCCATGAAATAAAGTTCAAACATCAGAATATTATTTTTAAATAGTACTTATTATATGCCAGGAACAATTTAAGTACTTTACATATTTTAACTCATTTAATCCTCACAACAAGATAATATTAGTAACCACATTTCATGAAAAGGAAATTGAAATCCAAGGGAAGTTAAGGTTTTCTGGACAAATTGCACAGAAGAGTGTGAAGCTCAGGGAAGTTTATGTAGTTAATAATTATAAAGCTAGGATATGAATCTGAGCTGTTTGAGTCTAGAATCTATGCTCTTAACCACTACATTGTGTTCAAGATCACATTTTTCTGATATTATTCAATTTTAGAAACATTTATTGAGCAATTTTTAATTTACTTGCCTTTTGTTCCCTTCTCCTTGTTAAGAACTATGAAGTATTTAAGATTTTACTCTACCCACAAGGTAACAAGGTAGTTTGCCACAGTTCATAGTTGCTGAAGGAAGACATGAGACCCCTGGATCAAAGACAAAGGACTTTGATAGTCATTACATAACAGATAGCATGAGCTTCATGTTTGAATTGGTTTCCCTTACTTCTACTTCCCCCTCTCTCAAATTCCACAGGGGTAATGAAGAGTAACCCCAGTGCATACTGTGCACACGGTGGAATTTATGTCACAGCTGCAGAACATAGGCCTTAAAAAATCTCTAGTCTTATAAGGGGACTATTAGCAAACTTAGTCAACTTTTGCCCTTAGAGAGAGACATCATCTTTATTATCCTGCTCATTAAACAACTCTTCCCTCAGCCCTGACAGAAGACACTCTCTAAATCTTCCAAGGCTATTTGCTATACAAACATCTTTCCAGAACAAAAGCCATCTAAGCCTCACAAGATATGTAGAAATGCAAGAGACCTTGAAGAATTATCTCTTAACACTCCTAACATTTTCCTTACCAGTTTCAGCTGCATGGGTTTTACTAAAGCTTAAATCTAGTTTTGCTCTCTTTTGTTGAATCCGGCGCTTGATTTTCCAGGTAGGAGGACTCTGGAACTAGAAGAACACATACATTTAGTGAGCTGACCCAAAGGATATGTTTAAATCCCAAGTATGTGTCTTTTTTCTACTGAAGTTGATATAAAATCACTGACCCAGTTGCTTAATATGTAGCTTATTTATTTTCTTGTTACTTCCATTGAACATATACTTATTCAGTCTCAAGTACTTTGATAGGCTTTGGGGTACAGAGAAGATAGGGTGATCCTCTCTTTGAGCACGTCATAGGGAGACCAGTGGACAGACCACAACCTACCAAAAAACAACTTTGCAGAGATGGAAGAAGTAACCTAGTTGGAGGGAAGAAAGAATCTTGAACCTCAGGTAGGTTTTCAAGAGTTTAATTTTCTTAAGCAGATTCTTTGAGTAGAGGTTAGATGGTTGGTAAAGATGGTGATGGTGGTGGTGAGTTCCAGTTGATGAGAAGAGCATGTGCAAGAAGGAGACACAATCTCTCTCTTAGGAAAACCGTAAGTCATTTCCTTAATGATATGTCTGGAAGAAAGAATATGAAAGGGGTTGCAGTAGAAGATAAGTTTAGGGCAGCTGGGAGGGGATAGGGTCTTTCATATCAAGATGAGAATTTTGGACTTTGCAGGGGAACAGCAAGGAGCCAGGAAGTGACTGGCTGAAAGCAGGGGAGTAACCTAATCAGATTTGTGTTTTTGAATGAGGAATGGGCTGAAGAGGAGCCAGAGGCAGGGAGCCTGGTTAGAGCCAGTAGTAGAGGGAGAAGTAGTGTAAGTTTGATGAACAAAGGAAACTTCCTGCTATACTACTCCAGCATAATTAATTACAGATGGGGCACAATTTATGATCAACTCACAATCATCAAGGCATTTTCTGCAGGGATTCTAAAGATGGGTAAAATAAACTATCCACTTCTAAGGAGCTTATAATCAAGTACTTTCTTCTTTGTTGTGGATAGTTAAGTACCACAAAGGACTTAGACCAAAATATTACTATAGTAAAAAATAAAAAACAAGTTCATGAGAGGGAATCATGAAAAGCTTCATGAACATGGTGGGATTTGAAAGGGAGTTAGGATTGCAAGCAGAAGAACATTCATTACAGGAAGAGAGCAGAGAAGACCTTGGAGGTTGTTGAAAGGGGCAGTACTTTCTGGGGATGATTTACACTACAGTTAACTGGTATTGCCATCCTTGCCTCCATGTACTTGCAGCTCTACCTTCTCCAGGATATCCCAGGGTCCCCAAATGCACTTCACACATTTCTGCCACGTGACCTTTGTTCTCAGTGAACTTCCTGCCTCCTCCCTTTCTTCCAGGCTAATCTCTAAGACCCAGCACAAAAGTCATCTATTTCACAATTAATTCTAGATCCTTCAGATAGGATTAATTGCATGTTTGTCAGTCTCAGCAATCTTAACTGACATCTTTATTTTACTTGGGTATATGGAGAGCTCTAGTTTCTTTAAAGAAATCTATTTGATAACCATATGATAATGAAAGGAACATGTTCAGAATTAGTAAAGGTATTTCCAAACAGTTCTTTGTAAATCAGCCCCTTGTGTATAAATTATGTGGCTTTTCAACTTGTGATCTGGTAAGTGTTTTTTGTCATTCTTCAGTGGACAGTTTTCAGTGGTGTTTAATGTTCCTTCTCACTGATACGGTTAATTAAGAATTGACAGTGATTCTGAACTTTGGTGGATTTTGCTCTTGAGGAAGAGGCAATCCTAGGAGATTTGAATTTTGGTTTCTCTGAATTATTAAGAAAACTATTTTCATGGTTTGGTATAGTGGATTCTGACCAGGAGAAATGCAACCTAATATTAAATGGTTTTCCTTTCTGGAGCTCGAAGTACTAATATTCATTTGCAGTACTTCCAGATTTTTGTTACACTGGAAAGGGTTTTGTTTATAGTCAAATGTATGTGACAATAAAATAATAGTAAATTATAATACTTCTTTATTTATTGTGGAATATAAGTTTTGGCTATTCCAGCTTATAAACTCGAAAAGATTAAAAAAAAAAACCACACACACACACACACACACACACACGCACACACACACAAACTATTCTCAGCATGAATAAACTGGGAATGTATCTTGACATAAAAAATTTATTTTCCAATGCATTTCACGGTTTACTCATGCTGAGAACCACTTCTTATCTTTTGAACTGTTGAACTCTCTCTGAATCAGGATGAGCAAAAATGAACATGAGTTTCCTTTCAATATACTGGCATACCACATGTAAAATAAAACAAGTAGAAACTCAAGACACAGCAATACACGGTGGCCAATTATATGATAACAGAATAGTATTTGTATTGGGCTTTAGGCATGTTATATGCAATACTGAAATGAATTTTGAAATAGGAAACACAGTAGGCAGCAGCCATTAAAAGGTATGTGTTATGTCTCTTGTAAAGCGCATCTTGCTTGAATTCAATTGACAGTAACAAGTCGGGGCCAAGAAACAACTCAGTCAGCATTCTCCTTCTTTCATAAATCTATTTACAGTAGAAACCCCATTAACATTTTAATTGTTTCACAGCTAAAGTTGATCTCTGTGCCACCTTTAAAGGTCTCAGGTTCATTAAAATTTAAGGGACCAGGGAGTCCATAGTCTACTCTAATGACTTAGTGAGTGTTGTAAAGGCTTTAAATATATTTTTGGCTCAATGAACAATTGAGAGATTCTTTGTAGCAGCTAAGTGTGCTCCCAGGTACATTGTTGCATTGCCTCATTTCAACTCCACCAGAAAACTCTCCCCTTCTTTTCCCTTGTCTGAATCCTAAAGTCTCCCAAGGTCCTGTTGAACATTTTCTGCCAACATTTGTTTAGTTGACTGTGTTAACTCTACAGCTAGCTTTTACTTTCATTGAGGTCAAAGTTTGAAGCCAATAATTGTTGAAATAAAACTAGTCATTGATAACTTACTTTCAACCCATGTTTCTTTGCCCCCTATAGTGTGCCCCTGACCTCAATAAAAAATATATCCAAACTTGAAATTAGTTATAACTATTTGGAATTTTTGTTCTGGCTGTGCTACAGATTAGTTGGGTGTAACCTCTCTGATCTCTAGTTTTTCATTTGTTAAATATATTTCAGAAGATACATATGCTTCAAGGATCCACCAGCCTTAAAATATGTTCCTAATGTGACTTGTTATATACAATTATTTAACAGCACTTTCATGTAGGGAACTTTCTGCCCAAGACAACAATTTTCTGTTTGGCTCTAGTTTATTTATTTATTTATTTATTTTAAAGATTTTTTATTTATTTATTCGACAGAGATAGAGACAGCCAGTGAGAGAGGGAACACAAGCAGGGGGAGTGGGAGAGGAAGAAGCAGGCTCATAGCGGAAGAGCCCGATGTGGGGCTCCATCCCACAACGCCGGGATCACGCCCTGAGCCGAAGGCAGACGCTTAACCGCTGTGCCACCCAGGCGCCCCTTGGCTCTAGTTTATGTTAAGCCCTCCTTGATAAGATACAGTTAAGGGATCCTTTTAATCTAAAGAACATTTCTGGTTGATAATAATGAAGCCCTCTCATTTATTGATAGAGAGAAAATATTTTTTTTTATGGGAAAACTTGAGATGGAAAAAGGTAAAGACTAACACCAAAATGACCCCAAAACCTTATACTATCAAAGTGCATTAAAAACCAAGAATACTCAAGATCAGGTTACTATGACTTGGTATTTGGGGTGGTAAGCATCAATTCTTAATCCTGAGATTTGGCAGTGATAGTAGGGTGTCGGTTATACAGAAACAGTAATAACTGGGAGCATGTGTTCACTTATTCTTTCTACCATGTGATTTCTGTGCATTCATAACCCAAAGAATGAGGTGAACTATGTTTGTGTGGTTGTCAAATTCTGGAAGTGACTTTGTTGGGCTTTGCCCACACTGTGTGTTCAATTTCCAAGTACTCTCTTTTGCCTTCAAAACAATGTGGCTTTAGATTCATAAATTTTGGTTAGTGGTAGGAAATAATGATCAGAATAGATTTTAAGGTATCTTAGGCCAAGATAGTGCTTTACAGGCCAAATCTATACTAGAGGCTCCTGAAACCCTTTTGTTTTAAGAGGTAAATACTTTGGTTTCAACAATTCTTTTTTGTCTTGTAGTTTTCATAGAAGTTCTTTCTCTTTGAGGCAGTGATTTTTCTAGATGATATCAGCATAAAGCTGTCCTTTTTATTTCTTAATTATTTATCCTTCTTAAATTTACACAGTAGCCGGGTTTACCTGATAGTGTGTGGTCATATCAAAAATAATTGCATAATCCCTTATCCATAGTCTGAAATTAAACGATCTCTAAATAGTGGCAGGTATGTTTTTGTTGCTGTTATTTGTCACAGACTAATTTGGTGGCATAACCTTCACTGAGCAGACATGAGTCTAACTATGGACTTTGTTTATTTTATTCAATATGAAAATCCTGAAGTTTCCTTGAAGAAGTATTAATGTATTTGATTAGGATGTGATGCTTGAGACCGTTCTGGGCATATATGCATCATATTGCCTTTCTAAAATATGAAAAATTCTGAACTGTAAAACGATTTGGTCCCTAGGCATTCATATCCTTCAAACCTGTATTTGTAAATATGATATTTGGAGACCATACTGAATTTCAAAGCATTATTTAAACTTCTAAAAGTTTGCTTATTTGTATGGATTTTTTTTTAATAAGACGAAGTTTGCTTTTAAGCTTTTTATTTTTGTTTGTTTAAATTCTGGATGTTGCCTTTTGCAATGACATGAATGGAACTAGAGGGTATTATGCTAAGCATATCACAGAAAGACAACTATCATATGATCTCAATTATATGTGGAATTTAAGAAACAAAACAGGATCCTAGGGAGGAGAGGAAAAAATAAAACAAGATGAAATCAGAGAGGGAAACAAGCCATGAGACTTTAAAAAAAATTATTTATTTGTTTATTTCAGAGAGAGAGAGAGAGAGTACGAGCAGGGGGAGAGGCAGAGGCAGAGGGAGAAACAGATTCCCTGCTGAGCAGGGAGTCTGACACTGCTCTTTCATGGGACTCTGGGATCATGACCTGAGCCAAAGACAGACGCCCAACCGACTGAGACACCCAGGTGGCTCAGAGACTCTTAATCATAGGAAACAAACTGAGGGTTGCTGGAGGTAGGTGGGAGGTAGGGAGATGGGGTAACTGGGTGATAGACACTAAGGAGGGCACATGACACAATGACCACTGGGTATTATATAAGACTGATGAATTACTGACCTTTACCTCAGAAACCAATAATACATTATGTGTTAATTAATTGAATTTAAATGAAAAAAAAATTCTGGATGTTGGTTGGTGTAAAGCAAGGAAGGTTTAGTTTCTTGGGTTCTCCCTGCCCCCGCCCAAAACAACAACAACAACAAGAAGAGCTGTATCATTAGTGGATTTTTTAAAAATCTGAAATTCCAACATTTTATGACACACCTTGTCAAAAGCATAATATATGTATATTATATATATATGTATATATATAATATATATATAACTTCCCATCCTAATAACCAGAAAATAGAGATTAGATGATCAGCTAAGGGTAATGCATGAAAACAAGTTCTGTTGTTATTCTCTTAAGCCCATTTCTTCTTTATAGAAAAGAATCAGTTGACATCCATTGAACAAGAACTTCATGCCAGGCAACATGGCAAGGGTTTTCTGTCTTATTTCATCTAAACACCAACACTGTGCAATTGTATTATGCCTCCAATGTTGAAAAAAACATTATTTAGGGATACTGATAAAGGAAGAAAAACCCACTTTCTATAGTCTAGATATTTTATTCATTCCAATTGCACTCCAATTGCAGGAAGGCTAAAACTTCTTTGGTCCTACTCCTGGTTACTTTTTATGATGTTTAATTCCAGAGGGTGTACAAGTCTTTTGAAGGGTAAGGTGGTCTGGTTAGGATCAGTCTGCTGGATCTGCTAGTACCAGATTCAATATTAATAGAAGTAGACTTTGAAGTCTTTTGCTGTCCTCTGATTCACAAACTTTCTTATTTCATATTTTTCATAAATTTTATTTTGTTTTGTGAAATCCCTATTTTGACCCCAACAGGCTGTTATATTTTTTAGATTGCATCAATCTATCGCTGTTTAGACTGTGGTAAGCGATTAGTTTCCAAGGAGAATCAACCAAAATTCCTAACTCACTCTGCTGTAGTTCTTGCATTTCATATTAAATATGCTTATAATATTCTCTTTTGTACATGCAATCTGCATGACCACATGTTGCATTATTAATGGCCTCCCCAAGGCTTTGCTTCTTGCTGTGACTGCTTCAATTATCTCAAAGTTTAAGCTCTTCATCTGGAGGCATAGGTGGGGCATTTATATTTCTGGCATGACTTTCTAGCATAGCAGGAGAGAGGCCTATTCTTAAGGCAATAGGGATCCTTTTAAGGTGGGGGTGGAGTCCCTTGATGGCTTTCTGGTCCCCATGGAGACAGACACTTCAAGGGAGCCTAAGGGCCAGGGAAGAAAAGTTAATTCTAAAGTACCCAGGAGCCCAAGGAAAACACTTTTACATCTGACAGTCAAGAATTGAGCTTAAAGAAGAGGTGAATATTCTCACAAAGGAGGAGGGTTACACATGGGCAGGACTGTAAGTGAGGCTTCCTGCCTCTGTTCAGTGTGGCAACAAGAGATAGTAGGGCTTTTGACCTACAGACAAATTAAATGCCACCTGTCAAAAAGTGAGCTTTATGGCTGACTCTTAGCAATTGTGTGAGATGGAAAACATATTTGTGAGGAAGCAGGTAGGAATGGAAAGTCTGAATTAAAATGAATTATTGCTTGAAGGAAAGATAAATGCCTATTCTGATTGAACCTGAGGCTACCAGTGAATCTATTACACTAACATGTCATCACTGTCTGTTTCATTGTGTTCTTCATTTGCCTATGAAATAAAACTTGTTTTCTATTGAAAATCATCTTTAAACTTTCTGTGTGTTAGGAAAAAAAAAAAGAAAGGAAACAGCCTAAATGTCCAACAATGAGGAAACAGTTAGGTAAATTACGGTATATCTTTACAATGGAACATTTATGCAGCTATTAAAAACAATGTTTACAAAGAATTTGAATGCTTTACAAAATGCTTACATTATAATAAGTCAAAAAGAAGCAGGATACAAATGCCTATAACAGCATGATTTTATATGTAAATGTATAAATATAAAGATAATAACTCAAAAGGAGGAAAATGCATCAAAATGTTTTAATAGTGTTTATCTCTTCGTGGTGAGTTACGGATAATTTTTATTCTCTCATCGACAGTTCTCAGTTTTTGCCAGCTCCTCTATAATGTACATCTATTCCTTTTCTTCTTAGAAAAATACTTAAACATTTTTTGTTTTGGAACTAGCTTTCTGACCTATAATGTATTACTGACCAGAGCTACCTGACAACATCGTTGAAGACCACTATTGAGGCCACCATCACCACCAAAATTATTTCTGATAAGAACCTTTATGGGTTCATTTGTATTTTAGTAAAAGTACTCTCTATCTGGGTTGCTATTATTTATCCCAGTGATGGTCAAAAAAATGTATATGAAGGCTATTTCCTCTGTTTAAAGGCTCTTGAAGCATCCCAGAGAGGAGCCTTATCACATGAGCTCCAGTCTTGTGCCTCTAAAGTAACTGACATAAGCATATCGAAGAACAAGTTGCCATAGGCTTGACTTCTACAAATCTATAGTTAGTGACTCAATGTTAGTCTTGTGTTTAATTTACTGGACATTAGATATGCTGTAAATTGCTAACTCTTTAACAAGTTTAACACCTTTTTTTCTACTTCTAAGGATGAGATTAACCCAATTTGGCTTTTTGGTGACTCATTTCTGTAACCAGTTGCTTACATATAGAAATATTTTGCTTCCCTAGAACTGGATTATCTGGAAGCTTACATACCTGGAAAATAATTGAGAATCAAGAAGTGAACAATAACAGTAACATAAATAATATACTTAACACTTATTGGGCAGTAGCTATTGTTTCCATCTCTCTGTGGAACACTTTACCTCATTGTCTTATTTAGTCTTCATAACAAACATATACAGTTATTATTGTTCTCCCTATTTACAGATGAGAAAACTGAGACTCAGAAAAGTCGAGTAGTTTGTCCAGGGTCACATAGCTACTTGCTGTGAAGCTAGAAGTTGAACTATATTCCAAAGCCTAAACATACTCTTAACTCTTTATAGTAAATACAATGTGCAAACAGATGTCACAAGTCTGTGTTCAAAAAATGCAGACTTGACCCTTCAAGGTCTCAAGAAAGAATCACTCTACTTTTCAAATGACTTTAGCAAATTTACAAATAACATATTTGAAAACAGGAAAAGGGGGCTTCTAAAAGCAGGAATTGATAGCAAGAACAAAATTCAGCTGTAGACTAAATGAGAAGGGCTGTAACATCTAGACTATATTCCCAAGAACTCTGAAAGCATTATATTTTGGATTGGTTTGTTAAGACATTTGTTAACTTTATTAGCTTCCAAGTATACCAGTGGATAAGTACGGAACTTGATTGTGATAATTTATCTTGTCAATAAAATCTTAAATTCAATATAGTACTAATTTTTTATACATTTCTATTTTATTATATAATTTATGCATTTTATTGTGAAAAGAATAGAATATACAGATGAAATAACAAAATTAAAATCTCATAATTTCACAACCAGACATATCCACTGTTAACATTTTGGAAGATCTAAATAATGTAAACACAAATTAAGTATAAATGTAAATATGTATGTTTATGTTCTAACAAAATGGGACTATGCATACTTTTAAAAATCATATTTACTTACTATGATATGAGTGTATTTTAAAATATTCTTTGATTCTAAAAGTAGAGAAGTTTATAATATATTTGAGAATGATTTTCTTCCAGAAAGAATTAAAAACACCCATTTATTTGATGCTTTAAGGAAAAATACATATTAACTTAGAAAATTATTTTATGTGAATCAGTTTCTTTGTTAATGATGCTTGTATCAATGAGGAAGTACTGTAGTCTAATTATCTTCAGCCTGTAGAGCTGTCATTACTTTCCTCTATTGAGGTTAAACATGTTAAAGTAACCTTTTCTTTCTTTCTTTCTTTCTTTCTTTCTTTCTTTCTTTCTTTCTTTCTTTCTTTCTCTTTCTTTCTTTCTTTCTTTCTTTCTTTCTTCCTTCCTTCCTTCCTTCCTTCCTTCCTTCCTTTTTTCCTTCCTTCCTTCCTTCCTTCCTTCCTTCCTTCCTTCCTTCCTTCCTTCTTTCCTTCCTTCCTTCTTTTCTTTTCTTTTCTTCCTTTCTTTTTCTTATTTTTCTTTCTTTTTTTTAATAAAGAAAAAGGAATCAATAATGAAAGTGATAATTTAAGGATCTTTTGAAAGGAAGAGTATACATTCCCTGGCTGGAGTTGATGTGATTTAAAGCTATCTGCTTCTTTCACTCGTAGTGAAAGAAGCTTTGTGTCCATCTGCCTACTTAATTCAGAAAGAGGGGCAGAACCAGCTTCCAAAAGCTGTGTTTCCAATTGTCATTTCATCTGACAAAGATTTATTGAGCACCTACTTCATGTGAGTCCTGTGTTGGATGATTATTTAATGCAAAGAGGTTTAAGATGTGCCCTCTGTATTCAGAGAAGTCCAGTTTAATGATAAGAAAACAAAGAAAAAGGTAATTATAATTCAGTATGGTGGACAACAGGGGAGAAGTGAGCTTAGGGAGCTATAGGACAGGAAAGGCTCTTTTGGGCATGGTCACTTGAGTGGGGAACCAAAGATGATAGGTGAGTGTCAGGGAGAGGAAGGGTGTTTCAAGATGAGGGACCACATGTATACAGATTTGGGGACTAGAGGTTAGGACATAAGGTGGAACAAGGCTTAAGAAATAGCTGTGACCTACTAGGGAGGCATTGTGTGCTGTGCTGTGGAGTTGAAATTTTAACCTGAAGGAACGAAGAGTCATTGGAAACATCATCATTGGAGATATGAGAACAGCTGTGGTTTTAAGAAATCACTCTGACAGCTGTGTGAAGAGGCTGTAAGTTGTGCTAAGGAATGATCAGCATCTGAAGGTGTTGGAGAGGAACTTGTTGAATTGATGAACTTGCTGACTGGTCGATGTGCAGGGCAAGGCAGTGGATGGCAAAGGATGACATCATTATCTATAGGCAAGGTGACTGTGTGCATGGTGGTATCTTCTGTAAGTGATAAATGCTCTGAATCGAGCACGCTGTTGACAGGGTAGGTTGAAGGTGATGAGTTTAGATGTATTCATCAGGCAGTTGGATGTGTGGATCTTGAGCTGAGAGATCTTGAGCTGTAGTACTAGTAGTAGGACCACCACCATCTAAAGGATGAGCATAGAATAGTAGTTAAGGGTGTGGGCTCTGCTGTCTAAGTTGAAATCCTAGTTCTATCAGTTACTGGGGCAAATTACTTATTCTCTCTGTCCCTCAGTTTCCTTACCCATAATATGGGGATAATATATATTCGAGTCATAGGCTAATTGTGAACCATAAAATGAGTTAATATATTAAAGTATGTATAATAGGACTCGTTCATAGTAAAAATTCAATGGATTTAGCTTTACTATAATATAATATAATAATGATTAAAGGAAATTTGGCCAACCCCCCCCCTTTCTTTTTCAGTGAAGAAAGCAGAATAGGTGTTGTCAAAAGGGTAGAGGAGAAGTCTGTGAGAGGAGTCGTAAGAATTAAAGTAGGCCGAAAGGAAAGTGAGTTGTATTAAATGTTATAGGAAAGACAAGCCAAGTAAGAGCCAGGAAGTGTCCTCTGTTTTTTTTTTTTTTTTTTTTTTTTTTTGGTTTGCTGGTGGCGTTGGTGGGATGGGGCTCAGTTCCTGATTCAGTCGTCTGAGGGATGACCAGCAGGTGAGAGTGGAGTGAGCAGATGGAAACTACTTTGATAGCTTGATTGAAATCCGAGTTAGAGGGAGATGTGGGGTTGAGTGAGTGTTTGTGGTTGTTGTAAAGCAGGGGTGAATCGGAAGCATTTTATATTAGTGAGGGAAGAGCTAGCTAGCACAGGGCAAACAACAAAGCATTGAATTAAAAGAGCCCCTTTTTATTCATCACATTTCCCTCAGTATATCCTGTGTCTGGCACTGAACCAGGAGCTGAGTGAACGCTCAAGGAGCTGTAGTCTGAAGCTGTGTATGGAGGGAGATGGCCTTGACTACTCCATCCTTGTATTCTGGCTGAATATGAAGTGAGGCATTGGGAGGGACTCTGCCTCCTGTGGCTGCTACAGTCTTCTGAGGGTTTTGGTCCGGGTTAGGGATGGTAGGACTCCTCGGTAAGAGGCAAGGCATGATATTGGCCTGAAGTATATGAGGTCACTTCAGTTTCTTCAGTCAGACCAGTCAGGGCCTCCAGAGTGAGGGAACACCCTACAAAGTTGACTATTCTGCAGTTATGCCAACTAAGCTACTCCCTGTGTGACTGCTGATAACACTTCTTATTTGAATTTGTTCTCTTTCAAAGTAGAACAGTGTATTGGAAAGAACATGGAGGTAGATAACAGAAAACTTATTTGTTTCGTTCATTCAAAAATATTCCTCGAGCACCTACTGTGTGCCAGACAATATGCTATAAGCTGGAATTATGATGGAGTCAAGAGAGGAAACGTACCTGCCCAAAAGAACTTGCATTTCACAGAGGAAGATCAGCAATTAAACAAGCAATCATAGTTCCATAGGGAGAGTAGAGGTCCACAACTCTGTGCAGAGAGGTCAGGACATCTTCCTGGGGGAAAGGATGGTAAAACCTAGCTGTGGAGGATAGGTTGGCAGTAGCCAGGTACTGGGAACAGGGCAGAAGAGTTTTTTAAGTAGAGAAAACAGCATGTGTGGGGGCTGTGGAGTTTTAAGTCTGGTGTTTTTCAGGATCTGAAAAAGGTTTTGTTAGGTTGTAAAATGAACAGTGCTGTCCTTCCAAATAGGTAAGTGATAGTAGACAACAATGACTGATCTTCCATCTCCTCTCCAAGGCCAGAAGTGGGTAGAGGATGCCTCTGTAGGCTGCTATTCTCAGAAGTGGAGATGAAAATGGGATATGAGGGAAACAATTCTGAGGCCCATAAGTAGGATGGATTAGGGCCCAGGAAGGGCAGGAGAGAAACTAGAATCAGGGCGGTCCTTTGGGAAGTTACCTGTTGATGAGACCACTGTCCTGGAAGCAGACATGGAGAAATGAGTGGCTAGAAGAAGAAACCTGTTTGCTAAAGAACAGATGCTGGACTGAACAATTCTTAGAAGTTCTTGGAAGGGTGCCCACTTGAGAAGGATTATCATGAAATGATAAAAATAAACTGAATTTACAAAAGGAGAGATTTTATTTTTATTTACTTATTTATTTAAAGTTTTTACCTTTGTAAGTAATCTCTATACCCAACGTGGGACTGGAACCCACAACCCCGAGATCAAGGGTTGCATGCTCCACAGACCCAGAAAGCTAGGTGCTCCAAAGGGAGAAATTTTATTTTTTAATTTATTATTTTTTATTTCTAATCTATTTTATTCATAAATTTTTATATTTACATTAGATCATTTTTCTTTTTTTTCCAAATTTTTATTTAAATTCTGGTTAGTTAACATATAGTGTAATATTGGTTTAAATAGTAGAGTTTAGTGATTCACCACTTGCATGTAACACCCAGTGCTCATCATAGCAAGTGCCCTCCTTAATGCCCATCCCCCATTTAGCTCATCCCCCACCCATTTCCCTCCATCAACCAAAGGGAGAAATTTCAGAGGACAGGAGCTGGGAAGTCAATGAGGAGACACAAAAGGTACACAGCACCAAAGAGAGCTCCGCGAATTCGTGTTAAGGAATGTTAGAAGGCAGTGTTGAAAAAAAGTGGATTGAACTCTAAGTTTCCTTGGATAAATGCTCTTTTCAATCCAATTAATCAGGTACATTTTAGGCTTAACAATAAAGAACTCCGAAGTGTTGTTTGTGGCTGGCGAAAGCATACATGCTAAGTCATAGGTGCTGTTTTTTTCTAGCAACTTTAGAGTTCATTTAGTCTATTTCATTTTATCACCAGTTTGTGAATACTAACAGATGCTTGAAGTTTCCAATATTCTGCTTAAGGTAACCTAGTAAGAGACATTCACATTCTTTCGTAGCGTAGTTCCCAAGCAAATCAGGGGAGACTTAAGCGAAGGTTTTCTGGCAATAATATGAATAATATGAATAATATGAAGTGGAGTGTGTGGAAACTTAGCTCGGTTGATACAAGTTTGAATGCTGAAAAAGATGAAAGATACAGTGAAAATGCATCGCGCTGCGTATGTTAGGAAATGGGGTTGCCCAAAAGAGCACAGCCAAAGCCTGGTACGAGTTCTCTACTGACCTAGCAGGTGCCGACAGGAGGCTGGGCGCAGCTCAGATCGATAGGCAATCACGGGCGCGGCGGGGAGGCTCCTGGGCGGCCGGCCAGGCGGCGCCTCTCCGCGCTCCGCTCTCCCCTTGGAATTCAAGGTCTCCTTAGCATGCGGATGTCGTGTCTACTGTAGCATTAATACTGTCAAAGGGAAGAAACTTGGGACCTTTAAAACAACCCTATCTTGGGTTACTATAATTTGGCTTTGGTTTCATTTTTCTCAGTGGTCCAAGAACGTTGTTTCCAGCCAGAATATCCTTCCTATGTGTCCTTCAAAAGACTGATTTATGGTTGCTATGGGAACTGGATTATCAAATTTTGAAAATTAGTATATTTTAGGCCCCGAAGACTGCAACACTGTGTGTGTGTGTGTGTGTGTGTGTGTGTGTGTGTGTGTGTGTTTCTTCTATTTGGGGAAGGAAGGAATATGATCTGTTTCATGTACTGTTATTAAATAAAGTGAAACATACACCTTTGTTAGTTGAATTGTGGAGTATATGATTAACATTTCATTCAGTCATTCATTCACATTTATAGCATGTCTTCACTGTCTCATTCCCCTAGACACAAAGCAACTAAATGCTGAGCAAGAGGGAGGTTACTTTGATGAGATTATAGCTCTTTTCAAAGTTTCCTTTTTTCCTCTTTTAATGAGAAGTTAACTGTTTTCCGATAGTCACAGGATAATTAGGTTCTCTGTGTCTCTCTTGCTCTTGCTCTTTTTCTCCATATCTAAATGGAGAGATACATTGTTTATACATATGCATATATCACTTTATGGGGACTTTTGAAGATTTGATTACATACAATTTTACTTTCCATCCCCCGCTCTGGAATGTTGTATGCTGGGCTTTGGGGTTGGTGGAGGGGGCCAGGTAGGTATGTATGGACACCAGCTTCTCTGAGATTCTCCTAAAAACAATGTAAGACCCTTTTTGCTTCCAAAGTCCTGTCATTGGTCTTCCTTCCAAGTATGAGGACATTTTGCATTTGCTTAATGTTTCCTCCTGTCCTTACTACCACATTGTGTCTAGCAACCACAGGGAGCTTTGGATTTCCATTTCTGTGATTGATGGGGATCATTCCTTCCAGTTGTCCCCTTTACACACTGACTCCTTGTATTGTCTCTCCCAACACCCTTGATCTGACTATGAGTATGAGTATCTTCTTACATCCAGTCTTAGGGAGGTGGGGACACCACATTACTAAATATACCCTCTATTTTATACCTTTTATGCTTTTTAAATCTGTGGCAAAAGGTTATTTCTCCAAAGGAATTGCTGTGTTTTGCCCATTTAGGTCCTAGCCAGTAGTCAGGAGAAATTCCTCATTCCTCAGAAGTTGCCACCTGCATTTTAATTTCAGAACCTTGTATAACTCATTTTTCATTCAACTCATTCTCTGTCTTTCAAAGTGCCTAGGCATCAGTCTTTGACTCCTCTCTAGTTTGCACACTATATGTAAACCTGTGAGCTCTACCTTCAAAATGTATCTAGATTTTGGCCTCTACTTGCCACCTTCACTGTAGTTACCCTGCTTCAAACCATCATCATATCCTAGCCTGGTTATTAATGTAGCCTCCCATTTGGACTCCCTATTTATATAATTGCCCTTTTTCTCCACCCTGTCCCTGGAGTAAATTTGCCAAAATATAAGTCAGGTAATGCTGGTTCTCTGCTCAAAACCTTTCCTTGACTCCCACCTCACTGAGAGTAAAAGCCAGTATCTTCACTGTGGTCCACCAGGCCTATGTGATCAAGCACCCACCCACTCCCCACAGCCTATCTCTCTGAACTCCTCTCTTCCATGTTCACCCTACTCTAGGCACACTTACAAGGAATTCTGCCTCAGGGCTTTGGAAAGTGTTCTTCTTTCTGCCTGGAATGCTTTCCCCCTAGACATATACACTGCTCCCTCCCTTGTCAGGTCTTTGCTTAAATGTCATTTTCTCAGTAAAGCTGTCCAAGATCTTGACCTTTCCTCTCCCCCTTCCTATTCCATGTTTTCCGCAGCACTTACAGTGATCTCATTTACTACATATTTTGCTTATGTCATGTATTTATCGTCCATTTCCTGCATTAGGAAGTATGCTCCATTTGGGCAGGACATTTTATTTACTGCTGTATCCCCAGCGTTTGGAAAAGTACCTAGCAGACAGTAGTTGTTAATAAATACTGTTGTTGAATAAAATGTTGAATAAATAAATGAATTTCATGTTACCATTTTAACATTAATTATATTGCTATATTGCTTTGCATATTCTCCACAATGGTATCTATTTCTTTTGAAAATAGTTATTCAATTCCTATACGAGTGTTGACGATGTATTAATCTCCAAACAGTGGCACCTAACACCAGGCACTAGAATACAAAGATAGATAAGAAGCAGGCACTGTCCACAGGGAGCTTGCAGTGGAGGAAGGACTCAGGTGGTTACAGTACATGGTGGTAAGTGCTTCAGTGGAGGTGAGCTCACCTGGCCTTGGGAGAAAAGTACAGATGTTTAGCCAGAATCCATGATTTGCCAGGCACCTTGCTATTCCCTCACCATGCCTCTCTTGATTTCCTAATGAGGAAACTCTGCTTCAGTGAGGTAACATAAATTTCCCAAGATCCTACAAGCTGCAGATTAAAATGTTCAGACTGGCTCTGTCTGGTTCTAAAGCTCCAGCTATAACAGATACCAATTTGCCTCTTTATGGAGAGGTGTGTTGATCTCTGTACAAATTCCTGTTTGCTTCTTTCCTGGAGGTCCTGAATGCAAGTGTGACAATGTGTCATTTTAGGAGACTTAAGCTTAAAAGCCTTTAACCTTTAAGAGGGAAGAGACTATGTAAATTGGGATGTTTGGGTAAATGTATGTTTATTTAAATACTCCTTTATCGGATGCGGTAACACTTTAAAGTGTTTTTGTCTTGATTATATTTCTGTACCCAGTGTCTCTGAAAATATTTGAGGAAACAAATGCATAGGAAAAAATCCACAATGCAACTTATAAATCTATAGAAAGTACTCTCTGCATGAATGAAACTGGTCTCTTTTAATCTCCAGCTAACATTGCAGGAGTTGGGGACAAAGAAAAATTGTGTGATGTTTGTGAACCATCCATGCAGAACTGGACAGTAACAAGATACAGGAAAAAAATTGATTTATAAAATGGAAATGCTGATGACATGTGAAGAAAGTAAAAGAAAAATGATTAGAATTCATAGATTATAATTGACCAAGTGCTTTCACAAACATTAATTATCACAAAACTCAGTGAGGTAGAGAGATATAATCCCATTTTACAGATGAGGACTCTTTGGAGAGGTTAGGGTAACAGTGACTTAGGGTAACTTAATCAGGTAACACAGTTAAATCTTTCAGTCTACCGTGTTCTTTCCAGAATACCAGACTCTTGTGCCATTAAGAATATGTAGGACTCAGGGCGCCTGGGTGGCTCAGTTGGTTAGGCATCTGCCTTGGGCTCAGGTCCTGATCCCAGTGTCCTAGGATGGAGCCTGGTGTTGGGCTCCCTGCTTAGTGGGGAGTCTCTGCTTCTCCCTCTCACTCTCCCTTTGTGCTCTCTCTCTCTGTTGAATAAATAAATAAAATCTTAAAAAAAAGAAAAGAATATGTAGGACTCTGACTTAATGTTCTCCATTCACATTATCTGCCAAAATAGTTGTATATTGTTTGTTTCATATCTTTTCTTTTCCTGTTCCAAAATACTTTGGTGTATGATTTAATAAGATTCTAAAATATGTTAAACTGCATTTTATATTTGATTCTTCTTTCATCTGTAAGATTGTGTTATACCTCTCTATCTCACTGAACTGAGTAACTTGAAGTGCTTTAGAAGAGATAACCTCATGCAAAATCCAGATGGGCACAACTATCTTATGAATTTAGAAAAGGATTTTATTTATTTATTTATTTATTTATTTATTTATTTATTTATTTATTAATGAGTTCTGTCTTGCATATCATGACCTTTCAAATGTTTGTGGTTAAATCCAGAGTAACACATTCTTAATGTTATTTGCCCCAGAAGCTATTAGTATGAGATTTATAGATGACAGGAAATTGATGTAATCTTTGTCAACAAATATTAGTAATATGAAGTAGTAGATGTTAATATGAAAAATGACAGTGTCTCTAAAAAATATCAAGCAAACTTTTGATTTAAAGTTAATACAGCAGGTCTGCAGGGACAGTAGAGAATAGACAGGAAGTCATATTTCACACCTGCATACTTTAAACATCCAAGTCTGATTTCCCTCCAGCATTACCAATTACATTGATTATATCTCTTATTTTTCTTTGCACTTCAACCAAGTTTACAGACAATTCAAAGTAGTTAGATGATCGATCTGTGTATATTTGCTGATTGATTGCATTTATCACAAACCACAATGGAAAAAGTTGTCATAAAGGTCTCGATTAAATAACATACAAACTGCCATGGACAAACATCTCATAGTTGAATTTTGGCTGAATACACTGGGCTGCAATTTTTCATTTCATATTGATTGGACAGCCTGGTGATTGCAGATAGGGGCTGAAAATCGCTCTCTAGAGAAACTCCATCCATACCGTGTATGTGCAAATGTGTTTATCTGGGAAGCAAGGGTGAGAGTGCTGGGAAGGTTTATGAATTAACTATTGATCTAGAATCTGGAATTCACTCAAGATAAGCTTTGAAGAGCACAAGAGTCTTTGTAAAGATGACAAAATGACATAACCTGAAACACTGGTCCAGATCATGGTAATTAACAATACTGTAGTAACCACGGACTTCTCATTGGTGAGGGAGAACTAGATTTTTACTTCTGGTTGTTAAAAGACAAGAGCAATGTTCAGGCTCTTTGGAGTCAGCGCTCCTCTACAGGGAAGCTCTTTGCATGTAAAGGAATCATCCAAAATCTGAAGAAACACCATCAGCATGATGATATTCATAACTGCCTTATTTACAAAAAGGAGAAACTGGAAACAGCAGTATAGGAACATGGTGCATCCACTGGACAGAATTTTTGCAGGTGCTGGAAGTTATACTTACGAAGCCTTGGCAACATGGAAACTGCTTTGATGTGATGTAAGGTGAAAAATAATGCTGTGCAGTTAAAATTGTAGATAACTTGTTGTATTTTGTAAATATACATTGAAAGTAGATTTGTGGAGAAATAGTAATCATCTGATAACTCTTACTATCCACATGCCACAGATGAGAAAACCAAGGTTCACTGCAGTGGAGTAACTTGTTCGGTTCACATGGCTGCTCAGGGACAGAGTGGACCTGGTCCCAGGTTGTTTGCCTCCAAAACCATGCCTTTAACATTTTGCTAAACTTTTTACATTTAAATACACATATATATTATAAGGAAAATTAGGGAAAAATCTAGAATGGTACCATAAAAATGGTTTTCTTTGAGTTAATTGGTTCAACTTTGATTTCCTTTCCACCTTCATCTTGCCCGTATAGTTCTTCATTATTTGTTCCCTTTCCTTTCCCCTCCTTTCCTATTCTCTTCTCCTTCCCATAGTTTTGTAGGGGAGCAAAAGGTTTTCTTTGACTCTCTTAGGGTCCTTGGCTGGGTCTGAAAATTAGACTGACAAAGATAACCAGAAGGAAAGCATACACATTTATTTAATATCAGTTTCATATGATACGGGCAAAAAAGGAAGAGAAGTTCCGAAGAAATGGTTAAAGCTGAGTTTTTGTGCTAGGTTTGATAAAAAGTAGACATCTGTAGAAAGATACGATAGAGCAGAGTATGAGGTAAATGTAGTAAATTGGGGGAAACTTAATAAGGATCATGTGTGCAGATTCTTCTTGGTTTCCTGCATCTAGCAGATAAAGATGATCCTTTTCTCTGGATATAGGAAGGGTGCCTCTCACATGATGATCTTAAGAGCTGCTTCAGGGGAGAAGGGAAGGTAGGGAATAAGGTCAGAGAGACCTTCCTGCTTCTGCTGTTTTCTCAAACTCTTTCAGCTTAAAATATTCAAATACCAAGGTGCCATATTTGGGGGTAATGTGTTCTAAACCCCATCACTTTCAATTTTCAGTCAGCAGGAATCATATTTCTAACTACAACTGTGTTTTGTTGCATAATCAAATCACTGCTCTACCCAGTCTCCCTTTCCTGTTCCTGACTGGTCTTCTACCAACTTTGACATTCCCTCTTGGATATCCCCACTGTCTTAGTTGATTTCTTTTGGGTTGAGTCTGCTGGAAACAGACAAGGGAACTTCAGAGTCTCTTTGGGGGTGACACTCATCTCATCTCATGTATTTTAAATCTGAGCAATTGGAAATTTCTACTCCTGCTCTTTAGCTGATTTTAGGAGTTGCGTTTCTTGGGGGTAATGACTGTGCAGAGCAAATGTTAACTGTTTCTGGAGAATTCATACTAATTTGGCCCTTTAAAACTTTAAAGCAGGAAGACTATTTTCCCTGGCTTCCCAGGGGTAGTGGGTAGAGGTGGAAGATGTTGGTGTTTATCTCATGTTTTTAATTAACATGTTTGTTTTTAGGGTGTCTTTTCTTCTCTGACGTTTCTCCCTCCGGACTCAGCAAGTTTTTGAATCGCTGGTTCTCCTGCCATGAGAACATCCTTTGAGAGAGGCCCTAGAGATGTTAAGAGACCCTGGAGATCTCAAGAGATGTTAATTAGTAGAAGTAAATAAATGGCCTGTTTATTTGTATGCGCATTTTAATGCTGTCCTTTCCTTTTTTAAATTAAGAAGTAGAAAATGTGCTTGTGCTTAAATGTAGTGTAAAGTTTCTCATATTCCTTTGGGTGCTGGTGTATTTTCCCTGGTTGCAGAAAATATGTTTAAAAGAATTTTATCTCTTGAGAATGTCCCTCCTCCATTTTATTGCCTTATATTGCTACCCCTGCCCTTGCACAAAATGGTCTGAATAATAATAATAATATTTTATAATCTGTTATAGTCACCATACTTACTGATTTTCAACAATTACAAAGGGCTAGACTTGAAGAAACAGAGGTTTGGGAATTGCCCGTCATTTGCATAAAACTCTTTTCACCTGAAATTGTAAAAATTAGAGTGACTGAGCAGGAAGGAAGCTTTACAATGTCTTCCCCATTCTTATCTTCAGGCAGCCTCACACTTAAATAGCTCAAGAAAATGAAATGCTGCACTATTTCGGAAGCCATTAAAATTGTTTTCAAAACCTTACCTGGTATCCTTCTTTTAAAATATAAGTCATGCTGTTATAACTTTCTTATTAATATTTTACTTAATCTCTTGCAGCAGAATTCAAGCTTCTTATTTTATATACTATTCCAAAGGAGCAATATAGAATAGTGGTTAAGAGCTGGGACCCTAGAGTTAGACCACCTGGGGTTGAATTGTGGCTTTGCCGCTTCCTATCATGTGATGCTGGGTAAGATACGTAACTTCATTTGGCATACTTAACTTGTTCTCATCTGTAAGAATGGGTGATACTAGTTATGAGAATTTAGTGAGGCATTACATACTCTAAGATACTTAGGATAGTGCCTGATATATGCACTAAATGATTGTTATTAGATTAGATTTACCATTAAAAGAGGAAAATGATCTTCAGACTGGGATGGGTAGAACAGTAGTTGAGAGGGAATTAAATATCAAAATATCAGGGGATAGTAAGAAAGCCTCAATGAGGTTTTCAATCCTAGACTAATTACATTCCATATTACTGAGATACTATGTATATGTTATGATAGAACCGTTTTTGGTAATCTTTCTAAAAACTTGAAGATATTTCCTAAGACAGGCAAGAAATAAATAATATTTTCAAAAGGCATCCAACAATAGCTAATGATAATGTGGGCATGATGGAGTGGTATTGACTTGATTATAATACTGTTAGCTGGATTTACAGATTTGTACCAATACAGTTACAGTGTTAATGGCTCGTGAACAATTAATTTTTCCATCAGGAATCTGAGGGAGTTTGCAATTGTAATACCTATAATGAAAGAAATAAGATGCATATGAAGGTAGAAATTGGTGCTATGGTGCAACAGAACTCAAGCATGAGACCTAAGGCCTAACATATATGTTACAGCTGAACTTCGGATTTAGCTCTCGGGTTCTTGGCAGCCAAGATGACAAAGGAGATCTAGTCCTAGTACTGATTTTTAAGAGATTTATCACATGAGACCATAAATAATGAGCATTGATTTAATACGCAATTTCTTCAACAATATTTTTTTGAAACAAATGCTCTTTTTAAAAGCAATCTTAGGGAAAAAAATCTAAAGGTTATTTATTGTCAGTTCAGCAAAGGCACTGTTAGGAAAAGCTAAGCTAATTTGGTCTGTATATGTAAACTTTATGTGGTCTGACTTGATCCAAAGTATAATTTAGAGATTGACTAATATATCCTTTAACAACATTCTTTAAAGTCACTTATCTTAGCCAGAGTTTGAAAGGAGCTGGAGAGGTTCTAGTTCAAAAAGGGGCAGAAGTAGGAATATGTTTAGTTGGGTGATTTTTTTAGCAGGACCAGTATGCTTTAGAAATCAGCTAGGAAGCTAGTAAAGTCAGCTTCCTATGAGGAAAACTGTAGTATGTTTCTGTACCAAGTCATGAAGTTCTGAGTTCATTAGAGATACCTTGGGGCACTTGAGTGAGTGGAGGAGGGAAGGGAAAGACTCGAGGGGTAAGAATAAGCCTTACTTATTTTTATACATTGGGGCTCTGCAAAGGACTATGTGACAAGCAGTAAAAGAAATTATTTTACTCAAAATTTTGAAAAAGTAGGGGCACCTGGGTGGCTCAGTCATTAAGCATCTGCCTTCTGCTCAGGGCGTGATCCTGGAGTCCTGGAATCGAGCCCCACATCGGGCTCCTCCAGTGGCAGCCTGCTTCTTCCTCTCCCACTCCCCCTGCTTGTGTTCCCTCTCTCTCACTGGCTGTCTCTTTCTCTGTCAAATAAATAAATAAATAAAATCTTAAAAAAATTTTTTTTTGGAAAAAGTACTACCATTTTGCATGGCCATAATGATTTTGGTCTAATTATTCATCATGGCAATAGAAAATCCACAATAAACTCTCATGGATTGATTTATTTTAATAAGAGGTTTTTCTGAAAACCTAGTCGAATGAATTAGTTGCACAGTGTATCACCTGGAAGGGGTGTGGAAATGGGCACATAAATTCCCATTGCGGGGTGCCTGGGTGGCGCAGTCGTTAGGCGTCTGCCTTCGGATCAGGGCGTGATCACGGAGTTTTGGGATCGAGTCCCACATCGGGCTCCTCTGCTGGGAGCCTGCTTCTTCCTCTCCCACTCCCCTGCTGTGTTCCCTCTCTCGCTGGCTGTCTCTCATAAATAAATAAAATCTTTAAAAAAAAATAAATTCCCATTGCCTTTTGAAGAAAAATTTCCAAGGATACTGATTTTAGTTTTAGAGTAATTAATATTAGTTCATAATCTATTACTTTTGACTTTGGTTAGAAAACAGAACAAATTATATATTCCTAGACCAACCTAGGATTCTAGGTTCTTAGACCAATCTAAGAAAGTGAAAATAAAATCATATATTAGCATATAGGAAAATAATTATTTTTAAAATTTGTATGGAAATAGAGAATGCATCCAAATTCATCCAGTTATTTACTACAAACTTAGGATACTAAAACACAGCCTTGCTCCATGCATCAATAAAGATTACAGTTGACCCTGAGCAATGCAAGGGTTAGGAGTACCTCTTCCACCTCCCACCCATAGTCAAAAATCCATGTATAATTTTTGATTTTCTGAGAACTTCACTACTAATAGCCTGTTAACTGGAAGCCTTGCCTATAACACAAACAGTTGATTGACACATATTGTGTAAGTTATATGTGTTATATACCTTAGTCTTAGAATAAAGTAAGCTAGAGAAAAGAAAGTGCTAAGAAAATCATAAGGCAGAGAAAATACATGTATAGTACTGTCCTGTATTTATTGAAAAAAATCCACGTATCAGGGGACTCATGCAATTCAAACCTGTGCTGTTCAGGGGTGGACTGCCTGTGTTTTGCTTTGATAACCTTCTTTCTTCCAGTGTATAAAAATGCAAGTTTTGGGGCGCCTGGGTGTCTCAGTCATTAGGTGTCTGCCTTCGGCTCAGGGCATGATCCCAGGGTCCTGAGATGGAAACCCGCATCAGGCTCCTCCGCTGGGAGCCTGCTTCTTCCTCTCCCACTCCCCCTGCTTGTGTTCCCTCTCTCGCTGGCTGTCTCTCTCTCTCTCTGTCAAATAAATAAATAAAATCTTTAAAAAAAAAGGCAAGTTTTGTAAGAGTATTGATAATTGAGTGTCCATATTGATATAATTCTCCTTGGGTCACACCTGGCTCCTGTCCTTAGAATTCAAGATAATTCAAGGTGGATAAAAAGCAATCTTTAATCTATTCTGAAATGGCAAAATACAGGCTTAAGTGGAGATGAGACCTCTCTCCCAATCCTTCCTCTGTTCTTGGAATAGAGCTTTAGTGCATCTTAGGTAGAGGACTGGTCATATTTTAGAGACTGTTTTACCCCTCTTCCAACTTTTATATTCCTAATCCTACAAGTTCAGTTAGGGTAGGGTCACCATTAATTTATTATGTAAACCAGGACACCTTTGAGTATGGAAGTGGTTAATGACAGGGTAACAAGCGAAAATGAAAGGGCCTCTCCTGGGCAAACTTCACGTTAGTCTCCCAAAGCTGGCTATAAACAGATACAGAAATTCTGGTGTGTGGAGGGCTAGGGAGATGGAAAAATTGTTGATTAAAATTAAGAAAATAAAACACATTCATTAGTGACCAGCTGGCATATATAAAAATATAAATAATAAAATATAAATCACCTGTAAACCCACTTCCTAGAGATAACCGTTGTTAATATTTGGGTGAGTGACTTTGCATAGAGAATCTTCAAGCATAAGAACATGTATCTTTCTTACATTCTTTTTTTAAAAAAATCAATATCCTATTTAACCACTGTTTTGTATCTGTTGCTTTTACTTAACTTTAATCATAAATATTTCTCCATGTGAAATATTATTTAAAAATATGCTCTTTTAGGGTTATACTCTTATAGTGGTACTATAATTTATTAATGTTTTCCTATCATTGGTATTTTGACTTATTTCTTTTTTTAGCATTATAAAAGATGAGAAACATCTTTGTAACTCAATTTTTAAGTGGAATTCTCATAATTTCTTTTTTTAAAGAAAGATTTATTTATTTATTTATTTATTTATTTATTTATTTATTTATTTATTATTTGACAGAGAGAGAGAGAGAGCCAGTGAGAGAGGGAACACAAGCAGGGGGAGTGGGAGAGGAAGAAGCAGGCTCCCAGCGGAGAAAGGTGCCCGATGGGGGGCTTGATCCCAGGAGCCTGGGATCTCGCCCTGAGCTGAAGTCAGACACTTAACGACTGAGCCACCCAGGCGCCCCAAAGTGGAATTCTCGTAATTTCTTAAGAATAAATTCCTGGAAGTAGAATTACTGAGTCACAGTTTAGGGGCTCTGGATGTGTGTGTGTGTATGTATGTGTGTATGTGTTTGCACGTGTGTAATTTAAATTTTTTCTTTTCTCTTTCTTTTTCTTTTTTCGTTCTCTTTCTTTTCTTTCTTTCTTTTTCTTTCTTTCTTTCTTTCTTTCTTTCTTTCTTTCTTTCTTGTCCTTCTTTAAAAGTACAGCAACTTAAAATACCACCAGCAATATATTAGATTGCCCTGAACAGTTGACTTTTTTTTTTACATAACATCTATAACACCAGTACTTAAAATGGAAAAAAGAGATGTGTGTGTGTATGCATGCATATGTGTATATGTGTGTGTGTGTGCTTTCCTCCAGACAGATATATCTCATAAATTGCAATGTGACAATTATTTCTTACCAATAGAAAATAATTACTGAGATAAGCTTTGCATTATTAACTTTGGAGAAATCATAAAGTCTTTTATTTTTATCTTAGTATTTTTACAAAAGGACAAGCAGTGTATCTGAGGTTGGTTATGAAAATACAAAAATGTACAGAAGTTTCTTACATGTCCAAGCAGGTTGAAAAATGAAGGGGAATTAATCTTCTAAGTAAGTGTTCAGTTGGTACTTTAGACTTAAGTGCTGATAAGGTGGAATATGTGACATGGGGGTAAGAATATCAGGGCTTCTAACTTGCATGAACCTTCCAAACAGGGTAAGTGAGCAGTCTGATGTATGAGAACAGCATTAAGTTGGGAGGGTTCTCTTTGCTTAGTTGCAGAAGATAAATCAGGTTATTTTTCAGGAGCTTGAGTCCTTTTGACTGGCATTGTTCTTTATTGAGAAGATGGACAGACAATACAGGAGCTCATCCTCAGGGGGCCACTGTATCAAGACTCAGCAAGTGAATAAAACATGCACTCCACTCTAATGCATTGCAGGAGCTCTAAGCAGATCTCTAACTGCCCATGAATGGTTATTATTTGTTTGTTTTTTAAATTTATGGATGTCATCCGCCGAGTTTCTTCTCACTCTATTCTAAATAATCTGCTGAGAAAAATTCCAGTTCTAGTTAGCTTTTTCTGGTTCCTCCAGTTGAAGAAAGAGAGTTGGATAGTCCACTGTTCTGAAAGGATCCTTGCATAGCCATGTCATGTTTGAGGCACGTAAAGCAAGAAAGCTTCTATAGGTGGTTATAGATCCTCCATGGTTCTTTTCAGGGACTTCTCTGAGAGCATCCTCTAGCCTCCTCTCCATCTTCCGTGTACATTTCATGAGGCCTATATAGTGTCCAGGGTAGTGTGGGGCAGAACCTCTCGACTCAGGTGAGTGAACTCTTTATTAGAGCTTGGTTGGTATATAATATAAGCACACAATATTAATCGGACACTTCAAGTGTGCTACTAATATATGTAAATCCTCTAAGCTAATAAGCTCTTTTGGATTTCTCCATTAAAATCATGCATATCTTAAGGTGAGTTGGCCACACTGCCACAGTGTGTGGAAGTTGGATTAGCAACCACAGTTCACCAAGCTTAAAGTTGAATCTTTCAATCCTTCGTAGACTTTCAAAACAGGAGCCATTAGCTCAGACAAGATAACTGTGCAGACAGGATAAAAGAAATAGGATGTCATTGGCAGAGACAAAATTTGATGTACTCTGCATTTCTACTGGATAAGTAATATAAAAGGCAATATTGTCCAAGAGAAAAGCAAAATAATATCAAAAGAGTTTCTTGGGTCATCCCTTGGAGTTTTTCCCCCTAATTATACAGAGGAAAATTATTGTACTCCACACCCACTAAGGTTAGAAAAAGGAGAGGAAAACTGCAGTGTGAGGAATTTAGGTTGGGTATAATGAATTATATTCTGGTAGAGAATGAGTTACAGGAGAGACAGTTCAGGCCCAGGCGTGGGGTGGAGGAGTTGTGAGCTACCTGACCTCTGAATGTATTATAGTACAAGTCTTTAGAGAGCTGCAGGCAAAGGTTATGTGAAAGAAGTAGACAAGCCATGGCTGTAAAGATTTGCAGGACTTGTTGAAAAGTAAGAGGAACAGCAAAAAATCACTCCTAGCCCCCCCCCCCAAATCATCTCAGGAGCAGCTGAAGAGTGGAGGTGCTTATGCACATCAAAATATAAAGGAGGCACCAAAGGGATGGTCTACATAAGAAAAGACACTATGGAAATTGCATAAAGAGAATTAGCATGCTGGCTTGCTGCGTTTATAGAAAAGAGTTAATGTTTGTAGAAATGTTTTGGTTTGGTGGCTGGAAAATATGTATAACATATTAAAATCTTTTGTATTTAAAATATTTTCACTTACTATCTTAGAAAAGCATTAAATATTGATAAATTCTTAATTGGCCAAAATATTTATGTTCCTTATGATAGAAGGATAAAATCAATTGTTTCCTAGAATCAGTTCTTAAATTATGATTCCCTCATCATCACTGAGATTGTTGGTGCTGAGTGTGTGATACAAGGTTCTGAGGGCATACGGGGATCATTAGACAAATGTTTACTAAGCAACTACTGTGGAAAAGGTATGGGTTACAAAGTTTAATGAGACATGATGGCATTTTTTTTTATAAGGAGCTTGCAATATCCTCAGGTAGATTTGGCAGTAACAGATACCATAAAAGCCACCTGAGAGATACAGGGCCTTTCTGTAGAGGCAGAGAGCTGGCAGAAATGAGTTTGGGCAAGATGAGAACATACAGGGCTTCTCTGGAGGCGTGGCCTTTCGGCTGGGCCTTGAAGGGGAGGTGGAGCATGATGGAGGTGTGGAGGCAGAGGGACAGCCCAGAGAACGGCAGGTGGTAGTGCATAGAAACTATATGTGTAATGCGTGGTGTTTTCTGAAAGGTATTGAAGGCTTTTGAGGACGCAAGAGCACCAGTAGAGTTAGGTGATAACCGTGAGGGAAGAGTTAAGACAAGAAGGCCAGTGGGCAGACACTGCAGTAGCTTAGGGAGGAGGAATGACTGCTTGTGTTAGGTAAGAGGCTGAGGAAGCAAAGATGATGGAGTCGTGAGGAAGAAATTGTGAAGAAAGACCTGAGAAGGGCACAGTCAGAACCAAAGACTGTAGGACGATTGGTAGAATATTGAGACCATTGACAAAAACTAGAGAGTAGGAAAGGATGCTGATAAGCTTGGAACCAAAACTTGCTTCTCTTCTGGTTGCTTTTCTTTCTTTCTTCCCAGTCTTCCTTCCATCCCTCACACACAGCCTCTGCTCAGTGCTTGACTCTGCAATGTGAAGTAATGAAGGGGGAAAACATGCAGAAGACATCCTCCTGCCCTTTAGATGTTCGCGTGTCGAGTTTGGGGAATAGGATCTACCCATACTTAGGAAGTAATCAGCACACAGTTACAGACGATATGGCTACTGTGTGAATGCAAAAGAGAAAAATGGTGGGTTGGAATCTCTAGCCTGCAGAAGCTAAACTTAGAAACAAATACACAAAGCATATTATATTTTATTTGTACATCAGGTAATAAATGGGGTCAAGCTCATCAGTTCTAGCTCCACTTTGCTATTAGCAGATTTCTCTTTCAGGTGTCCTTGAAGATGTTAGCATGTCCCCATGTGTTCTCACCCTCATATTCAGAGATCAGAAGAATATTAAATAAGTGTATGACAAGCTATTCCTGCCCTCTTGTTTTTTATGGAGATTTCTTTCCCCTAGGAATTACTTTGCAGATGCTTCTTTTTGAAAGCTTTCCTGTATTTCATAAATGTTTGTTGAATGAATGAACAGAGTGACTTTTTAAATTAACTTTCGCCCCAACTTTCAAATATGGCATTGCCAGATGAAGTGAAGCCTTCAAATGACTTTAGGGTCAGATTTGTCATGGTAACATCTTAGCACAGGATTCAAGCATTGGATTTCACATCTGGGAGTGTGACCTTAGATACTTAAACACCACCTAACCACCCTCTATCTTTAAAGGCCCTCTGACTTCAGTAGAAGCTGTAAGAATTTACCTTATTCAAAACTCTTAAAAGGATCCAAAATGGGCTGGTTATTTTACACTTCCCTTTTAATAGGATCCACGGATAAATACCGGTATCTTTTGTTGCCATCTGTTTTCTAGTTTCTAAGACTATTTTTATGCCCTCTTTCTATTCTGTTCAAAATTCTATTCTATTTATAAAAAGTACATATAGTTGGCAATAAGATTTTTTTGCATCTTCTTGGCTTTGATGAGACAAACTACTAGATCATTTTGGAAGACATACTGGTTTGTGAAATTTGAATACGAAAACCAGTAGCAAAGGGAAGAAAAGCAGTCGGGGTATTTGCCAGATGGGAGATGCCTCACTGCTCTTTCGAAGGCTGCTGAGGGCCACTTGATAAGAAAAAGCTCACTGTATCTAATCTTTTGGTATTCACTCGTGGCAGTCACGAACTTGAGACAGGTATTGCCTAGAGAAGGAGTAGATAGGGATCCCTGTGGACACTAGAAGGCATTTTTTCCCTCTATTTCTACTCTTTTGGGTCTCTGTTCTCTAATTAAAATTGGTGTTTTGGAAAAAGAGAACATGAATTCTGAATACAGTAATAAATTATATCCTTGCCTCAGATGGAATTAAAATGACTGCAGACTTGAGATTTCCCTGCCTCTGAAAACTTAATTTGATATTTTCTGTTACACACTGAGTAGTGATTTACAGAGGCACAGACTGCAAGATTAATTGAGGCAGCCATCTCTTCTGGCGCATCTAATCTTACATCTAATTATCTGATCATCTGAATCGCAAATACAGTAGTTAAAGGGTGTCTGTTTAAAGGGCAGCCACAAAATGTAAATATTAAAAAGGAGCCCTCCGGTTTTTAGGAAGCAGATGTGGAGACTTACAATAGCCATTATGTTCTTCGTGGTATTAGGTCAGCAGGTCACATAAAAATGTGGTTATGTTGTTCTATCACTAAAATGTGAAGATAATTCTGAAGTCTTACTAGGCTTGTTTTGACAATTAACCTCCATTAGTATTCTAGACCACATAAGAGCAAAACTCTTAAAAGGCTCTCTTTTTCATGAATGTACTGTCAAATTGGCTTCATCATTTAAATAGGACTGTAGTCACAGTAAATGATGAGTTGATATTTATACAAAGCATAACCTTAATTAAAATATTATGAGCAATTAAACCCAGTGTTCACGGAATTATTGTACATTTATATGTAATAGAGTAAAACCATTGCATAGGACTGTTAAGCTTTTTGTATGAATCTAATTAACGTTGACAGGCTTTGGGCTTTTCTTGCCCTTATCCTTAGAAGTGCTGTAGATAAATGTACTTGCATCTGGAAAACTTCAAACAGTTTTGATCAGCAATTCAGGTCTGATTTAAAATGTATGTATTGAGGTGCCCTCTTAAATACAGCGTTGATAGTCATGCAGTGCACACCTTGTAACAGGAAGGCAGATGTGGAAGGGAGAACAGCTGTGCTCTGCAGTCGCCAGTGGGTATTGTTTTTATCACAATTTAAAGTCAGGCTGCTACTGCTGTGAGGTCTTTGTATATTTGGCTCTGGTTAATGAAAAGGTGAACTCACACTGCTGGCTCCCTGGAAGGCAATTAGGAAGGAGATATTTCTCCTCACCCTTATCCTTCTATAACCCCACAGGCACAGAGGCACTACGAGCAAATCCAAGTTCCCACGGAGTCCCGGGGACTTCCTGTGTTTCGTAAGTGAGGGAATGAAGTCCTCCTGCAAATAGTGAATTACGACATTGAGGCTATTGTCGTTCTTCTTCTACTGCTGATTTCCTAAAATCCCACTAAGGATTGGCCCTAAGACGAAGCTAGGAGCTTGCCAGTGTGATAATTTCTGGTGTTCAAAGGTAATAACAATAACAACAACAACGGTGACATTTTATCCAGTGCCAATCATTTGGGTGATTTGCATGTACTATTTTACTTAATCTTCACCCAACTTTTTTAGGTAGATGCCATTTCCAATTTAAGCTGGTGCCCAGAGCATTTATGTCCTTCTCAAAGGCACATACCTACAAAGTGTTGGCGCTGTTGAAGTGCAAGATAAATCATATTCATATATATATGAATACAAATACATATGTATGTATGTAAATATATATTTATATGTATAAAATTGGTGTTAAATATTGAATGAGATCAATTAAGTGAAAATGTAACAAAGCAATATGTATATAGACCTAGTTATGTAAAAAATACAAAAAGAGACTAAGCGTGGATCCATGTACCTATCCATCCATCCATCTATACGCACAGTCACACGTGTAAACGCAGATAAAGAGAACCAGAGCTATCCATCCATCCATCTATATGCACAGTCACACGTGTAAACGCAGATAAAGAGAACCAGAGCTGAGCACACTGGATCACTGACCGTGGTTATTTGAGGGAGCTGAGCAGGGAGAAGGACAGGCAAATGATTTTTTTCAAGTTTTTTCAGTAATTTTTTATGTTGTTTAAATCTTTAATTCATGTGTTGCTTGGGTAATTACAAACTTGATGCTTGAGAAAGGACTTTTGCTGCCCAGGTGAACATTCGAAAGTGAAAAATAGCTTAAAAAAAAGTGGTGGCAGTTCTGATGTCAAGTAGAGCTGTTTGACCCCAACATTTGTGCTTTTTCTACAAAACCATGTGGCCTTTTAAAATGTGTGATTAATGTTTAAAAAATCCCATGAAAGGAGATGGTGAGTCTCCTGACTCCTCTTGGTCCTTAGAAGACCCTGCTTATGTGTAGCTGAGTTGGGGATACATCAGAATTCCACCCTTCATCTATTTGAGCCAATCAATATATATCGAGTACCTATGATGTGCCAGTTGCACTGTGAAGCCCAGAAGGGGCTGCAGAGATGAATAAGGTACTGACTTTGCCCTTAAGGTGTTTACAGCACTTGAATAGACAGACTGGTATCCAAACCACGGACAGAGCCCAGTGCTACACCTGGGGCCGTGGGAGGAACAGTATGCCATGGGACATTCAGGAGGGGTGATGTTGAGGCTGGGGCTCCCATCACAATTTATTGGGTACCTGGGTTGATGTCCTGGAGCTGGGCATGACGGAAGATACTAAGATGCAGCTGTGACCTCAAAGACTATGGATTGTTGGAGGAAAGAGAACATTAAAACACGGGAAAATAAAAAAGAGCAAGAAAGGCCAGAAATAGTATATAATTGACCTCTAAGTAATGTAAGTTAGGCCCTAAGTGACATAGGAATTCAGAAAAGGAAGTCATCACTGTGACTAAGAATTGTAGAAGGAGTTTTTGTTAGGAAGTAAATTACAGTACCAGTATTTTTTCTGCTTAACAGTTGCTCTATAAAAGAGCAGTGGCCACTCTTAAAATTTACACTTTGAAATTAGCCTTTGAGCAGACTGTCTTCATTCTCTGACCCTTCTTCAAAAAAACAAACAGAATAACAATTAAATGCATCCATAGCTTCACATGATTTTATATATATATATATGGCATCACAGATGTCTCCCTTCCTTTTTTTTTTTCTTCTCCCTCCTCCCTTGCTGTCTCCATCCCTCCCCTCCCTCTCTTCCTCCCCACCTTCCCTTTTTTCCTGCTGGTATTTCTAAGACATTGGGCATAGAATCAGGCATACTTGGCTTAAAAAGAAAAAAAAAAAGATTTCTATTCTGAAGAATAGGAACCTAGAAATGCAGAGAAACTAGCTGTTGGAGGAGTTTTCCTTTAATAGACAGTAAACCTGTGTTCTGGATCCTTCTAGTAGTACTGTGATCATGTATCTAAGTACCTAGCACAGTGCTGGATTATACTAGATGCTTAGTAAGCATTGCTTTTCTTCTGTACCCTCTTCTCCTACCTCTTCCATAAGCCTTTAATGATCCGGTTTGGGGAGAAGAGAGAAAAACCTATGTGGGAGGGACTGTAAAAAATAATCTGAGACTGAGGGTTTTGTATTTGGAACAAATTTGATTTCCAGCAGTCAATTCCTGCCAGTGTCTCAATATTACAGTGACTGGGTCAATTATTACTGAACAACTCTGAACTTCTTAGAGGGAAGATGATGCAAGTATATTAAAAAATACATATGCATCTAGAGAAACCATGAACACTGTTAAGTAATTGGGATGGCTATTTTTGAAAAAGATATTTCTATCATATCAACTTTTTTTCTATTTTTTTTGTTTTTAATCATTTTAAAACAGATAAAAATCTTCCACAGCCAGTCTGACTCATACTTATTTAATTAAAGACTGAACTCGAGACTCAGCCCCTCCATGCATTTTTTAAAAAATGATAATTTTTAAAATTATATAAGTATGCACTCTCACCATAGAAAGTCTGTAAAATAGATAAACGGAGTATAAACAAACAAAAAGGTGTAATTGTACAAACCAGAGAAAACTACTGTTAGTGTTTGGTTCCAAGTTCTAGTCTTTGTTATGCTTTTTTATAAGTATTACATGTATTTCGTTGGGATCATACTTTTTGGATTTGGTTGGATAGTTTTTAGTGTGACCCAGTTTATAATCTTTATTTCACAATAGTCCTGAAGTGGCCCTAGAGAAGAGGCCCGTCTTTAAACCTGGTTGTACAGTCCATGCCAAGTCTTCTCTCTCCTCTATTGTCCAGAGTGTGGAAGGCCAGGGAGGGGCCTGGGAGGAACTTCTGCTCTGTGCCCGGCAGGACAGACTGTGGGAGCGGTTGCTCAGTCTGGGAATGGATCATGGCAGCTGGCTGCTACAGAGGTTCTTGGAGGGCTGACTGGATGGGGTCAGAAACAAGAAATACTTGAGTTAATTGGCACATGTCCTGGGATCCATATTAAAGCAAAGTGACAAGTTAGGACTTGATGTGACCTGAAGGTGATGGACCACGGGCCAAAAACAGGCAAGAGGAGAGAAAACATTCCAAGAGCATCGTTAGACAGATGGAAGACTTTTACCATTAGCCCGCTTTGCTTTTTCCTGGGTGACTGAATGTATTTATGCCAGGCTGTGTTGGCCCAGAGCTTTTATGTATGAAGGGGTAGGATAGCAGCATGTTTGGAAAGGGACACTAGAATTTTTGCATATATATATATTTATTGGGATAGTTTTGGGGATCTGATAGAGGTTGTGGGGGCAGGAGTGTTAAAGGGTCCCTCTTCTAACCACCTTTACTGATTATTGCCCTTACTGAGTATTTCTTTGGAGCCCAAGAGCCACCCTTTAGTTCAGGAGAACCCTTATTAGAACCCTGTTTGTGGGGGTTCCTTATCATCTGAACTGACTACAGATGCCATGCAATGTCCCTAGGCCATTGGTAGTTTAGGGAATCCATGTCCTTCTATGTTGGATAGGTGATAGCAATTCTCTCTGATTCAGTGTGTATTTTTTAAGCACCCACCATATGTCAGATACTCTGCAAAACACTGAGGATATAAAGACTAATATAAATGGTCCTTGTGCCCAGGAAACACTTAATACATAGAGAGGCAGATTTATAAAGACATTAATATAAGACTCGGAGTTAGTGGTAGAGTCATGCTGTTTGTCCAGTATTGAGAATTGAATAGTGAGCGGGTCCTAATGGATGATTGTTGAATGATTATACATTGCAGTTACCTACCTACTACAGCCTTTTATCAGAAGCCAAATTTTGCACATGACTTCTATTATTCGGAGCTTCTCATGCTCAAAACTTGTGTTCTGAATCCTGAGCAAATACATGACTGTCATTTTTTTTCCTGCTGTTTTTACAATGTGCTTTCTTTGGAATTGTCCTTTTGACATACTGCTTTCTCCTTAATTCAACATTTTATCTCATTTATAATCCAGCAAGCCAGGAATTTGTGAGAAGTTGCCAATTTTATTATTCCTCCGTTGATCTTTAGAGATGGGTTCAGGATTGTAGCAGCATTTCCTGAGACTCAGATAGGATAGTTCACTGAACCATGGTTCCACACCTTTGATATTTGACAGAATTCCTGAGATGGTCAGATCCTTGTCACAATTAGAGGATCACTGGGAAGTTTGAGCTACAACTGCAGATTGTTTCTGTGCATGTGTCTGTAAGATGTGTATTTCATGATTGCAAATTATACAACATTGTAAATGTGCTTCTTAGACAAAACCAGGTCTGACTTGTGATCTTTTTAGAGTAAAATAAAAATTTTAAATTTATAGAAGGTAGCTAGTTCTCTTTTGACTATAAGCAGAGGCTGTGTGTGGTATTGACTGGGTTCATCTTCAGTAGATGAACTAGGGTTATGTCTCTCAAGCTATATAGCATGTATAAGAATCACCTGGGGTCAGGTTAAAACTCAGATTGCTGTGTTCTATCACCACAACTTCTGATTCAGTACATCTAGATGGGGCCCAAGAATTTGCATTTCTAGGAAGTCCCAGGTGTTGCTTCTGCTGCTGGTCCAGAGACCACTACTTGGAGAACCACCGATCTAGGAGATTTCCTTACCATGTAAAGCTATTATTACTTTTTAAAATGTAAATCTGAAAAGAAAAACTTACTGTAGGTTGATTTCTCATTTGGAATAGCCACAATTCTGTGGAAGATTAGAAAATGTGTTGTGTTTAAGTGCTTTCAGGGAGGGAAACAACAACTTTCCTCATAACTTACTCAAATAGTTTTTCAGTGGAAAAAAAAATCTCTTATAAAACCTTTACCTGAAACTTACCTCATCTTTGTTGTAATCTTTCTGACCTTGGAAAGGTAGCATCATATAGTAATTAAAGACCATTATTAGTCTTCTCTATTTCCTCCCACTTCATGTCCCCAGTCTAAGTAATATATTACCTTAGCACCCTAATACTGACCTTAATTTAATTCTGATAAACAAAAGGATGTTGAGTAGTAAGGCCAATTATCTTTGGTGAAAGAAGGCTGAACTCCTTTAACCTGTACAAGAAAGATTTAACAGAAGACATCCAAGTTACTGGAAGGAAATTTATCTGACCCAAACATGACAAGCAGAAGTGACTTTAACTTAGCATGCTTCTTTTGAGTAAGGCTTTATATTAGATTTATTGAGATGCACTTTGGTGCCATTTGTGTCTTCTAGTTAGTAAATTAATACCCCATGTAACACCTTGCTTATGAAATAGCTGTGCAACTTTTCCATGGACATTGGGCTTAAATCCCAGTTCTTATGTAGCTGAGATTTATAAAATCTAGGGAGCCCTCTTCAAGAGTACAAATATATCTTATATTTGCAAATTTTATAAAAACATATGCTAATATGAAAATATTAGCATAATATTATAAATAATATTAATTATTTATTATAAATAATTATAATAAATAATATTGTAAAATATTATTTAACTTCTTCTAGGGCTGGAAGCAACCCATGTTAGTGGGGGGCCTGGAAGGTTAAGTTTCATTAGCTTCAAGGACAGTTCACTTTTGACTATATTCCAGGCCTCTGACACAATTGCTGGTACATTGTTGTTGCTCAAGGAAATGTTGTAAAATGAACTCTTGAATTCCTCATCACAGTATCTTTAAAGCAGTATGATTTCCTTTATTTTTGCACTATTGATATCACTATCTATGGCTTAATGTTGAACATATATTGGCACAAAGGTTTTTTTGTTGTTGTTTGTTTTGTTTTGTTTTTAGATAAAGAAAATACAGAATTTAAATCAATCAGTATTTTTCTATGTAGAATCAATAATGTATTCATAAGGGGCTGCTTATCATAAGCTAAAGAGATGATCAATGAAGACAAAATGGTGATGAATGACTTAGGCCAAGGAGGATGTCAGGTGGATGGATCTGACAAATAGAATGCAAGACTGGTTAGGTTGGAATTTTAAAGATTCTATTGTTCTATCTTCTAATTTTTTAGAGGAAACAGGACTGGGAGGTTTGGAATCATGGAGAATTTACACTAGTGAAATCCTAAATCAGAATGATTTTAATAGAGTTTCGGTTACCACAGGGTATCAGGTATGGGACGCCAGATTTCGCTGAGGTTGGACTATAGTGGAACACATGCAGTCTGACCCTGGAGCATGGTCAGAGTGGGCAGAGCTGTTTGCTTCCTTTGTTCTTGAGTATGTGTGGTCAGGTGAAGTTTCATGAGTGTTTCTGCTTTGAGATGAGATGAGATGAGATGAGATGAGATGAGATGAGATGGCAGTAAAAAATAAGTGAAGAATATATAATTGTAGCTTTCTCTTCATTAAGGTTAATGCGGTGGTCCAGGTCTTCCCAGAGATTCTGAAAGAAAATATAGTAAAAGTAGAGGATTAATGAGGTAGGCAAAACAATTTTAAGATAGTCACAAACATGGAAAAGGTTTCTCTTAATGATTTGGTTGGAGTTGTGAGGGGATCATTTAAAAGGAAGGAGGACCACATTATTAGCTCATTATATCCCTGATCAATATAGACCACCCATTTCTTTTAAATAGTTTATGCATAATAGCTAATAGATTGCCCAGGGAAAACAAAGTATCATTTATAATTGCTATTTGAATATTTTATGTAAAAGCTAATCTTCTGAAGACTTAGAGAAATCATTGTAGATTAAAATAAGAAATAAAGATTTGCATTTATAAGAAATTAATGATCGCTCTGAAATTGAAGAACCATTTAGTGCTGGAAGAAATAAATACAAATTGTAACATCTATCTGATGGAGTTTTGTTTAGATTGCTTCTGGTGATAAACCATCTATAATAATATAAATCAAGGGCTGATGTTTGCCATAAATTTGCAATGTTTAGCATAATTTTCGTTTGCATTTCATACTAAAGTGACACCAAGAAATATGAGATTAATAGTTAGTTATTAAGTGAAAATGACTTTCATGTCTGTAGTCATTTTTAGAAATAGTTACGTGTAATTCATTTAGGGAGCAGAGAAAATTAATTTGCAGCTGTGGTGGGATCTGGTACATTAAAACAAAGAGGGAAGTGGCAGATAGTAATAAACTTTTGGAACATAAGGGTGGATTCATTTTTAACCCCTCATTTTGATTTCCCTCTAGCTTCTCAATACCTTATAATGCCCTTCAGGTCACACACTTGTTTGTTGACTCCAGAACATTATACTAATAGCTTAAGGAACAAGAGAGTTGGTACTTGTTCTCAAATTATGTCTTAACATTGAAGAGCACAGGCTTATCTATACCTAGGGGGATAGAGGGTCAGATGGTAACAGTGGCTGTATGGTGTCTTTTATTAATTTTAATTAGTGTTTTCATTAGGAAGTGTCATATTAAATTCTGATTTTTAAAAAGTGACACATTATCTACTTTCATTTGTTTCACTGCATTACAAATTGGCAGTGCTGGTGAAGTTACATTCTATAAATAATTTTTCTTTGAGAAATCAAGCCTCAGACTGTATGAGCTTAAAAAATATATAGCTAATATTTCCTAAACATTTACCATGTTTCAGACACTATGCTAAATGCTTTATATGTGTTAACTCATTTGTGTTATTGTGATTACTGGAGCTCTTTTCAAGCAAAGTCATGCATCCACTCGTTTACGTACTACTTACTGAACATAATCCTTGTGCCAGCCACTGAACTAGGTTGAACGCATTAATGTTTTAGAAGAAAGTGGAGGGAAAAAAGATCATATTTAAGAGTTTATAAAAAATAAGTCCAACTTCTGGTCAATATAAGTTCATATTTTGAGGTCCCTCTGCTAAGTATCTATTGAAGCTAGATAAAATATTTTTTAAATACTCTAATAAAAAAAAGTATTATATGAAAATTGAAAATCAAACCCCTAGGTGGACCAGAGGTATAGAGATGTCAGCCAGTGGCAAATTGGAGTACAGTGTGGGCTTGAGGGGCTCTGGGTCTGGAAGCACTGTAGCTTAGGGGCTTGTCTAGCTCTGAGGCAGCTTGTTCTCCCATTTCCTCAACAACCCTAGCCGTTCTGGGGTTGGGAAGTGTAGGGAGAAGGGGTGAGAGAGGCTAATGTCCTTATAGTGATGGAGGCAGTGCTTGATGTTACTTAAATTTGGCTTGGTTCTGTCTGAAGTTGGTGCTGTCTGTTTGAGGTGGTATGTGCTCTGTGTTTTTGGGGGAAGGATTTATCTTCAACCCAGTCTGTCTCTAAGGATTATCATACAGAGAGGCTGCATGGGTTCCCTTTGGGTCTTTCCAATGGTTCACATGCCCCACTGCTTCTTTGGTTGAATGTGTGATCACTTGACCTAGTAGCCACATGAAGCCTGTCTTCTTCCTCTCCTCTCATCTTGATGCTTCTTTGCATGAAGCCAAAATAACTCTCCTGAATTTGTGGAGAACTGAGAGGGGGTGGGCTTACTGCAGCTTGGTTTCTGCAAGCCCTACTTTATGAACTCTTCCAACAGGGCCTCTTAACTGGGTTCACACATCTGTGGATCAGAATCAGGCACTCTTTTACAGAAGACTCATGATAAGTACTTCCAAGAAGTACCTACTGATGTAAAGGTAACTGTTAAAATCTTAGAAATATAATTTAGAACGAAGCCAAATATAACACAGAGAACAGAGAATATAGAAAACGTTTCCATCCAACTGACATAAAAAAGAGCAGAAAAGAACAAAAGCAAATGGCTGGTATATAGAAGCCACAAAATGAGATGGGAGAAATAAGTACAGTCATACTTGTAATGAAAACGTATGTAACTATATTTACTTTAGCTATTAAAAGACAGAAACTAACAAATTAGATTTTTAAACAATGCAGCTGTAGATATAAAAGATTGTAAAGTAACAGAACAAGATATGAATAAGAAAACGCTAACCAAATGAAAGTAGTTCCAAAAATGTTAACATCAGACAAATGATTGTAAGATAGAACAAAACAAGACAAAACACATTAGCATGGATTAGAAGACACACTCTATAATGTAAAAGGAGAAATAAGACACCAGTATATGCAGTAATCATCAACTTGTAAACTCTTAACAATGTAGCATCAAAATAAAGAACTAAATTGTCAAAATTGTAAAGAGTAATGTCCAAGATAACTAATGGGAGATTTCAGTATACACCTTTCATGATCCAATACCCAGCAGAGAAAAGCACGTGGTAAGTATAGAGATTTGTCCGACAAAATGCACAAGCTTGAATAGGTTCGTGTGTGTGTACATATACGTGCATTTGTCCATGTTTCTTTACCAAAGAGTATATATTATTGAGTATACAGGTACACAAAACTTTTAAACACAACTGCACAAAAAATTTTCCATATACTAAGTGGTATATAGTGTTATATTCATAGATTTTGAGGAATCACTATTATCCAGACGATAGTCTTTAACATCTGTATAATTTAATTAGAAATCAGTAATACTCAGTTCTTTCATGCGCTGGGAGGAAAAACTTGTCCTCCACCAACTTAAATTTGTGGTTGGGGGCCTGCTGATTAACTGGCAGCATTCAGATTAAGCAGGAAAGTTCACTGCTCATGTACGCAGAAGTACTCTATAGGGAGTAGCACACCGAACAGCTAAGGGTAGGTTTAGATACTAGCTTATTAAGAGGGAGGAGGCATTTAAAGCTTGAAAAGATGAAAGATTCTGATGATGTTTATTTACAGATTTTTTTTTTTTTTTTGAATTCCTGATGCCCAAGGTCAGTTGCATCCCTGACTGGAGATCTCTCTGGAGTAAAGGGGCTGGGGTTTGTGACAGATGACTCTTGTCAATCTCTGCTTTAGTCATATAGGAAAAGTTCATGAAAGATTCTTTTTTTTTTTTTTCATCTTTAGCTCAGATATTTCTACCTTGAAGTAATCTTTACACCATTCCCATAGGTTGCTGGGTGCTTCATTTTCCCCCATGTGAAACTTCTTGGAAAGAAGCTGAGTTGAATGCTCTGGAGAGAAGACTGAGCCTAGACGTTATGAAGTAAGAGATCTACAAAAGGAGAGAAGAGCATAGATTAAACTGATGGGAAAATAAAGAAAACCAACCATTAGTGGTTGGAGCAGACTATAAGCCCGGTTTCTGAGTCTATAGTGCAGCCAGTTGAGAAGATTTTAAACATTGGGTTTGAAGTATTTTTAGATGGTAGAGTGAGAATGATGGTTTTGGAATATAGGTGAGGTTCAGTGGGGTGGAGTCCAGAGCCGAGGACCAAGAAAGAATTCTTGAGACATCTTTGGTGCAAAATGGTGGTTTATTAAATCGCGAGACAGGGTGCCTGGGCAGAAAGAGCTGCTGCACCAGGGTTGTGAGGGATGACTGATTATATACTATGGGGTTGGGAAAGGTAAGGAAAAAGGAGGTTGAGAAAGTACTTTCATATGTTAAAGAAGACTCACAGGATACCCGAGGCCTTGCCATTGTCAGGTTAAGGTTGTTTTTCCCTCTAGCAAGGCATTAGTATTAAGATGGTTGGGAGCTTCCTGGAAGAATGTCACACTTGTCCCCCCCAAGAGTGGGGGGTGGAGCAGGTCGCAGGGTGTCAGTTTATGCTTTGTCTTCAGTCAGCCTTCTGCTCCCTCATCAAGACTATCAGTGTCAATCCAATAGATATCCTGGTTTGAAGGTTGAATCTCTGGCGATGGCATAGACATTAGTTCCATTGTCACGGTTATTTCCTGGAGCAGAGCACGAAAGAATGAAAGTCTCCCAGTGAATTTCCTGAGTAGTCCTTACAGCAGCAGCTCCAGGCGCAAAGGTTGCCCAAACCTGATGTGTTGTGGTGATGAGTTCTTTGAGGTTTGTATCAAGTCATTCAGCTTCACCTTGAGGGGCTCCTTTAGATCCTGGTGGGAGGGGCAGCTACAAGACAACCTAGAAGTGTCTGGGTTAGTCAGGTTTTAGCTCTCAGTGGCATCCACTCCGTAGGGTGGGAGAAAAACTGGAAATGTTAACTTAGAGGGATGTAGCCAGATATTGAAGAAAACCAGAAGAACGGAGAATTTGGTAAGGCCTGAGCAAATGTGTAAGATGGCAGGATTCTGCCCAGTTTACGGATAGTAAAACCTCAGACAGTGATTAGGACTAGACTCTGATAATCTACAAAAGTGGGATGTAGTTTTCCTTTGAAACATAAAAATTTTTCTCCATAATAATTCCCAATTTAATAAAAAGTAAAGTAAGATTGGTCTTGTTTATACAATAAGTCCGCTCACATTACACTTGGCCTGATTATTTACTTAAGTGCTGCAAGGATGGTAATTGACCACATAGGCCTTTTAAAAATTTACTTTGCTGGAACTTTTATAAGGAGTCTCGGATTGAACTTTAAAAACCTCTCCACCTAGGAAGGCAAGCCAAAAACCTGTTATTAGATTTTACCTGCAATATAGATTTAAGCGAATTCTTCTGTTCTCCAGGTCCCCCAAATATCCTGATTCCTAGGTCAAGAAGTGACCTTTCTTAATCACCTATACGGCTGGGAACCCTATAAGCCAGGTACCAGGCTAGTTTTCCTAAGAGGGCTTTGTAAGCACTGGCTCCATAAAGTCAACCTTAGCTCCTTTAAACTGTCTGATCATATGTGACTTTATGCATCATTTAAAAATATGACATTCTAGTCAAAGCCTTGCTTATGTAACCAATGTTTCCAATTATGTCCTGTAACAAGGAGGACAGATTCTTATCAAATTTATGCAAATAACTATATTGCCACAATATAGTTACACAATAAGAATACGTAATGAGAGTTTTTTAAATTCTGGAGGGATCAGGCAGGGAGAAAAAGATCAATGTTTAAATGTATCATTTCTTCTTATAAAAGTATAGTTTACAAAATTTTTGTAAATTGTAGATAGCTTAATAGAAAAGAGAAAGGGGTTCTTTTAATCCAGCAGCAATATTCCAAACAAAAGCCATAATCATCCTTTATCAGTTCATTCAGTCTCATGTAATTAATTCTTGTTCTGCTTGATCTTGGATTAGCAGTTTCATGAATCTATCAGCTTCTTCACTAGAGTTTTGGAAATCCTGACTTAGTTCAATGGTATGATCTCTAAGTTGTTTTAGCAATGCAATTAGAAGCCTGTACCCTAAAGTACCTGGCATAGTCCTTTGTCATGGGTCTGTGAGAAAGTTCCTTTTCATTTAAGATAAGCACTCTGGTTCCTAGCTGATTGCCAGTGCTTTCAGGAAAACATCAGAGTAAAACAATGACTCTGCCGCTGACAAAAGACTTAAAAGAGCTGTGGTCAAAGATCTGATGAGAGTTCATTATAAAAGTAATGCAATTGATGAAGGCATTTTTTTTTTCCTGTGACATAGAATATTTTTAAAAAAACTGGAGATATGACTAATGACATGTACATCAGTCAAAAGTACCAGGACATATCATGGATAGCTCAGAGGGTACTGACAGATTTTTAGAAACTTCATACAATTTTTGAATACTTGTATTAATAATATTTACCTGCAAAATGTAACCTAAGGAAGGTTAAGCATCTCTTCTTTTTTGACAATGCTTTTTATGCAATTCAACATATCTAATTTTTAACATCTCTCTTTTTAAAAGGTGAAAAAACAAATCATTTGAGATTTTTCAGGGACGCTCTGAGGAATTTCAAAGTCAGTTCAAGATCAAGATTTTATTTAGAATTTGACTTTGAGAAGGCAAAATATGTATTGAAGGTGTCAAAATGTCAAAAGGTTTGCACACTTGATTATGTAGGATCACAGGTCACTATGAAAAAATACAGTTATCTATTCAACAATGTGACAATGAAAGATTGTAAAAGTAATTATAGGAAGTGACATGATTATAAAAAAGAGCTTAGCTCTTTCAATTGTGAGAAGACTCAATTCTCTGAAATAGTCAAGAACATGATTTAGACAACACAGGAACTTGTTCTGATAAGACACAGAATCTTTGTTTTTTAGGCAGATTACTTAAAAGCTAAGAAAAACCTTTGGTGGTCCCTTACCAAGAGCAGACCAATGGCCCCCAAAAACTTTGTTATTTTGATAGAAAGAGAAAACCAGACCTTAGTTTTGCATTCAGGTACTATTAAGACTATAGCTCATTATACAACAAAACAAAACAAACAACCTTATAAATAAACCTATCCAACCTTAGCCAGCTATGACCATGAAGCATAAAATTCTTTTTCTGCAAATCTTTTACAGTTTCATAGATCCAATCAGGTTTTATCCTATTCTTTTCTTCTTTTTGATTGTGAAACAGCCAGTCATTTTACTTTAGGAAAAAATTACTCCTATTTTTCCTTTAGCAATAACACATCTTAAATTCCTTGTGTACTTTTAATATAAAGTTGTGTCTCTTCATCCTTATTACTTATAGTATTTTCATCTACTAATTTTTATTATAATTTATTTTTATCACTGGTAACTGTTGTGGAGCCCTCTCGAATGCATATATTGAAACCCCAACTCTCAGTGTGAATGTATTTGGAGATAGGGTCATAAAGGAGGTTATTCAGGTTAAATGGGGTTATAAAGGTGAGACTCTAATCTTGTAGAACCAAGTCCTTCTAAGAAGAGGAAGAGATACCTGAGACCTCTGTCTGTGCATGCACGCAGAGGAAAGGCTATGTGAAGACATTGTGAGAAGGCAGATGTCTATAGGTCAGGAACAGTGTTCTCACCAGAAACTAGCCTTGCTGGCACCTTGATCTTGGACTTCCAGCCTCCAGAAGTGTGACAAAATAAATGGATGCCGTTTAAACTGCCCAGTCTGTGGTTTCTTGTTATGACAGCCTGGATGACTAAGATAGGACTCTTTACAGAGGAAACTGGAAGTAGATGATTATGAATTATATGTCATATGCCAGTATTTTACAGCAGACTAGCAAAATTTATGAATATACCATCTCACAATTTTAAAGATATATGCTTAATAGTATAATTTCTCAATGTGGCAGAAAAGATTATTTTTATTTACAGACTATATCTTTAACCTTTCTGTACCAATTAAAGGTAAGAAGCCAAAGTATATATACTCTAACTTATGCTTAGTAATGAATGTGCCAGCATTTAATCTTATTTGAAATAATATATCTATGTGATGATCTATTACTTAACTTAGCATCTTTAACAAAAAGATGGTAAAAACTATCTTTAGGCAGACATTATAAAATGTCATTATTATTGAACAAAGTTTTCAAAATAATGACTCCATTTGATTAAAATCAAATTCATTATTTTTATAATTTGAAATATTTAATAGATATAATATTAGCTTATTTGACAAGTAAACCCAGGTAAAATAAAATTTATGCTTGTCTTGTACTTAATGCTGACAAATCAGAAGACATAAACATTTTTATTAAACCCAAAATAATATTGTACTGGTCTTATTTACCAGAAATTTACCCAAATCACACACATCTCAAAAACATTTGGGTTAGTTCCTGTACTTCTGGGAGATTTAGGGATATTTAATTTCTGTAAGAGTTCATTTTTCTCTGAGCCAATTAGAATAGAGCTCTTTTAAGGGATTTTATAAATTAATTTGGTAACACCTTCTGAGGTAGGAAAAAATACAACAAACATACACATAGAGACAGATGTAAATAGAGCTCTTGTGGCTTTCACTCTAAAATTTTAGCCATGAGTTAGGCATACACGGTAATGCAAAATTCACTAGTTTATGTAAGAGTTGGTTCTTGTCTTTGCCCCACTTTGTATTTTTATCCTAATTGTGTTTCTGGCAGATGGAACATGTTGTTATATGTTCAATATGAGAGCAAAAACTTTCCACCAATATTTACATAGAAGATTTTTTTAAGATTTTCTTTTGCCCTGACATATCTTATGGAGGCTGTAGACTAAAATTTGGGTGAAGGATTGGAGAGGCATCACGTAGCCATCTGGGTGTCTCCAAATTTATCTGAGTAGATAAAATATTCAGTCTGTTCCAATCAGCCCCCTGTTCCTCCTTATCAGCCTCAGATGGTTGCTTCTGGGGGTTCTTTGAGAACCTCTGATGGGGGTAAGGGGCTTAAATTTTGAGTGATTTCTGCTTTTAAACTTTGTAAAGGGAGTATTTTAGGCTAGCCATGATACTTTTTATGTTCATTTCAATTTGGTCTTCTTACAGGAATCATTTTGTTCAGGATGAAAGCTCTCTAAAAATCTTTTAAATATGGAAAGTTTTTCTAAATCAAAGAATCCATCATCTAGCCATTGGTGTTTAGGATCTGCATAGGTATCCCTATTCCAAATGTGACTGACACCAATAAGCCATTTTATGGCTTAGTCATGAATGCAACAGGCATCTCTGAAGAGGGTGCATAAGATGCTACTACCACAATCCAAAATCACTCCCAACTATAGCTAAAAAGAAGGAAACCAAGTTTCCATTGGTGGAAGTTGCCATTGGCAGAAAGAATGGTTCGTTCCAACCCTCCCACAAAAGTGAGGCACCTCTAGTATAGAGCTGCTCATCTGTGATACCAGCAGGGCAATACTGAGATGGGAAGTCTCAGCGCTATAAGGGTAATGGAGAAAGAGAGGACAAGGGTCCTTACGGTCTGAGACCCTTTAGGATTTAGACCTAGATGGCCTTCCCAAGAGATGACAATGGTTGGCAGAGAATTTTGCTTGTGCACATCCTATCTCAGGCCCCAACCTAATGGCTGGCCACCTCTGAGCACAGACCTGATAATCTGTACCTGCTGGCAGGTAGAAAATCAGAGAGAGCTCTCTCTGATTGCAAGTCAAGCTCTTAGGACACAAAAGTGAGACTGAAGGAGAAACTCATCTGGTTTTATTGGTGACCAACTAAGTTTGTCCCAAGCAGATGTTAGTCTGGTGAGAACCACTAAGTCACCAGTCTGTGAGGCTGGCTTGAATAACAGGCTTATATAAGAAACCTACACCTGTGTGCTAGCCTATGGTTCTCTTTCTTATGACAAGCAATATTTTTAGATGGCACAACACAAAACAGTAGCACAAAAGACAGGGACAAACAGAACACAATGGCTATCCTGGGAGATCCAAACCCAGATTTAGTTTTAACCAAAATGTTTTCTCCTCTAAAACTAAATTTTGGAAAATTCCTTTTTGAAAAGATGGAGCCTCTTACCACCTTTGCCCAGCTGGACCCCAAGCAGAGACCTGGGATCTGACTGGTAAGAAAGCTTACTTTGGCCAGCTTGATCAGAGATCCCAAGAGCCATCCCATCCTTGCTGCAGAAACTACTGGGAGGAAAATCTTTTCCTCTACCAACTTAGGTCAAGTGTTTGAGGGCCTGCAAATTAATTGACAACAGAAAGATTAATAGAAAAATTTATTACTCATGCATGCAGGAGTATTCCATAGGAAGTAGGTCTCCGAACAGCTAGGGATAAGGGTTTTTATACCAGTTTAATAAAGGGTCAGGGATTAGGGCTTCAAAGGATGGAAGGTTCTGTGGAGGTTTGTTTACATAAATCTGTTTTGAAATGTCCTAGTGCCCCAGCTCAGTCTCCCTGACTGGAGACTTCCCTGGAGTGGTATTTGTGGGAGGGGATGGTGGTAGCAAATGACTCTTCTAGATCTCTGCTTGAGTCACACAGGAGAAGTTCAGATAAGATTTCTTTCTGTCTCTGTAGCTCAGGTATTTTCAGTGTGATGTAATCTTTACACCATTCTGGCTGGTTGTTGGTCCCTTCACATGCAACCCTGGAGAGGTTCAACATTTAGCATTTAGAATGAAGACAAGGAATGGACAAGGGAGATGTGTAGGGCAGGATGCAGAGAATTATATGAAAGACTATAGGTAAAGTTGTTGAAATCTCCAGGCTCCCTCCTGCAAACTGCAGGGCTGGACAGATAGCCCTGCTCAATTCCCACTCAGCCACAATTGTCTGCTTCCCCAGGCAGAAGATTGGGATATTTTCTGGAAAAAAAAAATGGGATAACAGATTTTCATACATTGACATCTAAGAGCTTCTCAAAAAAAAAAAAAATAGATTCACTCCTAATCACCTGCCGGTGAGCCCACCAATTATAAGCCCTTTCTGTCATTCATAGCTTCCAGTCAACTTCTGGTGCCTCATGCTTCAAACTAGACAATCTGATAACCTGATGCTTGAGCTCCTAACATATATAGGAGCAAGGCTAAAAAGAACAAAAACAAACAAACAAACAAAAACTGAGCTAAGACGATGCAGGGGAAACTAATATTTCATTAAAAAAGTCTAAGAAGAAAAAAAAATCTTTAATTCAGTTGTTTACGTAAGGGGGCTGACATCCGAGTTATTTATAGTTACAAAGTATTACAATTAAATGTCAATCAATACAATGTTGGTTAAATTGATTCTGATATATTATTCTGATAAGTCTATATACTGGAAAAAAACACAAGGGTTAAAGTAATTCTATATTTTTCAAAATGAAAAAAATCATACCATGTTGTTTGCTAACTTAAAAAAAAATACTTGCTGCACAATTTAAACAACAGTAAGTAGGTGTAATCCCATTTATGCAAAAATAAGTTTGGGTGCCCCTAAAAGGTATTGTGTATGAATACGTCAGATTGTTAGCAGTGGTTATATCTGGGAGCATCTTCGGGGCACTTTTGATTTTCTATATTTATCCATTGTTGAGGTTTTTTTACTAGTAGCATTTATAGCTTTCATAGTTAAGAAAGATTAACTTTTTTTAAAACATTGGAATATACTCAGGACACATGCAGGATAACCAAGTGGCTAACTTTACTTAGCCATATGTACTTGGGAGTCAAGAACGATACTGTTTTACCAAAACAGTCCCCAGCACAAATTAACCTGAAATAAAAACAATAAAAACTCATCTTAACCAAAACTATGCCGCTTGTTAACTATGGTTCAATAATATAATGTGGAGTTCTGAAGTCACATTAACATTTCTTATGATGTTATCAGAGAAATTAGTTGGTGACAATCTGGATTACAGATAGTTTCCTGGAAACTTTATTTAGTCAAATGCATTTTCCTTGTGATGCCTAAAATGTTTTCTGTGCCTTCCAATGTTCACTGGTGCTGCTGGCTTTGGGTTTCTCTGAAAGTACAGATGTCCCTGGAGGACTTCTTTCTTTGTAGGAACAGGAAGACCCTGAGGGGAGTGTGGTGTATTTCTGGGATTTGGGGCCTGGGGCCGGGCTGGATTGGGCTAAGCTGTCACTTGCATTGCCCAGAAGCAGATAGAGCTTAAGTCATTGTCTAGGAGGGGAGCTATCACAGATCCTGGCTGTGAGAAAGGAGGCTAGAAATTCTAAGGAGGCTAGAATTCTAAAAACCCTTTGTGGCTTCCAATGTCCTGAGAAAAAAATCAAAACTTTTCAGCCTGAAAGGCCCCGTCTACCCTACCAAGCATCTCCTCATTTGAGCCAATTTGGCCTTCTTTCAGATCCTCTGAAGGCCAAACCTTTTCACCTTTAGAGCCTCTGCTCGTTCTGTTTCTTCTAACTGAATGGCACCTGGGGGCTCTTCTATGACTGGCTGCTCTTCACCCTTTCAGGTCACAATGTCACCTCCTCAGTGAGGCTTTTCCTAATTAATGAATGTTAGTAAGCTTCCCCGTCTGTATTTCAGCTCCCTGATCGCTTCCAGCTTAGCACTTCACATTTTGTATTTATTTAGGTGCTTTTATTTTTTCTCTCTTCTCTATTTGGATTGTATCAGTGCAAAGTGAATATGGACTTTCTGTACCACCTGTAGCTGAAACCATCAGTGCAGCACCCATGTCCCCTCTCCTTTACTACCGCACACTTGGCAGGTCTCCAACTGCCAGCATTTGCATTTCTTTGCCTGAAGAGTTACTTTGGCTTCTGGAAGCTGGTTTTGCCTACCTGTGCTTCTGCCTAAAATGTTAGAGAGGAAATAGGCTTCAAGTAATCACTGATAGGAATTAGTATATAAATGCCCAAGCTCCCTCACCCATTTGGGCACTGATTATTTGAAGCGTTAGCTGGCTCCATAATGCATTTTTTTTTAATTGGTTAACTCTTTTTCCCTGTCTCACTTCACTAATCCCTTACCAGTGTTTTCTGCACCTCCCGAATAACTACTGATACTCAAATCCCTGTGTGGGAAAATGCTTCTGGCACACGTAGATGACAGTATTTGTTGGATGAATGGATGGATGGATGGATGGATGGATGGATGGATGGATGGATAGGTGGATAATATGAAGGGTAGTTTATGAAATGGAGTTCAAAGCTGGGTAAGGTATAAGGTTTCAAACTGTGAGAAAACAAAGACGTGTGAGCTTTTTCAAACTGGAGCTGGTTGGGAGCCATGAAAGCCCACATAAAGATGTAGGTATATGCAGAGAACCTAATATAAAATTTTTGAAAGGTAAGGTTTTCTTTAGGCCCACTACCCAATTCTTAATGACATTATGGATGCCCGACTTATGTGCCGTTTTTACATTTATTGCTTTATTACAATATCTAGTTGAAGCATTAAAATGCATAAAAAAACATAAAATGCAAACTCACAGAGTTCAACATGAATTTTGTTCAATTTAGGTGAAGTTAATAGTCCAAACAGCCCCCTTTCAGAAATATTTCTGGAAGTGAGAATTGGACTACAAGCGAAGTCTAATGGTGAAATTTAGTCAGAACCATGGAAAGAAGTGATCCCAGAAAGAGACTGTAGCTGTACAGGTGGGATAACTGATACTGTTAGATGTTCTTATCAGTATCATTATTGCACTGCTGGACAAATTCCCATCATTAGCTAGGGGCTGACTAGAACTCCTGAATGAGAAATCATTTCGATTTTCAACAGATTATGAGCGTGGAGACTTAGCTAGATGGTGAGTTTTCTGAAGGCAGGAACATCAAAGTCTGACCCCAGTGAGGTCAGGACATGGAATTCAGGTGACTTTGAATGCATGAAAAGTATTAGTGTGGTTGGGCCAGCTTGCTTTTATAATTGGTATTGTTTTCATATATAAAACAGTTGATATGGAGTAGTAAATCATTCATCACTAAGTAAAGCATTCCTCAAATTAAAAAAGATTTTAGGGGTGACTGGGTGGCTCAGTTGGTTAAGTGACCAATTCTTGGTTTTGGCTCAGGTCATGATGTCAGGATTGTGAGATTGAGCCCTAAATTGGGCTCCATACTCGGTGGGATGTGCTTGAGATTCTCTCCCTTTTCCTTTTGCTTTCCCTCCCCTTGCCTCCCTCCGTGCACTCCCACAGGTGTGTGCTCTCTCTCCTTTCTCTCTCAAATAAACACATAAAAAAAAAAAAAGATTTTTAACTCTGACATTCCAGGCTGTCCGTGTTATCTAGCTCCACACATTTAAAAATTAATGTGTTTAAAATCCTGTAAATCTGTATAAACTTTCAGTGAGGAAATATTAATATAATAGTGCCAGTTGAAAAACATTTGTGCTTAAACAAGCATTATGTGTGAAACTGAACTAAACATGCTGATGGAAACTGTGGTTCAGAAATAATTTCCAGGAAACATTTAACTTCTTTTGATAAATTGGACTGCTTTTTCTTCATGGATGTTAAGAATCGTGCAGTTGGGGGCACCTGGGTGGCTCAGTCCCTTAAGTGTCTGCCTTTGGCTCAGGTCATGATCCTGGAATCCTGGGATCAAGCCCTGCATCAGGCTTCCTGCTCAGCGGGGAGTCGACTTCTTCCTCTCCCTCTGTTGCTCCCTCTGCTTGTGCTCTCTCTGTCTCCCTCTCCTTCTCTCTCTCAGATGTATAAATAAAATCTTTAAAAAAAAAAAGTGCAATTCAGGGCACCTGGCTCAGCCATTAAGTGTCTGCCTTCGGCTCAGTTCATGATCTCAGGGTCCTGGGATCGAGCCCCACATCAGGCTCTCTGCTCCGTGGGAAGCCTGCTTCTCCCTCTCATATTCCCCTTGCTTGTGTTCCCTCTCTCGCTGTCTCTCTCTGTCAAATAAATAAATAAAATCTTTTAAAAAAAAGTGCAATTGTTTCTTTTTTTAATTTTAGCTTCCAAAGAGCTCAGAACTTAATTCACAGCTCAGTATTTCTAAGCACAAGGTAGTTTATGACATTTATATTTATCTTCTAAATGTCTCTTTGTTTTTAAAACTTATTCTGATTATTCTTTTTCCTGGGCCTGAATTTTTTTTATATATTGACTGTATTTTTCTCTCTTACTTTATGTATTTATGTAAGTCACCACCAGCTTTTGTGGAAAATGGAGGAATAAATGATTCATGTATAAAACACAAAGAAACAAGCTACTTTTATCACATTACTACTCTTTTTTTTTCCCCAAGGACCAACGTTTGTGAAGAACAGCAGTTGAATGTGGTGGAACTCCCACACCTGTGTGTGCAGGTGTTCACACACGCTGTCAGATCTGGAGGCAGGGCTGTGCCAGCCTCAGAGGATATGTGGGTTATGAAAGAAGGTAAGGGTGCTTCCACTATTTCCTTTCGATTACTAAAAATTGAAACCCAAAGGCTCAACTGCATCTAAAGTTTCCATCCAGTAAGTCTTAGAAAATAATTATATATTGAAGTAAATGAGCATAAGATATACCCACCAGGAACTTTCAGAGTTATTATATACTTTCCTTCAGAGACAAGATATATCATGACTTTACCTTAGGCCTCATTTATGTGTGAGTATTTTGGGTTAGACGCCACTAATTTTACCTCATGGCATGATAGACTGTTGAAAGCTGAAGATCAGAGGACTGAGAAACAAGGAATATTGTGTTGGTTTGCTAAATTTAGCACGACTTGGATTCAGGGCATCCCAGGTTGTGAACCACTCTCTGACCTGCCTCTGGTTCTCTGATAACACTTTGAAACCTAGAGCTTCTTTAACTTTATTATGGCCTTTGAATTAGGATTAACTCAGCAGGCTGGAAGAAGAGAGAAAACACCAGTACAGTGCTTTCTGAGTCAAGCCAGCACACGGACTTCTTAAATCAAAGTGTTATAATAGTTTTACGAAACATCTGAGTAGCTCTTAATGCAAATAGTTGCTCATGGATTAAGTTTTATGTAAATGAATTAACTGGGTCTGAATTCAAGATATTTAAAGTTAAAAAATATGCTTTTAGGTTAATGAATTTATCACATCATCTCTATCACTATCATTATTATTATTACCATTGTCAGGGAAAGTTGGGGACATTTATAAATAACTGAATTTGTCATTGTATAGAAATAGCAGAACACTGGTAATATAGGACTAAATAAGACTATAATTGTGAATATGTACATATATAGTGTGTGTGTGTGTTTAACCTTCAAATAGATAGTCTTTTGTTTTGTTTTGTTTTGTTTTGCACTCAGGAACTTTAAGTTTAAATCAGAAAACTTCCCATGGTTCTTACTAGCTATTTGGCCCTAGGCAAAGTTCTTACATTTCTTTGTGCCATAGTCTGTAAAATTAGAAAGATAATACCATGCATGGAACTATGAGGATTAACTGAAAACATATTTAATATATGTGGCACCATGCTTGGTACACAGTAGGTACTCAATATGTTTGTTCTTTAGAGTGCTTGTTTTTGAAAATGGCTTTTCATTTAGATTTTCTGTTCTCCCCCATGGGGTTTAATCATTGTTGATATTACACTGAACCAAAGAAAGTCCACCACCATACAGACATTCAGACTTGGGAAAACAAACATGAATAAGTAAAACATGTTTTATATTTTTATTCTTAAAAGCTCAGCTGTTTTCTATGTTTTTTTGTTCAGCAAATACTTATGACCCTGGGTTTGGAGGTGAGGCAATGTTCAGAGATGCCAAACTAATATGCTTTTTGTTTGTATATCCGTACGCAAACCTGTACTTATATCCCTATTGCGGACATACACATATAAAAATATGAGGTTACAGTTCAAGATGGTGAATAGTTAAGTCATAAAAAATGGCATGTCCAGTAAGTTCCATTTTTGAGAGGAGAAGGACATTGGCATGTTGGGAAAAGGGAGATTGGAGGGAGTGGAATTTGGACTTGGCCTTGAATAATGAACACTTGGGCTGGGATATGAGGAGAGGTATGTGAAGGGAAGAAAATAGATTAACACTTTGGGGATAAAGAATATATATGACATAGATTTGATGGGAAGAAAATTAGCCTGTTTAGAGATATTCGGTATATTGGTCTATTGAGAGAGAGGTCAGTACTGAAGAGTGCAGCATTTTCAACTTTGTGTTCATTATTGCCACCTCAAGGAGCTTTTATAAACTCTTTTATTTTTTTTATTTTAGTGATTGTCCCCTTCCCCTGTGAAGTTTTAATACCACAGAAATACTTTTATCTGTTTGTATACTGTGCTCCTTTAGAGGCCCAAAACCAATTCATTAGCTAAGATTTTTTTCACCCCTCCCACTCAAGAACCAATTGTCATCCCCTTATGGGTGATGTTACCACTGATAAGAAAGTGTGCTGTACTGGGGCGGATAACTAAGGGGCCTTCCTTTCAGTTGAAAAGCATGTACCTTATTATCCTTCAGGATTTCATTATTCTCTTCATAATTTTGGATTTCATTCTCTATAGCTTGAGTGACCCTTCGGATTGTTTATACCATGGGGCATGGGGATCTTTCTTAATTTTCATTACGCTATACCTATTTTGAATCTTAGTTGTATAATCTTGGTTGCATATGTAGTGAGTGATATGAGTGTGTGTGTGTGTGCACACACACACATGCACATATATAGTATAAACAATATATTTGTGTGTGTGTATAAAGGGCAGGATTTGGGTTGGAGGGAAAATGTTTTAATGGTCTCAAGATAACAGCTTTGCCTTAAGAGGAAGCATTACTGAGCTAGATTCTTGTATTTCACAGGATCTGGAACTACACCATCTACAGATAAGTGTACAGCACGCAGCCCGTCTACAAGTGCTGCCCCGGTCGGAGCCGGTGGGACCATGAACCTGGCTGCCCATGCTGTAAGTTCTCATTCTTCCTGTCTAACACTGTCACGAGAAGTAATGGTTTCCCTGTTTGGGGCTTCAATCATACCATGCCTGTCAAGTTTTAGGCATCTTTAGAATCACCACAGATTCAGAACAACTCCTCAGACTGAAAATTCACACTTGACATGTGCAAAAAATGCACAAAAAGTTTTTCTGTTAAGCATTCCTAATGACAGGTCAGAACTCAGAACCCATAGAACTGTTGCTTTATATTCTGTCTCTTTATTTAAAAGACAGTTTATTTAAAGCCAGACAGGTCACACCTTGACTTTTATCTACCTTTTCTGTTTGCCCCTTTCCATATCATCAAATTTGTAATCCACAGTTGATTCAAAAGTCTGGAGGGAAATCACTGTACTAAATCTAAATGGGATTTCTCAACTTGTGCTTGTCATGATTAATTGCAGAACTCTGGAGGCAGTTTACTTTTTAAGATGAGGTATGCAGTCCTTTTGCAAACCTCTGGTGAGTGTATTCCAGAACCTTTGGAGTATGTTTGACAGCACTCAAGCAGCCGCACTAGTGGCATTATATAGTTCATCCACGCCAGGAGAAACGGCTCTGTTTAGCTACTCCCTCCCCTATGCGTTTATGGTTATTGCGAAGTCACTTAAAATGCTTCAGTGTGTTGCAATCAATGCAGCACCACAGCACAACCATTCATCTCTCCTGCTATCCTGTACCCTAAGGAGTTTGTAGGCATCCTGCTTCCTTCCCCACTGTGCTTTCTGCTCTTCAAATCTCTTAGTGAAGTTGCCGCAGGCTTCCCATGTTAAGCAGGCTTTGTGTTGAGTGGTGCGCCGAGGGTCAGGTGTATTTGCATGCTGTGTGAGGCCACTCAGCTGGCTGGTTTAAGCTCAGTGAAAACATCTGCCCACAATGTCATCTCAACTATGCTATCAACTCCTGGAAATTAACAACTGTGAGATGACTGCTTTATATTGTTGATTACACCTGTCACAGTCCTTTGCCTCTGGTAGGTATTAGTATTTCTCGCTTGACTTTTAGATTGTTTTGGCCACAGAATCATCTTCTCCATGGCATTTCTTTAGACTAGTGCTACTCAAACTTGAAAGTGAATACAAATCACCTAGTATCCAGTTAAAATGTGGACTCTGATTCAGTAGGTCTGGGGTAGAGTCTGAGATTCTGCGTTCGTACAAGCTTCTAGGGGATGTGGATGATACTATATACAGAGTTCCACATGGCTTTAAACAGCAAGGCCTTAACTTTTGAAAACATTGTGTGATCTTGCCTTGGAGGGGCTGGTGGGAATTTCTAGATTGTATTTACGTTAACGACATACTAGTGAGGATTTACTTTTTCTCCTTCAACTCCATTCGTTCTCTCATCCTCCTTGTCTGCCTCGTTTCAGCTGTCTCTGCAATGGGGACATGTTTCAATGGGAGGAGGTGCTCAGACAGTGAGGCCCAGCGGTGCCAGTGTTCAGAGGGTTTCCAAGGCCCCTGCTGTCAATATGGTGAGTCGCCAATAAGACTGTTTTATTATGATTTGGAGCTGTCTGCTTTGCTTTTAGGGGCCAGCCAATTTTGTCGATTCAGACTAATGGCAGGGTTATCCCTCCAGGGACTGGTGAGCATTTAAAATGAGCCACTAAGCAAAAACCTACAACCTACAGTGTACTCAGCATCACAAAATATGCTTTGCAGTTTAGTTTTAATTATTCACTATGAGTTCAAAGGGTAGCAGTAAGTACAAAATAGTCTGTTTTGTAAAGGAAAAGGCAGCTTAATAAGAAAACCTCATTCTGACCTCAGATGATAAATCTTTAACAGAGCAATAGTTTGAAAGTGCTGGTACAGTATTTTTCTGTGGGGTATTTGTGGTTTATGGATGAACAAAGTGGGGGTTAGCACAGATTCAATGTGATGTGATATTTACTACTTTTGTGCCCATTATTAAAAACAAAACAAAACAAAAAACCCAACGCTTGCTTGATTCTCAAAGTATCAAAACTTGGTAACCTAATTTTCAAGGTTAGAACTCTATCAACTGTCAGTTTTGGACATGTGCATTTGAAATATTTCTTGTACAGGAAATTTTCAAAATGGCCAATGATTTATCTCTTTCTGCATCTGCCGTGAGATCGGTGCTTTCAGAAGGATTTGTTTTGACTTGATCATCTGATTCTAGCCTCCAGAGAAGGTGACTGCATCTGCATTTATCTTTTCAGGGAAGAAAAAAACAAAATAAAACCTATCTTAACAGAAGTTAAAGAAATAGGTGTAAAAAGCTAACAAAAATATTGTAATCATTATCTTTTGCTGATTCGTTTGCCTTCTCTTATCTGTTACTTGAATCTTTGTGAATGAAATTGGAAGGTGACTGAGAGCTCATCACTGGTGCCCATTTGTCTCCTCTGCTCTTGGCATAAGGTTAAAGCTCACGTTTTTTCATGGGTCACCTCAAAGCTCTTGCAAATTAATCTCAATACTCTTTTCTTGGCTGTTTGCTTTTCTTTTCTTCTTCTTCTTCTTTTTTTTTTTTTTTGACAAATTGTGAATTAACGTGAAGTTGATTTTTAACCCCCATTTATTCTTTCATTTAGGAATGTTGATTCTGAAACAAGGGTTAGTGTACTATTTAAGCTCTAGTGTATATCTTCAACTGTTCTCATCATTTTTCAGAAGCTAACAGAAATTATACATTGCTCCATGATAACAAGTTATTTTCCTTTAAATAAACTGTTTCAACAACATCTGTAATGCTGGTTTCCTCATCTTGGTCAATAGCTGTGATGGGCTAATTGCACATGTCATTGATTCATTAAGAATTAAAAAAATAACTCATTGTTACTTTATTAATTCATTTTGGCAGAACAAATCTTATAAAACATCAAGTCCCTGAGGAGAAAGGTAATTAAAGAGACATATGGTAATGACAATGACCTAGAAATTACACTTGGGTTAATTTATTCTTTGTTTTCTACATCAATACTTGGGTATTTTATTTTATTCTCTTAACTTTTATATACCAAAGTAATTAAAGTGCTTTCTGAAATTCAAGTTAGATTCTTTACTTTTCAATATTGGATTGATGAGAATACTGGATTATCTTAAATGTAGACAGAATCAGTGTATTTTTTCCACAAGTTTGTTGATATACCAAAAAGTTCTGGAAGTCATGGAGACCAACCATACAAAATACCTTTGCAAAGTCTGCATTCCATTTTTTGGCATTATTGTCCAGTTGTGTTTATCTTTAGATTTTGGTACATTTCTTCTCTCACTGTAGAACTGCTGTGTTGAATTTAAAAAGAAAAATGATGAATTCTGAGGGATATACAACCTGAAGTATGAGTTCAGACATCTTCTACATGGTATCACATTTATCCAGCAAAATGAGATATCACAAAGTATGTAAATTTAAAAGGGTTTCATAGAGGAATTTTGAAGCTTCCTAGGAATCAAATATTGGGGTAAACAAATGGAAAGCCCAGTGAGGAATGAATGACATTAACTGAGTCTTGAAGTGGATTAAACTGGAAAATCAGCAAAAAATGTTTTTTTAAAAGGAATGTAGTTGATAGGACATATACCCTATCAAACAGGCTGAATATGGTCTGGTGTACTGCCCATAACCTAGCTCTTATTCAGCTGGATTTGTGTTCTGTTGGTTGAGTACATAATCCTTGGTATGATTGACACGATACTTTCTCTCTCTGTATAGTATGTATATCACAATGAAAATAACTTTAATGTTTTCACATTATATAAACAATAATTCAAACGAGAAAACATTAATTCAAAATTCAAAAATTATCAAATTATAAACATTTCCATATATACAATAAAGTAAAAATGCAGCTCTATTGCCCTCAGGTTATTCTTTTATGTTTATTTGTTAATATTCATACACATATATGCAATTTTACACAAAGATTATATCCTATATACTGTTTGCCATGAATGCCCCTCTTTTTTTTTTTTTTTTACCTTCTCCTTTCTTCTCCCTCTTCCCTTCCAGATTTCTTTTCTCCTCCCCAGTAACAACCTGCCGAATCCTCTTTTGTATCTTTCTCTGTGCTCATATACTCATATATGAACAGCTGCATAGTATGTCATGCTATGGAGGTACCATACATTTTCAACCACCCATTTGTTGATGGCCATTCACTTTGTTTCCAGGTTTTTGGCACAATAATGTGGTGCTTTTATTTCTGTGATACAGATTTCCAGAAATGGGATTGTTAGGGTCAACGAATATGTGTATTTTTTATTTTAATATATTTAAGGATCAAAATATTCATTTAAATTATTTATAGAATGTTTTGTGGGCCATGATGATGACTTTATCAACTTATTTGGTTGAGATGCATTAAAATCTAGATAAATGCTAATTATTTACTTATTTTTTGACATGTTAACAAAATAGGGAATCACTTGAGTCTTCATCCAAAACCCTAGATATGATAAATTAAAAGTTTCTAGGATCAGGGTTACTGTAAGCATGGACTCGTCTTAGGATAGGGTAATGTTGACTTTATTAGATCTGTATAGGGGGAAAAAAGCCTAGAAAATGAACCAGATGGCCTATTAAAAATGGAGAAAATAATCTAGTCCTGGAGAGAGAAGGGACATGCTAATAACTGAGAGAAATGCTTGAAGTTAATATGATTCTAAAATTACTGATCTACTTAACTCATTTGAAAAATCTGCCTCTAATAAGGAAAAATGAAGAAAATGAATTTGGACAATTAGGAAGTAATGAAGAGCTTTCTAAAATAGCTATTGATTAAAGGAATCAAAGGGAATACTTTGACGATTTGAACACGTGCAAATCAGGCTAGATAGATGGTGGTGGAATTTCCTCTCTTTTTTAATTCTATGGATCCAGGAAACAACTTGGAGCTTCATTAACTGATTAATAGCACACACGGCGTCACACCTTTTCTCCTCATCTCTTATTCCATCTTCTCTGTCTCTGGTCAGAAGTCAAGTTAAATTATAATGTGCCTAATGGTTGGATGCTAGGACTTTGAGGTCTTCTTGTCTCTTCTATCCATATATTAATTAATTAATTAATTAATTAATTCTTCTAGTCAATCTTCTAGTTAGCAAATATTTATACACCATGCTCTGTGCAAGATACTGCAGATACCAAAATAAATATGGTATCCTTAGTGTGGTAGGGAATAGAGACCAGGAAATCAGGGATTATAATGTAGCTCACAAGTGCTATGATGGAGTATGATTCTGTCCTAAAAGAAAACAAGGGGAGGGTCCATCTATATCATGCCAGTCAATGAGGGAAGGTTTCTCAGAGGAGTTGAAAATATAAAATACAGCTCATTCTTAAAGATAAACAAAACAGTAATATGAAATTCGACATAGGGTATAGAATATTTCCCCAAGACATGAAAAGCACAACAAATTTAAGAAATAATAATAATAATATAAGTAGTTCTCTTGGCTGCAATAAGAGATGTGTGTGGGATATAGCAAAAAATTGGCTTTGTTTAGGCTCAAGGCAGCGGTTCCTTAGCTTTTCTTGGTCCAGCCAAACCAGCTATTTCAGAACTCTCTGCACCAGTGGCTAACTGATGGGGTTCTGCAGGAACTTTGCCTTCCCTAAATTTAGCTTCTGAGCAGGCAGTCCAGAAGTTGGGATTTTCCTTTTCTTTCTTTCTCTTTCTTTCTTTCTTTCTTTCTTTCTTTCTTTTTCTTTCTTTCTCTCTCTCTTTCTTTCTCTTTCTTTCTTTTTTTCTTTCTCTCTCTCTCTCCTTCTTTTTTCTTTCTTTCTTTCTTTTTTAGATTTATTTATTTGTTTTTGAGGGAGGGAGAGAGAAAGAGCGAGCATGAGAACAGGGGGTGGGAAGGGGCAGAAGGTGAGGGAGAGAGAGAATCTTAAACAGACTCCCTGCTAAGCGTGGAGTCCCGGCATGGGGCTGGATACTCAGGACCCTGAGATCATGACCTGAACCAAAATCAAGAGTCGGATGCTTAACTGACTGAGCCACCCAAGTGCCCAGAGCATTTGGGATTTCTTGAGCATACAACAGTATCTGGTGTTTTTCTACTCCTATGTCAGAGTCCCCAGTGTCTCCATTACCTCAAAGCGTGATGTTTATGCACTTTAAAGATGAAGTGTTGCTGGAATGCTGTCTGGTGACATGGAAGGCCCACAGAAGTTCTGGGGTTGAGGTTGGGTCTCATCACTGACTTTTTTTCTTGAAGAAGTCATTTTGTATCCCTGAGGCTCAATGTCATCATTTGTAAAATAATAGCTCACATTTTCCTAAATACCATTCATATACCAGACACCATTCTAAACAATTTATATGGATTAAATGATTAATCCTTACAAGTTGATGAAGTGAGTACTCATATTTGCCCCATTTTTGTACCTGACGGAGGGTTACCAACTTGTCCAAGGTCAAACAACCAGGAAGCAGGAGATATGGTATCCATATCTATGTGTTCTGGCTTCAGAGCCTGTAAGCTTAACCTTCAAGTCATGGTCCCTTTATAAAAATACTTGATGTAATTGCCTGTCTGCTAGGTTATTTGTGAGAGTCCTATGGGGTAATGCATGTGATCTGTAATTTGGAAAACATAATCCAAGCATTACTTCCTTTGGTTGACTGCAAATTCTCTGATTTTTTTTTTTTTTGAGAAGAAACAGGGAGGAGCAGAGGGAGAGGGAGAAAGACAATCTTAAGCAGGTTCCACACCCAGTGCAGAACCTGATGGGGGGCTTGATCTCACAACCCTGAGATCATGACCTGAGCTGAAATTAAGAGTCTGACTGAGCTACCCAGGTGCCCAAATTCTCTGAGAAGCTTTAAAGGAAGTGCACAAAGTAAAGAGGAAAAGGCTCCCGTTGCTGCTTTGTTTTCTATCCTATGGGAAATCTGAGCAAACCTTAGGTGTTGGGTCACACATATGATTTAGAGTGAACTAGTAGGTTTCTCAAGGAGTCCAGTGAGCTCTCTGCATGATACATCTGTTCTATATGAATAAGAGATTGGACCAAAGGATTTTCAAAATGACTTGTCTACAAGAGCATTTTGAATCTGGGAAGTGGTATAGGTCGGTATAGGTACCCCTTGCCAATTCATGTGTTCCAGTCCTGACCCCCAGTAGTTCAGAATATGACTTTATTTGGAAATATGGATGTTGAAGATGTAATTAGTTAAGTATGATCGTACTGGAATAGGGCAGTCCCCTAATCCAGTATGACTGGTGTCCTCATAAAAAGGGGAAATTTGGGCACAGAGGCATGCACATAGGGAGAATATCATGGGAAGATGATGAGGCTGATACATCTATAAGTGAAGGAAAGCCAACGACTGCTAGTAAACTACTAGAATCTAGAAAAGGGGCAGGGGAAAGAGTTTTTCTCACAGCCCTCAGAAGGAAGCAACCCTGCTGACAACTTGATCTCAGACGTCTAGCTTCCAGAACCGTGAGACAATAAAGTTCCGAGACTTAAGCCTCTCAGCTTGTGGTACTTCGTCACAGCAGCCCTGGCAAAGTAATAAAGGAAGTTTAGAAAACATTTTCTTTTTATCCACAGCTTCATTTCAGCAGTAGGTCTACTAAAACAATGACAATGGAGAAAAAATGGCAGGGGGTTTATAAAGAGCAAATCATGCTAAGAAAACTTGATGGCTTATTTTAATTGAATTATAAAATTAGTGTGGGAAGGAAATCTAATTTGGAAAAAATGCAATATCATTAATTGAACACACTTATTAATCTGCAGTCCTAAATGAGCATTGTTAGGCAATCGTATGAAATGGAGCAGGTTATATTATGGAGATAAATTGATATGTGTTCTTAGCATGAACCGACAGTGTAAAATCCAGTGTCTTTTTTTTTTTTTTTTTTGCCACATAAAGATGCATTGCATTAGAGCCTTAAGCCTTCAAAAAGGTTCTAGCAAGTTCGTATTAAGGTGACTGCATTCTGCTTTACATAACTTGGCAGAAAGATATGGCAGTGTTGACAGGGATTGGGACAAGTGCAGTGAAGGGATGGGTAGACCATTTATGAGAAAAGTAAAGCAATAACTATCTGACATATTCTTGTGAGCCTGCTAAAGGGGCATTCTACTCTTTGGAATCCATGCAGAAAATTTACTGCCCTGACACTGATTTGGAAACAGCAACTTCAAAAGTGCTTTTACTAATACACCCTTGCAGGTATGCTTTGCATGGCCAGTATTAGTAAGCATAAGATGCAATTTAAAAATGGCTGCATGAGAATTGCCTGATGTTGTGAATATGACAACCTTAAAGGAGGATGATCTACCACCATTGAGGCTTATATGAATCATCCTAGATGTTGTCTTAAGTGCTTTATGCATGTTGGCTCATTTAATACAACAATCTTGTAAGGTAAGTGCAGTGAATAGTCTGTCTGCTATTAGAGATGACACCCCTGTAGGTAAAGAGTGGCCAAGTAACTTAGCTGAGGTCATACATGTAGTAAATGATGGAGCCAGGGTGTGGGCTCACGCAGTCTAGCTCTCCAGTTTGTCCTTTTAACCACTGGGCAATGCTGTTTCTTTAAAGTGTATACACTTTCTTGTCTATGAAAAATGTAGTTGATGTCATATTTCTAAAAGGGATTTATGCTTTTTAGTGTTTAAACCTGGTCAGTATGCTGAGAAAACAGTCTTCCTATAAAAAGTGTGAGCTTAATGATTCTCTTCATTTAAAGTTTTGCTCATTATACACATATATACTGAGTGACTGTTTCTGACCTGTGTAAGAAATATGTAGCTTTACTATCGAAAAGCTTATATTCCAGTTACAGAGACAGGAAAACAAATCATTATAATATGATGAACAGTGTTCTCAGAAACACATTAAAAGGGGCACAGGAATGAGGTCATGATGGGAGTTGGACTTGGGAATTGTGGCAAATAAAACTGTAGATTAATGCCATGCCACTCTTCATTGCCAAGCTAAATAGTTTGGATCGCAACTCCTCAGATATGTAATGCCACTGAAGATTTTAAGAGGGACATTTCATATGTAAAGTGTGTTTTAAAGGTACAGCTACATGGAGGTATCTCAATCCCAGATTTCAAGATATACTACAAAGCTATAGTAATAAAAAAACCAGTCTGATACTTGTACAACAATAGACACACAGATGAATGGAACAGGATAGAGAGCCCAGAGATAAACCAATACCCATATGGTCAGTTAATCTATGACAAAGGAGATAAGAATATACAATGGGGGAAAAGACAGTCTCTTCAATATACAGTGGGAAAACTGGACAGCTATATGCAAAAGAATGAAACTAGACCACTTTCTTATACCACATACAAAATAAACTTAAAATGGTTTGAAGATGTAAATGTGAGACCTGAAACATTTAAACTCCTGAATGAAAACATAGACAGTAATCTCTTGGACATTGCCATTAGTAATGTATTTTTGGGTATGTCTCCTGAGGCAAGGGAAACAAAAGCAAAAATAAACTATTGGGACTACATCAAAATAAAGACTTTCACACAGTGAAGGAAACAATCAACAAAACTAAAAAGTGACCTACTGAATGGGAGAAAATATTGGCAAATCATATATCCAATAAGTGGAGAACATAAAAAATATATAAAGAACTTATACAATTCAAACGCCCAAAATCAAACAATCTGATTAAAAATGGGCAGAGGACCTGAATAGACACTTTTCCAAAGAAGAGATATAGACAAAAGGTGCTCAACATCACCCATCATCAGGGAAATGTAAATCAAAACCACAATGAAATATCACCTTGCAAAAGTCAGAATGGCTAGTATAAAAATACAAGAAATAGTAGTGTTTTTTTTTTTTAAGATTTTATTTATTTATTTGACAGAGAGACAGCCAGTGAGAGAGGGAACACAAGCAGGGGGAGTGGAAGAGGAAGAAGCAGACTCCCAGCGGAGGAGCCCGATGTGGGGCTTGATCCCAGAATGCTGGGATCACGCCCTGAGCCGAATGCGACGCTTAACGACTGAGCCACCCAGGCGCCCCAACAAATAGTACTGTTGGCAATGGTGTGGAGAAAAGGGAACCTACGTGCACTGCTGGTGGGAATGTAATTTGGTACAGCCACTGTGGAAAACAGCATGAAGCTTCCTTAAAAAATGAAAAATAGATGGGGCGCCTGGGTGGCACAGCGGTTAAGCGTCTGCCTTCGGCTCAGGGCGTGATCCCAGCGTTGTGGGATAGAGCCCCACATCAGGCTCCTCTGCTAGGAGCCTGCTTCTTCGTCTCCCACTCCCCCTGCTTGTGTTCCCTCTCTCACTGGCTGTCTCTGTCAAATAAATAAATAAAATCTTAAAAAAAGAATGAAAAATGGAAATACCATATGATCCAATAATTCCACTACTGGGTATTTAGTAAAAGAAAACAAAAACACTAATTCAAAATATGCATGCACCTGTATGTTTATTGCAGCATTATTTCCAACAGCCAAGACATGGAAGCAACCCAAGTATCCACTGATAGTTAAAGAAGAGTGGTGTATGTATACAATGGAACATTATTCAACCATAAAAAATTAGGTCTTGCCACTTGCGACAACAGGGATAGACCTAGAAGGCAGTACGGTAAGTGAAATAAGTCAGACAGAGAAAGACAAATACCATAAAATTTAACGTATATGTAGAATATAAAAAGCAAAACAAACAAAAAGCAGACTCTTATGTACAGAGAACAAATTGGTGGTTGCCAGAGGGAAGGTGTGTGTGGGAATGGGTGAAATAGATGAAGGGGATTAAGAGGTACCAACTTCCAGTTTTAAAATAAATAAATCATTGAGATGAAAAGTACAACTTAGGGAATATAATCAATAATACTGTAATAATGTTTTATGGTGATAGATGGTGACTATACTTATCATGGTGAGCATTGAGTAGTGTATAGAATTGTTCAATCAATGTTGTACACTTGAAACTAATATAATATTGTATATTAGTTATGCTTAAAAAAAGACAAAAACATAAAGATATAACTACAAAACAATAGAAAGAGGCTGAAAACCCAAAGGAAAAGAGAATGTTATATCATTGAAATGATCAAATCTTGCATGCACTCATTTCTTCTTTTTCATCTCTTGCTGCCAGAAGTGGTTTGGTTTTTTTTTTCAATTTATTTTTTTTAAATATCAGACTTCTCTTTCTAGTAGGTACAAAGTAAAATATAAAACTGTCCCTTTTTGTTTTTTCACTACAAGTTCAAATCCTACTTTTTCTTAAGGAACCTAATGAACATAGTTTGAAGAAGGAAATTCTGGATAAAAAAAAGTTAACATGCTCTACTGCAGAATATGATTCACTTTTTAAAAAAAATAGCGCAGATGAGTTTTTGCTTGGCATTTGAATTTGAAGTATATGGTGTGTGTGTGTGCGTGTGTGTGTGCGTGTGTGTTAAGAAGTGTGTTACTCAGGCTTATTTATATTTAGATATAGTGAACTAGAAATGCCCTAACAACATCACTGTCAACAGAGGCTATGGGGATGCATCAGCTGGTTTGGGTAGTGCAACTTCATTTCTTAGTTATTTTTGAAAACATCAATTCTTTAATCGATAATACAAGTCTACCAATAATGGCTATTGAGGGAATGGAGCATTCCACTCTGTTCTGTTAGAGTTTAGGCTGGTCAGTGTTAGAAACTACTGGTATGATAATCAATTATTAAAATACCTGTAAGTGATTAGGGTGTTTTATGTTTTCTAAAGAAAAACGAAACTCTCTCCAAGATTCTTGCTCTCAGGGCAGTCGGGTGAGCCTGCATTTGGAAGGTGGGGATAGGAGACAGGAGGGAGCACCTGGAGGGCCTGCGACCTCAGTGGTGTTCTCCAGAGAGCACAGTACCGTCACCCCGTGAAATGGTGACAGCTTTTTTGATGGTGATTTAAGGGTGCATTTCCTGAAAGAGACAAAATAGAAGACCAGAGAAGATAATGCCAAACAAAAAATCAAATTCTAGGTGAAACAAAGGGAGGAGACTAGTGATCATCAAGAGAATTGAGAGACTGGGTGATATTGAAGGTAGAGATTTAACTGCATAGATTCAGACCTTGTTCTCAACAGATCTGCAGAGAGCACCCTCTTCCTTACTGGTCAAGCATAGTAAAAGGCTGGATGTGCAGAACGTGATGCTTTCAGATTATATTTTTTTAAACATGAATATTCTGCTTTACTGTATTTCTCTAAAAATATTGTTCTGAGATTTGATGTTATTTCATTTTATTTAATTGTTTTGTTTTTATTTGTTAATTTATTTTATTTATTTGTTACTCTTAGAAAATCTCATTTTTGACTGGACTCAGACTTAGAGGTAGAAGCTCTCAGAGGGGACAGCCTCTGACTCTTGGCAATCTGGTGCTAATATGTTTTTTTCGGCCTCCTTCATTCTCCTGGATGAAACTTTAGTATATTCTGCAGCCTCTTCCTTATTTTTCTTAGTACACCGTTTCTTCAGAGCAGTATGCCAACATTTATGTTGGAGGGACATGTGGAGTAATAAGATGCTGTCTTGGGCACTTTGGTTCTAGGTTTCTTACCTTCTTCGTTTAAGGGCTTTCTCATAACATGCTGGTGGACATCATCTTCTTTAGAGAGATTGAAAAGTTTGCGGATTCTGCTAGCTCTTTGGGGCCCCATGAGACAAGGCACAGTAGTATCAGTGAGTTCAGGAATATCCTTCTGCACTTACTTTACCAAGTTGGAAACACTGAGATTGGTATCCACAGTACAACCCGAAGAGATTTGAGCTTTCGTTGTTCAGTCCTCCTTGGTCTGTAGCTGGAATGCCCCTTACTCAGCAGCCGGTGGATACCCTGCTTCGTGGGGGAGGAAGCACCGCCACTGACTTGGACCATGTGAACCTTCCCTTCTTCACCCAGAGCATTTATATATGTATATATAAAATTGCAGTAACTTCTGTGACCATAAGCTTCTCATAAAAGATATGAAGTCTATGTTCACCATCCACTTCAATGAGTTTCTAGCAGCCAGTAGTTGGCAAAGAGATGTTCAGCTTCATCTTAAAGCAGCCTACCTCCTCTGAGGTGCAATGTAAAAGGGCTGTTTTTCTCAAAGTTTATTCTCCGGATCACTGTTTCCTTTGAATTTTAAGAAGTGTTTCTAGGAGAGGAAGTGTCTTTGTTCCAAACCGTTTGGAAAATTCTGTATCAAATAGCCTTATGTTGGGTTCATTCTTGTAGGACTCTCCAGAATCTTCAATGTGCTAATGTATATTGTGATGCTCTCAGGAGACTGTCTAGATTCCTGTGTATTCCAGACCCATCTGTCTATATAACCTTTTTTCTGGGGCTGTCTTGAAATATTTTGTATTTTTTAAAATAATATTCTTGAAGTATTATTTTGTAGAATTCAGTTGCTCTGAGGGAATAGATATATATATATATATAATCTCAAAATTGGAAATCAAAATGCTAAAGCTATTTTTCCAATCTGCTCAACTAATAATAACATATTTATATAGTAGTTTTAAAAAAACACATTTAACAAGGTGCTTTTCCATATGTTATCTCATTTAAGCCTCACACCCACTCTGTGAGGGAGTTCACATTAATCTCAAATTAGAATCGAGGTGACAGAGACTTAGAAAGTTTAATTGATATGCCCAAGTCACAGCTTGTTAGTAGCTGAGCCCGGATTTCAACCCAGATCTTTACTCTGGTGTTTTTGGTATTGTCACACAGCTACCTGGGGGTAAGTAGGTCTTGCCACGGGCCCTTAGGGCCTCTCTTTTGACGACACTGTGTACTATGCTGGGCTGAGAAAGGGAGAGAGCAGAGTGGGGTTGAGGAACTCTTTCTCATCTCTCTCCATTCAGGGCCCCTTGCAGTTTTCATAATTCATATTTTTCTCTTTTCTCGTTTTCATCCATCAGAATTTAGTTGCATTACTTTTCCCAGCAAACAACTTCAAACTAAAGTATGCATGGATACTACTGGTTTAACATACTAGTATTTTAACAGTGAAAACACAATGCTTAACCTACATGGTAACAGAGCCTTGGCAGTCAGCAGATGGGGAGATCTTGTAGGGGAGCTTTGAGGAACCCCTCCAAATGGACTGTTGATGCTCTTTCCACCCAGAGATGGAACTAGCTGTGTCTGTTGCCTTCCAGGCAAGTCCACTCCTTCATTATTGTCAGGGAGGGAAAGAACTTTTGCTATGTTTCTTCAAGCTCATAATGCCAAGGTCTGTGTTTCTGACCCGGTTTTGTTTTATATCCACATATTCCACTATAAATTAGCTTTCTTAATCTCTACTTTATTATATAAATCTCCCTTGACCTTCAGAATGCCTAAGAGCATAGTTACAACCACAGTATGTTTACCATTGAGATAAATGCCCCAAATCAAAGGCTAATGAGAAAGTGAAGATGTACAGTAAAGAATTTAACCTTATGCAAAAAGAGTTTTGCCCTTTGACCTCAGCTTCTGGAAGGTAATCTCTCAGCTCTTGTAATGTCATATCTGATAGGGGCTTTGGGTCATTGGGTCGTCTAACAATATGACTTAGGGTGAGGGCTGGGCACACTTGGATAGTCTTAGGTTGGGGCTCTTGCCACACCAGAAAGACCAACAATATTGGTAGCTGCTTTGGGTCATTCCCAAAGGGGCCGGAAACTGGTGATTGAAATCAACTAAGTTGCCAATCAATCAGTCAATCAATCACATCTGTGTGGTAGAGTCTCAGTAAAAGCTCTATACATAGGATCTAGCTGAGCTTCCCTGATTGGCGGCAGTCCACGCATGTTGTCACATGCTGATGCCAGGGAAGTAACATGCTCTGATTTCACAGAGGACAATGGAAGCTCTACCTGTGGTACTTCCCATCTCTGCCCTATGTCCTTCTTTCCTTGGCTGATTTTAATGCAGTAGCTTTTAGTGATTATTGTGATTCCTTCTAACAAATTATTGCACATTAGGGTGGTTTTCGGAACCCCCTGAACTTACAGTTGGTGTCAGAAGTGAGGGTGATCTCTTGTGGGGACTGTTCCCTCTAACTTTTTAGCTGGCTAAACTCTTTCAGAGGAAAAGTCTCTTTTTACTTTTTTTCTCCTTCAGAAATAAAGTGCTTTGAAATCTTTGTTCTGCTAGTGAGCATGGGGTACAGGGAGAATTAAGTAGCATTCTGTGGCTGCCCAATTGTGCAGGATGGTGCTGGATGAAGGCTTTCCTCGTTGTTGCTGAAGAACAATAGTGTCTGGATTGCCTAAGTGGGTTGAAAGTAATGGCTTAACTCATCCCTTTATTGAATCAGATGGCAAGCCACAGAAGGCAAGTGCAAAAATAACATTTTTATAATCTGTTAGTTCTGAACAATGCTGGAGACTGGGGGGTGTGGGAGAGTAGGAGAATAAAGTACAAGAGACCTGAAATTTTATAAGACTGCCTGCATTTTGAATGAATATTTGTTGAAGTTATCGTAATAGTTTTAAAGACAAATGCTAAAGAATATTTAACAACTGGAGATTTAGTTGTGTAACTCAAATAAAGGCTATTTTTTCCATCTTGACAGAAGAGATGATATGTTTTGTTCTGTTGTGAGTTCTAGTGACCCCTGCTTAGCTTTCATTTATCACAAATAATCTTCTCCAGGATACTGCAATTGTAGCAATGTTGAGATGCTTATGTTACATCTGACCTTGGAGAAGGGTCAAATAAATCTGTGAATTAAGCAAGAATTTATTACAGCTGGCTGAAGAGCATGTCAGGAATACCTGAAGAGAAAACTAAAACTGTTTGTTCCCTCCAGTCTACATACAAGTTGTTGTGGCTTCTTTTCCATTTACTTGGAGTTTAGTAGAGAAATATTTTTTTTTGTTTTAGTTCTAGTGTGAGTAAATGTCCACTGTGGACAGAGTACCCCTCATAGAATAGAGAAAGCATGTGGTTGTTGGCCTTGAGTTACTCACATATACAAGAAGGAAATACTCAGATAAGATATCAGTTGTGATAATCTCCACTTAACTAGAAACAAAGAAAAGTACAATGAAAATCTCAAATACCTTGACTATATAAATGTATGGTTAGCAATGGGTTAAAGAAGGTCTGAATGTTGGATAATCTCAATGGTAACTTCTTTGCTAACTTAGAGAATTGTGTATAAATGCTGATGACACCTGTAGAAGAAACCACATCGCAAAAACATAAAAGAAAAGGAGTGAGCAAGACGGATATTAAAATTATAAAGAAGCAAATCATACTAATACTGGAGGATATGGAAATTAAGACTAATATGCTATTGTAAGAAACATAAAAGTTAATATATTGAGTATATCTTGAAAAATGTGATTCAAGGTCTTTTTTCCTTTCTCAAGTTTCTTTTCTCATTTGGATAGTCCTACTTTATGACTATGTCACAATTAAAGAAGGAAACATGTTTTTTACATGTGTCAGTTGAAAAAAATGTTCATTACAAGCAGTGATTAAATTTTTATAAATGCATTAGGGTAAATATACTTTAGGGTGAAGAAGGCTCTTTCATAGCCAATTAACAAGAAAAGTTAGGTAATAAATTAAAGGTGAACAAGACTAATAGTTTAATAAGCAGGAAATGATAGCTGATATTTTGCCTGAACTGAAAAAAAAATTGAAGTTTAATGAAGTCACTGACATGATGGTACTTAAAGGCTAGCTCTGCTGCTCTGTTGGAGATGTTATATATCATTCACTCATCCATGCATTCATTCATTCATTCATTCATTCAACAAATCATTGTACCAGACATTTGTAGCAGGTTTTTTTGTTTTGTTTTGTTTTGTTTTTTTGTAGCAGATCTTTTGACCACAAAAGTGAAATGTTCCCAAATGGCTAAGAAATTTTCTTGGTGGATAAGAAAAATGGTTAAGTGCCCTTTGAAGCTTGAAACAATATTTTGTTTGGCATAAGCTAGTAATAAATGTTTCATTGCCTTTTTAAATATTTTGAAATCCTTTTAAAATGTATGTGACCTTAAGGTAATCAAATTGTTCAGAGAATGAGAACTGTCTTCAACTATTCTGGATCAATTGTATTTTACTATAGTGGGAGAGTAAAGATTACGTTCAAGAAAAATAATGGCAACAGCAAGCATACAGCATTTCAAAAATCAGGAAAGGTGGTCCCCATTATACCCAAAGGTCTACTGTCACAATACTGAAAATATTCCCTCTTTGTTTAAAAAGGTATTTTCTGACTTCCCTACCTTGTTCTGTAGAAATACAGTATCTACTATCCTGGCCCTGTTGAGTCCTGGAAGAACGAAGGTTAGACAGAAAACAGACTTTCCGGAGATTTCTTTGTGCTTTAAACTACATCAGGCTTCAGCTTCTCTCTGTTGTAAAATGTGATCTGTGGGAACCATCTGGGAATCAGTAGGTGAGACTCAATATTGTGATTCTAAATAGGCCTTCACTTTAAAGGCAGTCTTTTGATATCTGATCATTAACAAAGAGAATGCATGTGTGCCCTTTGCCAAGTAATACAGTTTTGCTCAGCAAAAAGAAAATGCATGAGATCCAGTTCCAGAGGCTTTATTAAAATGATTATTTCTTCTGTTTGTTGTTTATTTATCTAGTGGCATGACCTTGAGTCCAACTCTATTTTTTTCTCAATTTTTTTTTTTTTTTAGTGAAAAAGGGAATAACTTTTAGCCAGGGAAGTAGAAAGTTTCCTCTTGCTGAAGATACAGAACTAGATTATGAAAGACCATGTGGTGCAGTTGGCATAAAGGAGACTGCAAAGTGACGCCGACTAGGGAGGGAAAATCAAAGTCTAAGGTTCTGTGCGCTCTAAGTGGCAGTTTTGAGGCCAGGACTGAACCTTCGCATCTTTGTATCTGGCTCCCAGCAAGGGGCCCGAAACAAACTGAGCTTTAAATGTGCATATTGAATGTGTAAATTAACGGAGTGATCAGAAATTTACCTTGCCGTGTGACTTTATGTTTGAGTCTGCAAAATTAGATTTGAAAGGCGGTTTCTTTTTCTTTGAGTCATTATGCCAGCAGTTTGGGTCCTCATCTCAGGATGAACGGTACAGCAAGGCTGTGGCTGTCTGATCAGCCCCAGTGGAGCTTTTCCAGGATAGGTAGCTTCATCTCACTTTATACCACATGACCCAATCAATAATGTTCTCTTTCGAGAAATAAACTTTTTATTCAAATAAAACATTCATATCAACTAATCACCACCATTGGCATATATTTTTAAAGATGTAAAAACTCTAGAGCCAAATCTAAAGAAATATAAATACCTAGCTTCAAATTAAATGACATCACTAAATTTCAGAAGCAGCTAATCACTTACTAATCCCACTCCTGTATCCTCCCAGGGATTAAGTAACCAATTCATTCCACATTTTTTTGGAGTTAACAATCTTCCTGGCTGCACTCCTGGCTCCACAGTGCTTTGAGGCTGCAGAGCAACTTGGGCATCAAAGCTTTTATTTCCATCTTTGATCCTCCTCTTCAGGTTAGACCTTTTTCTGCCTGCTTGCAATTTCTCAAAGAGAAGGTATTAATAATTTGCCATCGGAAGACTTCCAATTTCATTCTCTTGTGTCTTTGTCTACTCTGCAAGTTTTTTTTTTTTCCTCTCTCAGGGAGAGAGAGCCTTTTTTGACACCATGTGCTTGGCTTCAGTAACTCAGAGGATTGCAGAAGCATTCTTATGACTGTCTCAAGTACGACTCCCCTGTGTTAGCAGTCTCACACCCCTTGACCTGCTTCCTTTGCCTAATTCCTAATGCCCACCAGTTGTAAATTTACTGTGCATTGAATTAATCTATTTTCACAACTCTTACAGGTGCACAGCAGTTATGATAGATAGTTTCAAGCCAGAATCTTTTTTAAAAAATAAATAAATCTGATCTCCCTTTTGCCTGTAAACACTTAAGCAGAATATAACTAAGTTTTAAAATGTAGATCGGGTGGATCACAAAACAATATTCTGGATAATTCCTCTCCCACTGTAGGAACTCAGTGTATATTTATTTATTGAATATATGTGAGTGAGGATCTCAGATGCTTGCCCTATTTTTCTTTACTGATTTCAGAGTGAAACTGTTGGGTTAAAAGAGAAAAATATGCATTTATGGCTTATGCTTCTTTTGTATTTCTCTAGAGGTGATCTTGGTACTTAGATGAAATTGTAATGGACATTTGGAAATGAAATCTTTTTCCACATTGGCTTCTTTCAGACTGAAACTAGCTGGATGCAAATCTGTCTACCTAATCTTCTTAGTATAAATTTGCCTTTGATGTTGTGGTCTCATAGTCTAGATCTGCCTCTTTCTCGTTATGTCTCCTGGCACACTGGTATTTGGGGAGACATTTTCATTTCCTGTGCTGGCTTGACTAGGGTTGGGAGGATTGATCTACCAGATGCCCCTGCTTGATAGCTGCTCACAAATGCCTGCATGTATTGAATGTGCATGTCCATATCCATGGGCATAAATTTTTGGAAAGCATCTCTTCTAGGCTGCCCTAGTGGCACCTTTTATCTTTAGTTCTGCCCTTTGAGGAGGCTTTTCCTCAAAGAGGTATAAGTATAAAACACTTGCTAGTACTGCCGGCAATGTAAATCCATACCAAATTTCTGTAAAGTATTTTTATCAATTCCTATGACATAATGACATTATTGTTGTATTTGCTGACATTTTTCAGGTTAAGATATGAATGTTGAAGACTGAGATTATAATTATTCAGATTCTCTAAAGAATTAAGATACCAGTTGAGACAGCAGACGTCTTCTAGCTTTGTTATATGCTTTATCATGAAACATGACTTATCCAGTACTGCAAATATATTTTATATTTGAGAACAAGAAGGAAACAGATGTATTTTGAAGGTAAAACATTTGAAATGAAAAGGATGCACTGAAAGAGATTTATTTGAAAAAAGCCAAAGATAAGAAAGGAAAAAAGTCTGCCAATTTTTTTTTTTTGTAGTTCTTCAAAGGTATTTCTCCAGGCTGGTCGCAGTTGCAAGAGGACTGATTAACCATGCTGAGTGGCTTTATATTTTCTGTATTGAAATGGATGGGTACTAGGCATAAGCACAAGATGGGATATAATAGAGCCAGTCCACAGCTATAGTTCACTTTAATTTAAATCTCTGGGTGACCTTCAATTTCAAAAATTTCAGAAATTAAAACATATTTGGCATTTACTATGTGCCGTACAATAGTATTTTAGAAGAGAGTATAATAGTTTACGTTTTTCTCCTCATCAAAACAGAAGAGACTATGAGATCTTAGCACATGTACTCCTTAAGCAGTCCTTTGAAAGAAGCATTTTTAAAAGAAGATTTTATTTATTTATTTGTCAGAGAGATAGAGAGAGAGAGAGAGAGAGCACAAGCAGGGGGAATGGCAGGCAGAGGGAGAAGCAGGCAGGGAGACCAATGCAGGGCTCGATCCCAGGACCCTGGGACCATGACCTAAGCCGAAGGCAGATGCTTGACCAACTGAGCTATCCAGGCATCCCCGAAAGAAGCATTTTATGATCATCCGTATTTGAGAGATGAGGAGATGCAGGCAAAGAGCAATTAAATAAATAGTTCAAAATCAGTGTACATGTGGGTGATGGGGACTCAAACAGCGAGCACATGATCTCATCCTAACGTCATTATGTTGCTTAGACGTGATGCTTCTGTGAATTCGTGTTTGTGGTTGACATCACTGCGTTCCACAGAGCTCTTGTCATCCATCTTGTTAGAGACCCTATAGTTTAACTGGGCAATGCAAATTCACCTTTTCTCTTGCCTCTGGCTTTTAAAATGATCCCTAGCCAACAGGAATATCTTCTAAAGATTTGAAGAGCTGTTTTAGGTTTTTTTTTTTTAATCACATTATCAATCATAGTTAGTGCCACTTATCAGAAATAGTTTTGTAACTTGAAAGTGCACTTGCCACAGATTCAAATGCATGGAGTCTGTTTAAAAATGAGTATCTTCGTCAGTTTTTTTTTTAAAGATTTTATTTATTTATTCGACAGAGATAGAGATAGCCAGCGAGAGAGGAAACACAAGCAAGGGGAGTGGGAGAGGAAGAAGCAGGCTCCTAGTGGAGGAGCCTGATGTGGGGCTCAATCCCACAATGCCAGGATCACGCCCTGAGCCGAAGGCAGATGCTTAACCGCTGTGCCACCCAGGTGCCCCTCTTCGTCACTTTTCACTCTTTTGAAAAAGGAAACAGGAAAATGGTGATTGAAAAATCATTAGCTGGCTAAGTTCTGGCAGTAATAGTCCATCTTGAGGAAGCACTCACAAGTTTCTGAAATTCTGCAGCTGTTCATTCAAAGATGCAAGGAGATAGACGGCACAAAACAGCAAACAAAGGCCCTGCAGCCTGCAGGAGAATTGGGATTTCATTGTGTGTGTCAAAAGTAAATGAATTCAAGAATAACCACTTGAAAAGGAATTCTCCCTTAATGTCTTTGGTGCAAAAATGTGCTCAGATTGTACTGGCTCTGAAGAGTGAGCCTCAAAGAAGTAAATTACTTTCTAGCTACTAGCTTTCAATTGCTACTGGCTCAAAGTGCTAGCTAACCTCGTGAAAGGGGAGCAGAGAAGAGAGTAGTTTGCATTTTCCTGCTCATCAAAATGGAAGAGACAGACTGAGTGAGATACCATAGTGGCACCAAGATTTCTGATGGCAGAAGTTTATAAATAGGCATAAACATCCCATTGCAAGCCTCAACAAGAGCCACTTAAATGTCCTGTATACATTTTTCAAGCAATTTCTATTTGGAATAAAGGGTTTAGGAAATGGTTTTGAGGTGTGAAAACTGATGTTTATAGAGAGTAAACTGTTTTCTTTGAAGGCTTTTTAAGTATGCATTCTGTAGCCATGTCATTATGTAAATTTGTCTGGGACACTTAGAGCAGTTAGAAGCCAGTACTAATGAAGCGATGGGTCACAGTTTCAACCATGGTCCGGGTCAGTGTGTTTCAGCTAAAGAGAAGCCTTTAGCATGGCCCGGAAGCATCTGAGACTGCCCTGCAATTTGTTGGGCTTCTTTGGTCATGAGAGGACTGAGAACATGAAAATCAAACCCCTTTTCTGGGAAATCTGCCTGAAATGCATGGCAGTTCCATCCTTTGTATCTCAACAGGTAGCACTGAATAAAATATATATTTTCAAAGGGAGAGAGCTGCTATTTTTTAATCTGTAAATCTGAACATGGTAGGATAAGCGTGAAATAAACATGCAGGGCATATTTATAATGTGATTTATAATGTGATTTCATTTAAATGAGTCTAGGAAATCTGTGACTTACAAAAGCACTCCAAGGGATTTCACACTTTTTGAATTGTTTCTACTTTGTTCCCATCTGTAAAATGGAGGCAATAATGTCTAGTTTCGGAGTTGTTGAGATGATTAAGTAAGCTAATGGTTGGGGAGTAATCACTTCAGTACTTGGCAGATAGTAAGTACCCAATAAATGGTGCCTATTTTTGTTATTTTTAGGTATCCAACAAATACCAGCATTAACTAGATACAACAAACACTGCTTTGAAGCACTTATATGAATTTATGAAAACACTAACCATCACTTATATACAGAACATCAATACCTCAGTTTTATGGACCTCAGAAATTCGGCATGCCCTGCTGCATTGTAGATGGGCTTTAGTAAAGAATTCTTTGACAATTAGTATAATCTGGTTCATACCAGGTGTTGAGGAGCCAAGAAACAGACAGATATAACATGCAGTGCTTGGATGAAAACGTGTTAGGGGTCTAAGATGCATTCAGAGATGAATGCGGATAAATACACAAATGCATTTCAAGAGACTACTAGAAGCTGTTGAGCAGAATGCATGAAAGAGCAGGAAAAAGAAATGCAGACTGAATAGACCAGCAAGGTGGCATATCTTGTAGATAATTTTTTTGGGGGCAAAATGTTAACCTACAACCTTCATGCTCTTCATGCTCTTCTCATCATGTCGAGAACCCATCCTAACTAAACCTAAGTAGTTGATGTGCTGGTGATCACAATGATAAACATTTGGGTTCTCCAATTGCAAAACCGAAGTGACTGGTTGCTAAAGATTGAGAACATCTGAAGTTTCAGGATTGAATGGGACATGGTGTTTAGTTGGTTCACTAACCAGAAAAAAAAAAAAAGATAGCTTTGTTATCTTTTCTGGAAAGCCAAGAAGAATGAGAGAAGCTGAGAAAAAAGGAAGAGAAGAGGGAGATAGTTCAGTAACTAGTGGCTCCAAAGGAGCAACAGGAGAGTAGGGAGCAGTGTGGGAAGGAAGCAGAGTTGGTCAGAAAGGGTAGAGGTGGGTTCTCTTCTCCCAGTAGCAGATGTTAATACCAATTATAGAATTCTTTTCCATTGAGTCCACGTTCGGCTTCAGAATCCTTCTGAACACACAATTCCACAAAGACACTCTCAACAGGAGTCATCATATTGAAAGGAAATTTCTTTTTAGGATTAGAGAATGAGTCCAAGTTTACAGGTTGCAAGTTTTTCAAGCCTTAGTCCCAATATTTCTATAAAATCCACTTTGATTTCACCAACTCACTTTTATTTTTCTTTCCTCTTCAATCTTATAACATTTGCATGTCTGTCAGTTATTTGGCCTTTCCCCCTTCTGGGGTCAGTAATCTATTTGTGGTCTGAGTCTTGTTCTTTCAACTAGATATAAACTCTTTAAGCCTGAGATCACGTCTTACATGCCTTTGCTTTTCTCTCGGTTATACACTTGACACTGAAAAGTTTATGGTTTATTTGTGACTATCTTTATTGTATTTTGTATGACAACTCAAAAAATTATGTAACTAATTTTGGTAAAATTTTTATAGATAGTTGAAGTCAAAGTTTTAGCACCGAAATAAAATGATCTAATTTTTTTTATTTCATTAATTATTCTGAACAATGGGCATGTTAATACAAAATGCTGGGAACAAAATAATGAACAGAGTCAATGCTCATTTGCTGAACATTGTAAGTCATTCACTGGTTTCTACGTAGGCACATGTGCCCCAAGATGTGAGGGCAAACTCATGGAAAATCTCAGCATCTTCTGGCACATCTGAGTGATGATTGTGATTCTGGTTAAGTGACAGAGCTGATACTTGATCTCAGGTTGCTTGACTCCAAGTGTAAGCTTCCTGGAATACCTGTAAAGGTGTGTTCTGATTTCCTTCTGTTATGATGGATTTTCCAGTTGCTGAATATGATGGAGAAAACTATCCCCGTAATATTATTGCACAAATTTTTTAAATCACAGAGTGTTTTCCACAACATTAGTGTATATGAGACACTAATAACTTGTTTCTTGAGCTCTTAATATTTTCCAGACACTATTTAAAGCACTTTGCATGTAAATTAGTTATTTAATCCTTGCAGTGTCATAATGAAGTAAATACTTGGTATCACTTCTTAAAACTAAAGCACAGAACATTTATGTAACTTGCCCAAGATCACACAGCTAGTAAGTAGAAAAGCCTAGATGCAAAGACAGCCTGGCTCCAGAGTCCAAACTCTTCACCACTATGCTGTATGTCTCTCCAGGTGAGTACAAGCCCCAGAGGGCTTGTCTTTGATTGGCTTCATTAGCTAATCAACATTAGCTAATGTTCTTTGCTACTCTGAGTGATGGTGAACAGAAGGCACAGTGAATAAGGTAATTACTTTCTGGAAGGTGAGTATCCCGTATGAAGACTGCTTTATTCTTTAATTTGAGGCAATAGAGTGTAGTGGTTAAAACAGTGTCCTGGCATTAGACTGTATGAGTTTTTAATGAGTTCTGCAGGTTTTGTGATGACTTGAGGAGAGTTATTTACTCCCTCTGTAACTTAGTTTCTTTATCTGTAAAATGGAAAAAGAGAAACAGTTCTTACCTGATAAAATTATTGAATGATTAAATGAGAAAATTTGTATAAATTACTTGATACTGTTTTTGACATGTATCAAGCACCCAATAAATGCTACCGTCATCATCGTTGTCGTTGTCATGGTTCATGTCATTGCCATCATCATCATCTTCATTGCCATCATCACTGATCTGGCAGGAAGGCAGATGAACTGCAGTGTTTGGCCAGGTACATTTTCCTTTGCCTTTATGTGAAAGGGACAGGACAATCATAAAGTCTCCTGATTGACTGGACTTTTTCTAGGCCCGGTTATCTTCACAGGACAACAGGACAAACTATATGTGCATCTCTATTTACAAACACATGCTGAACACAATGAGTAATTAATGACCCAATGACGGGCCTGAGTAGTGAAGATATTACCCAATGTTCACTCAGTGTCTTACATGTAAGAGAAAAGATTCATGGTATATTTTAGAAGTATTTCTATTAAAACATTATATTTAGGGTCTGAAAGTTTAGACTTTAGCTATTTAGAAATCCTTTTTTTTTAAAACTTAGAATGCTTCATTCTCAAAGAATTCTAAATAGTACCCACTTTACTTTTAATCTTAATGTAGTACCATTTTCAAATCCAAATGTGGTATAGATTATCAGATTACAAAAAAACAAAAAACAAAAAAAACCACCCCAACAACAACAACAGAAAGGCAAGAGGGCATGATTTATCCCTCAGCTACTCTGTGACCAAGTAAGGAGGAGTACTGTGATAATCCTTTGCCGGGGAGTGGGAGGGAGTAGATGAAGCCACCAGCCCCAAGATGTACCTTGCTAGGGAAGGGGACCCAAAGTTTGGCAGAGCTCCTGCCTTTATGCTTATTAGCTGTCAAACCTTAGGAAGATGATTCAACCTTTCTCAGCCTTCCACCACTCCCCCTTCCTCAACTGTTAGTTTGTTCTTTGTATTTATGGGTCTGTTATGGGTCTCTTTCTGCTTTTTGTTTATTCCTTTGTTTTGTTTTTTAGATTCCACGTGTAAGTGAAATTGTATGGTATTTGTCTTTCTCTCTCTCACTTATTTCATTTGGCTTAATGCCCTCTAGGTCTACCCATTTTGTCACAAATGACAAGATCTCACCCTTTACTGTAGCTGAGTAATATTCCACTGTGCGTGTATATATACGTATATATATATATATATCTTACATGTGTGTATATGTGTGTATCTATCTATCTATCTATCTATCTATCTATCTATCTATCTAATCTCTATATATCTATCTCACGTCTTTATCCATTCATCTGTCACTGGGCACTTGGGTTTTGGGTTGCTTCCATAACTTGACTATTGTCAAGAATCCTGCAATAAGCATACAGGTATATACATCTTTTCAAATTAGTCTTTTTATTTTCTCTGAGTAAATACCCTGTGGTGGAATTACTGGATCATATTGTATTTCTGTACCTTCATACACTGTTTTCCATAGTGACTGTCCCAATTTACATTCCCACCAACTGTGAAACAAGAATTCTTTTTTCTCCACACCCTCACCAATACTTGCTATGTCTTGTCTTTTTGATTCTAGCCATTCTGACAGGTATAATGTGATATCTCATTGTGGTTTTGATTTGCATTTCCCTGACGATTAGTGATGTTGAGCATCTTCTCATGAGTCTGTTGGCCATCTGTATGTTTTCTTTGGAAAAATGTCTATTCAGCTCCTCTGAGTAGACTTTTTAATTGGCTTGTTTGGGTTTTTGTTTTGTTTTGTTTTGTTTTGTTTTGTTTTGGTGTTGAGTTATTTAAGTTCTTTATATGTTTTGGATATATTAACCCTGTATTAGATATATTATTTGCAAATATCTTCCCCCATTCAGTAAGTTGCCTTTTGTTTTGTCAACGATTTCTTTCGCTGTGCAAAAACTTTTTATTTTGATGCAGTTCCAATAGTTTAATTTTGCTTTTATTTCCCTTGCCTGAAGAGCTATATCTAGAAAAATATTGTGACAGTGAATGTCAAAGAAATTATTGCCTATGTTTTCTTCTAGGTGTTTTATGGTTTCATGTCTCACATTTAGATCTTCAGTCCATTTTGAGTTTATTTTTGTGTATGGTGTTGGAAAATGGCCCAGTTTCATTTTTTTGCACATGGCTGTCTAGTTTTCCCAGCCGCATTTATTGAAGAGACTTTTTTCCTCATTGTATATTCTTGCTTCCTTTATGATAGGTTAATTGACCATGCAAGTGTGGGTTTATTTCTGAGCTCTCTATTCTGTTCTAATGATCTATGTGTCTATTTCTGTGCCTGTACCACACTGTTTTGATTACTACAGGTTTGTAGTGTATTTTGAAATCTGGGATAGTGGTACCTCCAGGTTTGTTCTTCTTTCTCAACATTACTTTGTCCAATTGGGGTCTTCTTTGGTTCCATGCAAATTTTAGCATTATTTGTTTGCATTCTGTGAAAAATGCTGTCAGTAGCGATTGCGTTGAATCTGTAGATTGCTTTGGGTAGTATGGACATTTTAACAATATTAATTCTTCCAATCCATGAGCATGGAATATCTTTTCATTTGTGTCATCTTTAATTTCTTTTATCAGTGTTTTATAGTTTTCAAAATACAGGTCTTTCACTTCCTTGGTTAAGTTTATTTCTAGGTATTTTATTCTTTTTGGTGCAATTATAAATAAGATTGTTTTCTTAATGTTTCTTTCTGCTACTTTGTTATTAGTCTATAGAAACAGGACTGATTTCTATGAATTAATTTTGTGTCCTGCAACTCTACTGAATTCATTTATTACTTCTAAGAGTTTTTTTATGGAGTCTTTAGGGTTTTCTATGTAGTATGATGCCATCTGCTAATAGTGACAGTTTAACTTCTTCCTTACCAATTTGGATACATTTTATTTCTTTTTCTTGTCTGACTGGTATGGCAAACACTTCCAGTACTATGTTGAATAAAAGTGGCAAGAGCAGCCATCCTTGTCTTGTTCCTGATCTTAAAGGAAAAGTTCTCAGTTTTTCATCATTGAGTATGATGTTGTTTTTTTGTAGATGGCCTGTATTATGTTGAGGTGTGTTCCCTCTAAACGTACTTTGTTAAGAGTTTTTATTATGAATAGATGTTGAATTTTGTCAGATGCCTTTTCTGTGTCTATTGAGATGACCATACGTTTTATATCCTTTGTTTTGTTGATGTGGTGTATCACGTTGACTGGTTTGTAAATATTTAACCATTCTTGCATCACTGCAATAAATCCCACTCGATTGTGGTGAATGATCCTTTTGATATATTGTTGAATGTGGTTTGCTAATATTTTGTTGAGGATTTTTGCATTTATGTTCTTCAGGGATATTGGACTATTGTTTTCTTTTTTTGTGGCATCTTTGTCCGGTTTTGGTGTTAGGGTAACTGTGGCCTCATAGAATGAATTAGAAGCTTTTATTTCTCTTCTATTTTTCTGGAATAGTTTGAGGAGCATAGATATTAACTCTTCCTTAAATACTTGTTAGAATTCACCTGTGAATCCATCTGGTCCTGGACTTTTGTTTGTTGGGAGTTTTTGATTTTGATTTTGATACTGTTCCAATTTTGTTACTAATTATTATTAGTCTATTCAGATTTTCTATTGCTTCCTGATTCAGTTTTGGAAGATTGTGTATTTCTAGGAATTTATCCATCTCTTCCAGGTTGTCCAATTTTTTGGCATATAATTTTTCGTAGTATTCTCTTATGTGACAGATTATTTAAAGTTAATTAAAACATATTTCTTTTGCGTTAATAGTTCAAATAATAAAAAAGCACTTTGATACTGTTTTAGTGGGTACATTTCAGTGTTCGACAAGTTGGCTTTTTTGCATTGTGAACTATGACTTGTTTACATGTACTGGAGTTAAAATCTCATGAGTAGTAAATTGTCGGTTAACATGAGCTTTTGTAATTGAAATCTGAAACTAAGCCTATAGATAAAACATAATATTAATGTGTATTAGGTCAAATGGCTAGACCCAAATTAGCAATGCATTGGCACCATTTCAGTATCCTGATGATCTAACTGCGTTCCTCTGCATGAATAGTATTTATAGTAGTTTAATTCATAGTATTCTTTAGCTCTGAGTTTTGTTTAATGTAAGAAGGCTAGTGAAGTTAATTATGTTGTCTAGAAATTGAAAAAGAAACCCACCAACAACCACCAAGATTGCTGCTAATGTTGATATGATTGAATTCATAGTAGAGGCAGCTGGATTTAATTATCAGTTTGCTACGTTGTGGTTTCAGCAGCAATTGCTGAGGAATGGATAATGCGAGTAGCCTTCAAAGCCACTCACATTAGAGATAAAAACCTTGTCATTCACGCAGACAGCTGACTGAACAAGTATTAAAATGAGCGAAGATATCCCAAGGGAGGTTGCAGACTAAGGTTTGGTTTTGTCTCCTTGGCTTCGATTCAAATATGTCAGAGACATAGGATCTTATTCTTTTTAACTTAATAAAATGTTAGCCATTCTTAGCATTAAGGGGTGTGTTGGAGGAGAGGTTGATGGTGGGGGGCATTAAGTGGCAATTATGGAAATTCTTAGCTAATTACTCCATTCCTTATTTGGCTCATTTATGGGGAGAAATGTAGAAAAGAATCGCTACATTCTAATTATCTTAGTAGCATTACCTAAGTACCAACTTAAATTCTGTCACAGCTACAACTGAGCTGGCTAACAGCAACAGTGGCTACTGGTAGCAGAAATCCACTATTTTCTCTATAAATCAGTGTTTCTCAACAGTGGCAAAATTGACATTTTTTGGCCACATAATTCTTTGTTGTGGGGGACTGTCCTCTGCATTATAGGATAGCCTGGCTTCTGTGTACTGAATGCCAGTAGTCCTTTCCCCCCAGTTGTGAAGACTTAATTAAATTGTCTCCAAATATTTGGGGTGCCTGGGTAGCTCAGTAGGTTGAGCATCCAGCTTGGTTTCTGCTTAGGTCATGATCTCATGGGTCATGGGATTCAGCCCCATGTTGGGCTTTGCACTCAGCGGACAGTCTGCTTAAGATTCTCTCTCTCCCTCTTCCTTTGTCCCACCCCTCACCCCCGACTTGTGCTCTCTCTCTCTTTCTAAAATGAATCAATAAATCTTTTTTAAAAAGTCTCTGAGTATTTGCCAAAAGTGCCCTGGGAAGCAAAATTGCTCCTCTTTGAGAACCATTGCTATAACTGTATGAGAGGAATATAGGCAAGTTACTTTCGGAAGGTATAACAAATTTCTCATTCTAACAAGCCCTTGTTGTTGTCAGCTTACTACTCTTCCATAAGAAGGACAGTTCTGGTGCTTAGTATTCCTAAGAGAGTAGAATACTTGCAGGAAATATTAACATTTTAGAGTTTTTTAATTTTTAAAATGCTTTTAATCTAACATCTTAGAGTTTAAATGCTTCTGTATACACACAGACATACAGAGACAGACACACATGCACATAAACACTAGACCTCCATACATTAGTTCTATTCACTTTTATAAGTAGCATCCGTATGATACTTTAGAAGGAACATTCAGAAGTGTAACATCTCAACATAAATTCTGTAGTTGCTGTTGCTTCTTTGCACAGCAGTACCTCATATTCTGGGAAGCAACCCTTTAGCTACATAAGATATGAAACAGCAGGATGCAATAAGGAATGAATGAATCTTTAATGAATAGTTTTTAATAGAAGTCGTATTGTTTTAATATGCAGAAGATAACATGGTATTAGTGCTGGCAATTAATTAAGGAATCCTTGCCAAGATAATTGGTAATCATTTTCTTAATTTCTTTGTGTGATTCAATAAATACATTTTTTTTAAGTGTGATAACATTAGCTGACTGAATCACAACTCCTTTTGCATGTAGCTTAGAGTTACCAGATTGAAGCTTACAAATGTTAGGGAATTTGTCCTGCATTGTGTTAACTAATGAACCAACAGAATAATTAAAATAAAAAGATTTGTTTGTTTTTAAAAGTATGATTCAAAAGAAAAAGCCCTCTTAAGCCCCATCTGGATAATTTTACTTTTTTGTTATATTTTTAATCTCCACTCATCTCAAAGCCTCCACCTAAAGAAAAACATAAGAGTTCGCAGAGCTGGTGGTGTTTGGGTGCAAGAGATGGAACCCAGAAATCTGAGTTTGGTTCTTGGCTTTCTCACCTGTATGACCTTGAGCAGGCTGGGATTTACTTCCTGTTTTCTTATATATAATAGGAGGTAACTCTTCCTGCTCCAGCCAACTCTTCATCAAATTTTCTAGGGATTAATTAGAGAAGCCATCTGAGGTGTTTTGCAAGCCTAGAAGAAAAGCACTCTCTGTACCATAAGATATTACTCAGGTTTTTTCTTCCTGCACTTCTCTATGCCAGGCAGCTCTGCTTCCCCTGTCTACTCTCATCTATACATTTAGCTGTTGGGGGTTGATTAAACTGTTACTCACACTCTCCTTTCCAGCTTGCATTAAAGGAACAGTATTAGATTTCATTTTGTGGAGAGATTTAAACCCTACCTTGTCTGACAGACTTTCAATTCACCTCTTAAATGCATTCCTACAGGCCCCAGTCACAGTATCAACAAAGTTGAAAACACCATCTTTATTTCTTAGTCAGCTTGAATAAAAATGATGCCATTTATTTTTAACAAGTTTGGAATATTCTGATACAAATACTATCAGTTCTGATGTACTTCTGTAATGGGAATGGTGTCTGTGCTGGTTTGGTTGTTTTTGTTTTTGTTTTTTTCTCCTTATGGAAAACTTATTTCTAACAGTTTCCTTTTTTGTAAATCTAATTGCTTTTGGTTCACCAAGAATTCATGGGCAATTGCTTTTCTCACTATTACAAATATATTGCAAGTGGAGCTTTTATATTCAGGGTTGCTGACCTGAATCTGTTTTCCTTCACAGTAATCTTGTGCTGTTTCCAAGCTTAGGAAAGCTGACAGTTTGAAAAGACAATATTCATCAGTCAGACTATGGGTAGTGCTCTTGCATCTTTTACACGTAATTGTCAAAAAATCTTAATACCCAACTATGGGCCAGTGCATGAGAATATAATCGGAACATTGTAGAACAGATTCAGAGACAAACAGGAACTCTCATTTTCGACCCCAATTTTACTGCTATCCCATACAAATTTGGTATTCTCAATTTCCAAAGAAATTATCTATAACAGACATGGAGACTTACGGTCCAGAGGTTATAGGAAATGTCGTTTTATATTAAAAAAGAGCCCACTTCATACCTGGCTTTGTGCTTTGCCCCTTGTATTAATAATGATGTGTCTCCAGCCTTAATTCTGCTTTTCAGTCCCGGGGGGGACACATATTTTAATTTTTTATTGGTTGTGATAGCGTTTCAGCAGCTTCATATGAAGCCCTCGCTATATGCATACTTCTTGATCCATTCACCCTGCAGGGAAGTGTATATGTTGCCGTGTGTGTGCGTGCGTGTGTGTGTGTGTGTGTGTGTGTGTGTGTGTGTATTGGCTGATGAGAAGGACATGTCAACAGTTCATTTCAACTGAAGCAGCACATTTCTGTCCCTACTTTAAGTTGATTCAAAACAGGATATTTTTATGCGCTTAGTCATTTTCTTCTTCCCAATAGGTCTCTGACTCTGAAATTTTATAGTAAAACGGGTTAGGAAGATGAAAATACTAAAGAAAAAGTCAGTTTATGAGTGATTTAATCTGTACAGTAAAATCCATTGAAATTCAAAGCTTTATAAGGTCAAATTTTAATAAAAAGAGATGGTTACTGATCTAGCACACAGTGTCCACCCTTTATATGATTGCCTGGACTGGGACTGACAGTATTTAAAAGGTAGGACACTGCATGCATTGGCATGTAGTTTCAATTTATACTTCATAAAATTTTTATGTGTAACTATTTTTTAGTTTAAGTGTCTAATCATAAAATATTCTTAGAGGCTTGAAAAAAAACCCTAAAAACTTAGATGTATGAAAAAAGCAGAAACTACTATATTTATGATAACTTGCCATTTTGAGAAATGATGGGGGCTTTTTCAAATAAGTAATTGTCTGGCTCTTCAGGTGAGGACAACTTTGTTGCTTGTTGGTCACGTAGACTGAGGTTGTCCAAGAAGTCCCTTTGGAATCCAGGTGAAAATCATCTAATGGGGCAGAAAACAAATCTAAAATGTGTGGTACAGGTATTTATATCTGATTTCTAATATTTATATTCCTACCCGAGCTACAGTGTATTCTGGAAAAGGGTCTCTGGTTCCCTTCTTTACCCTATGGGTGTCATATTACTCAATGATTTTATGTTAGATTTGTCCAAAAAGGTTTTTGTGAGCAGATTTGGATCATATTTTCTATTAGAATCTTCATGAATTAAAAAAAAAATCCAAAATTCTGCTTTTCATGTATATAAGTAGAGGACTTAGCTAAAAAGGTTTATAATAGTGTCTTCACTTCCCAGATATCCCTAAAGCTTCTTTGTGTCATATGTTTTGATATCCGACTTAATGCTTTTTAAAATTTAGCACGGCCCTTAATTTTACTCTTGAATCATTTTAACTGTATGAAGTTTGCCTCCTCCTAATATAGTGAGAATGATAGGGTGTGCACATGCGATAATCTTTTTGATGATAGGTAATGCATTGTGGTTAGCATTTTCTTAGGTTGGAAGATTTTTAAAACTCTGAAGTAGTCTTCATGAGCCACTTCCTTCCTTTCTTTCTTTCTTTCTTTCTTTCTTTCTTTCTTTCTTTCTTTCTTTCTTTCTAGGACTGGACATGTCCAAACTAAGCTCCTCATCTTCCTCTAAACTTACTACTCGCAGGGACTTCCCCTTTTCCTTGATGGTAACAACTTCCAGTTTCTCAGGCCAAACATCTGGATGTCATCCTTGACTTCTCTCTTTCCTTTATAGCCCATGCCTAATATTTCAAAAAAATCCTTTTGATTCTGTGTTCAAATTATGTCCAGAACCTATCACTTTTCACCACCTCCACTGTACTACCCTCATCCAAACCACCATCGTCTTTTGCTCTGATTATTATAGTGGCCTCTTTAACTGGCTCCCTGCTTCCACCTTTGCTCTCTTTTTTTCCCTTACAAAGCAGCCAGAGCAATCCTGGTGAAAGCATAGACAGAGCATTCTACTCCTTTGATCAGATGCTGCCCTGGCTTCCCACTGCCCCCACCACCTAGAAGAATCCACGTGATGTGCTCCTGCCATCCTGTTGTCTGTGTGAATTCATCTCCTCCGACTTCTCCTCTTCCCTCTCCCCTTTCCAGCCACACTGGCCTCATTGCTGTTCCTCACATATGCTGGGTATTTTCCTGCCTCAGGGGTTTGCTGTGACTCTTGCTTTACCTCTGTCACTCTTAGATACCTTCTAGATATTCCTCTCCCAGATATGTTCCTAAGCCTCCCCCATCTAATATCTCCTTCCCATGAGGGTATCTTCACCATCTTTAAAATGAGAACTGTTTCCCTAGCACTGTCTATCCTCTTACCCTGCTTAATTTTTGTTTTCCTCTCCTGCACTTTCCACCGTCTAGCAGACTACACAATTTACTTATTTTATATTTTCTGTCATTGCTGACTAGGACACCAATTTTATGAAGGCAGGGATTTTTGTTCGTTTTGCTCAATATTATATTTCCAGCATGGAACAGTGCTTGGCACATAGCATATTCCATATAATCACTCATTTGTTAACTGATTGTTGTGGATAAATTTTCACTTTTATCATTTAACTTGATTCTCCTCCGTGCTCCCAGGACCATTTGACACAGATTAGGTCTTGGCTCATGAGTAGACCTTGAACAGATAAAGAGAAGCAAGAGGCACTCAGGGAACAGGAAGAGTTTGCAAAGACACTGAAAAATGAGAGAGCAGCATGAAGATTGAGGGGTGGGGGTGAAGAACTGAAGGAATGTAAGAAAGGAAATGGTAGTAGAACAACATCCGAAGGTTTATAGCAAGTATATTATCAGGGGCCTTGTGTATTCTGCCAGGGTGCCCGGATTTATCCTCTGGGCAGTGGTGAGTCATTAAAAACTTATCCAGAGGTCGACTTGCTCAGATTAGTACTTTGAGGAAAAAAAATCACTGCAGTATAAATTCTTTTCAAAAATTGTGAACTTCTCACATTGCATAAATGGGTATAGAAAGTGATTTTTCTTACAACGTATCATGAAACAGCACTCTGGAAAGGTTCATACCTTAAATGAGTTTGCATCAAAGTTGCAAACACAGCTACATTTGCACATCTGAGCACGAACAAGGACATATGTGACCTATGTAAAGTAAATGCCTTTGGACCCCAACACAGTTTTAGGGATTTTGTACCACAGATGTGATGTTCCTGTTTTATCATCACAACAGGCTAGTTATTACTGCACTTGTTATCACTGAATGTGCTTTGATATTATTTGCAGCTAAAGGGCAAATGGTAACTTTCCTTTAATTAATAGTATTTTCAATTACTTTTCATTCTACATTTGTAAAGAAAAATTAAGTAAATGAAATCCACTTGCTTTGTGAAAACAAAGACTTTTCTTAGTGGCAGAAAAATAGCCCCTAGGGGAAGAAATTTTATTTTTACAGAAGTGTTGGAGGGTGGCATTTTAGAGATAGTATATGGGTTGCCAACAGTGACTGTACTTTTCCAGGTAAAGAGAGCCTCTACCAGGTGGATAGTCTCTGGAAACAGCCACATGTTCAATTAAAATGTTTTACCAAATGTAGTGAGAGTTGGGTAGTTTTTCATCTTTATCTCAATTTCCAGCACATCAAAAGAATTTAGCTTTAATTGCCTCTTATAGGAATTAATCTGTATGGAAGCCTATCTCTAAATAGCCAGAGAGGCCATGCCCAAATGTGAAGCCAATCTTCTCTCCACACTTGCAAGTGCCCCGGAGAGATTTGCTCACATGTAAACAGACCCCTATTGGGTTCCTATTAGTAGAGCTAACAGTAACTTATTTTAAATTGAGATTTTAGGAATTCTAATAACTTTTTGTCAGGATTCTTGGTTCCGAGCAACAGAAATGGGCTGGTTATTTAAAGCCTAAAATGATTTCACTGGAAAGCTAATGGGGGAAGAGAGAGGCACACTAATTGGTGGGGAAGTAGACGGTATGGGAGGGTAAATGGGCAGCAACCCGGTACCTCTAGGGGAAGCAAGAACTCTACTCAGTAGCAAAAGTCTGGTTTGTCAGTGGCCATTGATGTTGCAAGGAATTTGGCTTCTAGAAATTCCCTTTTTTTTTTTTTTAAAGATTTTATATATTCATTTGCTAGAGAGAGAGAGCACAAGCAGGGGGAGCAGCAGGCAGAGTGAGAAGGAGAAGCAGGCTCCCCACTGAGCAGGGAGCCCCATGCAGGCTCTATCCCAGGACCCTGGGGTCATGACCCTAGCCTAGGCAGCCGCTTAATGAACTGAGCCACTTAGGCGTCCCTAGAAATTCTTCTTTACTCATGATTCAAGCTGCCAGAAGCAAGTACCCGATGGCCTATCAGGGAGTGGATAATGGAAAAATCTGTCCTCTGCTGCTCCTTCGTAGGAGGCCACAGTACAATGTAGTACTGCCTAGACTATACCAAGTGGGTAATTTGCCCCAAAGAGAGACCACAGTGTTCATAGGAAATGGGGTTGGGGGACAGGTGATGCTATCAAAATGACCAATACTCTTGGTATTTTATTGTTTGTTGCTTTGCTTTTTTTCAAATGACGGTATGGTGAGGGCTGAGGGTTCTTTCTTTTGCAAATTGGTTTAAAATATCCATATATTTATAACTATCCATAGTAGATAGATTTTTTTTTCTTGTGGAAAAGGAGTTGTGGGTTTGGGTGGGAAAGAAAGAAGGTTCGAAACAGGCCAATGTACTATCTGCCTGTAGTAACTCAGGATTATCTGTAGTACTGTAGCCCTAAAATTGTTCTGAATTATACTGGAACTGCTCTACTTTTTCCTTGCCCACTTCTCCTAAATTACTAACAAAGGGAGCTAGGGTAAACCAAAAAAGTCTTTGTATGTTTCTCTTATTTCAAATCAGGTTGGGATCATACGTACTTATGTATCTTATTTAATACTTAGTTATTTAGTGTCCATTTCAGACCTCATGTCCCTAAACACTTTAGTGTTTATTTTTTAAGAACAAATAAATTCTTTTACAGAACCATAGGATAATTATCAAAATCAGGAGGTTAACAAAGACACAATATTGTAATCTATAGACCCCATTCAGAGTTCACCAATCGTCCAAATGTCCTTGATAGCAAAAATAAATCTCGGATCCTGTGTTGTATTTTGCTGTCGTGTCTCTTTGGTCTTTGTAATGTGGAGTACTCCCTCATTAATTTCGAAAGAAAGAGGTGTTTTTTTTTTTTTATTTAAGATACTGATTTTTAAAAAATATTTTGCAGAATGTCCCTCATTTGGGGGCACCTGGGTGGCACAGCAGTTAAGCGTCTGCCTTCGGCTCAGGGCGTGATCCCGGCATTCTGGGATCGAGCCCCACATCAGGCTCCTCTGCTATGAGCCTGCTTCTTCCTCTCCCACTCCCCCTGCTTGTGTTCCCTCTCCTGCTGGCTGTCTCTGTCAAATAAATAATTAAAAAAAAAAATCTTAAAAAAAAAATAAAAAAGAATGTCCCTCATTTGAGTTTGGCTATAAATTTCCTTATGAATGGACTTAAGTTTTATGCTTTTGACAAAAAGATAACAAAAATCATGTATTTTCAATACATCATTTCAGGAAGCAAACGAGGTCAGTTTCCATTCCAAATAGTGTTACCTTTAATCATTTTCTCAAGGTGGTGCTTAATAGGTGGTCCATCTTCAAAAGGTTCACAGGATAGAGAGGCCCCAAAACAAGGCAGTCATGGCCATGTGTGTCAGGTGTTCTGAGAGCAATAGAGAAGTACTCACTTAATTCAGAGGGGGCTGGTTATCGGGATGCTTTGGAAAATAAATGCAGGGCTCAAGGTGGGGCTCTATCCCAGGTCTTGTGCTGAAATCAAGCATCCGATGCTCAGCCAACTGAGCCACCCAGGAGTCCCAAGTTCTAATCATTTTAAATCATAACAAAGAAGGTTATATAACTACTGTTATGAGTTTGTGAACTTGTTCTATCTGGAATATGTGCTCTTCTGTAATGAGGTGACATAATGGTCACATAAGTGGGTGAAAGCAGTAAATGAAATCTGTCTAGAATGTCATACAGTCTTCAATTATTTTTTATATGATATAATTGGAGGATTATGGATTCTTTATATGGAAGATTCAAAATATCTTAAACCTGGTGTCCATGGCTCTGAACATAGGCAAGGATAACCTTCATGAGTATATGAAATCCTTTGAATGATAAACCAACTTTTTGTAAATATACGTTTGATGGGCATTTTTCTTCCATAGGGTCCATAGCTTTTATCAGCCTCTTAGTGGGTCCTTTGAATTCCTCTAAATTAAGAAGTGTTTATAGAGTGGTATGTTGAAAGTAGAATTATAACCCTAGACTAGCTATATTCAGTGCAATCTTAGACCAGTAATTTAATTTTTCTAAGCTTTAGTTTCTTCTTTTCTAAGATAAGTGTTTTAATTAAGGTCAAGTTTCCTCAATAAGTGCATCTCAATCAACAAGTATGTCTTAAAGACTTGTGCAGTCTAGGTGAACACAGGTAAGTTTTTTTTGGCCATAACAGTGTTGTCCTTCCTGTGTATTAGGAAATTTGAATCTTGATTTTCAGTTTACCTTGAAAAATCTGCAAGCCTGTCTACCCTGGGCCCAAATTACAGCATAGCAGTCATTTGGAGCAGATCAGTGCTAACGTGCTTGGTCATATGTATGTACTCAGGTTCCCCACAATCTTCTCCATGCTCTACAGTCTCACATCAGATTGCTCCACTCATTTGTATGGTTTTCCTGCCCTGGAAGCATTTGAAATCATGTTCTCAGATATACACAACATATTCTTTAGCTGGGGCAGGAAAATGGGTCATAGGGAGGTGACACAATGTCAGGAAGGTATGCCTCTGTGTGGCTTTATTGAGGGAATTCTGAAGCTCTCTGTATTCCTATGTGTGCCCTGATTATGGAGGAAGATTGAACACTTTTTACTGAAAAAGCTTTCTTTGCTCAGAGTGAATGCTGGCAAATTATCACCCACTTGTATTGCATACTTGTATTACACTCCAAAGTATTTGCCATCCATCAATATTTTAGGATGTTATGTTATATTGGGCTTACTGGTCAGAGTGAGAGAGAGTTCTGGAAAAATTGGAAAGGGTATGAAAAAACTTCTCAGGCCCTGTTTGCTCACACGTAAGATGAAACCTGAAGTAATTGTGCATTTTAGATGACTTCATTGACTAGGTCAGCAAATTTTTCTGTAAAGGGCCAAGAGTAAATATTTTTGGCTTTGTAAGCTATACAGTTTCTGTTGCAAGCACATAAGCCACTTTAGACAATATATAAATACATAAATAATTGATCATAGCTGTGTTCCCATAAAACTGTAGTTACAAAAAAAGGCAAATTTGGCCCATGGGTGGTAGTTTGCCAACCCCTGGGCGAGGTACTCATTAGAATATGGAGTCTGGTCTTAAGAGAGGCTTAAAAATCTTGCAGGGTAGTCACAAAGATTAAAATAGATATGAATCCAGGAGGTATTAGAAAAGATGAACCACAAGGGGCGCCTGGGTGGCACAGCGGTTAAGCATCTGCCTTTGGCTCAGGGTGTGATCCCGGCGTTATGGGATCGAGCCCCACATCAGGCTCCTCCTCTATGAGCCTGCTTCTTCCTCTCCCACTCTCCCTGATTGTGTTCCCTCTCTCGCTGGCTGTCTCTGTCTCTGTCAAATAAATAAATAAAATCTTAAAAAAAAAAAAAGAAAAGATGAACCACAAGAAAAGAGTCTGGGATTGTTCCACCAAGAGGAGGCTGTTGGGTGACATAATTTATGTTTGACATGAAATATAATTTCCTGACAATGAGAGTGGTTACAGTGTTGAATGAATTATTAAGGCAGTTTGTGAACTCTCCCTGAAAGGTTTTAAAAATAGTATAAATTTTCATCTTTCCGAGATGGCTTTCTTTGGAAATGTAAACAGGATAATCTGTAGGCACTGTAGATGAACAGTGTGGAATGTAGAGCTCTATTTGAAAATAAAATTGGAATAAGATTGGGCAAAAGCAGACCAACAATTCAGAATTCTGATTTTTATATCAGTACTTGGTGCTTTCATATTATGAGACACAGATTTTTAAAAACCATTTGCTAATCTCTGAAATGTCCAGTGTTCCAGGGAGTATGGTTGATTAACATCTAATAAAACCATCGATAGTGTATTTAATGATTGTGAAATGCTAAGTAAAATTTAAATAACAGATATAATATTTCACTTAACAGAATTATCCTTAAATTCTTTTGAAAGCCCCATAATACATTTGCCCATTCTATTAAGTAACCCATGCAGAGAACTATGATTTTGTGAAGAGATAATGAAGTTTATGCATCTATACTTTATTCACTTATTTGGTCACATTGTGTGTTACTAACTTAAGACAATAATTGAAGCAACTTTAGTTAATTTTGGGTTACTGTCTCATATGGAATAGATTTATAGAAAAATGACAGCATTGTCAGGGACTTTGGAGGATGTCTAGTTCAAACCTTTAATATTTAAGATAGAGTAACTGTAAACCTGTCTTGAGTTTTATTGCACCTGATAAAAGCCTAGAACTTCAACTATATTGCTTATTCCACAAAACTAACTTTTTCACTTTGGTATGCTTTTTTTTTTTTTTTTGGTCCAAAAAACTGATCATAAGACAGTAAATTCAAGTTTCATAGATCTACTTGGCTAAAGATTTTATCATTGTGTAAAACCTGGTTAAGTTTAAATATTGAATCCTTTTCCAGGCCTGTGCTATGGTCATTCTGTCAGTTTCTTCTTTCATTGTCTTACCGTGTGTTGTGTATTATGAGAATCTATGCTATTCATTCCAATAATGGAATAAAATAAGGCACGATAGTAAAGACTACTATCCCCTGTGGTGAATTAAAGTTTTATTCTATCCTGTTACAGTCTTATGGGGGAGGAGTAATTGGGGAGCAAATGTGATCACTGTGTTATGCATATTAGAGGGTAAATAAAATTTAATAGAGAAGACCTCTTCCTTGTTAGTAGGGATTAAACTGAACAAAGTTGCAAATTAAAATTTCATCTGAGAAAGTCTGTGTCTTTCAGACATTATATAATGAAGAAAAAATATGAAGTATTTCTTTTTCAGTCTAATGTATCACAAAATAGGTATAATTAACTTATCAGAATAATTTTACTCTACCATCCCTTCCACATGTGATTAAAGTTGCTTCCTTTAAAGAAGTGAATTAGGGAGGGTTTTGCCACTTATTTTGGGGATTCCACATTTAAACAGTAAGGTTTTGGAACACTTAATTTGAATCTACCATACCAGTAGTGTGTGAGTGTTTATGTTTATATTTGTGTTTATGTGAGAGAAAGCAGTTTGTGAGAAAAATCAGTCTCATTAAGTTAGTTACTATTCCAGATTGACAAGCAAAAATGTTCTTTTTTGGCTTAATCACCTGTAATAAACAGATTTGACCCTGAATGATGCTGGATATTTCTGAAAGTTAATTTCACCTGTAGGAGATTTGCTGCCATTGATATCAAAGAAAAGTGTTGTAGCCACAAATACAGTTCCAAAGGAGGAGTTCCAAAATCTCTGAGCTAAACAACATCATACTTGGAGGACTAATCTCCTTAAGATCAATTATGTCCGGTGCATATACTTATTTGCTTCTTAAAACCTGAAGTATAATCTACACATAGTAAAATGCACACATCATTAAGTATCCAGTTCAGTGAGTTTTAAAAATTGCACACACCTGTGTCACCCATACTCCTATCAAAATATACAACAGTCTCATCACCATAGGGTTTTTCCCGTTCCTTTCCATCATTCCCTGAATTGAACACCACCACAACCCAGGCAACCACTGTTCTGATCTCATTCACCATCGCTTAGTTATGCTGCTCCAGCACTTCTTATAAATGGCATCATGAAGTGTGCCCTCTATTGTGCTTGGCTTCTTTCCCTCAGCAAAGTATTTTCTGAGGTTCATCTGTGATGTTACATGGATACTGTGTGATGTGGGCAGTTCCTTCCTTTTTTTGCTGAGTAAGAATGCTTTTGTTATGACTCTTGTTTTATGATGTAAGTTAAATCTATTTGGGAAGAATGGACTGTCGCCTTATAAGTTAGAGAATAAGGCCACATTTGAGTACTCCATAGAGACCAGCTCTTACTATGGCATATCCTATTATAAAAAGTATTTCTGTATACACAAAATTATTCAATCACAATGACAACTAATAGTTTATATACTTTGCTATAGTTTAGGATAAAATTTATGAGAGCCTTAGAGTTTTTAATTGATACCTATATAATATTTACTAATTTTATGAAATAAATATTTATTAGGAGCCCAGTATATGACAGACATAATACTGTATGATTTGTTTATGTATTTTGAAATTATGTGTAGAAATTCTAGAAGAATTAGAACATCAGTAACTGATGTAAACCTATATATTTATTTATTAATGATGATTACTCTTTTTGGTATAAATCTGTCACTCTTTAGGCTCATGCAAATAAAAAAAATTGTGAAGATTCAAGATCTGTTAGAAAGGGATAGGTACTGAGAAAAGTGAGTTTTTATACACCATATTTCAAAAACAGTTTGTCCTGAAGGCTTTCTTTGCTGCTTGCTGTTGAAAAATGGACTCCATGGGGTTGAAGCATCATGGAGAGTTTTAATTAAGTTTTAATTAAATGTTTTCAATGGTTTTGCATAATAAGGAGATAATATCAAATCTAATTCCTGCAAAATCTAACATGCATCTGGGTAATCAACACATAAGGAATCTCTAAGCATCCACATAGTTGAGTACTATTTCTATTAAGTGTGTTTTAAAAGGATGATCCTTACAATGTCTCTAAATGTGTTTATTAGAATCAGTGAACTTAGAACTCTCCAGGGGAGAAAATTTTTGTTTTAACTTTTACTTCAAATTTTACTGGCTTACTATAATGACAATTTAATGATTTACTGTCTCCGAAATTAGTATATTTTGGTGTTTGCTAATTTTAAAAAATCTCACAGAAGCACTCCTTTGGACTAAAAGTTTAAGGGGATAGACTATAAAATGTTTCACCACTTTCAAATGTGTGAACATGATAGGAGTTGCCTAGACTCTGTTGTCTGTAATTGGAGATAATGATGCATCAAGACAATAAGGTTTTTGTAAGGCTTACGTGAGATATTATCTCATAGTGTTTTGTTGTCACACACTGGCTAAAACCAATACTTTAGGCCATATCTCCAAATAAAATTATAAGGATAATTACAAAGATCAGCTGATAGGAATAAACATTTAAAATATATCACAGTTTTGTCATTTCTTCATTTTTAATATACTATAAGCTTTAAACAAATGAAAGTATCCTATCTCTCTCTTGATCTTTGGGAAACTCTAGTTTAAAAAATCTGTAACGTGAAATATAAGCCAATTGACCAAACATATACTGAATTTTCCCTAGTTGCCAAGGACTGTATTAAGTACTAGGAATACAAAGATGAATAATTCAGGATTCCTCACTTCCTTTTCCCTGTTCAGCTTTCCCCCTTTACTTCTTTTAGCTTTTCATTCAGTATGTATTTTTACCCTTAATTTCAACACCTACATTGTAACTGTAAATGAGTAGGTCAGACTGGATGGTTTCTAAAATCTCTTCCATTTCTTCAGTTCTATGCCTTCTAAATCTATGCTTTGAAGACTAACACGGGTATGTGCATATACTGAAGCAGGCTTTGCTGAGAAATGCAGGAAGTTTGAAATTATTTTATATCCAAATTAAAGAATCTAAGCTTCAGAGTCAGACAGGCCTAGGTACAAATATTTACCATTTGGATAATCCACCAAATCTCCTTGAATTTATCTCTGTGGAGTAATCAATCCATAAAATAGGGATACAAATGCTACTTACTTTATAAAGTGTTAGGAAGATTAAATGAGATAATGCATGTTAAACAGATGTGTTCAGGATATAATAAGCTTTAAATGAGTATTACTCATTGTTATTCAGGCAGTATAAATATAGGTAATTTACCTATCTGGAAAAGTATCCCTAAATATTCTTAAGTTAGATAAAATGTGTTTGTCCTCATTTTCCAAGAAAAGTTAGTGAGCTTGGCAATGATGACAAAATAAATGTATTTTCTGCTCATTCCAGTCATGCTTTTGTCAAGAGCAGCACTTTGACATGCCTTGGTGGCAAGAGGAATATGGCGGAGTAGAACCGTCTTATATCCGGCATCTTCAATGCTCAGCACAGTGCCGAACACAACAGCTCTGGCACATGTTTGCAGAATGGGTGAACAAATGCTTGATTGGATGAATGAATGAAAAGGATTCTACAAGATCTTGTCTATGATACACTAGGGGAAACGTCTTACTCAAGGCAACAGTAGTAAATGGTTGAGTAGGGACCAGAATCCAGATTTGCCTACTTGTTGGTATTTTTCTGTAATTCTATAATCTTCTGTTTCTTACAGTGACACAAATTCATGGTCATGTTGCCTTATGATGACTTCACAAAACATGTGGTTCAATCACATTTTTGACTTATCCATAGCAAGAATCTCAAGGAGTGAGTGAGGTAGTTCGTATTAGTTTTCCTATTTTATTTTCAGAAAATGTGAGACTAGGAAAAAAAGAGATGACAGAACTACAGACCAATTTTTAGTATCCAGTAAATATTTGTTCCAGAGGAGTGTTTTTCCCCCAATGTTACAATGCTGTACCATCTTTTCCGAGTTAATGATGGCCTTGTGACTCTGAGCCGCAGCACTCCGTGGCTCTTTTGCATTCCATTGGACTTGTTATGATTATGGAATCCTATTAAGAAGATTCCCTTTGAGATCTTGAGATAAAAGACCCTAAATGTGTATCATTAAGAGTTATAACATTGGGCAAAAGTCATGCTTCCTGTTATATATCTTTGATCTTAATGATCCGAGTTTGGGCCAAAGTGGAGTTATGCTCTCAAAACAGCTGCAGGGATAAGAAAGAACATTTTTTGAGAGGGATAGAAATTGAGAAATATGAGTCGAAATTAGGACTAGCAAAGTCACTTCAGCAGTGGGTATAAAGGAGCAATTTGAAATCTAGAATGGCAATGTACCAATAATTAGGGACCAGGTTTTTTTAATTAAACATATCTTAAAGTATTAAAAGTTAGAAATGCATACATCCTTCAGGCTTTTATTCTCCACATTTTGTGTGTGGGGCTAGCTAGAAAGTAAAAATATAACAAGGAACTAAAGAAACTGCCAGTAGGAAAATCAGTTGAAATAATCCAGATGCTTCTACCATTTTAAAGGTCAAATCTGGTTTGCTCATAAAGCCCAGAGTAGTATGAGAGGAGATGTTTAATAAATCTTGGAATTTGGTAGTAGAAGAAAAGTGGTGAATTTACAGACCTTAAGCTTGGTTGCTTGGATTTTCACATTATGCCATCTAAGAGTAGGAAAGATTTCTTCCAGCTGTAAAATTGTGGGTTAAAAGAAATGTCACACTTTCACTTTTTTTCCCTATTTAAATGAATATCCATATGTTCTGAATGTTACCAGATTTTCAGGCTTTAGAAACTGAAGGCTTTTATTCATAGGACAGGCTTTGCAGGAGCTACTGTAGTGCAAATTCATCCTTATAACTCTCCTAACATACATATATATTTCTCTTTGGAAATATCAGCTCTTGGGTAGCAAGAATAATTTCATTGTGGCCTTCATAGCTTTTGGCTTTTGTCTGAAAAATCCAGGAAGTGCAGAGGTTATGATGTATTGCTTCAGTGACATGAACAGTTGTCCCTTAGGATTGACATTTCAGGAACTTCTTCATGTGTTACAAACCCACCTGCAGAGAGTATTTGAAAGTCACTGGATAGCTGACTTCACCCACAGGGAAAGTGACAGGGACCTGGAGTAGAGCCTTTTCAGTGGAAACCTTTAGGCATAATTAGATTATTCTAGCGGGTAGTGGATTCATGTCAATCCAGCCATCTCCGGAGGGTGCTGGGAGCTACCAGCATCACAAGACAGCTTTCACTGGCTGGTTGCCACTGTACTCTGAGTTAACTTCAGGGACCTTTTGAACTGCCTTCAGGATGTGAGGTAGGATTGCAGCAGGCTCTAGAGATATTTTAAAGATTCATTCTTTATCTGAGTTGGCCCTAGGGATTTGGAGAGAACCTGGGATGGTGGAGGTAATTCGAGGGTCCTCTGAAAGGTGAACTATCTATAAAACACTGGTTTGGCATATAGTGACTTATTCATATAATACTGGTATGCATTATTCATAAAAATATTCATAAAATGCTGGGCTGACATATAGTAAAATATACCTAAAATATTGGTGTTGAAACACAATTGATACTATGTGTGATGGTTTCAATTTGGGCTAATGGATGCCCAGACAGTTGGTAGTAAAAAGTAAGCTCTAGGTGTGTCCTTGAAATTGTTTCTGGACAACATTAGCATTTGAATTGGTAAACTGAATAAAGTTCTCCCTCATGTGTGTTGGTGGGCATCATCCTGTGTATTGAGGGCCTGAATGGAGGGAAAATAGAAAGCAGAAGAAGGACAAATTTGCTCTTTCTCTTGAGCTGGGACATCCATCTTTTCCTGCCTTTGGAGAACATCAGTACTCCTGGGTCTTGGGCCTTCAGACTCAGATCAGAGTTTATACCATCAGTACCCCATCTCCCCCTTCTTGGGCCTTTGGACTCTTAATGGAGCTTACACCATTGACTTCTCTGCTTTTCTGGGCTTTGGACTTGGACTGAATTATACCACCAATTTACAGATGGACGATAGTAGAACTTCTGGGCCTTCATAATTACACAAGTCAATTCCTGTAATAAATCTTGTTCTTTTTTTTTAAATCTACCTATTGATTTATTTATCTATCTATCATCTATCTATCTATTGATGTATCTATCTCCTATTTGTTCTGTTTCTTTGGAAAGCCGTGATGAATATAGATTCAGGTACCAAGACTTGTTCTAGAGGAGCAGAATTTGAAGGATGAGCTTTCTGAATTGGTTTTGTTGTTCCTGGAATTGGTTCTCTAATCCGATTAGATTTAAAGGCACTAATAACTCTATTTCCAGTAGTGAAGAGAGCATGGATAGTCCATGGTGTGAACTGTATATAGAGATATATAAACTATCTGCACTGGTTACCTCTGATCAACCATTTACAAGAAGCAAGGAGCCAAGTGATTTTGCATATGATAGTCTTAACATTTTTGGAAGACTAAGGAATATAATAACGTTGGTTGGCTGCTCCTAATGTCTCTGGACAAAGTGGTGAAAGAAAAGGATGAGCTCAGGGATTCAAATTCCCAGTTCAAGCACCAGCTGCATAAATGACCTAAGAGCTTCTATGTGTGCCTTGAAGGAAAACCTTATCTCCTGTAGCTAGCTGCAGGGCTGAAATTGCTAACACTCAGAATCTCATGTGGTGGTTGGCCAAATTATAATGCAAGTTGACCTCTCAGCCTCAAGGGGTGTCTACTATTAATGTGAGGACATTGATTGCAAAGAATGGGATCCTGTATTAGGATGATGATGTGTCGAAGACTCTGATTAAGCTGGAGACATTGAGCACCTACATTCTGATGAGTCTTCTTTCCTAGAGGAAGTGGCCTCCTCCCCCAGTGACAGCTGCTTCTCTACTTCCAATGGTAGAGATGTCTCCACCCCTGACTGAAGGGATTAACTCTGCCTTGTCCAAAGAAACTGCACAGGCATCCCTGACCAGTTGCCATACAAGACAGTGCTGAATCTTCTCAGGATACACCCATACCACTCCTCTTCGCTTCTACATTTATAACTAGACTCAAGTTCCAGCAGACCTTTAAAAATGAGATACAAAATATGACCTATGGGAAGGGAACTACACTAAATTAGAGTTAATTTATACAGGCAGAAATTCAGGGAACATGGGTGGGAATGCATGCTAAAGGTGTAGGATAATGGAGGAAGGAACATAAAATTGGACCGGGCCAAATATATGGATATGAGCTAACTAAACAAAGGTTTTACATTTAATATTGTAGCTTGGGGAATTAAAAGGGGATCTGACAGTTTGGTTGGACCAAAAGATGGCCCACTGTGAACAAACTGGAAATGCCCAACTTCCTTTGGTTTAATGTAGAGGAGGGGATCCAGACGCTTGGGGAGATTGAAATGTTGGAGCGTATTTGTTATTTAAGACCCAGACAGCCACACAAGGATGGTCCGGAAGACATAGCATTTGTCACTACTGTGGGAAATAAATTTGTGGAGTGATCCCCAGCATTCCTGAAGACCTTCATGATCACTCTCCTCTGTAGGCCAGACCTTACAGTGGGAACGACAGCCACTCAACTAGAAAACCTAAATGTGATGGAAATCGTTGGATCCCGGGGTGGCAGGGGCCAAGTGGTGACACTCAACCGGCAAAAGCAAGGTGGGCATGGCTATCATAATGGACAGCAGACACACTGATAGACAAATAACAGAGAACACATTTTAGATATTCAACTTTGTCTATACTTCATAGTTCTTTAAAAGTGATCTTAAGAAGGTATTTGGGCCCAGACTTGGCACAAAGACTGTATAATTGGCTTAGAAATGGTTAATTCTACATCTTATAAGCCACCGTCCTGTCTTAAAAAAATTCAGTCTGGTGTGTCAAAATGCTTTTTCATATTCAGATAAACACCGGTGGCTATTTCATTATCGCAGCAGAGCCTGGTGTAGGTGAGGTGTTACAAATACCAACAGTGAGGAAGTCTGGTTCTTTCAAGTCTGTGTTTTTGGCTGAGGCTACAGAGTTTCCCAGTGGTGTCTGTTATAAAGCAGCATGCAGGACTTGGCAGGAAGTTTGAGATAACGAGACTTCTATCCCAAAGATCATCCAAGCCGCATGCTAAATTTTGCCCATCTGTCACCTGTCTCCTCTGTCCCATGTCAGAGTCAGATTTGGAACTGGTGACATTGGAGGTACTTGATATGCCTGGCAGAACAAAACCCAAAGGTCTTATTGTTCATGACAGTTCGGATGTACTTGAATAGTAATTATGTTCATATGGATTTCCTTGTGGTGTTCTCCTGTTTCATGAGCTTCCATCTTTCCTGAGGTGGGTCGCAATGTACATGGTACTAAATATTAGAATCAGCAAGAGATGGTACCAGAGAGTGATTTTTTCAATATTACTTAAAGTGAAAGCCAAAGGATGCTCATACAAAACATTTGATTGGACTGTATTTGTTGCATATTACCCAAGTAGGTAAAGGTAAGTATATAGAGCTAAATTTCCAGAGAACTATGGTTTGAAACATGTAAGTTTTATGAGTATATAATTGAAAATATCCCATTAATATGTATCTGTTTACATACAACAATATAGATAAACCTCAGAAACAATGTTGAAGAAAAGAACCATACACAAGAAAGTAGGTACAATGTGATTCCATTTACATAACGTTCAAATATAGACAAACCTATTGTATGGACCAAGAAATTAGATTAATGGTTACCCTTGCAATAATATCTGGAAGTGGGGCAAAGTGGGGTCTTCTGAGATGCAGTAATGTTCTCTTCCTTGATCTAGTTGCATAATGTATTAAAATTTATCAAGCTGTATATTGATATTTATTTTGTGTTCTTTTCTGTTTAAATATTATCCTTCAATTGAAATAGTAAAAAAAAAAAGGAGAATTACCTTCAAAAGTAAAATACCAGTTATTTTTTTAAATCATGAAACTAGAAAGTAAGAGAATTATTTTTCAGCATTGTTCAGAATTATCAATGGTAATGATAATCATTTATTGAGCACACCTCCTATGTTAGACATAGCTCTAAGTGTTAGAATTACATTACTTATTTAATGATTATACCAGGTTTTGAGGTTTTTATTATCCCAATTTTTTGGTTTCTTAAGGAAGAATTGGTACTTGGAGAAATTAAGCAACTTGCTCAAGGTCATGTAGCAAGTTGGTGGTCATGCATGAATTTGAATGCTTATCTGTTTAACTTCAAAGGCAGAAGAGCTTTTGTACTCTGACACTTGGTTCCATTTACCATCCCAGTTGCATGTTGAGACAAGTTGTTAATTTCAGAATCTGGACTGAATTTTCATTTTGGGGATAGGCAGTTTTCTTTCTAGATTTTACTTTCTGTTCCCATAATAATGAACGGTTATTATTATTAACATTTTGTTCTCAATCTGTACTCAGAATTTAGAGAACTCAGGCAAGAATCAAATATAAAGCAGCAATATTAGTTTAACACTGAAGTTCAGAAAAGCCAAAGAGTTAGTAATATTTCACAAACAAGTCAAACAGGTAGATTTGGGAATATTTTTGACTGGCAGTCTTATATTTATTTTTTTATTATTTTAGGAGGCTGCTTCCTAGTTTTGGCCTTTGTGCTTCTAACGCTTATGGCTGAAAGAGAGAACAAGTGAGAGATATTATGTTAAAAAACTTTGAATTTAAGAATAGTAGTTTTTAATCTATTAGGACAATATCAGGTGATTGGATTTTGAGAAGATTCGTAGTTTAAGGAATCACATTTTATTTCTCATTAGAAAACTTATTTGTTCCCCTGGGATACACACAGTACTACTGGTATAGAGGCAAGTCCAAGGAAAAGGGATATAGGGGAGGTAGGACCATGCCTTGGGGGAGACAGGCAAAAACTTACCTGCAAGTCAGAATTAGGAGGATGTCCTATTCCTCTTGGGCTGCTATAACAAAAATGTCATTTACTGGATGACATAAACAACAAACATTTATTTCCCACAGTTTGGAAGGCTGGGAAGCCTAAGATGAAGGTGCCAGCAGAGAGGGAGAAGAAGTGGAATATTAGTGTTGTATAGTTTTAAAAGCACTGTCACCTCTTATTATACTCTTATGGTTCTGTGAGATTGGTATCACTGTTATGTCAGTTTTATAGATTACAAATCTGAGGCTCAGAGAGGCTAGTTAGCACAAACACATTTAGCTAGTGAGCAACAGACCGTGGGAATGAAGGAGGAGGAACAGTTCATTATGACTAGATGAATCGGGAAAGCTTTATGAAGGAAATGTATGAACTAGATCTTTGAGGAGCAAGCAAGATTTAAGCACAAGACAGTAAAGGGATAGGTACTGTTGGTTGGATAAACTGTGGGAGCCAAAAGCACGAGAAAGCCTCTTTTGGTTTGTGGGTGGACAATCCAGTGTGGGTGGACAATCAGTCCCAGTTTGGCTGCTTATAAAATTCCTTTGTGATTGCATTATGAGTTCCCGGTTCTGTAGGTTATAGGAAGAAGAGCTTCTCTTCTGACTTGTAGGCAAATGAATGCCTCAAGTCATGGGTCTACCCCCTCTGTATCCCTTTTTCCCTAGCCCTTGCCCTTACACCAGTACTACCTGTGGCCCAGGGGAGGAGATAAGCACGGATGTTGTGGATGGCCAGGACAGCGAAGTGATGAAGAGACCAGGTAGTGCGTTATTGCAATAATGCAAGGTAGGCCTGAATGAGAGGTTAGTAAAATTAGGAAAGGGGGACATTGGAGAACATTCCAGTTGTTTCCCAGTGAGGCCCAGGTGTTCCTGACTTTGTGTAACTTCCTATTCGATTACCATTACGAGCAATCCTGAGGGATCTCATTAAAGAATTTTCATTGTAACCCTGTTTACTCACTGTTTGGAGAAACTGTGGTTCTTTATAAATTTATTAAGATCACAGAAAGCGTAAATGTGGCCCATTTATTTGTTTTGTTTTCTGTTGTACACACATAAATTATGAAATAGAATTTTGACTTACAAAGTGTGGGCCTTGACATTATTTGAGGTAAGTATAACTGGCTCTACTACGTACCGCTATGATTTCTTGCCTTCATAGCTGCCATATCTTGCACAGTTGACACCCAGTGCAGGTCGGTATTTTTTTTTACATCCTCTTTTCTGTAAAACAAGATTATTTTCAGTAATAATCATGGGATATCAGTAATGTAATCACTTTCTTGATTTGCTCTTGGTTTTAAACAATTAAATTTGAATACATTAGACTTGAAGTTTTAATACAAATATTATAATTAGCAAATGAAGATATATACCTTTATAGTTTATACTCTTCCACTGCCTTAAATTTTAAACACAAATAAAAATTCCATGTAGTTGCCTAGAACTCAAATTCTATTTCTTCTTTACAGACTGTGCTATTACTGCTTATTTTGAATATGCTGATTAAATATAGAAACATATAGTACTACATATGTTAGAGACATGAGTTGCACCTGAAGGAGCCTCAAATGATTCTGACTATTGTAAATTTATACTTGAATGTCTGTAGTTTAGTCTTTAACTATTAGGGATTAGCTGTGTAAGTGGAATTTAGTTGCATGCTGTAAGTTCTCTGAAATTCTACGTGGAATCCAATATTTATAAAAGAATAAAGAATAATAGTATATGATTCTGAAACTTTCATATATTATTAAAAATTCAACAGTAACCGTGTAACTGTTTAGAAATTAGACCAACAAAATATTTTTTCAGGGAATATTTTGTCACTGTTTTTAACTTACAACTGCATAGTGATAATAAAAACCTGAGTATCTACTAGCAATGCAGTCTCTTAACTGCTTGTGCCCAGGGTGGACTTCTTCTCCAGCCTCATCTTGGTATGCTGTTGCCTTGACTGGTGCCTTTACTCCTTTTTCCCTCACCCAACCTCCTGCCATATATCTTCATTGTCTTTCCAACCTCATTGCTCGATGCCCATGACTTAATGCTATGTCTCCTCCCTTTGAACTCACTGTGTACTTTACTCTGTGGACCACCTTGTGACTTTAACTTTATAAATATTGTGATTTTGAGAGTAGAGTCTTCACTTTTTATTTTTAAGCACCTGGCTTTAGGTACTTTTTTTCATTTAGTCAAACCAGTTCGTAGACATACCATATTGATTAAACAGAAAGGGAACTATTACAGTGATCACATTTTGTTTCTGTTTTTGTTTTGTTGCTGTTGTTATAGAAACTAAAAAATAAGATTTGGGGGGAATACTAATACATAAAACCCTTTTCAATATGCATATTTGTATCTTTTCTAGCAAAATTTAAATTTATTTAGTATTTATTTCTCCAGAACAAGACAAACAACTCTGTTCCCTGATCTAGCCCCACTGTCTTTTCCTACTGCCTTTCTAATGTATGAATTTTAGTTCTATTTATTTTTTTACTGTTTCAAACTTAATTTTTTACACTCAGTGTTTAATTAGAATTATCAATATATTAGGGGTGCCTGGGTGGCACAGCGGTTAAGCGTCTGCCTTCGGCTCAGGGCGTGATCCCGGCGTTCCGAGGTCGAGCCCCACATCAGGCTCTTCTGCTAGGAGCCTGCTTCTTCCTCTCCCACTCCTCCTGCTTGTGTTCCCTCTCTCGCTGGCTGTCTCTGTCTCTGTCAAATAAATAAATAAAATCTTTAAAAAAAAAAAAAGAATTATCAATATATTTTATAATTACTTTTGTCACTCTTTTATGCATTCTATTCCTTCTTTCTATGCTTTTCTTTTTTCTGAAATATGTCCTTTAGTAATTCTCACAGGGAGTATCTCTTGGTGGTAAACTCTCCTAGCCTTTCCATGTCTGTTTTACCTTCACTGTTAAAGGTTAGCTTAGGTGGATATGTAAGTTTAGATTGATAGATACTTAGTCTCAGTATTTTGAAATACTCTAGCTGCTACTGTAGCTGTTGAGATATATGCTGTCAGTCTAATTTGTCATTTATCTAAAGATTCTTTCTCTTTTGTCTTCGGAGGCTTTTAAAATATTCTGTTTATCTTTAATGTGTCCTGGTTTTATATGTGACTTTATTTTTAATTTATTCTTTTTTCTCCCAGTTTTCACTTTCTGAGAATACATTTTCTTTAGTTCTTGAAGTTTCTCAGGCATCATTATGATTATTTTCGTTTGAATATTGCTTCTTCATTATTCTCTCGACATGCTGCTTCTGGAACTCCTACTTGCAATGCATGGAAGCACAGTGTGATTACTAGTGCTCACCAATATCTGAATATTTCCTCTGTCAAGGGCAAATAAGTGACTATATCTTTTTTCTTCTTGCAGTTAAGCAGAACTATATAACTAATTATGGGCAATACAATGTAAGCATAAGTGATGGGTGTTACTTCCAAGCTGAGGTAGGGAAAAGCCCTGTGCAACTCTCTGGGCTCTCTTTCCTTCTGCCTTAGCAATTATGGAAGAGGGACTTGAATAAATGATAAAGAAATTTTTTAAGCCACTATGATTTGGGAAATGTTTGTTACTGAAATGTAGCCTTTCTACCTTGAACAGAATGGAGAGCCTCTCAATCTATTTTGCATGTCACATAAAATTATCTTTCATAATTTTCACTCATTTATTTCTTCAATACAATCTTTCAGCTGAATAATTACTTCTTTAACTATGTTCAGCTCAGGATTAGTGCCTTTTTGGTTTCCTTTTAGTAACTACTTTTTTTTTTAACAGCATTTATAATTCTTTATTCGTCATAGCCATCTGTTCTTGTTTTATAAGTGACTATGATTTTTTGTAGTTGAGTTAGTTGAGAACTAGGTCACATATTGGTATGTTGGGTCTCTAGTCCTGCAGGAGTATTGGTATGTTATACATCTTGTTTCTGAATCAGAGAAGACTAGACCCAGAGTCATAGTGAGAAGTGTTAGTTCCCACTCATTGCTCTGATAGCAGCTTGATAGAGTCTCAGTCTGGGCAGTGGTCACCATTTTGTTGAGGGTCCTTTCATAAGTCAGGGAAGCTAAACTCAGCCTTGGTTTTATAGCCTGAGTCTGATCCCAGTCTCCTGACACAAGTAAAACATTTTGGGCTCCTGTTATTCCTCTTCTCACTTTGAAATTTCTTATTTCTATCCAGGAGCCTAGTAGGCTACTGTTACTGTTTGTGTTTCTGTTCCAAGATGTTTATCTTGCTCTCGAGTCCAGTTTTGTTGTTTTAAATATTATATATGTTATATAACATAAAATTATAAATATCCTGATGTGTGTGTTTCTCTCATTACTACGGATTTGACACAGAAAGAATGAGTATTTATACCTGAACTCACAATTTCATCTTAATAAGAAGTCAGAGTCTTTAATTTAAATGAGATTACATCTCTGATTCATCATATGGTAATCTTTCTCTTATTATAAATTACAGATATTTCATTTTAATTTAGATATCTTCCAGTGGTTTTCATTTGATTTTTAGAAAGATTTTTAAGAAATAAGAGGTGTTTTTGATAAGGGGTGGGGCAATTTATTGATACCAAAAGATCATCAAACAGCCTGATCAGTATCATTAAATACATGAACTATCTTCTTTCCTAAGCAGATGAGTGTGGGTTAGCTAAGTTTTTCAGCTTTCCTACATTTGTGTTTCTTTTCTTTCTACCCTTCATTCAGTAATAGAATTAATAATAGCTTAAGGGAGAAAAAAATGAAAAGATATGTGAACATCCAGAGTAAAATTACTGAATATAATGTCAGTGGTAGCTAAGTGAAGAGGTTATGCTACTTTCATTTTTTGTGTTACTCTGAGTGTGATGAAAATCAGACTCTATTTCATTCTGTGTTGGTGAGCCTTTAGGTGCCAGATCTCTGAGATTGCATAGAATATAAAATGTAATTTTTTTCCAAAGGAACACCCATAGAGATGGAACAATGTTTACTTTCAAGATTAGGTTTTCTTTAATTCTTCCTTTGCTAAGTGTTTGCTATCACACATGTGTCTCCTTTGAGAATATTTTTATGGGTAATCAAAACATTCAAAACAATTTCATGGATAATTTTCCACGTTATTATAGAAGACTTTCCTTTATTAAAATACTTAAAAATAAGCTTTCCCTCTGTATTTACTTGCTTTTAAATCATTCCTTTTTTTAATCAAAAAATATTTTACATTACAAAAGATAATCATTTTAGTGGAAATAATTCTAAAATGCATGCCATATGTGTTACCCGCTGTACTGGGTTAAATAGTGTTTCTCTGAAATTCATGTCCACCTACAACCTGTGAATATGACTTTATTTGGACATAGGATCTTTGCAGATGTGATTAAGTTCAGATGAGGTCATACTGGATTATGGTGGACCACTATAATGGGCATCCTTATAAGAAAAAGGGAAATTTGGGCATTGGCACACAGAAAAGATAATGCCATGTGAAGGCAGAGATAGAGATTGGAGTGATGCATCTACAAGCCAGGGAATGCCAAGAGCTTCCAGCCATCAGCAGAAGCTAGGTATGGAGGTATGGAGTAGATTCTCCCTTAAAGCCCCCAGAAGGAACTGACCCAGCTGATATCTTGATTTTACACTTCCAGCCTTCTGAACTGTGAGAATAAATTTCAGTTGTTTTAAGTCACCAGGTTGTGGCACATTTATCATAGAAACCATATGAAAATAACACATCTTTTTACACCTCATATTCTGAACATAATGCAACATTTATCTATGGTGTAAACAATTTGGGGTTAGCATAATCTCATGATGTTTCAAAAGGCCATTGAAATGTTCTGGATTAACCTTGCCCCTCAAAGAAAGTAATGAAATTTGGATGTTCTTGCTGACCATTTTATCTTATGATCATCAACAATTATATTTCTCTCTCTCTATATATATATTTCCTTTTTTCTTCTCTGTCTAAATACATGTTATACTCTAAGAAGGATCAGAAGTTTTCAGAAGAAAAAACCCAACCACCCTAAGTTTGCTAAATTAGTTCTTGATTTTTACACACAGTTCTAAGTTCACGGGCTCAGGTTTAAGGATCCTCGATTTCTCAAAGTGTATCTGGCCATGGATGCCCTGGAAAAAAGGTGGTGGGTGATAATGGTGATGGTGGTGTGCCGTTCATGGTCAAAAGTAGGTTGGGAAGAGCTGCTTACTTTGTATTTCCTTTGGCATATTTGTACTCTCTTGGTATATATATTAAAGACTCCAAGAAGTTCAAAACTAGTACTTGACACCAGAACACTTTCTTTGATATCATCTATAAATATCTCAAGATTCTACAGAAATCACTTTGAAGAACAGTCTTAAAGGGAAAAATGTTTGTTCCTTGCTAAGCAGTTTTCTCTAAGCTCAAAGCTGAGGAGTTCTTTGTGGGTCTTCTGCTGTGTGACTGTTTAAATATTTGAGCTTACCAAAAGTGGGAGTGTCGGAGACATGAGGAATTGTTCTAATTTGGTCTTAACAATAATTAATCTTCCTAAAGTATACTTTATTTAGATAGGATTTTGCTTGTTTGTTTGTTTGTTTTTTTTTTGCATTTATTTTTCTGTCATAATCCAGGTGCTGAGAAAGATTAAGTAAATCTCTACTTGACAAATGCTGTATAAAATTGAAATTGAAGACAATGTTACAATTGAAGTATTCTTTTTTCTTTCTCTCTTCTCTCTGTATATTCAGTCCTTCACATTTTCCATGTTGTCTTGCTTTTGAGGCTACTTTTGAGTTAGTGTCAATGCTTAATTATGTGTCATCATGTCTTATATCTAATTATTATAATTCAGAAACAGCAGAGTTGCTGAGGTTGTGCTGTTGCCTGTCTTGTGGGGAGTTAAAACAATTCATTTGTGCATTCAATCAATCGGTGTGATGGGATATTTTTGATGTGCCAAGTGCTGTTCTAGGCACTGGTGCTACAGGACCCTGAAGGAGCACATATCCTAGTATGGAGAGATGAATAATAAGCAGTAAATTGGGAAAATTTCTAGTGTGTCAGTTGGTAATTGCTATGGAGAAAAATAAAAGTACAGGGGAATAGGAGTATGGGTGAGGGTAGGTGAAATTTTGCAGTTTGGATGATGATGGTCAGAAAAGGTATCACTGAGAAGATGGAATTCGATAAAACAAGCAAACAACAAACAAACAAAAACATCCAAAGAAGGGAAGAGAGCAAGCCATGTAGCTATGCGGTGGGAGAACATTCTGGGAAGAAGGAACAGCCAGTGTAAGGCTCAGTGGCAGGGGTGATTTGATGTCAGCAACAGCGCAGAATTGTATATATAGAGCAGAGGGAACAGAGCATGCATAAAACGGTGTAAGATCAGTGAAGGGGTGGGCATGGTGTGGAGACCTTGTAGGTCATTATAAGAGTTTTAGCTCTCAGTCTGAGTGAGATGGGAAGTCACTGAAGAGATGTGAGCAGAGAAATGCCATGATCTAGCTTATATTTTAAAAGAGCATGATGACTGTTGAGCTGTTGCCACCGGCCTCATATACCAGGCTTCATAAAGGCATTTTGAAATAGACTGAGGTAGTTTCTCATGGAGAGGAACTCCTACTGTGGAGGCAGATGTCATAGGAACTATAGGAGTGAATTAGACTCTTTCATTTTCTCTTTGGAGAAAAATGACTTAGGAATAACAAAGGAGTCACTGTGGTGGGAAAATGTTTTTAGAAAATCTGAGCTGAGAGCCTGTTTTCTTTTCTTTAGCTCTCTGTCACGAAGGACCTGCTCAGGTTGACATATGTCACGATCGGTTTTGAATTCATCACTTGTGCTCTGGCACTTAATTGCCACCAAAATAGAAAAAATCTTGTCACAAAAAGTTCTATGTTATTGAAGATTCTAGGTGATGTTACAAGCCCAAGATACAAGCCTCTGTGCTTTCATCTTGTTGGAATATCCCATCATTAAATAAAATTTTGAAAACCGGTAAGTAGATTACTAGAATGAAGAATTTGTCCTGTTTTTCTTAAACCAACTATACCTTAGGATAAACAGATAGTTGATGAAGAGAGTGTTCTTTTACAAAGCTGTACCAATTAATGAAAAAGAACACGGGTCATACTTTGAACCATCCACTAATGAACCAACCACTTATAACATGTATCCCCACTCAGACATCCCTTCCTGCAGATGTCTGTTCTTATTCCATCACATCCTGCCAACTTTTTTTCTGATCAGTATTTCCTATATTGTTATATGTGGCTGTGTTGAGAGGTAAAATGCCAATCATTTCATCATTTCTAAATGAAAATAGTAATTGTTCAAAATATGTGGGCTTTCATGAAGTCCACAAAAGCAGTGACAGAGAACTATTTGAATCACTGTTGAAATTATCAATAAACAAGAGTCTGGCAGAGCTATACCAGTTATCATTTGAAGAAAAGAAAAAATTATCACAGATGATCATAGATGGTGCATAAAGTGACATTGTAAAAAGGTCAAAGATTAATAATAATCATAGCTATCAATTATTAATGTATACCATATGCCAAGTGCTCTTCCAAGTGCTTTACATGTAGTCTCAATGGGACTATTGATTTGGCTATACATGTGGCAAAGGGTCATATTAACAGAAGTGTAGATAAGCTAGAAGTTTATTCTTCTTTAACGTAAAAACCTGAACTGAGAAATTTTACTCAACAAAATTCTCGAGGCCCAGCTCCTTCCATGGTGTTCTCTTTCCCTACAGTGTGCCTCACTGGCATACTCCAACAGATCTCACTCTCTGTGGGTGTTTCTCCCAGTCATCATTTTCTCTCCTTGAAGAGTCCAATCTGGAAGTTACACATGCCACTTTTGCTCATATACCACCATTGAGTACTTGCTTCTTGGCCACATCTAGCTGCCCTGATGGCGGATGGTGAGGAAGTGTAATATTTATTTTTACTGGCTGTGTGTTCAGATGACCACTGGTAGGCTCTGCTCCTTGAGGATTATTTTATTTTATCCCCATAATAATCCTATGAGTTAGATGCTGTTATGATCCCTGTATTATAGATGACACATCTTAGTCATGGAAAGGTTTGATAGTTTCCCCGAAGTCAGGGAATTCCTTAAATGTTTTTACAAATATGACCTTTGCTATGATCTTGCTGTGAGCATCAAAAGGAATGTCAGTGTTTCTCAAACTTTCTGTGGTGAAGAAGCATTTTTTTTTCTTTTCTCAAACATCGTAGATGGATACTTTTATAAAATGCAATCATAATGTGGCAATTGTGGTAAAAATTCCTAAACATCTACTCTCAATTATGTTGATATCTTGTTATAGACAAGGAGAAAATAGTCTGTGAGCTGGCACCAGTCCTCAGATGACAATTGTGTAGACCTGAATTAGATTGTGTAGTTTTAACGATCAGCTTTACTGGAAAGACCAACATGACTCTTACTCTTGGCACACTTGATCTAGTCACTGTTCACTCTAAGAACTAGTGCACAATTGCAATTACACGTACGTTTGTTTTTTTAAAATGTAAACTTATTTTAATAATTTTTAGTGTAAAGAAGTATAAAATTTGTGAACCTCGTTTTATTTGAATTTGCTGTCAGTTTGTGTGTGTGTGCGTGTGTGTGTGTGTGTGTGTGTTGTGTGTAAGTACTAATTATCTTCAGGGACTTCTCATACATTTACAAGTTTACTTAAAATCTTTGGCAGTCGCAGAGCTATGGGATTCTTTAATTTCAAAAAATAATTTGATTATAGTTATGATAAAAGACATATGTCAATAAATCTATCAAATAGACATACGACAAATTTAAAAAATTACATTCAGGGAGGTAGTGAATATAGTTATCATCTAAGCTGGCTGACGCCATTTCGTATCATGTGTAGATTTTTCTCAATCGGTCATGGATACCTAGAATAGAATATTGAGAAAGATTCTGAGTCCAAGTGGGTTCAGCAGGGAAAGCCTGTCATGCTTGATTAATGATGGCTGGAAGAGGAGCAGGTGGGGTGGCACACATGCCATGTATTTTCCTCCATTAACTATTATTCCGGTTCTGAGCTTCCAGCAACAAAGGGAAAGCATTCAACATAGTGGGTTATGTTTATTATCTAATGAAAAAGAAATATTTATATTTGTAAGAAAGATTGACTTTTTCTAAATTCTAAGATAATTTTGTTTTTCTGGATGGGATATTAAAAAATACAATGAATGGTATCCCAAAAATGTTTTTTCGGTAAATGTACAGTTATATACCCTTTAAAAAATATATCAAATCTTGAAAATCCAAGAGCATGTAAGAAAAAAGAAACAAGGCTTATTTTTTGTGTGTGAGAATTTCCACAAATATTGCATTGTACTTACACATAGTAACAAGGAAAGCTAGAATAAATGTATGGAAAGTTAAATAACCAATCAATTATACCCTCTTTCCTCTCTATACAAAGTTATAGTTTTATATCTTTCTTTTTTTGAGAAATCCTTTCACTTTTCCTCTGTGACCAAACAGATGACTTGACGTTGTACCGAAGAAGAAGAGGTTCAGTAATGAGGTGTGGATTGGACATGTCAGGGAGATTAGACAGCTCTGGGAGGTGGTATTTGCAAACTTCCAACCATCACCAATGTCCTAACATTGGTTTTGACAACCTGTGACTATGACAAAAGCAGCAAGGAGATGATTTTTAATAATGCACACAGGCAGCAGGTATAATTGTGTATCCTGTGCCCTGCTACTTTCTTCTCTAGACACCTTTCCCACTTCTCACATTCTCTTCTCTTCTTCCAGGTACTTTTATCTCCTAGTTTGTCCCATGTCCAAAGTTTTCTACACCTTTCCCCCAGTCCCAATCTTCCCAGAAGTATAAAGTTTTTGAATTTTATAGGAGACAGATTAAAGATCCTCTCCAACCTTGCCAGTTGACAAGACTGAGTTTAAGTTGTTAATTGCTTCAGGAATTACTTCTTAATAGTGAAACCTAGTATTGATTCTGTCTCAGTTTACTGCTTTCTCTCTCTCTCTTTTTTTTAAGATTCTATTTATTTATTTGACAGAGAAACAGCCAGCGAGAGAGGGAACACAAGCAGGGGAGTGGGAGAGGAAGAAGCAGGCTCCCAGCGGAGGAGCCTGATGTGGGGCTCCAGCCCAGAATGCTGGGATCACGCCCTGAGCCAAAGGCAGACGCTTAACGACTGCGCCACCCAGGCGCCCCAGTTTACTGCTTTCTCTTAAAACTGCAATGCCTCAAGCTCAAAGTAGCACCTTCTTACTTGATTTTCTCTACTTAAAATTAAAAACCCACCATTGCTGTCCATGAAATAAGTAACACTATATTATAAATACTCTTTTAAGGAGCAAGTGAATTTTAAACTATTTTAAAATGTTAATTGGGGAGACTTCCACTTTAGGATAGAGTAGCAAACACTGCATTTAGGGTCCTGCCTGAGACAGCACCCTAAAAATAGATAAAATATATGAAATAATGGTTTTCAAGACATAGAGCATCAGGTGCTGAAAGTCTTTAATCTGAGTGACAGAACACAAATGAAGTGTTGCCTATGAGCACCCAGTTTATAGCCCCAAGAGTTTCCAGGCCATTGCACTGGGAGGAGGAACCCAGGAAGAGCCTGTCAGACTTCTTACATTGAGAAGACAGAACTGGACATCCAGGGAGACTCAGCAGTCTGCTACACAGTAAGATAATGCTGAACATCTTCAGAAGACACCCCCTCAAGTCGGAGTACTGATCATCAAAGTCATGGGGAAAAGAATCACCTGAAAACATTAGAAGGAGCAGTGTCTGATGCTCACAGGGTAAAATGTCTGTTCCTACCAGCCAAACTGAAAAAGTCATAATTAATAGATCATTGAATAAAATACTCAGAAGTGAGGAATAATTAACCCTCGACTAAGCAGTGCTCTGAACTATCTAATAAGTCATAAAAGCAAGACCTGAAAGTATCAAACTGTCATTAAGTAACAACTTTTCAAGTGGCTCAGAACAATGAACAAAATAGATCATATTTAAGCTGTAAAACAAGTCTTAATACACTTAAGAGGATTCAAATCGTACAAACATGTTACCCGACCACAGTGGAATTTAATGTAAAATCCGGAACAGAAAGATATTTGGGAAATCCTCCGAATGTTTGTAAACCAATTATAACATACACTTAAATAACCCAGAGATCAAAGGAGAAATCAAAGGAGAAAATAACAAGTGGTTTGAATTGAATGCAAATGGAGATACAGCCTAATCAGAACTTGGGGGATGCTGCTAAAGCAGTTCTTAGGGAGAAAATGTTAGCACTAAGTGCCTGTACTGGAAATGGAGAAAGGTCTCCAATCAATGACTTTAGCTTCCCACTTAAGAAACTAAAAAAGAAATACAAACTAAACCCAAAGTGAGCAGGAAAAAGAAATACTAAAGATCAGAGAGAGAATCAATGAAATAGAAAACAGAAAAACAGTAGAGAAAATCAATGAAGCAGAAAACCAATTCATTCAGAAAAATCAATAATATTGATGAACTCCTAGCCAGACTGATAAGGAAAAAGAATGAAGACGTAATTACCAGTATCAGAAATGAGAGAGGTGACATCACTGTAGATTCTATACACATTACAAGGACAGTAAGGGAATATTATGAATAACTTTATGCCAATATATTCAACAACTTAGATGAATATGTCCATATTCATTGAAAGACATAAATTACCAAAGGTCAGTTAAAAAGAAATCAATAAGCTGAAAAGCCCTTTATATATAAAGAAATTACATTTGTAGTTCAAAACCTCCAATGAAGAAAACTCTAGGCCCACAGAGTTTCACTGGTGAATTCTACCAAACATTTAAGGTGGAAATAATGCTAACTCTGCACAAACTCTTCCATAAAATTTGAAAGAATATTGCCCAACTCAATTTTGCTACCAGCATTGTCCTGATACCAAGATCAGACAAAGACATTGCAAGTAAAAAGCAAACAAACATAAAGGAATATTGATATAAAAATTTTAAATTCTAAATAAAAGCTTTAGAAAATAGAATCCAATAATATATAAAGAAGATAATACACAATTACCAAGTGGGGTTTATCCCAGGATTGTAATCTAATGTAGTTCACTATATTGACAAAATAAAAAAGAAAACATATGATCGTTTCAATTGATACACAAAAAGTGTTTGACAAATCCAGTATCCCTTTTGATAAGACTTTGAGCAAAGTAGGAATAGATGAGAAACTCCTTATTCTGATAAATGGCATCTATAAAAATCAACAGCCAACATCATAATTAATGGTGAAAAAAACCTAAATGTTTTCCTGGAAAGATGAAGAACAAGAGAAGAATGTCCCCTCTCACCACTTGCATTCAACATCGTGTACAGGGTCTAGCCGGTCAAATCAGTCAAGGAAAAGAGATAAAAAGTATCTTGATTGGTAAAGAAGTAACACCATCTTTATGTGCAGATGGCCTATTATCTATGTAGAAAATTTGATAAAATTTATGAGAAAGGTACTAGAACTAACAAGTGAGTTTAACTTAAAATGACAAAAAAAAAGCAACAACCATCACAGCCAGTCCATTTATACATCAAGTTGTGGATTATGCCACTGGTGATAGACTGGAAAGAGGGTAGCTTTATATCAAATCATTGATAACTGTAGTCATCAGGGATATTATTTGTCCCATGTTATAGATGAGGACCTGAAGCTCAGAGAATTGAAAAAGAAAGTGAGTTTAGCAAGCTAGAAGGGTATGAGATTTTAAAAAATTAAATATATTTTTGTATATTCACAACAAACCATATAATTAAACTAAGTTAAACCTGTACAATTGGGTGAAAAATATGAAATAGTTTAAGATTAATCTGACAAAAGATGTGAAAGAATTATACACTGAAAACTGCAAACATTACTGACAGGTATTACAAAAGAACTAAACAAAGGGAGGGATATGCCATGTGCATGGGTCAGAAGATGCAGTAGTGCGAAGAAGTCAGTTCTCCCCAGACTGATCTATAGATAAAAATGCAATCCCAATAAAAATCCCAGCAGAGGGGCACCTGGGTCGCTCAGTCAATTAAGTGTCCAACTCTTGGTCTCAGCTCAGGTCATGATCCAGCTGTCATGGGATCAAGCCCTGCACTGTGCTCTGTATTCAGTGAGGAATCTGCTTTAGATTCTTTCTCCTCCCCCGCCCACCCCTCCCTGTTCTCATATGTGCACTCTCTGTCTCTAAGATAAATAAATACAATCTTGAAAAAAAAAATCCCAGTGGAGTGTGTGTGTGTGTGTGTCTGTGTGTGTGTGTGTGTATAAATTGACTAACTTATTCTAAAGTCCTACGGAGCTTTACAGTGGAAGACAAATTGGAGAACTAACATAACCCAATATCAAGACCTATTCTAAATGTATAATAATCAAAACAGTATGGTATTGGCACAAAGATAGACTAATGTATAAATGGAACATAAAGGACAGTTCAGAAATAGGTCTATACATAGAGAGACAGCTGATTTTCTACAAAGCTGCAAAGCCAATTCAGTGGCTAAGGCACAGTTTTATTTCTTTGTTTATTTGTTTGTTTATTTCTCAGCAACAGTGCTGGAACCTGGATATCCATGCAGCACAAAAGGACAAAAAGAAAAAAAATCAATTGGATTATAGACCTATCTGTAAAATAGAAATGGTAACATTTCTTAAAGGAAGCACAGGTGAAAATCATTGTGATCTTGAGTCAGGTAGAAGTCTGTTAGGTATGACACCAGAAGTCCAATCCTTAAAAAAACAAATTGGTATATTAGATTTCATCAAAATTAAAAATCTTGGTGTTAGTGTTGAAAAGATACTGTTAGGAGAATGAAGAGATAAGCCACAAAATGGGAGGCTATTTTTACAAAGCATACATCTGATAAAGAATATGTATCCTGAATATATAAAGGACTCTCAAAAATCAACAATAAGAAACCAACCTAACTTAAAAAATTGGCAAAAGATTTAAACATACAGATCATGAAAGAAGACACAGATGGCAAATAAGCACATAAAAATATGTTCAACATTATGTCATTCAAGAAATGCAAATTAAAACCACAAGGTATAATCACTACGCACCTACTAGATTGTCAACAAATAAGCAGACTGACAATGTTGGCAAGAATTTTGGGGGAACTGGAACTTCCATATGCTGTCGATGGAAATGTAGAATTGTACCACTTTGTAAACAGTTTGGCAGTTTCTTAAAAATTTAAACATAAGCCTATCATGTCACCCAGCCGTTCTCCTGGTCATTGACTCAAGAGAAATGAAAGCGTAGGTTCATGTGAAGATTTGTACGTTAATGTTCATAGCCATAACTGTAAAAAGCTCCGAATCTCATTAACAGATGAGTGGATACACAAACTGCAACGTAGTCATACAATGTAATGCTACTCAGCAATACAAAGGAATGAACTACTGCTATACATAACACGGGTGAATTGCAAAATAACTATGCTGATTGCAAGAAGCCGGACAAAAAAGAGATACTGCCTACATACTGCATGATTTCATTATATAGAATTATAGGAAATGCAAATAAATATTTAGTTACAGAGAATAGAGCAGTTTTTGCTTGGTGGGTCTTGGGGAGTGGTAATGCTGGGGCAGGGCTTGGAGGGAGAAATTACAAAGGCACCCTGGGCAACTTTTGGGGTAATAAATATATTCATTATGTTGATTTTGATGGTAGTACCATGAACATTTATATATGTCAAAATGTATCAAATGCATGCTTTAAATTTGTGTGGTTTATTTAAATATGTGTGGTTATGTTTATCAGTTATAGCTCAATAATGCTGTTAAAAATGCTAGCTGTGAGGGCTGTCTGCTGTCATTTGCCAGTTTCTAGGGAGTATCTTTCCAAACAGACAATTTCAGCTGTAAGTAAAATGTGTCATCAATATTGCTTAGTACCAAGCAGCCATACTCTCTGGTGAATCCTTTTTCATCTTTGGAAGTGGCTCTGTAACATTGAAAAATTCTGCAAATTCAGTTGTTAATCTCCAGTGTAGATGAGACCTTCATGTCCTCAACAACAACCTTGCCACATGCTCTGTCATTCCAGCTCTGCTTGAAGAGGAAACTCACCCTTAACAGGCGTCTATTATAACTTTGGAAAGTTCTCACTCTTAGAAAGTTCTTGGGTATACTGAAATAAATTTCTCTGTATATTGGTATTGATTTTTAAGAAAATACAGATTGTTACAGAAAATCTTTAAATTTGAAAGCCCAAATCTGGGAATGAGTTAAGCCTCCGTACAGCTGCAGCAGCACTGTATCTTACAGTCATTTCCCTGCTGGATTCCTCCTTAACTGCCACCAAGGAGAGGATCAGTGTGGTGAGTGTCAAGGGAATGGCCCTGCAGGTGGGGTGTGATGGGTTCCTGACCTTCACCCATGCTTTATTCAAAAGCAAATTATTTTTACCTGTTTTAATATTCTGTTTTTGTGCAAATTATCTCTTGACAACTCCCCCCCCACCCCCACTGTGAGTGGTGGAGAGAGCTTGTTCTTTGAGAAGGGAATGGATTTATATCTTTCTCACCCATTTACTAGATGTTTTACACACTAGTAATGTTGGTAAGCCAGGTTAAGTGAAATACTTAGCTATAAGAATTGAGAGTTACTATATCAACATAATTGTTTCTTCTTTTTTTTTAACATCACTGCTTCTGTGTTAGTTTGCTAGGGCTGCCGTAACAAAACACCACAGACCGGGTGGTTTAAACAACCGAAAATTATTGTCTCACAGTTCTGGAGGCTGAAAGTCCAAAATTAAGGTGTCAGTAAGGTTTGGTTTCTTCTGAGACTTCTCTCCTTGGCTTGTAGACAGTCAGCCTCTTACTGTACTGGATTAGGATCCACCCAGGTAGCCTCATTTTACCTAAATTCCCCCTTCAAAGGTCCTATCTCCCAAAACAGGCACATTGTAAGGTACTGAGTGTTAGGACTTCAACATAAGAATTGGGGGGGGGGGGGAGCAAACTTCAGCCCATAACAGTTTCCTTTTTTTATAAAATGAGGACCTATCTTTCAAGATTCTTTTCAGCAATAATGAGATAATCTATATAAAGCAAAAATAAAGCATCTGACATATTTTCGGTACTCGGTGGATGATAACTACTGTAATTGTGAAAAAAATATGTAAATCTGTGCTTATATAGAGAAAATGTTTTTAGACCATTGATGTCCTGATTGTAAGTGCAAGATTTTTCCCTGTAATTTAAAATGTACTAAGATGTATTAGAAATCTATAAAGACATCATAGAAAATGCTATTCAGGTCGCAATGCATGTCTATTTTTAACAAGTTAAATTCGATAGAAATGGCAAGACTCTACTTTTATTTACACAGCTCTTCACTCAAATGAAGAGGAACAATAGCTCTCAATGCTCTAGAGCTCTTAAATTCAGAAGCCCAATGAGGAGGGCAGGGTATACAGAATATATAGAATGGCAGGGGTGGCAGTTTGTACAGCCTTCGGTTCCCCTCAAGTTTACAATTCCAGAGGAGAAATGAGAATTTGCTCCATTACATTTTAAGCTGTGGTCATAGAAACAGTTGTTATAGTTTTTTTTTTTCCTTCCCAGTGAGAAATTTAAGAAATCTGAAATTCAAATATATTTGTGAAATGCAAATAGTTTTATTTATTAATGGCCACTAGTGGTCTGTAATCATCACAGCTGATTAAGTAAACAAGCAAATCACTTATTGGAAGAGTTTGTAGAATTGAATTCACAAATTTTCTAATTGTTTTCCCTTCATATGGATTTAGCAATATCTGATCTTGAATTGAGTTAAGGAACCAATCTTCAAAAGAATACAATTTGAAGGAGCAGAGGAGTATCTTATAATTATAAAACATCATGATACTCTTTAAAATTCTATATGTTACTCATAATTTCTAAGCTCAATGATCTGTACTGTTATATTAATTAACTCTCAAAATTCTAATAGCTGAGCAGATCACTTGATTTCGCTTGCCTACACTACTTTATGTTAATTAATGAAAACCATAAATTCGGAGCCCTTGCAAATTGTGTTGCTTCATTGCATTTAGTGCTCTTGTAATTCCTACTCTTAATTAAATAATGAGCCTCCAGAGCACTTTCCTAGCTGTGAGTTATACTATGTTGTAGATATAGCTGGGTTTCTACTAGCCGGTCAGGCCAGCCAGTGTGTATCTTTTCTAACAGGTAGAAGAATTTATTATTCAGCTTTGGTGCCTGATGTGGTTATAAGGAAACCCACCTTTGTTTTGACCAGGTTGCCTGGGTTGGATTTTCATTTGGTCTTTCATGTTGAGTGTACTTAGACTGGGCAAGGTGAATTCTCTCCTTATGGTTCGTGCAAGCCACACATAGAAAAATAGAGCAATCAGGGATAGTGTCCTCTTTTCCTTCCTTGAAGGAACCTCTCTTTGTCATTCATTCAGAAGTGAACACATGTGAGTACCCAGGGGGATTCATTAGTGAGCAGGATTGTTCCTATGAGAAAGCAGTTAAATCTCCATTTTCATCAGTTTCTGAATCCTGACCCATTTCAATGGAGAGAACCTATCTAGTATTGTGAGAGTCTCCTTCTACAAAGGAATTTTCAAAACACATTATTTGTAAGAGGTTGTCATAGTATAAATGCATGACAATGAAAAAATAATTTAAGCAGAAAGTTCTTGATAAGCTGGGCTTGGTTTTTACCTATGCTTATGGCATTCATCCACTTCCTTCCTCATTTCTAAATACATTTCCTGACTGATTTATCATATTTTACTTCTTGCTTGCAGGATCTCTAATTTTTTTATGGGGTGTTTAGCAGAGTGAGATAGGACATGTTTTGTTTTTTATGCAGAAGTTACTCAGTTTTATCATTAAGAAGGAAACATCAGTTACAGTTTATTTTTAGTAAGTGATCAAATCATTCTTGCATGCAAGTTTTACGACAAAAGAAAAGCAAGTGTTCCACCAGTGGTAAAATGACTCAAGGACCAAAGTTACTCAGAATAGCTGAGAGGAGATACTAAATGGCCACTTGGAAGCAAGAAATAGTTAATTTGACTGACAGAGCTAATTCTTGATTATTCATGAATCATGTTTCATATAGGTGGATTATCCAATATTTCTCTTTTTTTTTCTTGATCCCTGCCTTTAGCCATTTAATTTATTTCTGACAAAGAAAGTGAAATAGTCAGTTTTACAACTCACCCCAATTTAAGAAAATATATTGATTATTGATATTCAAAATCCTATGTAATAAAATATTGATTAAAAGATTCAAAATGATATGTAATAAATTTTGGTTATTACACTATTTAACTGACTCTAACACAGCGCTACTGAAAGTGTAGTTCACAAACTGTTACAGCATGCATTAAAAGAATTTTAGAGAGGCATTTAGAAGTGTTAATAGCAGTTTGCTTTTCTCACACACTCACATGCATGATTAGTGGACTCTCGCTGAACAGAGTAGAGCTATAGAAGAATTAAGGGTGAACAAAGAAACAAGCAAACATTAGTCCTTCACCACAGATAGCTTAAGAAGTACTGTTTATAAGATGTCCTTGATTGCTAAATGCTTTATCAATTTTAAGATGAATCTCAATTTTTGCTAAAATGTGAAGAAACTGTTATGTTAGAATGGTTGATATGATAGTTTTTCATTATTAATTTACTCCTTTATTTTCCCATAGGGATTTTTTTTATCAGATATTCTGAGGGTGATTATTTCATATTTTTCGCATTAATTTCAACAGTTGCATAATGTAGTGGAAAGTGAGTTGGCTTTGATGGCAGACAGACTGCCATTTACTGAATTTATGACTTTGGACAAGGCTCATATTCCTTAATGGTAAAGAGAAATAAAAAGAAATGTATCTCAGGGTTGTTCAAACTGCCTTCTTATCTCAACTGACTAATGGAAGAGGGCACTTGAAACATGTTTCTTTTTATTTATAATAAAAAATAAACCAAATATGTACACATACTCACACAAATACTGTTTGGTGCCTTAATGGAATATAAACTGATAGTTTCAGAATGGAGCTATCACATTTTAAATATTTATTCTAGAAAAATTAGACTGTAATTATACCAATACTAGGGTCAAATTTTTAAAATGAGGTCAAGAATTACCTCTCACAATTTTGACGCTTCTGACTCCCATTACAAGAGCTCCTTGAATAAATATTAGAAATAAATTAAGTTGCAGTATTCTCTTAATTTTAATTAGTTTTTAAATTATTCATATGTTGAACCAAAATATTTGATATATATCTTTTACAGAAATAAAATTTTATAGCTCAGTACTTTAAATTATTTGGAGTAATTACATAATCCTGATTTCTTGTTAATTTTTACTGTTTGTTCGAATCTCATTTAAAAAATTTTAATACTATTATTCACTAATGATTTCTTTGTAGCATGTAATTTTTTCTTTAAGAAAATAAAACTCTAACAAATAGTGCTAACTAACTAATCTTGACCACCACACTTAAATAAACAAATGTATGTTTAGATAGCTTTTATTTTGAACTCTGATTTTATCAGCAGAATTGTATGCTAACATCTGAGTTAGTTAAATGAATTAGACTCATATTTACCTTATGCTTGATATTTATTAAATTTTTGATATCTCAAATTGCAATATTTGAATCAGCACTAAGACTGTTAGGAAACTTGAAACTTATATTTGGAAATGAAACAAACTTTATTTTCTTTATTTATCTTTGTCTTTATTCAAGTAATTATATTAACTATCACATATTTTGGTATGCTTTTGGCGTACAAAGTATTTTGCACATATTTTTACTATTTTTATAATTATGGAGATATAGATTAATTTTTAAAAAGTAAAATAAATAAAATTGATATTATTTCTTCTGTTGCATATGACTTATTTTTCCAGCTTAATTCAGAAAATTATTATTTTTAAACTCAACTATTTTCTAACTATCCACTGATAGCTACTGTTGACACTATTGTGTGTTTTCTTTTAGGATTTTAAAAATATATTTTTTTACTTAATTAGATAATATTGTATCCTTTAAACATAATATTATGTAACATTCATTCAATTTAATTAAAATCTCTTAATAAGCATAATCCATCATAAGGGTGTGTTAGCATTTAGTACACCATTCACCTTTTATTGAACATTTGGTTGGTTTCCATTTTTAAGAACTATTGATAATGTTCTATGTGTATCTTTACATATGCTTCACCTGGTCTCTTTTGATCACCACATGGACTCTGTGGGACAGGCAAGGATTGGTTTATAATTTTTTTCATTGCTGGCAAAGTACTGGGAGGTCAAGACACTGACTCAATGCCACAAAATCAGGAAATTCAGGTGTCAGTGGATAAGCCCAGGTGTTTGGTATTTAATTAATTGCTTATTTCCTTAAAGTGTCGTCATCATTGAAGGGTAGAGGTGGTGTTCATAAAATATGTACAACAGCTGGATAGCTGCTGCCTCTGCACAGAGTTGGTGGCAATGTCATGGATTATGTGGCATTGTTTACATGAGATCTCAGTGTTGGTGGAGATTGTGACCTATTGAGGGATGAGACTGAATGTAACATGAAATTAGAAAATGTATAGAACAGATTCTTTGACAGAATAATGATGTTCTTGTATAATCAGTGAAAATGGAAGGGGATTCTATTTAACCCAACCAGGTAAGCTGAAATCACATTTGGTAATCAAGAGGTGAACGAATGTGTGGGTAATGCTGACCTCATATATGATTAACCAGAAATAGAAAATACATGATTCAAAAAATCATTATGTATACAAATGAAAGAATTGGCATTTCAGATATGCATTTTAAATTACACTACAAAGCTATAACTTAGAATATGTATATTTTAGAGAAACTGAACACCTATTCTACTGCTTGGTTAGGTCAGCACTGTCATTTTCCCTCATACCCAGTACAGGCATAGCCATTTCTCATGATAAAATTTCCCCATAATGGTATGGATTTAATCCTACCTTCTATTTTAGGGGCTGCTCTTTAATTGAATCATGGGAGTTATTTGTGTTTCACATGAGCAAAGTTGGCACACATCACAGGCAGTGGACAAGCAGACAGGGCTATAAAGAGCATACTTAGCCCTGAGCAAAACGGTAACTGGCTCATTGGGACCTTCCGCTTCCCAAAATGCTGAGGGCAGCTGAGAACATAGACATATGGAGAGGAGTGATTTACAGTATTTATAAGTGGGAAGTGCTGATGTGCTACTGGGTCCCACTGTGACTGCCAAACAAGAGAGCCACACGAGAATAATTCACATACTCATCTCCTTGTGCTCATCTTGGCTTGGTCCCTGTGACCAGGAGAGCTCTCTTTGCTTTTTTTTTTTTTCATTCTGAAATAAGAATTCTGACTTGATTTTTCTACCCCCAATTTTCCACACAATAGTGCTGTTCTTTAAAGGCATTTCAAGATAGATTTCATGCTTTCTGTCTGGGCAAGTCACAGGTGTAGTGGTTTGAAGTGATACACATTTTCATTCTAAAGAACTCACTAAAGTGAGTTGCTAATACAATACAGTACAATACGTTTAAAATCTCCTGAGCCTCAATTTCTTCTCTGCCAAATGGGAAAAGTAAACCTACCTAGAAGGGTTGTGAGAAATAAATGTGATCATATGTATAAAGTATAGTGAATACTCAATACTTGGTGGCTATTGTTTATATAAGAAGTAAAAATCATAACAGAGAGAACATAGGATTGGGTATCAGGTACATTCATTTGAAAGTTTTATCTTTGTCACTTAAGAGCTGTATGATTCACTAAGCTCAAATGTTATATTATTTGAAATTTCTCCTGAGTTCTTTAGATAGCAGAGAAACTGGGTACAAGTATTTCGGGGAATGCTTACAGTGTCAGAAGAACTCTTCTGGAATTATTTAAGAGCAATTTAAGAATAATTTTATAGTAGTTGTTAATTTTTAAAAGTACATGGTTGAATTTGGTCATCAATATTTTGTGATGAAGGTATGTATCATGAATGGGTGACATTCACTGTTGCAGTAATAATTTAAGCTCATATAATGAATCAGTTCAAATCACTGAGCATATTTACCAAGCTGTACACATAATTAACATTTTAATTCCCTTGAATATCTTATCTCATTATCCACACTGCTTAGGAGAATGTATTAAATAGACTCTGGCAACCAGCAAGCTTAGGCTCTATCAGGCCACAAGGACATTGAGTTTCATTAGTGACCATGTGAGTTTGCGTTAACTTTTGAAATGAGGTTAGAGAAAGTTGTACATGTTTTTATGATTACACTCACTACGGAGAGCTTTGAAGGAATGGGGGTTGGAATTTGGACAGAGTGGGTGAAATTTGGAAATGGGTTCTTTTGTTTAGAAAGGTTAATTTGTTCTAGTATAAATTAAACATTTTCCAAGCCAAAAAGCCGGTAATTTTACCAATGTCCTTTCCACTTGTGCTCACCACTTTCACACCCTCTACTCAGGCTGCTCTTAGTTTTAAGTAGTTGAACTGCTGTCCAGATTCTAAGCTTTGATTTCTTTTGCTTCGTATTTCTTATTTGCTTTCTATGCTACTTCTTTTTTTCTGAGAACTTATTTTCAAAAGAAAAAAGTAAACGTTCAGCAATAGAACCAATTGTCAAATAAGCAAATATTCAAGTTTTAAGGTAAAATGACAGTTTCTGAATTCCCATTAAAATTCCCATTAGGACACAGAGGGGAAAAAAAGCCAACTCGTAACATTGAAAGACAGGATTCACAATCAATCTATTGCCAGGATATGGGGACAATTTGTGATAACTGGTAAAGTGAAAAAATAAACACGTTAAATTGAATAGGACTCATTTCAATTCATGAAATTGTTGAGAAGATATTTATATCTATTCAGTAATAAAAATTTTGAATTGAAAAGATAAACTGTTTTGAAAAACTTAATCTCTTTAAGAAGTGCTTCTGCCAATTGAGATGCACTAAAACTGAGATAGTAAAAATGAGGAACTTTTTGTCAAAAAACTGGAAATAAATTTGAGTTAATTAAGGTTTAATTAGTTAAACACAGACTGAAATCTAAATAATAATGGTTGTTTTAAATTTGATAATAAAATTCAACAGAGAAGTTTAAAAAGTCTTAAAGTACTATGGAAATAGAAACATAATAATTTAATTGAAAATAGATTAAACTCACAGATGATATTAGCTAAGGTCTGAAAATATAAAGCAGAAGATAAAGAGAGGTCAAAATACCCTTAATGCCTTACCGTGTGGGGTGGGTGTCAATTTGGGATCTAGAGTTTAAATATTTAAAGGTAGCTACTAGTGGAGTTACACTCTCCTGCTCCTCCTGGAGAATATAAATTACTGGGAAATATAAAAAATATCAAAGTAAGCATTTTAAAACAGCATAAAACTATATAATGGAAGACCAAATGTAATAGCTCTGGCAATAAAAAGAAATATGTTAAACTCCTCAGTTAATATATAATACTTTTGTGTTTGGTTAAAAACTAAAGTGTGACTACCTTCTATTTATCCAAAGACAGAGAATTTTTAAAAGAATCAATGGTTAGGGTAATATCCAGACAAATACAAACAGAAAGAGAACAGAGATAGCTAAATTAATTTCAGAAAAACTTATTTTACGGGAAGAATTTACTTTTCTTTGATTTAAAGAAAAATGACAATCTTGGGAAAGCTATAACAGAAAAATAAATGAGGTAATTATTGTTAGATATACAAGCAAAATTGACAAAAATTAATGACAAAATTAAAAATTAATATTTTTAGAACTGAATATTCCATTCAGCCAATAAACAATTAAATAAAATAAAATAAGCACACTAGAATGAATCAGCTTACCTAATATTCATAAAGTTGAACTTTGTATCTTTCAAAGACCGTATTTTCTTCAAGAATTGAGAAACACTGATTTATAAATTTCAAATGTACAGGGTACATTCTTTGATAACATAAATATTAATTGAATGAATGTTAAGGATGACAAATGGACTAGAGAAAAAACAATTCTCTAATACTAAAAAGCTATGCTTTAGGTAATAAAATGGAAGTCAGAAGTAATTTAACATAAGCCATATAGCTAAAAAAGAAAGTATGAAGAAACTCTTAGCTTTAAGTCTTTTCATGATTAAACAGGAACTATTAATACAAATTAATCAAGGATTTAAATCACAAATTTAGAAAAAAACAAATATAAGCCTCTAGAAATTAGATGAAAAATAAAGGCAGACCTCATTAGGTTATTTAAAAAATACATTGAAAAACTTGTTTTTTAAATTTACATCACGAATTTGTTCTATTAAAACTATAATTAATAAGAATAAAAGAGATAAACCAATGTTGAAAATCATGGAGGATACAGATACTATAAATGATGTATTAATTTATTTTTGTAATATCATATTAGACTCCAAGATCTTATACTTGAAAAAATAATTGAAATACCAATTACGAAAATTAGCTTCAGCAGTAATCAAAGATTAGATAGACCAATAATTGTAACAAAATAGTAAATAAAATTCAGATTATTCCCTCTATAAAAGTTTCTAAAGTCAGTTGAGTTCTGAAGACATACTTGTACATTCCATTGCAGAGCATGGGGAATTTAGAATACTGAACATCCCATTTTAGGAAACAAGCATTAATTTTGATTACTGAATATAAGTTTAGTACAAAAAAAGTATGCATCACAAGTGAAAATAGAGTAGATATGGTGGCAGACATAGTATTAATTTTATCCTTGAACTATCTCCATTCCATCTCTTTCTTTGTTAATAGAATTCTTATTTTCTTTGTGCCATAATCTTCTGAGCCCATGGTGATTAATCATGATTGGTCTTACTCTAGGAATGATAATTATGTTTCTTTTTGCCAGTAGTTCACTTTCCCAGCCTTCCTTACTGGATGTGGCTGGCTGATTGACCCAGGTCTGGCCAATGGAACTTAAGGGAAACTCTGCCGAAGAACATCTGGGAACAACTGAATTGGTGTCCTAATATAAGGATCAGATAGAAGAGGAAGGCTTGGTGGCATTGTCTCGAGTAGCAGCAACTATTTTGCAAACATGAGGCGTCAAGTGTGAAAAACAAAGCCTTTGGCTATTGTGGAAGATGGTGGAGAGAGAGATAAAAAGAAGACCATGACAGAATTGACTTGCTGACCTAGTCCTGAAATCACGTCTTGGGTTTTTCCTGGTAACTGAGATAAAATACCACACACACACACACACACACACACACACACACAGGCACACACTCAGGGCATGCCACTGCCTCCCATTGCAGGTTTTTTGTTTTTGTTTTGTTTTAACAGCTGGAAGCATTCATCTGATATAAAGGCAAAAATCCAAACTAAAATACTGGCAAAGAAAAACAAACAAACATCAATTCATCCAAAGAATCATTCACCACATTTTCATAAAATTATTTTGAACTGAAAAGTTATTTTAAGAAGAAAAGATAGTCTAACATTAAGAACTTTATTAACATAATAGCACACCACTATGTCTCTTGTTGCTACAAAAATTAACACCCATTACTAACTTTTTAAAAATGTGAGTAAATTTAGAATAGATGTGTTAAATTTTAAGAATAAACCCTAGTGATTTTTTTCCATTTGATATAGTTGAGGCAAGCTGAAGTTACCCATTATTATTTTAATTTAAATGTTGTTCTGGAAGTTCTAGTAATGAAATATGACCTGAAATAAAAACAAAATTATAAATTTTGAAAAGGAAATTAATACTGTTATTTGAAAGCAATAAAATTATATGCCTATAAATCCGAAGAGGATACACCAAATTGATAAGAATGCTCATTAAAATGTCCCTAGATCAAATAAGTATTGTCTGATCTAGCAGAATTAATGGAGTATAAGCAGTCTCCATAAGAATACAGTGATGATAGCATTGATGTCGAAAATTAAGGAAATCTATCAAGGAGGCAAAAACTATAATAGACATGTAGTTGTATCCAGGGAAGACAGACTTTGGCCCTGAGACAAAATCATTTCAGTCACTGTGAAGGTCTGTTTACTTATGTTGTAAGGTTATTTTATCATCTTTCACCAAGACATAGGATGAGATATCCTTGAAAACATTTATCATCTTGGGGCGCCTGGGTGGCTCAGTCTGTTAACTGTCTCCCTTTGCCTCTGGTCATGATTCCTGGGTTCTGGGATCAAGCCCCACATCAGGCTCCCTTTTCAGCAGGAAGTCTGCTTCTCCCTCTCCCTCTGCTGCTCCCCCTGCTTGTTCTCCCTCTCTCTCTCTCTGTCAAATAAATAAATAAAATATTTTAAAAAATTATCATCATTCATTTAGATTTCATTTCTGCCTAATGAAATTCTGATAAATTATTTGGCTTCTAGATAACTTGATCCTACTAAGGGGTGTGTATGTCCTATGAATAGAGCCTTTGAGTACTATCATAACTAATAAAGGGCTACTTCCATAAGTAAACCGATAAATTAGAACTTTGATTAACCACAAAAGAACAGGAAAGACATAAACTGTTCAACAAATGATGTTGCAAAATTTGGTTATATGAAGGTAAGTCAAGTGATTACATATTTGCATAAAATATATCAAAATGAATATCATGTAGACTAAACAGAAAACTTTATTTAAATTCAATTAATTAACATATAGTCTATTATTAGTTTCAGAGCTAGAGTTCAGTGATTCATCAGTCTTATCTAATACCCAGTGCTCATTATATAACATGCCCTCCTTAATGCCTATCACCCAGTTACCCCATTCCCCCTAATCCTTCCCTTCGAGCAACCCTCAATTTGTATCCTGTGATTAAGAGTCTCTTATGGTTTGTCTTGCTCTCTGATTTCATCTTGTTTTATTTTCTCTACCTTCCCCTATGATCTTCTGTTTTGTTTCTTAAGTTCCACATATGAATGAGATCATATGATAATTGTCTTTCTCTGATTGACTTATTTCGCTTAGCAAAATACCCTCTAGTTCCATCCAAGTTGTGGCAAATTGCAAGATTTCATTTTTTTGTTTGCTGAGTAGTATTCCATTGGATATATGTATCACATCTTCTTTATCCATTCACCTGTCAGTGAACATCTGGGCTCTTTCCATAGTTTGGCTATTGTGGACATTGCTGCTATAAACATTGGGGTGCAGGTGCTCCTTTGGATTACTACATTTGTATTTTGGGAGTAAATACCCAGTAGTGCTGGGTCATAGGGTAGCTCTATTTTCAACTTTTTGGGGAACTTCCATACTGTTTTCCAGAGTGGCTGCACCAGATTACATTCCCACCAACAGCATAAGATGGTTCCCCTTTCTCTGCATTCCCACCAATATCTGTCTTTTCCTGACTTGTTCATTTTAGCCATTCTGACTGGTGTGAGGTGGTATCTCATTGAGGTTTTGATTTGTATTTTCCTGATGTTGAGTGATGTTGAGCATTTTTTCATGTGTCTGTTGGAACATTTGTATGTCTTCTTTGGAGAAATGTCTGTTCATGTCTTCTGCCCATTTCTTGATTGGCCTATTTGTTCTTTGGGTGTTGAGTTTGATAAGTTCCTTATAAATTTTGAATACTAGCCTTTTATCTGATAAGACATTTACAAATATCTTCTCCCATTCTGTCCATTATCTTTTGGTTGTGTCAACTGTTTCCTTTGCTGTGCTAAAGCATTTTATCCTGATGAAGTCCTAATAGTTCATTTTGTCTCTGTTTACCTTGTTTTTGGAGACAAATCTAGCAAGAAGTTACTGTGGCTGAGGTCACAGAGGTTGCTGCCTGTGTTCTCCTCTAGGATTTTGATGGATTCCTGTCTCACATTTGGGTCTTTCATCCATTTTGACTCTATTTTTAAAATGGTCCACTTTCATTCTTCTGCATGTGGCTGTCCAATTTTCCCAACACCATTTGTTGAAGAAATTGGTTTTTTTTCCATTGGATATTTTTCCTGCTTTGTCAAAGTTTAGTTGACCGTAGAGTTGAGGGTCCATTTCTGGATTCTTTATCTTGTTCCATTGGTCTATGTGTCGTTTTTGTGCCAGTATATGCTGTCTTGATGATTACAGCTTGAAGAACTTGATGATCTGTCCATTGCAGTGAGTGGGGTGTTAAGAACTGAAGATGATTACAGCTTGAAGAGCTTGATGATCTGTCCATTGCAGTGAGTGGGGTGTTAAGAACTGAAGATGATTACAGCTTGAAGAGCTTGAAGTCCAGAATTGTGATGCCACCAGCTTTAGTTTTCTTTTTCAACATTCCTTTGGCTATTCAGGGTCCTTTCTGGTTCCAAACAAATTTTAGGATTATTTGTTCCAGCTCTGTGAAAAAAAGTTGATGGTATTTTGATAGAGATTGCATTGACTATATAGATCATAGACATTTTAACAATATTGTTTCTTCCAATCCATGAGCATGGAACATTTTTCCATTTCTTTGTGTCTTCCTCAATTTCTTTCATGAGTGTTCTATGGTTTTCTGAGTACAGATCCTTTGTCTCTTTGGTTAGGTTTTTTCCTAGAGATCTTATGGTTTTGGGTGCAATTATAAATGGGATCGACACCTTAATTTTTCTTTCTTCTGTCTCATTGTTAGTGTAAGAAATGCAACTGATTTTGTGCATTGATTTTACACCCTGCCACTTTACTGAATTCCTGTGTGAGTTCTAGCAATTTTGGGGTAGAGTCTTTTGGGTTTTCCACATAAAGTATCATGTCATCTGTGAAGAATGAGCATTTGACTTCTTTTTGTCAATTTGGATGCCTTTTGTTTCTTTTTGTTGTCTGATTGCTCAGGCTAGGACTTCCAGTACTATGTTGAACAACAGTGGTGATAGTGGACATCCCTGCTGTGTTCCTGACCTTAGGGGAAAAGCTCTCAGTTTTTCCCCAATGAGAATGATATTCACTGTGGGTTTTTCATAGATGGCTTTTATGATATTGAGGTATGTACCCTCCATCCCTACACTGTGAAGAGTTTTAATCAAGAAAGCATGCTGTACTTTGTCAAATGCTTTTTCAGCATTTATTGAGAGGATCATATGGTTCTTGTCCTTTCTTTTATCAGTGTAGTGTATCACATCGATTGATTTGTAGATGTTGAACCAAACTTGCAGCCCAGGAATAAATGCCACTTCGTCATCGTGAATAATTCTTTTAATGTACTGTCAAATCCTATTGACTAATATCTTCATGAGATTTTTTGCATCCATGTTCATGAAGGATATTGGTCTATAATTCTCCTTTATGGTCGGGTCTTTGTCTGGTTTTGAGATCAAGGTAATAATGTTGGCTTCATAGAAAGAGTTTGGAAGTTTGCCTTCCATTTCTATTTTCTCAAATAACTTCAGAAGAATAGGTATTAATTCTTCTTTAATTGTTTGGTAGAATTCCCCTGGGAAGCCATCTGGTGCTGGACTCTTATTTGTTGGGAGATTTTTGATTACTGCTTCAATTTCCTTGCTGGTTATGGGTCTGCTCAGGTTTTCTATTTCTCCCCTTTTCAGTTTTGGTACTTTATATATTTCTAGGAATGCATCCATTTCTTCCAGATTGCCTAATTTGTTGGCATATAGTTGCTCATAATATATTCTTATAATTGTTCGTATTTCTTCAGTGTTGGTTGTGATCTCTCCTCTTCCATTCATGATTTTATTTATTTGGGTCCTTTCTCTTTTCTTTTTGATAAGTCTGGCCAGAAGTTTATTAATTCTTTGAATGAAATAGCACCTAGTTTTGTTGATCTATTCTACTGTTCTTTTGGTTTCTATTTCATTGATTTCTGCTCTAATCTTTATTAATATTCTTCTGCTGCGTTTAGGCTTTATTTGCTGTTCTTTCTCCAGCTCCGATCAGTGTAAGCTTAGGTTGTGTATTTGAGACCTTCTTGTTTCTTGAGAAAGACTTGTATTGCTATATACTTCCCTCTTAGGACTGCCTTAACTGCATCTCAAAGGTTTTGAACAGTTGTGTTTTCATTTTTGTTTGTTTTGATGAATTTTTAAGATTCTTCTTTAATTTCCTGGTTGACCCATTCATTATTTAGTAGGATGCTGTTTAACTTCCATGTGTTTCAGTTCTTTCCAAATTTCCTCTTGTGATTGATTTCAAGTTTCAAAACATTGTGTTCTGAAAATATGCAGGGAATGATCCCAATCTTCCGTTACCAGTTGAAATCTAATTTGTGACCCAGTATGTGATCTATTCTGAAGAATGTTCCATGTGCACTAGAGAAGAATGTGTATTCTGTTGCTTTCAGATGGAATGCATGAATATATCTGTGAGGTCCATCTGGTTCAGTGTGTCATTCAAAGCCCTTGTTTCCTTATTGATCTTCAGCTTAGATGATCTGTCCATTGCAGTGAATGGGGTGTTAATATCCCCTACTATGTATTGTATTATTACTAGTATATAATGTATACTAGTATTGTATAATGTGTTTCTTTAATTTCATTATTAATTGGTTTATATAATTGGCTGTTCCCATCTTAGGGGCACAAATATTTATAATTGTCAGATCTTCTTGTTGGATAGACCCTTTAATTATGATTTAGTGTCCTTCCTCATCTTTTATTACAGTCTTTGGTTTAAAATCTAATTTGTCTGATATAAGGATTGCTAACCCAGCTTTTGTTTGTTTGTTTGTTTGTTTGTCTTATGTCCATTAGCATGATAAATCATTTTTCACCCTCTCACTTTCAATCTGGAGGTGTCTTTGGGTTTAAAATGAGTCTCTTGCAGACAGCAGATTGATGCATCTTGCTTTTTTTTTTTTTTATCCAATCTGATACCCTATGTCTTTTGATTGGGGCACTTATTCCATTTACATTCAGAGTAACTATTGAAAAATATGAATTTAGTGCCATTGTATTACCTATTAGGTCACCGTTTCTGTATATTGTCTCTGTTCCTTTCTGGTTTATGTTACTTTTGGGCTCTCTCTTCGCTCACAGGATCCCCTTTAATATTTCTTGCAGGGCTGGTTTAATGAACACATTTTTATTTTAGTTTCTGTTTGTCCTGGGAGTTTTTTATCTTTCCTTCTATTTTAAATGACACCTTTGCTGGATAAAGTTTTCTTGGTTGCATATTTTTCTCACTTAGCACCCTGAATATATCATGCCAGTCCAATTTGGCCTGCCTGGTCTCTGTGGATAAGTCTGCTGCCAGTTTAATGTTTCTACCCTTGTAGTTTACAGACCTCTTGTCCTAAATGGCTTTCATAATTTTCTCTTTGTCTCTGAGATTTGCAGCTTCACTATTATATGATGAGATATTGAGCTATTTTTATTGATTTTGAGGGGGGTTCTCTGTGCATCCTGAACTTGCCTGTTTCCTTCCCCAGATTAGGGAAGTTCTCAGCTATAATTTGCTCCACTATACATTCTGCCCTTCTCTCTCTTTCCTCTTCTTCTGGAATCCCAGTTATTCTAACTGTTTTGCTTTATGGTAGCACTTATCTCTCAAATTCTCCCCTCGTCATCCAGTAGTTGTTTATCTCTCTTTTTCTCAGCTCATTTAGTCTCCATTATTTTGTCTTCTATATCACTAATTCTCTCTTCTGCCTCATTTATCCTAGCAGTTAGACACTCCATTTTTTATTGTCTTATTAATATCCTTTTTTATTTTGACTTGATTAGATTTTATTTCTTTCATTTCTCCAGAAAGGGATTCTCTAATATCTTCTATGCTTTTTTCAAGCCCAGCTAGTATCTTTATAATCGTTATTCTGAACTCTAGTTCTGACATCTTACTTATATCCATACTGATTAGGTCCCTGGCAGACAGTACTGCCCCTTGTTCTCTTTTTTGAGGTGAGTTTTTCTGTCTTGTTATTCTATCCAGAGAAGAATAGATGAATGAGAGAATAAAACACTAAAATGGCAACAACGACTGCTGAGAAATATACACTAAACAAATCAGAGAAGACCCATAACCAAAAAGATAAATAAATAAAAGTTTAAAAAAGAGAGAGAGAGAATATAATCAGATAGGTGAACAGAACAGAGCAATACACTGGATTTTGTGTGTATTTTGGTCTGTTTGTTAGAAAACCAGATCCGAAAATTGTAAAGACAGAAAAATTATATAAGTATGAAAATAAAATTAAATACAGTGAAAGGATAGAGTGTAGCTGTAAAAATGAATATTAAAAGACAAAAAAAAAAGAAAATATAAATGGACAGATGAACAGAGCAAAGCAATACACTATATTCTGGGTGTATTTTGGTCTGTTTGTTAGAAGGAACTACTGAAATTGTAAAGAAAGAAAAACTTGTATATATACAAAAATAAAATTAAATACAATGAAAGGCTAGAATGGAACTTTAAATGTTAAAATTTAAAAAAAACTAAAAAAAAGAGAGAATATAATCAGACAGGTGAAGAGAACAGAGCAATACATTAAGTTCTGGGTGTATTTTGGTCTGTTTGTTAGAACAAACTGCATCCCGAAATTGTAAAGAAAGAAAAACTTATATATGTACAAAAAATAAAATTAAATACAATGAAAGGATAGAACGTAACTGTAAAAATGAAAATTAAAAAAGAGTTGATAAAATAAGAAATTGGTTGTAAAAGGAAAGAGAAAAAAATTAAGATTGAAAGATTAAAGAATCATGAGAAAAAACCAGGAATTCTGTATACTATTTTCCCCTGGTTATGGAGTCCTATAGTTCTGTCCTATAGGTCTCTGCTGGATGCTCTTGCTGATCTTCTGGGGGAGGGGCCTCTTGTACTGATTCTATCTTTGCCCCAGGCAGAATTACCCAGCCCTTCGCAGGGACCAGGCTAAGTAATCTGCTCCTGATTGCTCCAGGTGGCTTTTGTTCCCTGAAGGCTTTCCCAGGCACTTAAGAGGATGAGAATGAAAATGGTGACCTCCCAATCTCCAGCCCCAAAGCTGTGAGCTTGGGGCTCCAGTCCTCAGTGTGCCCTCAGGGAAAAGCAGTCACTCCCTCCTGTCTCCCTGGTCCCCATCCTCACTCGGGTCCGAACCTGGCCTGTGATGGAGCAATTCTATCTCAGGCATGCGACCCTGCTTCGTGTCTCCACACCCTGCTGACTGCTGTGGCTTGCACTGGCACCGCTCCTCCAGGAGGGGGGAGGGGTTCATGTTGCGGTTTGGCTGCTTTCTGGCCCCTGCTCGGAGGGCGGTCACCTGACTGTGCTGCAGTTCATGGTTTATGGCAACCCTGAGCTAAGAGCTCACTCCTGGGCTCGCTGATTGCAGCCAGCTTCCTCGCTCCAATGCCTGGGAACCCTGCTGTACTCAGGCACCCCTTGGTCTTCCTGTGACCCCAAGGATCCTGAGACCACACTGTTCCACCTAGGATTGAGCCCCCTTTGCCACCTGAGCACCTTTCAGGCAGGACTGTCTCTCACTGGAGCAGACTTCTAAAATTTCTGATTTTGTACTTTGCTGTTATATCACTTTCCTGTAGTTGGCTTTCGGAAGCTCCCTCCCCCCAAAGTCTATTTTCCCATATGTTGCCTCAGATTAACTTCTCTGCACCTCCTACCTTGCAGAAAGTGGTCACTTTTCTATTCATAGGGTTGCCGCTATTCTTTTCTTAGCTCTCCAGTTGAATTCACAGGTGTTCAGAACAATTTGATAGCTATCTAGCTGAATTCCTGGGACGAGAAAAAACTAAGGTCTCCTACTTCTCTGCCATCTTGGCTCTCCAAACAGAAGAATTTTAAATAAATAGATAAATAAGTAAAAAGACTTAGAAAATTAGGAAGACCATATACATGAATATTTAACTTAATACCCCAGGTTTAAGAATTTCCTAATAAGAAAATTATTTCCAATGTGATGAGATCTTGCCTACGTTAGTAGATAATACTCTTCTAAAATGTATTTGAAATTTAAATGTCCCTAAGTAGACCAATTAGACAAATTATTTTGGGAGCAGCGTTTCCTCTTAAAAAGTTAGAAAATATGTATATAATTCCAAATATGGTTTCTGATTGTTATCTATCTTGGATCAGGGAAACGTGGAGGGATCTTAAGACCCCTATGTCTCCTCATCGCTCTTTTTCTCTTCTAGGATTGAGCAAGTCAGGAAAAAAAATCTCTCCCTTTCCATGCGTGTCCCCTCACATCTCCACAGGCTGAGACAAGATAAACCTCAGTTTTTAAACTTCTGCGCCAGGACTTGCTAGGCTTCTGGAGCAGGGAGAGGGGAAAGGTAGGCTTTCAGCATCGTAGGTTGGGTCAACAGGGTATTCTGTGAGCTTCTCCCTACCCCCCTCACAGCATTTCCATAGCCTCCTGTGTATTGCATCCTTGCTGGTTATCATTGCATGCCACCTCATGGTGCCTCCTCACAATGAAAATGAAGAAAAGAATGACATGAAAAAAAGAATAACACGAAGAAAGCTGTAGGAAGTTAGAGTATCCTGGATATAATCAGTGGTCTTGCCTGAGACCCCCTCCCCCCACCCACACCTAAGCTTTGCCTGAGAGAAAAGGATCTGTGTGGATTAAATTCTGTCCATATATAATGTCACCCACATTTAGTTCCATGCTTAGTGAGGAGTCTGCGTGCGATTCTCCCTCTCCCTCTCTCTGCCCCTCCCCCGCTCACACACGATCTCTCTCTCTCTCAATAAATAAATAAAATTTTAAAAAAAAAGAAACAAAACAAATGAGCAAGGAAAAAAAGAGAGAGAGGAACCAAGAAACAGACTCTTAACAATAGAGAACAAACAGATGGTTACCAGAGGGGAGGTGGGTGAGGGTTTGGGTGAAGTATGTGATGAGGATTAAGGAGTGCACTTATGATGAGCACCGGGTGACAAATGGAAGTGTTGAATCACTATATTGTACATCTGCAACTAATATAACATTGTATGTTAACTAACTAGATTTGAAATAAAATAAAAGCAAGGAAAAAATAAAAAATAAATAAAAAGCTGTGGACCAATGGCATAGACATTTTACAAATAAAATTCAAAAAGCAATTATGGATGTTTGAAACTATTTAAATGAAGGGTACCTGGGTGGCTCACATGGTTAATTGTCTGCCTTCAGCCCAGGTCATGATCCCAAAGTCCTGGAATCAAGGCCCGCTTCTGGTTTCCTGCTCAGTGGGGAGTCTGCTTCTCCCTCTCCATCCTGCTCTTGCTGTCTCTCACTATCTCTGTCACTATCTCTCACTCTCTCAAATAAATAAAATCTTTTTAAAAAGAAAGAAACTATTTAAATGAAACTGAAAATATTTGTTTAAATAACAGTTCAGGAGAGATAGGGTAAAATGGTAAGATCTTTACTTTTTTTATTTAAAAAATGTGATATATATTTATGTCTACACACATACATGCTTCCATTTGGTTAAAAAAAAATCTGAGCAGGGTAGAAGGGAAAAAAAAAAGATAAACTTCTCTACCCTTCATCCTGACAGTCCCAATCAATAGAGACAATCATCGTTATCAGCACTTTTCGTTTTTTGGTGACGACTGTTAGAATTTTAAAACCCCCGTATCTTTGTTTATCAGCTTTAGACAATATTTATCGACTTCACTTAAGAAAAATGAGGGGTTTAAAACACCTAAACTTCCTGCCAATCATTGTAGGCTCTTACTATTTTCAACTCTTCTAGGTTTCTTGATTTATGACATATATTTAATATTATTTATCACAATCTAGAAAAATAGTTAGTTGTCTTCATTACCTTCCCCTTCTCTTTCATCCTCTGCTTTATAAAATTTACTACATTATTATTATATTGTCAAGTTTTATAGTATCTAAATTATCTTCTATAAGTATATTTATTTTGTGCTTTGCCTGTAGATTGATTCTAAAACTAAAAACCAGCAATATTGTTGAAAATGTTATGATTCTGTATACATTCTGTGTGTGTATGTATATATATCACTGTTAAGTTTATAGTATAATTGGACCCATAGAAAAATAAGTTTCATTCTTTGTCTCTAAAACTTTGTTGCTCAAAGCTACTTTTTCAGGAATCAAGTTGTCATTGATTCATTCAATTCTTGCCCATTTTCTTACCACTTTCTGTTTTTTCTTCCTTCATTTGCCCATGTTTCGTATACCCTTGTAATCATCTTTCTTGGAATTCTTTCTGGTTTTGATGGAAGATCTGGCATATATATACATATATACACATACATACATATATATTATATGTACATATTATATATACACACACATACATACTATGTGTATATATAATGTCTTCAGTGGAAAGCTTTCTGTTTGCTTGAATTTGTAAAAATGATTTTTATTTTCTCCCTATTTTCCCCTTCCACTAATTTGGCAGGGTATGAAATTTTAAATTTAATGTAATTTTCCTTCAAGATTTGAAAAATATTGCTTTTGTGTGTGTGTTCTTGCATACAGTCCTACTGAAGATAAACTGATGATAATGCCAAATATGATGTCAGGTATAATATCGATTCTTGTTGCTTTGTATATAATTGGTTTATTCTGTCTGGAAGCTTTTAGGATCTTTTCTTTCTTTGGAGTTCTGAAATCAACAAGGAGTTTGCAAGTGTGTGTCTATGTTTTTTTAAATTTTATTAATCTTGCTCAGTCATACTTCAGCCATTCCCATTCAAAAACACATTTCTTGGGGTGCCTGGGTAATGCCATCAGTTAAGTGTCTGACTTGGTTTTGGCTCAGGTAGTGATCTCAGGATCCTTGGATTGCACACCCAGTTGGAGGCTCAGCATGGAGTCTGCTTGAAATTCTCTCTTCTTCTGCTTCTGCCCCTCCTGCTTCTGCTCTCTCTCTTTCTCTCTAAAATACATAAATAAATCTTTAAACAAACAAACAAAAAGCACATGTCTTTCTGTTCTGTTGTTATTACTATTATTTCTTTTATTCTTTTCTCTTTCTCGGTGATTCATATCTTTCCCACCTGGATGTTGTGCTTCTTGGATTTTTCATTTGTGACTATTAACTTTTTGTCCTTAGTATCCATTTCTTTGTTATTTTGCTCTTCATTCTGTGAGACTTCCTCACTTTTGTCCTACAAACCAACCCCCTTGGTTTTCAGTTGTTTTATTCTACCATTAAACCAACTGTTTTCAGACTCTGGGTCATAATGTGGGTCTGTTGCATCCATGGGTCCTTTCTAAAAAAAATAAATAGAATTATCATAGAGATTATATGGCTGTATGGGGAATTATTATTTGGTGAAGCTTTATACATATATACACACACACAATGTATCATAATGTTAAATGTATTTATGAGTCAAAAAAGCTTAAAAGCCACTGCGTTAGCCTATAATTAATTAGTTTTGTTAAAGAATTTCCAAAGCTTTCCCTTTATGCCCTTGAATTGCTGCTCCCAATCATAGAAGGCTCTTCTTGATTTATGGATGTAATATCCTTCTTTGCTTTTTCTGAAGATACTAAGAATATTTTTGGAGAACTGCTGTTCCCCCCTCTGCCCCCTGACTGGACTCTGTTTTCTCCCAGGTTTGTTAATGTATTTCTTTGTTTTGATTCCTTATTTTCCTCTTTTCTGTATTCCTCCAATATCTGATGGTCTTTGTTTGACTATGTAGATTTATGAATAAAGGACTAGTTTAATTAGTATAGCTAGTATTGGAATGGAATTAGTATTCCATTGCTTGGAATTTTTTCTCTTTCTTTCTTTCTTTCTTTCTTTCTTTCTTTCTTTCTTTCTTTCTTTCTCTTAAATTCAATTTTCATATAGATTTGTAGTTCTGTTTTCCCAACATCTGTTGAATGTGAGATTCTACTTTCTAACTCTAAAGGGCACAGTGATGTTGCAAGGCAGAGTATACTGTCCCATGATGCTTTTCATTGCCAAGTAGGGACTTTACTTAGAGAGTGAAGAATCTTAATGAATTTAATTTCTGAGTCAAAGTATTCTTTCTTGCCATATATTGTAGAGGCTTGTCATTACCTTAAACCCTGTTCTTTTTTTTCCCTCAGGCTTTGACACCCATATGCAGAGCCCTTCCCTGGGAGATGACCCATTTTCTTAGAAGAAAGTTCCCTGGGGTAATCCTGAGGGAAAAATTCACTAGCCTCTACCTGCAGTGGAATCGCTATCTGTCTGGTCCAGCCATTCTAAATATAGTACTTTAATTAATCCACTCACATGATGTATCCTGGCTCCCTCTGTCATTGTACTCACTGACTTTGAACTTGAAGTGTCTACAGAGCTCCCTTGGGCAGAATCCTACTAATCACTGGTGTTTCACACTGTAGTTTTCTCTGCTCTGTATTATTCTATGATCAGATTACATCTGATTTTTATGTTTCAGGAATTCTTCAAATATATGTTGGTATTCTTTCTTCTATTTTAAAAAATGTTATGGTTTCTTTCTTTCAAAAATATCTTGTCCGTCTTTTCAATAGGAACTTGTGAGAGAAGGGAGGAAGGCATATGTTTGGACTGTACCTTAAACTGGACAAGCATAATGTTCCTTGAAATAAATTTAGCTTTTTATGGCAAGAACCTACAAACTCTTCTTACCAAAGCTTTACCCAGTGATTCTACTTCAGTGAACAAATCCTGAGGGATATGAGCTGACATACAGAAACAAAACTTGTGTTTATATGGAATTATAAATACCACATAATATCAAAAATGTCATGTAGCAGGATAACTTATGTGAATTATGATTTACCCATCTGATAGCATACCTTAAAACATTAAAAGTTGTGGGTCTGAGGTTTGTTCAAATTATTTGAAAAATCTTTGAAATATAATGTAAAGTTAAAAACTGCATATAAACCTGCATATATATAAGATAATCACAAAGCTATAAGTAAAGAATTGTGTATATTTATACAATGACAGAAGAATCTAATATGTCAAACTACTAGCTGCAGTTAAATCTGGGTGCGGTCCTACTTATTACATTTTCTTTTTTGTAGTGTTAGAAATACTTTTTAGTTTATGTTGTGAAGTTGTGTTATTTTATATTAATAAATTATTTAAAATATTTTAAAGATATATTACATTTTTATATGCTTGGTCCTTGAGAGGAGAATCCTATCTTTATTCTTCACGTCTACCAATACTTCTCTATAATGTGACAGCACTTATACATAATTTTGAAATTATCTCTTTGTGTCTATTTCCCCAGCACAACCTGACTGTAAGTTCTTTGAAGGTAAAGCAATATTACTATTTATTTTTTTAACTAGTATTTAGCATAGAATATGTGTTCAGATTTCCCCCCCGTATTTGTTCCAGCTTTTGGGTTTTCTGAAGTAAAAAACAGCAGTTTTCAAAAGGTGGTCAGTGGACCCCTGGGTGTTCTCAAGACATTTTATGGCATTTTGTGAAGTCAATTTATATCCATAATAATACTGAGGCTTAGCATTGGCCTCTTTCACTGTGGTGGTAATTGCCCTGGTTGTACAAAGCAATAATGGGTAAAATACGCCTTAGCACAAGTAAGGCAGTGGCACTGTCTTTGTAGTCTGTATTCTTCATTGCCATTATACATTTATAGTTTTAAAAAAAAGTTTGCCAGTTTTATTTAAGAATGATGAAACTGTAAAAATACTAACTGGATTAAATAATAATTCTTGAATACAAAACTTTTTAATATTCTGTGCGATGAAACTGGGTGTTTGCAAAAAGCACTTTTGCATTGGTAAATGATCCATTTCATGGGCAAGGTAGACCAAGGGACTGCAGTGTAAGACACAATACAGAGTTCACCGAGGTGGCCTCAGATTGTACATTGCAACTAACCTTTAAGGAACTTTTGATATAGTGACAAAGAACAGCATTCATAGTTATCTAAAAAGATAACAGTGTATCTATGGGTATTCTCTTTCTCTACAGCATACCTGTGGGTAGCTCGATTTTTGTTATATACTTCCACCAAGAAAACCTATTGTGACATATTGAATGCAGAGGCAGATATAAGAATTCAACTGTCTTGTCAGAACATTAAAGATATGTACAAAAATATAAAATATGATATTCTATTTTTTTGAACAATAGTTATTTTTCACTAAAATGTGTTATCACATGTAATGGGTTTATTATTGTTATATTTAAATAAATTAATGACTAAATAGCTTTTTAAATTCCCAGTTTAAATTTCCAAAATGGTGAATACTGACAGATATAATCCACATAGACAGAAACTCTGGATTCCTCAATAATTTTTAAAAATGTTGGGATGGCTGGGTTGTTCAGTTGGTTAAACTTCTGCCGTAGGCTCAGGTCATGATCCCAGGGCCTTGGGATCAAGCTCCTCATTGGGCTCCTTGCTCAGCAGGGATCCTGCTTCTCCCTCTGCCTCCTGCTCCCTCTGCTTGTGCTCTCAATCTAACAAAAAAATAAATTAAAAAAATCTTGAAAAAAAAGTCTTTATAAAGAAGTTATACTTCTTAGGGCACCTGGGTGGCTCAGTCAATTAAGTGTCTGCCTTGGTCTCAGGTCATGATCCCAGGGTTTTAGGATTGAGCTGCCTGTTGGGCTCCCTGCTCAGCGGGGAGCCTGCTTCTCCCTCTCCCTCTGCCACTCCCCCTGCTTGTACTCTTTCTCTCTTTCTCTGTCAAATAAATAAATAAATAAATAATCTTTAAAAAATTAAAAAATAAAAATGTAAAGGAGTGTTCAGTATTTCCACAATGTATTTCTTGTTAAATTATTATCAATATAAAATGTTAAGTGACTTGCCCAAAGCTACATGCTACTGGTGAGCAAGGGCAGGATTCGAACTAATATCTGATTGCGCCAAAGCTCTTCTTCCTGTTTCTGCATTCAATCCTTGAATGCTAGTGGGCTTTCCCAGATCTTTGTCAATATCTAATCTTAAGTAATTTCTTGCTTGATTATCACTTTCATCAGTCTGGCACCCAGCAGGTTCTGTGTAATGATGGAGTGTATTTATGAGTAGAGCTTTGAGGAATTTGTACACATTTCTAAAATATCTTTGACAGCCCCAGCAGTTATCAACTATTCTTTCTTCAAATAGAGTTGACTTTCAGTTATCACACCTGTGCCTATTCAGGCCTTCAGACACTCTAAAAACAATCTTTTCGTTTCTTTGTCTCTTCTGAATTTCAATGTTTTCAATTCTTAGTGAGCATATTGTTATCACAATTGCTGTTAACAGTTGCTATTGTAAGTTACAAGTAAAACAGGTATTGTTGAGTGACTCCTGTGTAATTTGCTACTAATCACTGTTACAATGTATCTCATGCAATATTAACAATCAGTATTGAAATTTCAAAATTCTTATATGGCACTCATTGTGATTGTTCAGTGTCCAGTGTCTTGTTACAACTCCCTCTTACTTATAGTTTCAGTTTTCATATGAGAATACACCAAATATCATACCCATCGGTATGGCTACTTTCCCAAGCCATGAATCATGCAGTGCTGCAGCTACTGTTGGCTCTTCTGGGACTATCCCCCATAGCTTATCCATTCCAGGTGGATCACTTGTTGTCTTCTTGCCAAGCCGTTTCTCTGCCTGGACTCTGGTTCAGTTCTTTAGTGCCCTAGAGCTCTGCCAGCCTTTATGGAATATTTGTTGGAATTAGAAAAAAGGGCTTCATCCTCAGGGTACATGTTGTCTCAAAGCAGAGACACATGGGTGGGTCCCACTTATCCCCTCTGCCAGGCCCTGGTGGAGACTATACTCCATGACTGATTGACCTCTGAGAGGTCATATTAGGAAATTTGTGTAGAAGTGTTGTGACACTGATTTTGAACACCACCGTGATGTTCCAAATGCCTTCTAGGTAGTCACCCACTTTTGGGGTAGGAATGCAAACTATCCTCTTTAATTTTCAAAAGAAAATGTCATCTTCACCATTTGCATATTTGATCTCTATAGAAAAAGGTATGTTACTTTGGTAGAAAAATACCTGTGTGTTTCAAGCATTCACTCCCTGTGACTTTAGTCTCTAATTGTCTGCTCTTCAGATTTTTACTGAAAAAGTTTAGATTCACCTTGGTATATTTAATTGTCAGTCAAGAGAGATGCTATGGAACCTAAATAAAGTAAATTTTCTCAGGGATTGACCTCACTTGTGTCACCTCTCTGGAGTCTCTTTCTCCTACTTTTACCCTGATGTATTTGCTTGCTTCTCAATATCAACCTTTGCTTGCCTGGACCCTTCCCAGTTGGTTATTTCTTGACCCTGACAATTTCATCTATCCTTCTGGCCTCCTGATCTTGGATTTCTCTACCTTGCATACTTCCATGGAGAGATCTACTGGCAACCTTCATCCTCACTTTAGGAAACCTGGTGACCTTTGCTCATTGACAGTTCCTTGTAGACCATTTGTACCATATATGAATTTTTCCTGGATGTGAACATAGATGTGACAAATACCCATTTTTTTCTGGATCCTCAAGCCTGGGTAAAGTCAGACCCCCATAGCCATATATTTGGGCCTTATAGAAATGATTTTACTCTGTGCTTTAACGTAATGCATTTGACTTCACTGAGAGATTGCAATATGTTCATATGAAGGTTTCTGTAGCCCTGATTAGCCTATGAGAAGACCTTGCCCATTATTATTTTTATTATTTTTGGTCATACTTACATAAAGATGCACATGATAAATTTATCTTTAAATATGCTGGGTAAAATTTGTCTTCCTTAATGAAATGGTTCTTATAGATCATTACATAATGAATAGTGACTAGTCTATCATATTTTATCTTTTGCATTGTCCACTAGGAGACCTAAAGCTTTTTTGTTGTGCTCATTGTGCTGTAAGTATACAGAGTAAGTTTATTGGATACTCACCTATTTATTTTATATTTATTAGATTCCTTAACTCAAGATGATGACTTAAATCACTCTATGATTTTATGTTTTGTCTTATTCCAAAAGATACCTAAGCACAGAAATATAAAAATAATAACAGAGAAGAACCATGTAATAAAAAGAGGAAATAGTTATTGAGACCTTGTAGAGTCCACAGAAAATAAAGAAAATTAGGGATAATAAAATAAGCTAATTTTATCTGGGCCAGTGATAGAATAGCTCCAGATCATCTTTTCTCTGACACTTCAAGTATTTCCACCAGCTTCTCTTCTCTCTCAGTGACATTACAGTCTTCTCTCTTGGACTCCTGATGAGTGGATTCAGATTATGTCTTCTCTTTGAGGTCTTTCTGTTCTGGCCCATCCCACTTGGTCATTGGAAGGAGTGTCATGTGGAAGGAAGAGAGTGGTACTAAGTATTTTCCTAGGCACAAACCTAATGGACACTGCTGTGGCACTGATGTGTATGAAGATGTATATGAATGATGATAAGTAGAGGGGTTTGGATCTTGTCAGTACTGGCTTATTGTATGGGGGATTTATGGACTGAATTCATTTTTGTGTGTCATATTTTATTCATCTTTATTTGTCCTTTGTGATTGCTTTTTATTTGTAGAAGAAACCCACTCCTTTCTTTTCTTTTCCTTTATGGTCACAACTTTTATAGTGCCCAGGAGCTCCCTCTAAGGTCAGTGCTCTGAGATGACTTGTCCCAGTGATCTTCATGTCATGGCTTAGATTATTTTTTAATTGATTATTATTTGTGATAAACTGAAATGGGGAAAACCTATTTCTCCCATCCAAGTACTAACCAGGCCCGACCCTGCTTAGCTTCCGAGATCAGCCGAGATTGGGCGCGTTCAGGGTGGTATGGCCGTGGACGGGAAAACCTATTTCTAAAATATGAAGCTGGGACACAGAAGAGTTAAGTGTTTATCAGAGCTTTCTAGCAAGGAGAACCAGAGTGAGAAGTCACAGCTATGAGTGATGAGTCTACTGCTTATCTCCAGGGACTTGTGGTACAGGTTTCTAGCCTGTTTCTTGACATTTCTATGTACTTCTTTGTAAGCTTGGAAGTCACAGTGTGGGAGAGAGAAAGGGGAAGAGGTGAGCTAAGTAAATAATGATGTAATACATACCCTCTCTCTCCTTCTAGATGGAATTTTATGATTTTTAATGTATTCTTACAAAAGGAAATAAAATTTTTAGAAAATGACAAAGAAATTCATAGAGTCACCACATGCAAAATTATCCTTTTAATCTCACATCTTGTGTATATAATATGAAAATATGTACATTTTCTTTTTATCTACCTCATCCTCTCATCCTTCCCAAAAAATTTAAATTGTATTTTATGTGTTCTGCTCTTGGTTGTGGCTGCTGCCATTTTCAGAAAATTTTGCATTAAATTTTTTTTTAATTTGTTGCTTTGAAAGGCTCCCTAGGGTTATGTAGGGTGTAGGTATACACAATTATTATCTGCTGTCAGCAAAACTGAATAGCTGGAAGGGAATAATTATATACTCCCTGGTGCCATAAGCCACTTCTGAACATATTGCAATATATACTGGATTCATTTTAAAGTGGTTGTAACTAAATGAATCACAACCTTTTGGGGATAGGGTAATAGATAGTATATTAAGACTGTGTAAAGTCTGTAAGAAGTCAGTATATTAAAATCTGTCAGAAAAGGTCATCATTGACTATGGGTTAATATCTGTAGTCAGTGTCTTGGATAGTGCCAATATGTGTTGCCCTTATCTTTCACATGGCTCAAGGCAGGAAATGAGATCTGAAATTTCAGCTCTAGTGATATGAGCCAGATTGTCAAATTATTCTTAGTGAAGAGAAGTTTTTCCTATTTTTTAAAATGGTTTTGGGTATTATAGTGTTGAGGTATAATACAGGATTTGTTAGTCTTTGGACTTTTGGATCCAGGGAGAAAAGGAACATACCCCTTTTCTCTCACCCTACCCCCAACCAATTACCTTTGGAGAGGTATCAGCTGTGTTTTGCTAATGAGTATTGCTGGAGGACGTTCTGAAAGCTCTTGGAACACGGGGACTTGTAAGAGTCACAGTGGAATCAGACAACCTGTCAGTCTGTTTATACATGTGCTGGTGTTTTCTTTGCAAGGCATGCAAACCAATTAGAGTGAGGCTCTCTTAGAACATTTTTGAGGGGGTGGACACTTCCTTTAATGTCTGGCATGAGCATCTGTTGTATTGGGAAGAGTGAGATCAACAATTTTTTGATCAATTTTTGGAGGAAAATTTAGGATGAAGGTAAAAACCAAGTTTTGTTTAACAAGGATTAGCAGAGAAAATTGTCTTGAGTCCCATATCTCTGTACAGTTTGAAAGTTCAAAAGAATGAGGACAAACATGTTTCCTTGACCATGCTTTTCATTAAGTGCCTATTGTTTTGATAATTAGTTCATTATAGAGGAGAGATGTGAATAGTGACCTCTGTCCAGTCTGGCTCATGAAAAACAAATGGACTGATTTCCTTTGGGCAGTGTGATCAATTACCAGTAATGAAGTTGAAATGAATGATCCTGATATGCCTTTGCACATTTTATTTTGCAAAGAAATCAGTGTCTTATACAGTTTGAGAAAAGGCGAAGACATCGTATTAGCACCATAATATTCTGCCTTCCAACTCGACCCTTCCCAAATCAAGACTTACTGTCACATAAATTCGACTGGTACCTTGAGCAGGAATCAGGTGAATACAGGGCAGAGATAGAAGAGTTACATTTTGAAGGTTTCCTACTATGTGAATTGCAACCAGTTATAGAATAAGTAACTGTCAGCAGTTTTATTTTAATTCTTTGCTAGATGGAATCTCAGGGAAGAAATGTTCTTGTATGTAGTGAAGTGTTTTTTTTTTTTTCTGAATTGCGCAATGATTGAAAATTGGCTATCACTACTTGTATTTTTACTATCTACAATTATAGTAAAGTGATGACAATAATATTTAGAAGTCGATACTGAAGATCTATAAACATTTATTGCAAAATCTTGTGCTTAGTGTTAGCATTACAGAATTACTGCCACCACCTCCCATTGAAAAACCAAATAGGATCTGTAACAGTGGATGGAATCTGGACATTATTATCTCCTTCTTCGTCGGTTTCCCTCTGACCGGAAGTGCTGCAGTTAGTAACCGCAATTTTCTACTTAGGACACATGAGACAACTATGGTGAATTTTAACTTCACTCTAGTTTTGTGTGTGCTGTCTGTTTCCTGCTTTGAACAAAACCTACTTTGAAAAAATTACGTATTTGCTTTGTTTTAATAGTGATGCAAGGGGCACCTGGATGGCACAGTTGGTTAAGTGTCTGCCTTAGGCTTAGGTCATAATGCCAGGTCCTGGGATCAAGCCCTGCATCGGGCTCCTTGCTCAGTGGGGAGTCTGCTTCTCCTTCTGCCCCTCCCCCTGCTTGTGTTTTTTTTCTCTCTCTCTCTCCCTCGTTCTCCCTGACAAATAAATAAATAAAATCTTTAAGAACAATCTTTAAAAAAAATAGTGATGCAAAAGTAAGAGGTCTATAAAGACTTAACTTCATTATTTACTCCTGATGGTTTGAGCAAGAAAATTCTGAGGTCTTTTAGTTACTGATCCATCATTACCACAGGATGAGGGAGTAATATATATATATTGGTTTAATACTCTCACTGAGAGGTGTATCTTATTAAAATTGTGACTGACAATGTAGCAGATCTTAATGTTTTATAGTGAAAGAACTGAAAAACTGTCATTAGTAGTCTTAGTCTATGTCTTCATAGCTCTGTCACTTGTTAGCTCTGTGAATGTGAGAAAGTTGTCTAATTTTAGAATATAGTCTAAAGACTGTAGATCTGTTCCATAAGATTAATGTACTAAACTATCCTTAATATCACTTCTAATTCTAATATTCTATCCTTTAGTGATCCATAACTCTAATCATCCATTAAAATGTTTAGTAGACACAATTTATAGTCATTGGGGTACTAGTACCAGGGCTTCACTTGTACCATTTACTGGTACAACTAAGATGATAAGTGAATGGCAACAAACTCTATTTTTCAGGAGCTTACAGCCTAGAGGAGAAGACAGATGGGTAAATAACTCACTCTAATACAGTGTGGCAAATACTAGGGCTTGTCTCCCTCTGGGATACTTGTTTAAGGAGGCATCTCAGCCTGTGGACCTCAGGGGTCTTCTGGGAACACAGATTAAAAAGACTGAGGGCCTGATCCTCTGGCTCTCAGAATCTTTGTCGGAGTTTTCAAAATAGGCAAGGAGCTCATCCTGGAATAAAATAGATGGCTGATCTTTATCTTAAAAGCATGTTGATTTTCAGAGTTAACAGGTAGCTTGTTGTGACCCTGGATGGTATGCCCCTCAAAATGTCCTCCAACCTAACTCTGAAGAGATAGTCCAGTTTTATCAAAAGAGACAACTGAAAAAAAGACAGCATCAACAATGGCAGGCTTTGGAGAACCTAATGGAAGAGCTGTTACACCGAGGTTCCCTTTTCTATGAGGACAGCTTTGATGAATACAGAAGTGGCATGATTGGATTCATAGCTATGGAGACAATTCCCCAGAAATGAAATCAAGGTCAGTCAATAGGTAAGAAGTGGCAATAGCTTCTGTTGGAGCTTTCAGGCACTATAAGAGCAGAGATAAAATAAGATAAAATAGAATAAAAAGATTAAAAAGATAAAACAAAAAATTTAACAATCTTAAACTTTTCCGCGTATGTGTGCCATAGCCCATTAAGAGGGCTAAAGATCTTTTGCTCCTCCCATCCCATTGATTCAACTTTATATTTATAAAGTTTTCTACTGTCCCCTGTATTTTATCAGAATAAACATGCCATTATTTTAGGTATCACTAAGAAAGAAAAATATACCAAATAAACTAAGGCTTTGTTATCATTCTACTTTGTATGTACTGAAAGAGTTCTTTAGAGGGCTCTGACTGCCAAGTGAGTTTTCTGGCTCTGTCCTACCCAACTTGCAACAAAGAAGAGTCTATAATGGTTGTACTTCCTGAGCTTGCATATATTATGGACAAACAATGGTACAAAGATATCTACCTGGTCCTACAACATGTTTGCTTGGCATAAAACTCCCAAGTTTACAGTTCAGGGGCTCGCAAGATTGGTTTGGAAAGGGAAGGATGAAAAAGAGAAATAGTTCTAATCTCACAAGGAGAGAATTGGGGAAGTAGTATGAGAGCAATTTACAGTTGCTTGAAAGGGCCAAACACCTGTGAGATACAACCTACTTTCAGAAATACTAAAATGTAAAAAAAAAAAAAAAGTATCTTAGGATAGAGGAAATAGAAGTATGTGTATAGTACAATAAATAGAAACTTTATAATGTCACCAGGTATTGAATGTTGAAAGGCAACTAGGCCACATAAGCAAGTGAAAACTGATGGAACTGGTGGGCTCCAGTGTTCTCATGGCTAATGGTAAATTCTCCTCGAGTGAGAGAGGGGAAAGAAAGAGAGACCAGAGAAGCAGAGAGACAGAGACTGACTTTTTCTTTGAGGACAAGTTTGCTGGTTGAGTTTCAATCCATTCAGAGAGCCTAACAGTGGTCAAGGATTTGACTTTGATAATCATTTGATGGTTTAAAAGGTCACCATGTGCCTAAGAGGCATCTGGGGCTAGTGAAAAAAGAGACTTAGGGTCTAAGTGGTGTGGTAGATGGAGGGTCCAAGTTTAAAAATTATTTTTATTTTTGTTAGAATTCATGTATTTCATTGACTTACCTCAGGTTTTACATGAGCTGCTGAATCTTGGATGACTTGATGGGGTAAGATGGTAATAATGTATATTCCTATTATTTTCCGCCTCAGTTGAGTAAAGCTCATGTGTGCATAAGAATCAGTTGGAGACCTTTTTAGAAAATGCTCAGTCCTGGCCCTGATCCCAGAGATTTTGGAATTCAGTAAAGGGCCTGGAATCTGTATTTTTCAAAAGCATCCTATCCCTAGTTATTTCTAATAAAGAGCCGCAGGTATTACATTTGAAGAAACATGCCCTCATGGTTAATGGTAAATAGCTCTATTTCAATGGTCCTCTCTGTATCCATAGCAGTCCTCGGTTAAAAGTTTCCTTTTTTTCTCTAAGAATCCTCAGAGTCAGAAAGATCCCCCCTCCACCACCAGGAAGTCTCTTCAGTGGCAGATCAAAAATACATCTTTGGCTCAGTTTAAACTAGATGGATATTTCAAAAAACGTATATTAACACACATTTTCTTTGCATAGAAATATAATTCTTCCTAGAGGTTTTTAGATTTCACATTATGGAGGAAAGTTAAGTGCCTAGAAAAGCTTCTCATTACTCATTGCACACAGTCACCACTGGGCTGCACAGTTGTAAACAATATTCCAACCTGCAATGCTCCTTAATTTTGGAGGCTAACAAGGTACCACTCACTCTTTTCTGAAAACAAAAAACAAAAAAACAGAAGACGCATTTATGTGCTAACTTATTTACTTGGTGATACATTTGGAGAGAAGAAGAAATATATGATGACACTGTTAATTGGATGACACATATATTTGTGATAACACTCAAGCATTCTGTGCAGAGTAACTAAGGTGGATGGGTGTGTGGTGGGGATGGAAGTATGTCAGCTGGCTTTTAGCCCATTGACAAAAGGTTTGGACCATTTGTGTTGGATAATTTGTGGATTGAAGAGAATTTGTTTTCGTTCAAGAAGGAAATGATGCACGCAATATTCCATACATAATTTGTTGAGTAAGACATAATTGCAGTACACATCAACCAACTATTTGCATTTAATTAGCAACGGTCTCTGCTACTGTAATGTTTCTTTTAAGTAAATGTTTGGAAGTATGTTTGTTTTATTTAGTAACTTTTTAAAGATGTTGCCAGATCTCAATGCTTCTCTAAGGTTATCTGTATATCCTACTCAAGGAAAACATTTTCCAATTACTCAGTATTATAGGCTTCCGTTTCCTCATCTATCTGAGGGCTTGCAGTAAGTGACATGTAATATTCATAGAGCACTGATGTGCAGCTGCAGTTATGTTTATGGTGTTATATTACATATTTTAGAATTGCGATCAGTTACAGTTTAGTTTACGTTCCTTTTAGGAAGGATTCATGGGAACAAATTGTAAAGCAGGGCCTCTCAAAGCCAGGATGTTGGACTGTCTGCCTCTGACTCAGCTAGGATGCTGGCTGAAAATGTGGATTTCCTCCGTGCTCTGGGCTAAATTGTGTCCACAGCCCCCTGCCCCGTTCATATGTTGAAGCCCTTACCCTCAATGTGACTGTATTTGGAGATAGGGCTTTTAGTACATAATTAATTTTAATTGAGATCATAGAGGTGTGGGTCCTAATCTGATAGAACTGGTGACCTTATATGAAGAGAAAGAGAGATCTGTTTCCATTTGCACCAAGGAAAGGCCATGTGAGGGAGGACACAGAGAGAAGAGGGCCATCTGGAAGCCAGAAAGAGAGCTCTCACGAGGAACTGAATCAGTTGGCACCTTGATCTTCCCAGTCTTCAAAACTGTGAGAAATAAATTCATGTTGTTCAAGCCATCCAACTTATGGTATTTTGTTACAGCAGCCTGAGCTGACACTTGGTTCCACCTCAGTTTTACTGGATCCAAAATCCAGAAATGAAGTGGCATAAGAATCTGTATTAGAAAGGAGCTCTTACCCCTGACACATGTAGGCAGTCAATATATGGGGAGCGTAGAGGAGAGGGGAGGACAGGTGGGGTTACAACAGCAGGATAGCAAGGGTTGGAGACTGAGGTTTGGTAGGAGTATTTGGTCTTCAGGTTTAAATGTTTGAGGGTCTAAGCTGCCCGAGCCAGGCCAGGGACTTGATGGTAGACTGTGGTCTCTGCTCAGACAGCCAGTCAAATGTTTTGATGGTATATGGAAAATCCTGATGACGTCTGGAAGAAGCCAGCCACACCCTGAGCCAATCTTGTTTACCAGGGAACATGAGCCCAATTTTGCTGCCACAGAATCTGGTAGATCTCAAGACTTTTTGCATTACCTTCTCCTATTGGATTTGATCCAGCAGGTGTCTCTGAAGATACCTTTTTGCCCTCTCTTTTCAGGTTTTTAGTATCTTTATATTCTTCCTGATACAATCCTCTTAGAGAGTGTTTTGTGTTCCAGACTTTCTCTATTCTGAAATATCGCCCTCTCTCACAAAAATTAGGGCATGTACTTATGTGTACACACTCACTCTCAACACTCTCACAATGAACTTGTCCTGACCAATTGATAAACTAATCCTTCTAAATATGTTAATGGATTTGCAGATGATGAATTTTCAGGTAACTTATTTACATTTTAATAGAGAGCCTTCGGGAGGCAAAGCCTGAAAAACCAAGGAGTTATTTTACTGACAAAAATTTCAGGCCATTTTCCTCTCAGATTATCATGTAGGCAGCTGTCTCATTGACTTAAGTCCAGGAACGACCTAACTCAAAGGTATAAATGAAAGAGAACCAAACCAGTTCTATTCAAGGTCACAATAAGTGATAAATGAGACCTACTGTCCTCTGGCCCAATGGATACCTGTGCCTGGATACTACCCCTTTCTGTTCCTATTTGTTCAAGACCATGCTTTATAAATTCTCATTCTCTCTCTCTCTTTGTCCCGTTGGTCCCTGTTTCTCTGTCAGTTTCCATTTAAACTTGATCAAATCTGCCCCTCTCAAGACCCAACACCAGTCCTGCATGCTCTTCTCTCTCCTCTGTGTTCTTGAATGAAATGTCTACAAAAATGATTTTATGGAATCACCGTCCCCATGTTTTATCTCCTGCTGTTTCTTTAATCTGGCTTCTGCTTGCACCTCTCTCCCTCTCTACACCTCCAGCTAAGGTCATCAAGGACTTCCCTCTTACTAAACTTAATCAACACTTCCTAATCTTTAGACCTCGAGAGGCATTGCCTGCTGCTAACTATCCCCACATTGTCTAAAATAACAACACCCATGCAGACACTCCCAGCAACTGTGTGTTCACTACATCCAAGAAAGAAAAGTTCCAGATTATAACTCTAACAGATGTAAGAATATGCCCTTGTTCCCTGATCCCTTATTCCCCTGCACCCAAATCTGAGCATCAGAAACCACTGGAAGGAGGGGTAGGGGATTGAAACTAAGGGAAAAGAATGTTAACGTTCTTCCACTGCTTTTAAAGATTTCCAGGTCCAAAGTGAGCTCCCACTTGGAGAGAGCAGTTATCCTAGGGCAGCGTTTCCTCACCTTGGCACTACTGAAACCTGGGGACAGGTGATTCATTGTTGTGGGGGGGGCTGTCCTGTTAGTGTAGAATGCTTAGCGTCAGCCCTGGCAGCCACTGACTAGATGCCGGTAGCATCCCCTCTTTCCAGTTGTAACAGTTTAAAATGTCTCCAAATTGCCAGATATTCCTGGAAGACAGAATATTTCTCCTCTTTCACACTTTCCCTCACTTGAGAACCACTTTCAACGGAAATGAAGCTGGAGTTTTAATTATGACCCTGGACACGACATTCAAATTTCTGAAAGAAACTGTTTTGGTGACCAAAGCAGGTAGGAGAAGCTACAGGACCTGAGGAAATTCTATAGAGCAGTAGAGGAACAAAGTTTAAACAAATCCATATAAGGAAAAAATAACTATTTTTAGGATTGCATTCTCCTCTTGAATAAAATTCTTATACCTATTTCTTTAACTAAAAGGGTAAATATATGAATATAAATTGTACTTTGTCGTACATAGTTTTGCCCTAGCTTCGTTATTAATAGAATCTATTTTCATTCTAAAAAGTGTCCCATTTTGGATGACAAATTACATGATCATCAACTATCTATTTTCTCAAATACACTGTAAGCATCAGGCAAGCTAATTCTTTCTAATGCACTGATGTACACCTATGGTGCTGTTATTGTGGTGGTTAATTTTATGTGTGAACTTGATTGGCCCAAGAGTTGCCCAGATTAAACATTATTTCTGGGTGTGTCTGTGAGGATGTTTCTGGATAAAATTATCATTTGAATCTGTAGACTCAGAGTACATTTGACCCTTGAACAACACAGGTTTGAACTGTGAAGTTCCATTAATATGCAGATTTTTAAAAATATAAATACAGTACTATAAATGTATTTTTTCTTCCTTATGATTTTCTTAATAATATTTTCTTTTCTCTAGCTTACTTTATTGTAAGAATACGGTATATAATACATACAAGATAAAAAATACATGTTAATTGACTATGTTATCAGTAAGACTCCTGGCCAATAGTAGGCTATTAGTGGTTAAGTTTTGGGACAAAGTTATATGCATATTTTTTACTGCAGGATGGGTCAGTGCCCCTAACCCCCATGTTATTCAAGAGTTAATAACATGGGTGTTCATCATCCAAACTTTTGAGTGCCTGGGTAGAACAAAAAGGCAGAAGAAGGTGGGATTCCCCTCTTCTTGCTTTCTTTCTTTTTTTTTTTTTTTAAGATTTTATTTATTTATTCAACAGAGATAGAGACAGCCAGCGAGAGAAGGAACACAAGCAGGGGGAGTGGGAGAGGAAGAAGCACGCTCATAGCGGAGGAGCCTGATGTGGGGCTCGATCCCATAACGCCGGGATCACGCCCTGAGCCGAAGGCAGACGCTTAACCGCTGTGCCACCCAGACGCCCCTCCCCTCTTCTTGCTTTCTGCCTGCCAACTGAGCTGGGCCCTTGATCTTCTCCTGCCCTTAGACTGTAATTTATACCATTAACTAGCTCCCTTGGTTCTTAAGTCTTCAGACTTGGGCTACAATTATGCCACCAGCCTTTCTGCATCTCTAGCTTACAGATGGCAGATCATGGGACTTCTCAGTGTTTGTGTAAACCAATTCTGCACAATAAATCTCTTCCTGTACATATATCCTGTTGGTTTGGTTTCTCTGGAGAACCCTGCTTAGTACGGGCATGTAGTGGTCAATCAATAAATACTGGTTGAAACTACATTAAAACAGAACTCACTTAATCATATTATGTAATCTATCAGCAGGACTGGCCAGAGCCCTAAGAAAATGAGACAGGCGTACGTATGAGGAGTTTCCCTCTCTAAGCCATGGTGCTGTTTAGAAGTCCTTTCTGGGAGAGACTGGGGTTTTCTGCCTGGCTTTCAACCAAAGCACTTTGCTCAAATACAATGAGGGAAGCAGGCTGGTTACACACAGTTGAATACATTTTATTGCTACTGCTTTATAAGTCTAATTATATTCTGAAAAGATCATCATTGTTCAGACTTTATACATTATAGGTAAGGCAGTTCACATGATTTTTTTTCCCAAAGGAGAATAAATGAGCAAAGAATTTAGATTCTGAAGTATATTTCTTAAGCAAGAATCCAGTGCCAAAGATGTATGCCTTAAAGAATTGTTCTAGACTAACATCTTTGTTTCTTCATTCTTCTTTACACACGTACAGACACATAAATGCTCACAAAAACTTCTGCTTTACCGTACCTGTCATTTTCAAGTTCCTATTTTGAAATTACTTGCTGAAGAAATTGAGAGATACTCTGTATTTAGGAACAAATCAGGGGTATCATGTAATGTGACTGGTAGAATTCTCATTTTGGCCTTTAATAAGAACAAGATGGCATAATTAGAATGCTTTTATCATCTCTTTGAAGAAAAGCTTAACATCTTAAGATTGTAGTCAATATAGATCTGCACTAAGACCCTGAAAAATGCCCTAATACCTATGGAATTACTGGTATGTTTCCTTCCAAAAATAATGGTAAACTTCTGGAAGCATTTGTAATTCAAGTAGATAGAAAATGAAGTAAGATTATTTTCCTCCTGTGGCTGGAAGCTTTCGATTGTATTAATTTCTCATGCCCCTGTGAATCAGGTATTATTAGCCTCATTGTACATTTGAATAAACTGTGATTCTGAGAACTTAGGATTTAAACACAGATCTTCCTGCCTCTGAGTGATTATATCTTCCAGTATTTGATTAGAAGTCTTTTGGCCAATATTAGGAGGTAAAAGAACAAATATTCTAACATATTTATTGTGTTTAATATGCAGAAATCCTTGTGAACTTGAACAAATCTGTAAAAAACCAAACATCTTTTTTTTTTTTTTTTATGGGCAAAGTGAAGATGGTAAGAGTAACCACCTTGCAGGACTATTAAGAGAGTAAGATTAGATAATGTGCTTATAGAACTCCACAGAATCTCTGCACACAGCAAGTGTTCAGCAACTTTGATGCATTTTCATACATCAGTAAATTATTTATTTATTTATTTATTTATTTATTTCTTCCAAGTTTTTATTTAAATTCCAGTTAGTTAACGTACAGTGTAATATTAGTTTCAGGTGTACAATATAGTGATTCAACACTTCATACACCAGCCGGTGTTCAGCACAAGTGTGCTCCCTAATCCCCATCACCTATTTCACCCCTCCCTGCACAGGCCTCCCCTCTAGTAACCATCAGTTTGTTCTCTATAGTTAAGAGTCTGTTTCTTGGTTTGCTTCTCTCTTTTTTTGTCCCTTTCCTTATTTGTTTTGTTTCTTAAATTCTACACACAAGTGAAATCATATGGCATTTGTCTTTCAGTAAGTTATTTTTAATATAAATAAGCAATAATTTTAGGACATTAATAATTCTTTAAAAATTATTTTGCTTTGTGCCATAATTAGATACTTAATAAGAATCTGTTACTTTTGCAGCAGTATGCTAGACATCATAGAGAACATAGAGAATCATCTTGTCTGCTGTTGAGCCACTTCGGTCCTGGCTGTGAAGATAAAACACACACCTAAGTTAGAGAACACCAAGTTGTGAGATCCCATCTAAGTATAATAGGAGTTTGGTGGAGGGAGAATTTGTTGTGCACCCAAAACTAAGATGAGAGTGATGTCATTATTGGCTCCGAAAGAAGTGTAGAATATTAAGAGGGAGGGAGAGTGGGCAGGTGCAAGGGTGGAGATCATGAATAAAGTTATGAAGATCTGAGGAACAAGGCCCTTTAGGGAGAAGCAACCAGATAGAGCTAAAGGTACTGTCTTGTTGGAATGAAAAAGGAAAGAAAACTGGTTTTAAGTGGCTACCCTGTTAAGTGCTTTATAATTTTCCTTACAGAAATTTTGAGAAGTGAATTTGTAAATTAGGCTTATTTGAAAATTGCTGTCCATTTTCTCCATTTCTTCCAGCAACCCTTACAGTGGTGAAGGAAATGGGGGACCTTGGAGGGAGTCTGAACAATTAATAGTCTTCCAGTGTGGATTTTCTCTATGGTAAAGTAGCATATGCAAAAATGCAAAAATCCAACCTCTGAAATGTTTTATATTTACATGTGAAATAGCCTAAAGTTTTTGAAAGTATTACTTGATTAATACGCTCCTCCAAGTAGCCTCCCTGCCTACTCTTTGGATATTGCTTTCACCGAACAGATGAGGAATCTTTGTTAGACTGATTAGACTTCTTTGTTCCTCTGTCCGATATTTACCTATCACTGGAATCTTGTAGTGCCTGTTGCCATGGGTGGAAGATTCCTGCTCTTGAGTTAAAACTTCAGAGAGATTTTAATAAGTCTTACGCCTTTGTACTTGCATTTATCTTATCTATACTTTCAAGTGTCCTTTCATATAATCTTTTAGCAGTTTTATTAAGATATAATTCACATATCAACCTCATTTAAATTCACTCATTTAAAGTGTACTTTTCAGTGACTTTTAGTGCAATCACAGAATCATGCAGCTATTACCACAATCAATTTTAGAAACTTTTCATCACCTCAGAGAGAAACCATGTACCCTCCCTCACTCCTTCCATCTCCCCAGCCTAGGCAACCAAAAAACTTTCTATGTCTACAGATTTTCCTACTTTGGACATTTCATAGAAATGCAGTCATATAATAAGTGTCTGTCTTCTTTCACTTAGCATAATGCTTTTAAGTTCATTCCTCTTGTCACATGCATCCGTACTTCATTTCTTTAATATTTCATTGTACAGAAACACATTTTATTTATCCTTTCATCGGTTCTGGACATTGGGGTTGTTTCAACTTTTTAGCTTTTATGAATAATGCTACTAAGAACATCCAAGTGCAACTTTCGTGTGACCATTTTTAAATTTCTTCTGAGTATATTTCTAGGATTGGAGTAGTTGAATCACATGGTGACTCTATTTAACCTTTTCATGCCCTTTTGAGCCTGGAGCTGGCTTCACGATATCCCTAAACCTGGCGTGCAAATCAAAGCACCTGTTCTCAAATGGCCTTGTTTTGCTTGGCTCCATCTTAGGCCCTCTGCTCTTCTCGTACTCATATTCTCCTTTATGTCTTCATGCAAATCCAGTGGTTAGAATAGCACCCAAATGCATATCTCTAGCATAGGCTGCTTCTCTGGACTTTAATTCTTTATATCCAAATGCTCAATACCAGTTCCTTTTGAACACCCCACAGGGACTTCTAAATCAATCTTTTATTCTCCCTGCCACTGTGCTCCTCCTCCTGTATATTCTAAGTGGGTGAATGACACATCCTAATAAGAAATCCAATAGCCATACGAGGTTCGTTCTTTCCCTTATATAATCCATCACCAAACCCTATTGATTCAGCCTCCTAAGCATCATGAATCTGTCCCCTCGTTCCACTTTCACTGTCATCACTTTGCTTTAATCTCTCAAGTCTTCTCCATGCAGTAGCCTCTTAACTTATCACTGTGCAGTCATCCCCTTCTTCTTCCATCTGTTCTTCCCAAGGCTGCCAGCAGAGTTGCTCTGAAGCACACATCTAATCATATCACTACGCTGCCTAAAGCCTCTCAATGTTTCCCCACAGTCTGCAGAATAAAAAAGCAAGCTCCTGGGCTTGGTGCCCCAAACCTTTCACAGACCCTCACGATCTCTTAAGCTTCTTCTTTGATTATTTCTGTCCCATGTCCAGAAACCAAATTATGTGGAGGCCTCCGGATTAGCTGTGGATATTTTCACCTTCATGGCTTCACATCAGTTTCCTCTAGACTGTCCTGTCTCTAAGTCCCTTTGTGGTCAAACTAAATTCTACAATTCTTTGTGGGACAAACAGACATGTATTATAAAAAATAATATCTCTTTTGTTCTTCAAGACATCTTGGGCCTTTGGGAAGAATTGTCTATAATCTCAGTTTGAATTGATTTGCTTCTCAAAGCATCTCGTACTTTCTTTCACCACAGATATCACTGGGCTATATTTTAAGTGTCCCTTTACTAGCCCAACTTCCTTAACTCACTGTTAGTTCTTTGAGGTATAAGACCACATCTATTTTTTTTTAAGATTTTATTTATTTATTTGACAGAGAGAGGCAGCCAGCGAGAGAGGGAACACAAGCAGGGGGAGTGGGAGAGGAAGAAACAGGCTCCCAGCGGAGGAGCCTGATGTGGGACTCGATCCCAGGACTCTGGGATCATGCCCTGGGCCGAAGGCAGACGCTTAACGACTGAGCCACCCAGGTGCCCCAAGACCACATCTATTTTATCTTTGTCATCTCAGCACTCTGTACAATAGTAGGTACCGAATAATATGTTGAATGAATGCATGAATTCTATATCTGCAAATATTCTGGGAAACCTCAGATCTTATATGTTTCAGATTCCCTGCCTGTGCTTCATCTGACCCAACTTCTTCTAGGCCTGGGGCTAGTTACAATATTAAGTACTTGATATGCAGTACTGGTGGTACTCTTATTCTGACAGCCTTTTCTTACACCTGCTCTCCTGCCAGCTGCTAGCTTTGCTTTTCTTTCTGGTTCTCATGGCTGTTCTTGCTGTTTTGCCTCAGATTTGGCAAGGATGGCTGCTTAGACTGATGTCCAAAGGCCACAAGACCTGAACTCAGTCTATGACTTGTGCGGGCTCTGTGCGTACTTGGTCTTCGTGCTGTGACCTTATTATTCCATGCAGCCCTGCAGGTGATTCTCTTTGCACATGGATATAATGGAAAATGAAACATTTGCCTCTATAATGGCTATTGCTAAATAGTCAAAGAAAAGTTCAAATATTTTTATAAGCTTTCTATAAGTTTCTTTGAGTCTTCCTTTAAACAGTTGAATTTACTAGTTACAACTCTACAATAGGAAAGAGAGTGGAGTGATATAGGAATTCAACACCTGCATACCTCTTTTCCCACACATAGTTCTGAGAATCACTTTTTAAAAAATCTGCTTTTATTGTAAGGAAAATGGCTTTTATTTCAATATTTCCCATGGGGCTTTCGATTCCTCTCATTAAAATGAATGTATTTGCAGTTTGGAGGAAGAATTAATAGGGCTGTCCTGTTGAATGTTGAATGAAAGAGTAAATGCGTTAAAGGCAGAAGAAGTTCTTGCTTGTATACATGTAAAATGAGAAATATTATGCAAAAAAATATAGTGACATCTAATTCCAAAAATGTATTACTGGTCAGTTAATCTAACAAAATACTAAAAATTTTTTTGATCATTTGAACTGTGATTGGTAGCTTTATAGTCCTTTGTATTTGGATATTGATTAAAATGAAAAAGTACAGTAAAAAGCTTAAGAAAGTTATTTAGCTTTTTAATATTTCATACAGTGTCCCAAATAGAGAAAATAAATGATTACATTGGTGATTGTATAATTTAGTGTTCGTTATAAAAAAAAAAAAAGCTGTATTTCCCATGCCTTTACCTCTGGGAAGTTTATGGTTTGAAGACATTTATAAAGATTTCACACAAAAATTGGAAATCTATTTCATAAAGCAAAGAGATAACTATTGTAGGGATTAGAAGTATTTACTCCACAGAATTGTTTTCAATTTTAAATACACAATTTCGAAGAAAAATAAGTTTTCAAGGCTACCAGTTCTCTCAGACATTGCCAATAAGGCCAAGTCTGGGGAAAATGAAAGCAAAAGATATAAAAGTGTAACTTTCATAATGAGACTTTGTTTATTCCAGGAGATAAATGAGATTCACAGATGGGTACGGGAGATATCTGCGTTAAGTGTAATACGCTGAATGGCTGGTTTGTAATTTGCTTCAGAGATTTCCTTTTTGAACGTCTGAATTAATTCCCAATTCTGAAGACTTCCACAGGTTGTTTCATTATTGTTTCCTTCATTACTTGTAAATACGTTTCTTGAGATTACCACCCAGCTAGTCTTAAACTTAAAAAAATTAAACAGAATCTGTTTTCCATATCTGTTGAAGAAATCAAACATTCCAGTAAGTTCTCTTTGTACATCTCTCCATCCTCGGCTGGAAGAAGAGTTACGTTGGGAGAGAAGTAAGGATTCAGAAGCACAGATTGATTGCATAAGCTTGTGAACCACACTTTATCAATGATCACAGTGGGAGAAGCACACCACAAAGCCAGTGGGGGTTGAGGAAGGGTGAGGGGCAGAGAAGCAGGAGCTTCTTCTGTTTTGTTGGTGATTGTCAAATGGAAGTCTGTAAATACAACTCAGGGTGTAGAAAGAGTCAACACATACTTGACTTTTATGGCATAACATGTGAATACAGAACACACTGGGAAAGATGTTTTATGAGAAAGTCTTTTGATGGAAGGCATCCCTTAAATTTTATTCTTGGCTATATAAAAGGAAATAAAGTGAAAGACCACATCATCTCCTAAGTTAAGAGCAAAGACTTAGTGAAATGACACGGTATTCCTTTGCACTGAGGTTTAAGCAATGAGGCGAGGCTCTCAGAGAGCTGAGTTAGATCTTTTCTAGTATATGGGCAATAGCAAGAGATATTTTATTTAGCTTTTAAATAGGTTTTCTCTCTCTTTTTATGTGTTATTGTTAAATACTACTTCCTGTCTGTTGTATCAAAACAGAAATGGCCGTCAATGATTTAGTTCTTACCACCCTTGAAGCCTGATGTAGGAATATTCAGTTAGATAAAACAACAACTCTTTCATTGTTGAAAACAAAGAATAGGTTGATTATCAAGCGTGTAAGTAGTATACCATGGGATTTGAAGGATGTTGAAAGTTACTCCATTCCCCCCTTTGCCAGCCAATATTTCACAGTAATCTGAAGTCTAATATTCCCAACGTATTTACTTATTTGTCTGCTCATTTATTTGACAAACATTCATATGGGTCTCACTATATGTCAGGCACTGTTCTAAATACTTAAGAGAACTCAGTGAGATAGATACTCATTATCATTAGTTTGCAGATGAGAAAATGGAGGCAAAGTAGCAAAATATTGTTTTCCCAAGGCTACACACTGTAAGTATTGGAACTCAGGTAGGCTGACTCTAGAATCTGTACCTTCCGCTACCAAGCTATGTACTTCTACTTCTCCGAGCTAAGAGTTAATACACACAGGCTATGTTTGAAAGATGAAAATACTATGTTAGAGAGGAACAATATATTAATAGCCATAAATACTCTAAACAGTGTAAAAGTCTTGTAAAGAGCTGACTGGTTTTCCTAGAGGGGAGTTGAGACCTAGAAATTCAGTGGAGGAAGGGAGGGGTGGAATGGTTTAAAACTCAGGCTATAAATGGCGCAAGAAGGCTTCAGAAAGGCCCTGGATATATTTGGGAAGGGGAGTTATAGATAGTCATATGGGTGCCCATGTGGGCTTCTGAACAGACTTGACTGTTTTAGAATACGAATCAGGTCTAGTCACCCTAATCAGTGTTTTATTTTGTCTAATTTTCATTCTGTTTTTTGTTGTTTTCCTCTTTTCTCTCCTTCCCTCCCTTCCTCACTTCTGTCTCTTCCTCCTTTCCCTTCCTCTTTCCCCTCTTTCTTCTTTAGTTAATGCCAGGGTCAAATATTCTATGTAGCAATCTAAGATTTTTTGTTTATTGAACCCAAATCACATGCACTCTCTTATTAAGCACGTTCAGTGTGTTTTAGACTGAAAACTGATGGTCCTTTGGTGAATCCTGTCCCACATTTGTGTGTGGATTTGTGTTAGTCCCCATAGTGCCCTACTTGTGTTTTTAATGAGTTAGTGGCTATATCAGCCAGCATAAGCTTTTTATAGCAATCACACACACACACATACCTCAGTAGTTTAACAAAATTTTATCTCTCACTCATGTAGCACATACATCACAGGAGGACAATTGCACTGAATTACCTTCACTCTGGACCTGCCTTGATAAAGCAGCCACTATCTGGGATATTATTAATTGCTATAGCAGAGAGGAAAGAGCTTTGGAAGGTCATACACCCACAATTAAAATCTGGCTTACAAATCATTGAGCAGAACTGCTCACATGGCCCCATCCAGCCACAAAGGAACCAGACACTATACTTCTACTGTTTGGCCAGAAGGGAAGAGTCCATTTAAAATTCAGAAGAATTCACATAAAAATTGAGATTTTTTTTTTTAATCAGAGGATTTGACATTACTCCCCAGTCCCTACTAGGAATTAGTTGGTTAAGGCTATAGCAAGTGTCTTGTAGATGTGTTATGTGGCAAGTTTCTCATTTACCAACTCCCCCCACTCATTCTGATTAGGTACCATTCTAACCATACTTAATTGTTCTGGCACTGCTCTTTTTCTTATAGGGGGCTTAAGAGGGAAGTATTTGTAGCCACACTTGTCAAAAGTAGAAAAATAAATGATTTAAAAAAAGAAAAAAGCTCAGGTTTGAAGAAGAATGGAATAGTGTGTGCATGTGTGTGTGCATTTTTTTTTGAGGAAGCTAAAAAATGCTTCTTGCTTAATATTTATTTAATCTGACAAAAAGTCCTTGTCAAAATTTATTTGAATTGTCCCTTTAAATTATCCACTATCAGTCTAAGTAAGTCTAAAGATGGGGTACATGTAGATTAATTAATTTTGTTCTTAACACATCTTTTAAAGTTTCACTTGGGGCTTGGGTTTAAAAGATTATTATTTAATATACATGATTTGTTGCAAACAAGAGTTCATAGTAGTTCAGATTTGAAAAGAACAATAACCTACATGGAAATTAAAAATAAACTGTGTGTATGATGTCATGCTTTTTCTACCGTTATTTTACATATTTTTGAGGATCTTATTTTCTCTAGAAAAATTCTTTTACATTCATATTGAAAAGGTTCAGAAAAAGCCTTCCCAAAATGTGCCATATTGGCATGTGGATTACTTTGAGTTGAACTCATTCAAGACCCAAAAGACTCAGGAATAGCTTTTACCTCCCCCTTACCTGCCTAAAAGAATTTAGATGGAGGGCCTGGTCCAGGAAAAGAGCTATTGCCAGAGGTAACTCCAAGGAAATGGGCTAAGTGGTGGTATACTAGGGAGAAGCTCAGGAAGGCCTGGAGATCAATTTTCTCTCTATGTCTCATTATCTCTGTATGACATGGCAAACATTTACTTACCAAACGTTTGTTCTTCCCATTTTCCCGTAAAATGTCTTCCTTCCTTTTGAAGTCTCAGACCCCTTCTTAGTTCAGGATGACATATAAACCTTAATTGCCTAACTGCCTGCAGGTCTCCTTTTTTTTTTTTTTAGAGATTATATTTATTTGATAGAGAGAGACACAGTGAGACAGGGAACACAAGCAGAGGGAGAGGGAGAAGCAGGCTTCCCACCGAACAGGTAGCCCAATGCGGGGCTCAATCCCAGGACTCTGGGATCATGACCTGAGCCGAAGGCAAGCACTTAACAACTGAGCCACCCAGGCGCCCCTGGGTATCCTATTTTATGGGGCTTCTATATGTATGTAAATAACTCTGTTTTTCTTCTGTTAATCTGTCATATGTCAATTTAATTAGTAGACCAATCAAAAGAACCTAGAAGGATAAAGAAAAAATTTTCCTCCCCTATACTATACATTTTCCTCTTGACAGTAATAGGGAAAGAATTGAAGTTAATATTTACCTGCCAGACAAAACAATTATTAATATAAACTCAATGTGAGTTTTGTTTAAAACAAAAATTGGCCAACTTAATGTTTTTGCAATTTAGATCAATCGTTTTTGGGATTTTTGAATGCATGGTTAGATGTAAGATGTAAGAAAAAAGCCATTTTGAATGGCTCTGGACACTACTATAACAAAATACCATTTACCATTTCATATCAGGGGGTGATCAATTCTAAATGATCTACGTTTTTGAAATTGGTTTAAAGAGTCTAAAATTTGATATTTCACTTACCACTACTGTGAAAAGACCTTAACATATTACAGAGAACAAACATATATATTTTTAACCTTTTGCTATTCAACTGAGATGAAATATGCTATTTTTTTTTAAGATTTCATTTATTTATTTGACAGAGATAGAGACAGCCAGCGAGAGAGGGAACACAGGCAGGAGGAGTGGGAGAGGAAGAAGCAAGCTCCCAGCAGAGGAGCCTGATGTGGGGCTCTATCCCAGGACCCTGGAATCATGCCCTGAGCCAAAGGCAGACGCTTAACGACTGAGCCACCCAGGCGCCCCAAAATATGCTATTTTACTCTGAATATGAAGTGTCATACTTTAAAGTATATTAAAATTTAGTTGGCTTACTATGTATTGCCAAATCATATGAATGGTCATGGACAGCTGAGTGAATAAGTTTGAGGAATGACAACTCAATGTGTTATTCCTTTCAAATGAAAGCTGTAAAAGCTCACTGCCTAGTCTACTTTTAGAAGTTAATATAAGGTCAATCTATTTTTGTATTTCAATTGTACTGAATTTAAAATGCCAGGTTTCATCTATCTCTTATGGTAACTTTTAAGTATAGCCATTTCCCAAAATATTTTCTAAAGTGCATATAAAAGCCTATTGGAAAAAAAAGTAGATTGGCTCTTGTGTAGGTTAATCAAAGTATGGATAGTTAAAAATACTCTCCTTAAAACAAGGTTGTTATCGTTTTGGATGAAAGTACATCTAGAGAAATATGATAGGTCCTATTTTTTCTTTTGCTAAGAGAGTAGAATTGAAATCACAGCTTATTCAGGGAAATAAAAGTATCCACAGTTTCTGGAGGAGAGAGGAGTTTGGGATGGTGAGCCCTCTAAGAATTTTTATTATGTATCATGGAAAAAAAAAACACAACAAAACAAAACTCTTTTACTATATCCACAACATTTCTGACACCAAATGGTGGGGCTTTTCTCCTCATGAACCAACTCACTAACTCTCTGAGTACCAGTGGGTATCATACAGTTCACTTCTGGCACCATCTGGAGTTAGTGCAGACTTCCCAGATTAAGGGCTCAATTTCACAAGACTGCTCCTCACTTCTGATGCAATCTTGAGTCCTGTATTTCTGCCCGACCTATTATAAATTGGGGATTCCAACGACCCCCTTCTTGGGTTTGATAATTTACTAGAATAGCTCACAAAACTCAGAAAAGTGATTTACTTACTATTACCAGTTTATTACAAAGAATACAACCCAGGAACAGCCAAATGGAAGAGATGCATTGGGTAGGGTATATGGGAAAGGGTTGCAGAGCTTCCATGTTCTTGGGAGGCACACCACCCTCCCAGAACTTCATATTTTTATCAACCTGGAAGCTCTCTGAACCCCTGTGTTTAGGGTTTTCTATAGTTCCATTATGTAGGCAAGACTGATTAAATCATTGGCCATTGATGAGTGAATTCAATCTCCATTTCCTCTCCCCTCCATTGAAGACAGTAGTGGGGCTAAAAGTTCCACCACTCTAATTGTCTGGATGGTTCCTCTGGCAATCTATTCCCCAACTCCTAGAGTTACTTAAGTAGCATAAATTCTGCTATAGTTGAAAGGGGCTTATTAGGAAACAAAAGGCACTCCTCTCACCCCTATCATATAGGAAATTGCCAGGAATTTAGGAACTATATGCCAGGAACTAGAGAAGAAGACAAAGTACATATTTTTAATTATATCACAATAAGACAGTTACACCATCTTTGCATATTAAGGATAGTTTGATTACAATACAGAGAATCCCTAAGCAAACATTTGTTTCCTGTTGGTTTTTCCACATATTTATTATCATCCGTAATATCCTATGTGCTCTTTTTTGCTAAGTACTTGTCTTTTTCTCCATCAAATTTAGTTTTCTAATTTCAGCATTTTGATCTGTGTTGAATTTCTTGTGATATACATACTTACTAGTTTTGTGAAGTGCACATAATCTCTTGATAGGAACACACTCATTATTGTAGTACCTAGGATATAGTCTAGAAAATCTTGAATCCTCTTCTTTATAATTTTTCCTTACTTTTCCTCTGAGATCTTTAAACTTTACTTTCCTGAAATTTAGGGCTTGTAAGTGTCATAGGTGTGATACACTACTTAAATCCTGTACAATGGTGTGATCATTTTCTCCCAAGGTCTCAACTATTTCCTTAGCCACCCATTGAATCAGAATGATGTTGAGAGAGGTACTTCTTGCTTTTTCAGCTTCCTGAGAGATTAAGTTGTCAGGCTAGGCAAGTAAAGCATTTATCAGATCTTCTACTTTTAGTTGGATGAGAGCATCCAGCTAGTTGAAGGCTTTTTCTGCTTGGCGTCACATCTGAGTTCATTTTCTCTTCACTATTAGGAAAGCACTATTGACACAAACTCTTGGTTATCCATCCTTCAACTGTCTGTAGCTTCGTTGCATAGTGTAGTGTCTGATAAATACAACAATAAATTTTTGTTGTATAGTATAATAAATGATTGATTCTAGCCCAGTCTTTGTGTACTAAGGTCTCTTCTGTTTCTCTCCTTATTCTTGTCCACGTGCTTTCTCCATGCTCTACACTCAGGTTTGCACATTTCAGTACCAATCTTCTACATGTCACACAGCATTATGTACAAGGTGCCCTCTTTTTTATTGCTGTACTGAGTCATGAGTCCTCTGCCATGCGTTAGAGAAACCAATGAGAGTTTTACTAACAGCATTATGTTTTCAACGTGATTTCATTGATTATTCACATTCTGTACACTTTCCTTCTCTTGTGTCTATTTTTAAGGGTCGCACCTGACCACCTTTCCAGTTATTTGTGTCTGAGAATGGATGAGTTCCTCCTCCACATTGTTCTTTTTAGCCTATGTAAGATACTCTTCATAACATCCAATTGTATAGTTTTATTTGAGTATTTTATCATTTCTCTTCCACATTTTAGTTTAAAAGATCTTATTGAATGTCTGTCTATTTTATGATCTTATGTCTTTGAATTTTAAGTTTGCTTTTACTAAAGATACTAGATATACCATAAGAATTCACATATTTAAGAGATGTTTTCAGCGTGTGAAAATGTCAGTGTATGTTCATTCCACAAGTAGAAAAAACATGTGTGTTGTGGATTTGAACAAAGACCTTTCACCTTAGACTCAGATTATCTGATTATTAAAACACACTCACATCTCAAATCCTCAGTTCTCTTATAATGTCGTGACCTTTAACTGGAAGAAGAGATGCAAATACCACTTGTTCTCACAAATACTTAAGCCATTGGAGGAGCATTTTAGTTTTCTTTAGGCTTTTCCCCTTATACTCAGAGGATTACCTAAATTGATGAGCATCTGATGGGTTACATGCATTTGGGCAGGAAGAAAACAAACCTCTCTATTAGTTGTCAAATATGTACCAATATATGGTGACTTTCCTGTATTTAGCAGCAATTTACTAAATCATCACCCAGAATTCTGTTCATCTACCAGCACTTTGAAGTTATGTGGCATTATAAAATGCTATAGCTTAATCAAGAGGTCAGTGGCTACATTCTTTGAAAAAGGCCAATGTCTTATACCTATAATGTAACTTCACATCTCCAAGGATATAAAGCAGTGGTCTTCAAGTTTGGCCACACACAGAGAGCTTTTAAAAAAATGCTGAAACCTGGGATCCATTCCCAGCGATTCTGGAGTACAGAATTTTGGGCATCCAAAGTGTAAAAAGCTTCTCAGGTGATTTTAACGTGTAGCCAATTTTAAGAACCACTGGTGTGGGTCAGTGTTTCCCAAATCTTAGTGTGAGTACAAATCACCTGGGGATCTCTTTAGGATTCCTTCTTAGGGAGCTGATGGGAGCCTAAGAGTCTGCATTCCCAACAAACTTCCAGAGGAAGCTAATGCTGTTGGTTCATGGACCACACTGTGAGTAATAAGCATGTAGAATTCCTCTTTCTTTATCATATTCTTCTGCTCTCCGGAATTTTTTTTTCAAGATTTTAATTTATTTATTTGACAGAGAGAGAGCGAGAGCATGAGAAGACAAACAGGGGAGCAGTAGAGAGAGAGGGAGAAGCAGGCTCTCCGCTGAGTGGGAGGAGCCCGATGTGGGGCTCGATCCCAGGACCCTGGGATCATGACCTGAGCCAAAGGCAGCTGCTTCACCGACTGAGCCACCCAGGTGCCCTGCTCTCCAGAATTTTGACCAATTTTACTTCTATACCACCGTCTTAGAATCTTTTTCTTTCCTACTTTGTTTGTGGGTTGTTGCTCACAGCTTTTTCTGAGAACTTGCTCCTTTCTAATAAGCCAGGACACAGAGAGGCATTACTCAACCCTTGTGCCTTCCTTTCTAGCAGAGAGGCCAACTTGCATTTACAGTGCACATAATTGGTGAGTGCCTTAGGCAGGGAGATAAATATAGCTCTGGTCACTGGAAGGTTTCCTTCAGTGGCCCTATCTTCCAGGTCTTGTGTTGAAAAACTGCCTTTTATAGCTCCCCTGGGAGTTCTTTTTTGTTAACTTCTGAGAAAAACTGCATCCAAGTGATCCAGCCAACCATCTTCCCCTGTAGCTAACCTGTGCTTAATTCTTGTTGTCGATAATTAGCTCTAATTTGCCACAGCTCTCTTGAACTTTGAAAGCAATATTCAAATTCAATATTCGGTTTTAAAACTCCTAGCCATTTCTGTCTCTTTTGCACCCTCTAACTCACCAAGGTCTGACTCTCAGCTCTTTGAATCATGGTGAGCAATGGTGGTTCTCAGCTTTTATTATATATAAGCACCACCTGGGAGGCTGATTCATGATGATTTCTGGTTTCACGTTCAGAGATTCTCATTCAGTGAGTCTGAAGTAGGCCCGGGTGTCCGAACAGTAAGTGTCCCACTAGGGTGATTCTGTTGTAGGTGATCCAACCTTGGGGCAACACTATTTTTGACCTGGTTTCTCAAGCTTTAATGTGTATTTTAATCACCTGGGGATCTTGTTACAATGTAGATTCTAGTTTAGCAGTTTTGGGTGGGATATTTCTAGCAAGCCTTTTGGTCCCAGGAGCCACAATACTATGAGTAGAAAGACTTTAAATAGTTAATACCATATAATTCAGACTTGTAAGTGTATATTACCTTAAATCTAATATAATGTATGTTTAAGATTATATCTGTGCAGTTAAAACATAAGCTTCTTAGGGGCAAAAGTCTCAAATCATAGAATGCCAAACTTGGAAGAGATCTTCTGCATAACTAATCCAGACATCTTTTACCAAGCTTAACCCAAAGATCCAAACCTTCAGCTCTGCCTCATACTGTTTAAAGGAAGCATATAGGAATGTCTTAAAAATCTGCGACTTGCTAGTTTACCTCAGGCTCCACCTAGGCTTTGAAGGCCTTAGAGTCTGGCAGTCCACTAAAAATTGTTTCTTTCATTTGAGGTCCAGGAAGAGAAGGTTATTGGTCAATTTCACATTGCTACTTGTTGAAGAGTTGGGGGTGGGCTTAAGCTTCTGGCGAGCCTGGGCACATACTGGCTCTACAGTGCTTCTTTGTTTATTGCTTAAAGAAAATCTGCCTCCTAGTGCTGGTTTTGAAGATTCTCTGGACTTGTAAACTTATGCAGAAGACATAGTCCCTGTTTTGCTTTAGTATTAAAACATCAAAAGTGATAGGGGAGAACAAAAACAAAAGCTGTCCAGGATTCATTGTTGCTGGATGTAACGTCGGTCTTTGCCTTTGGTTTGTTTAGTAGCTTTAACGTAATAAGACTGATCTTAGACAAGCATCAATAATGTGGCATCTCTCATGGTGAAAGGAAACCTAAGCTTTGCAAAACGTCCTTTATCAGTAAAATGAAATTATTTTCCATCATCTTCTGTGGAACTTATTAGAGTGAAGAAAAAGGAAGGGAAAGATTTTTATTTAAGAGGAAAACTAAATCTAAAAGCCTGGTGTGGACTAAGCAGAAATTTTGGTGCTAGATAAGGGTGAATTTAAAGATCCTGCCACTGGTTGTGTAACAAGTCCTAGACAATTTATTTAGCATTTCTGAACTGATTTCCCATCTGTGAAATGGACATAAAAAGCTACCTGCAGAGCTAAGTACAGTTAAAAAACACGATAGAAATATCCACAACATAATGCACAGCAGGGTAATCATTAACTCTTACTAGATTTGTGTTTTTACATATTGTAGCTACTGTAAATTCTCATTGTTTTTACGTATTTGCTCTCTGTGAATCTAATGTATTTTTGTGTGTGTGTATATTTAGACCATTTAAATCCTGCAAATTTTACATACATGACGTTAAAGACAAATATAGATGGAGGACTGTGGTAAAAACATTTAATATTATTTATTGTTATAGAACCTTATAAATAAAAGCCAGGTCAGATATTCAGAGTACAATTTAGGAGAGAAAAGACGTGATTAGTTTTGTACTGAATTATAAAATTGAAGAACATTAACTTTTCAGAAAATGATTTGCTAAGATAAATCATTTCTCCGTAACATTTGCTATAAACTGTATAGTGTTCTTTTTGAGGACATTTTTGGGCAATGGAAAAACTACTAATTTACAGAGGAGAGTTTTCTTATTTTCTTGTGTCCTTGGAAAATAATTTAATTCTCTTATGTCCACTTTTTAAACCCAAGAACTCTGAATTAAGGAAAATTTGCTCCCCTTATCCCCCAAAGGGGGCATCTGGCCGTGTCTAGAGACATTTTTGTTGCCATGACTGGAGGGGGTGCTACTGGCCTCTAGGGTAGAGGCCAGGGATGCTGCCCAATAGCCTATGGTGTGCAGGATAAACCTGCCACAATAAAGTATCATTGAACCCAAAAGGTCAGTAGTGTTGAGGTCGAGAAATTCTGCTTTAATCTATAGATCAGTTAAAATAAATGGCCCAGTGTTTAAAATGTGAAGCTCTAAAGCATGCTTTCTCAATGGAGGCAATATGGTTTTCAAGGGAGGAAAAAAATGATTCCTGGTGGGCAAAAAATATTGATATTATCGTGGGTTGTGGCCCTCCAAAAGTCAATTCTCCTCAATAAAGAGACACATAGTATATTTGTGATGTTAAAATTTCATAGGGGTGGGGTGGCCAATTGGGCAAAAATTGTCTAAATCGGCTCCTTAGTGGGTGATACTGGGAAAAAAAAAAAGTTGAGAAATGCTGGTCAACCAAATGAATGAATGGCCCCAGGTAGGTCACTTCAACTCTTTGTGCATCAGTTCCCCAGGTGTCCTTAGTTCATGGGGCTGTTGTGATGGTTAAAGTAATATTAAACACCATTTATTTATGGAGTGCCCATCATATGTTAGTCTGGATACTCTTATATTGGCAGTAACTGGCACCATAGCCATATAAAACAAATAGAATCTCCATTTTCTAGATGAAGAAATGGAGGCTCATGTAACCATAAAAGCAAGTGAGCGGAAGGGACCACAAATAACTTCATATCTGACTTCAAAGCCTGTTCTCTTTCTTCTGCCTTTCATTAGCTCACATTATAACAAACCTGTGCTAGCTCAACATTGCAAGTAATACAGCAAGCACACGTCCAGAATTTTCTCTGGGGAAGTAAACAGTACAGGTAATGTTTGTGGCTTTTCTTAGTCACACCCAGCCTCAGGAAACCTATCTCTTCTTCCTTTCAAGACTCACCTTCCATCTGTCTTCTTGATTCCAGCATTTCCCTTCTCCTCTAGGACCCAGATCATGTGCCAAAGTTTTTTTTCTCTCTCTCTTGCCTGTACTTTTCACTCCATTCCTCGGCTGGCTCATTGCCCACTGCCTGTAACAAGCTCAAGTCTTTTGAATTTTACAAAACTCTTTCTCAACCCTGTGATTCGCTTTAGATACCCTCTTTTCCTATTCTTTTTCCTCCCAGGCATCTTCTTTACAAGACTCATTTACAACTTCTGCCTTTATTTCTTCAGCTGCTGTTTGTTCTTCAATGTCCCCAAATTATGCTTTCACTTCTCTTCACCAGATCTCGTTAGATGACTGTCTCTGGTATTTTCACTGTGGGCTCTCTCTTTTACGTAAAACTCCCTGCTCTCTTAGTTTCTGGGACATCCTTCTCTCTTGATATTCCTTCTACTTTTCTGGCCATTCCCTGTTAGCCTCTTATGTCTATACCAAAGTGATGGTGGTCCACGGGGTTTTGGTCTCATGGCTTTGAATCTTCAGTCAGGTATGACCCTGATCCATGTATTATCCTACCACTTCCTGAAGATTGTCCACAGGGATCTCCAGGCTCTCCAGAGAAAGTAAGCTTATCCTCTCCTTTCCCTTGCAAACTCATTTCTTGTCTGATAGTTCTTGTCTTGGGTATTGATACCACCAAGATAATATGTGTACCAGTTCTAGTCTAACATGTGATAGCCACTCAGAAACACCAGTATTATTAATTTAATCTTTATACAACACTGTGAGATAAGTACTATTATGATTATTCCCATTTTATAAATCAGAAATTGAGGCACAAAGTGATTAAGTGGACTGCCTAGAGTCATTCTACTTTCTTTTTTGTTTAACTTTTTAAAAAGATTTATTTATTTATTTATTTATTTATTTATTTGAGAGAGAGAGAGAGACAGCATGAGTGGGAGGGGCAGAGGGAGAGGGAGAGAGAATGTCAGGCAGACTCTGCACTGAGTGTGGAGCCCGACATGGGGCTCAATCTCACCATCCTGAGATCATGACCTGAGACAAAACCAAGAGTCAGACGTTTAAACGACTGTCCCACTCAGGCACCCCTACTCTTACTTTCTTCATATCTCTAACAATAGCCAGTTAGTAACCAAGCCCTTTTCATTCTATAACATGTCTGCATCTCCTACTGTCTATACTCAGGTTCTCTTTATTTTTCCTGTGACCTGTGGCAGTAACCCTCAATGCTATTTCTTCCTGTAGCAGTACCACACCCCCATCAAACCACCTGCTCCATGGGTTGGATCAGAGGGATCTTTCCAAAAATATTTACCTGCTCACAATACTCCTTTCTTGGAACTCCTCAGGGGCTTCCATTTCTTGCAGTTTAATACAAAATACCATGTCATAGCATGATGCTCCCTCCTGAGCTAGCCTGTTCATATTTCATTTCTCTCTATGGCCCTGCTTTAGAACTCATGCTCGGGCCACACAGAATAATGATATAATTCTTTTAAGATTATTTATTTATTTACTTACTTATTTGAGAGAGAGAGAGAGAGAGTGTGTGTGCCAGCTGGGGAAGGAGCACTGAGCCCAACTCGGGGCACAGTCCCAGGATCCTGAGATCATGACCTGAGCTGAAATCAAGAGTCAGATGCTTAACCGACTGAGCCAGCCAGATGCCCTGAATAATGATATAATTCTTAAGGGCATCCTGCTGCTTCACACTTCCATGATTTTATTCACACTGCAACCTGTACTCATGATGTCTTTTTCTTCTTTGTCTTCCTGAAGAAACCCTACTCACCCTCTGTGGCTGACATAAAATGTCAACTCCTTTAGGAAGTATTTCCACCTGAAATGTTAAGGGCAATGAGCACTATTTCCTCCCAATGAACAATGTATGTACATTTAGCATAGTAGGTTTAGCAGTTAAATTGTCTTCCTTTGGATTACAGAGGGATTCAGAGGTTGGACTCTGGGTTTGAACCCTTAGTCTAACTCTTAATATAATGTGTCTCTTGGCAAATTACTCCTCCCTTTATCTACATCTGGGGTCATTTAGAGCATTAACTGAGATAATCGCAGAAAGTGTTTGGTACATCAGGTCATGTGACTTTCCTGCTCTCAACATTCTAATGAGTTCCCATCATATTTAGCATAAAATGTAAACTGTTGTTATCTTTTTTACTTTTCTACCTAAATATATTCAGTCTTGATTTCAGAGAGAGAAGGAGAGAGAGAGAGTAGTTTGGAAGGTGAGGAATGCCCATACTTATCGATGCCTTTACAATCTTGCATGACCCAGCTGTTGGCTCCTTCTGACCTGGTTTCCTACCACTCTTTCTTCACTCTATCACTCTACCCTCTTTGACATTCTGCTCTTCCTTGACCTTGGCATCTAAACTCCTGCATCAGAAGCTTTGCCCTTGCTGTTTTCTCCACCTGGATTGTTATTCCCACTAACCTCCAAATGCTTCCATACAAACTGTTGTTCAAATGTCACTTAAGCAATTTATGTAAAGTAGAACCCCTTTTACTTTATTTCCCTTTAATTTTCTTCATCACAGTTATTATTGTTTAATGTGTTAATCATTTGTTTGCTTGTTTTTGGCGTCTGTCATTTGCTGCAATATAAATGTCATGCTTTTGTTTTGTTTACTGCTATATTCTCAGAACTAGAATAATGCTTGACTTATAGTAGGTATTTAAATCCATTTGTTGAATAAATAAATGAGTAAATTAGTGGATTATATTAATATTATTATTCTTCAGTAGATGTGTCCTGAAAGGCAGAGACCAGATACTTTTTGTCTTTCTACACCAAGTTCATTGGTTTTTAAACTGTGTTCTTTGGAGCCTTAGAGTATCTACTAACATTCTGCTGGGGGCTAGCTGTCTTGATTTTACCTCCAATTTTATTTGTGTTATATAATGATTTGCAGTAATGGTTTCACTGCTAAAAGGCTTTGAAATCCACTGGCCTAGTATATCTCTTAACACATTCAGTAAGTCATTCAATAAATGTTTGCTGGATAAATGAATGAAACTGCCACAAATATCATCTTCAACTGGAAAAATAACATAGAGCTGACATTTTCTTGAATAGCCTTTCTATAATAAAGTATCACCAACAGCATTAACTTTTATTTGTGCATCCTTACAAAACTAATTTAGATTTGATTTTGAAATTAAAAAATATATATATTTAAAAATATTTTTCTAGTGTAGCCTAGTGGCTTTTCTGCTTTTGTGGCATTACTTTTGCAGTTTCTTCATATAATTAAGTCAGTGAATACCAATGCTGGATATGGAAAAAGTAAGCACTCATTAAATTACCCACCACAAGGTAATTACTTTATTACTAGCAAACTAAAAGAAGATGATGATTTATCATTCTTTGTATCTTAGTAAAATGTTCTACATCTTTAAGATATTGGTAATATTTGACTTGGACAGTGTTACAATTTTATTTGTCCTTGATTCTTGAAAAAATTATATAATTACACTTGATACATATAGCTAATGTAATAAACTCATTTGATTTAACAGAAATAGTAATGGCTGTAATGTTTTAAGTTTATTTTCTCTATTTTATTTAGTTTAATATAAAATTTAAATGCTAATAATACAAATATTATAGCTGTAAAATGATCAAAAGGAGTTCCATATTTTAACACAGAGGTGATTTCTGGTACTTGTGACAAAGAATTCAGATTGTTCAAGGTCCTTCTACCACAGTAATTTTCAAGAAACTGTTTTGATTCTCCTCATGTCCCACCTTCCACACTTCCTCAGAAAGAAAGAAAAGACAGGAAGTGGTGATAATGGCAGTGAGGATTTGAGGTGGAAGTTGAGAACACACGGAAATCAGGGTGCAAAGGTAGATGGCATGGCCATCACAGGAAAGATGAACTAATTCTGGCCATGAAGCAAGATGTTTGTTAACCAGAGCTAGTTTGCACTGGAAACAGCTGGGGGGTTGAGAATCATTGGGAAGCATTTGCTCCATGTTGTAGAAAAAATACTACTGTGCCCCATGGCTAAAGTGACCTGAAGAAAAATGTGTTGAGGTCATCTAAAGTGCTTACTAGTGATTAGAGAGAGTAGAGAAAGATAAGATTAGGTTAGGTGATCTGATTTTCCAAGTAGTGGTATCCCTCTAATAAGATTGAAAAGTAGGAAGAGTGATATGGATGACATAAGAAATGCATTTGACTGTTTTGTCATATTGTGGAAAACGTGTTTTGGTAGTTTTAGATTATCTTAATGGGTGCTGGAAGGAATGTTTCTCATTCTTGAGGTCTAGGTCTAGGTCACTCTCAGACCATAGGAATTAAAAATGCTGTTTTTTTCAGTTTTTAGTTTAACCTGCACTTGGCTTTTTGACAAATGGAGTCTTAAATCTCGTCACTGACCAATGTCAGAAACATGCATTTACATACACATACACACACAATACTCACAAACACAAATTGTTTCATTTTATGTCACGTGACACCATTGTCAAACCATTCAATAGACATATTTTAATAAAGCATTAAGAGCAATATTGAGAAAGCCATTATGGAGTATAGGTATTTATATTCGTAAAGGACCTTAAAGGTCATCTATTCAACAATATTTTATAGATATGGAATCTGAGATACACAGAGGTGACACATCAAGGCCATATAATGTAAGTTATTAGTAAAAGTCAGGTCTAGAACCAAGGGTTTTAGGCTCCCAACACAGTGCTCTTTATTAATGACTATATAAGGAAGGTATGGCTAGGTCATTTATTTAATATTTATTCATCCATTTATTCAAATATTCACACTATATATTTTGAAGTTAGGTCTCAATTTACACAAGACATCATATGAATCTTTATTTCTCCCAATGAAGCCACTTAAATGTATAAATTTTCCTGTGAATATAATTTTAGCTACATCCCATAATGCTTTCATTCTCTTCTCTTTATTTTATAATTTATTTATTAGTATTCATTTTCTTTTGAATAAGTAGTTCTATTGGGGAGTTGTCTTTTTTTTTTAATTTATAAATTTCTAGTTTTGTTGAATGGAAACTTAAGGTTAGAAAGGTTTTTTACTTTTGGGGTGGTGCCTGGGTGGCTTAGTCCATTAAATGTCCAACTCCTGATTTCGGCTCAGGTCATGATCTCAGGGTTGTGAGATCAAACCCTGTGTGGGACTCTGCACTGAGCATGGGGCTTGCTCAAGATTCTTTCTCTGCCCCTCACCTTCTTCTTGGGGAAAAAAAAAAGAAAGAAAAGAAAGAGAAAAGAAAGGTTTTTTACTTTTGGAAATTATTTGACATGGCCAAACACATAGTGAATTTCTTATAAATATTTTATGCCAATTATGTTTCTTGATTTCAAAGGAAATTTGTGTGTGTATCTATGTCTGTATTTGTGTGTCTTTGATCATGTTTGTTAGGTTATCACGTATCTCTAGTTTTTGTTTGCTTGATATATTACCTTGTGGGATAAGATCCCCCAGTATTGTTACGGATTTGTCAAACCCTTCTTGTATTCCTAGTTTATAAAAAAAATATTTCAAGTCTATATTTTGTAGGGTAGATTACATAATCATCAAATATCCCTTTTTGTCTTTGAATTTAATTTTGATTACTATTAATATTGCTGTTTTCTTTTTTGTTCTTTTTTTAAAGATTTGTTTATTTATTTATTTGACAGAGAGAGTGTGTGCTCATGCATAGGGGGAGTGGCAGGCAGAGGGAAAGAGAGAAGCAGGCTCCCCATGGAGCTGGGAGCCTGATGCGGAACTCAGTCCCAGGACCCCAGGATCATGAGTCCTGGGATCATGACCTGGGCTGAAGGCAGAAGCTTTACCAACTGAGCCACCTAGGCGTCCCTGCTTATTAATTCTTTCCACACATACCTGATGTATTTTTTCCATACCTTTATTTCAACCTGTCAATGTCATTTTGTTTCACCTATATCTTCAATAATCAGTAGTAGATGGATTTATTAATTTATTTTCTTTTGATTCATCATATCCTATTACTTTATGTTTTCTAGTTGTGATCTTTATTTTTCCCACTGAATTCCTCTATCCATTCCTTTTTTCTGAGTGTTCTTTATTTTATATTTTCTTCTTTGCGATTTAGATTTTATTCATCCCATTTTTTTGAAGCTAAGTTATAGATGACTACAGATTTAGTATTTTTTGTGGTACAGTGAATTGACCCCTTTGTCATTAATAAATGTCCCTTTTCATCTTGAATAATGCTTTTTGCCTTAAATACTATCCTTCCAATATGAGTTTAGCCTTACCAGTTTTATTTTGATTAGTGTTTAGTGGTATTTCTTTTACTGAAGTATAATTAACATATAATGTTATATTAGTTGCAGGTGTACAACATATTGATTCAACAATTCTACACATTAATCAGTTTTCACCATGATAAGTGAAGTCACTGTCTGTCACCACACAATGTTATTACAATATTATTAACTATATTCCCTATGCTATAGTTTTCTTCTCCAAGATTTATTTACTTTATAAATGGAAGTTTGTACCTCTTAACCCTCTATCTCATTTTTTACCTTAAATGTTTACTCTTAAAAATTTAAACACATATTTAAACTATTTTTTTGTTTAGCATCTAATGCTAATCAATATTTATAACTATATATCTCCTATGTTCTATTATAATCATCTGTAATTTCACCAAGAAATTAATAATTCCTTCTTAAAAAATATTTTTTGATTAAAGTACAGTTGACACACAATGTTACATTAGTTTCAGATGTGCAGCATAATGATTCAACAAGTCTATGTTATGCTATGTTCACCACAAGTGTGGCTACCATGTCACCATACAATGCCATTATAATACCATGGATTATATTTCCTATATTGTACCTAATAATTCTTTTGTATTATGCCTCCACTTTCTTGTATATCTTTAAAATTACCAAAAGTTTCATAGACATCTTTAGATTGAATGATCAAGTTTATGATTTCTTTCTTTTTTTAAGAAAAGATTTTAGTTATTTATTTGAGAGAGAGAGTGCGAGAGCATGAGCAGGGGGAAGGGGAGAGGCAGACTCCCCTGCCAAGCTGGGAGCCTGATGCGGGGCTTGGGGCTCGATCCCAGGACACTGGGATCATGACCTGAGCCAAAGGCACACGCTTAACCAACTGAGCCACCCAGGAGCCCCATGATTTCTTTCTTTATGATCTTTTCTTATATTTCACATTTCTCTTTCTTGGATTTGTTTCTCATTTATTGAAGTAAATTCTCAAGTTAGTCTTTCAAATAGTACATGATTGCTTTCAAAATCATCTTTATTTTCTTTTACTTGAATGCTAATTTGGTGGGTTAGAGCATTTTAAAGCTCCTGGTTATTTTCCCTCAGAATGTTGAAGACCTTTCTCAGGTCTTTAAAATTAAGCCAACAGTATTGAAATCTATGAAGTAAATAGAGAAACTTGAGGCAGACAGTGAAGGAGAATACTGGAAACAGAGTCAAAGAGCTGATAAGTCAGAGTTGACAAAAGTTAGGTGAAAGCACTAAGCTCAAATGTCCCTACAATGTCAGTGAGGATTCAGGATCTGACTACAGTCTCCCCAAAGAATATGACTGAGTTGCCAAGTACCAAGGACCCAAAAGAAGAGCCAGTTAGAGGGACCATCCATCATTGGTGGGTAACATTGAAGGGGAAGTCAAGGATCTGGTGGTTATGTATATGGCCCGGGAGTTAAGTTCCTTTTAGAGGTACATCAAACAGACTGTTTCTAGATTGACTTGCTAGTGAGGAAGATCTGTCTGTAGGAGGCAGACATCTGACAAGGAAAAGCTAGTGTCAGCCAAGCTAAACAGAAAATAATTCAAGAGGAAAAGCCAAGGTTTTCATAATATAACTGTATATTACATAAAACATTGGAATGCACAGATGAATTAGAAACTGAACCTGTCAGAACAAATTTCCATCAACGTGGTGGCCTAAAACAACAGGAATTTATCCTCAGACTTCTGAAATTCTGAAGTCTGGTATCAAGGGGTTATTAGGGCCACACTCTCATTCCTTGCCTCTTCCAGCTTCTGGTGGCTCTTTGTGGCTGTCCCACTCCAATCTCTGCCTGTGTCATCTTCAAATGGGTTTTCCCTCTTCTCTGCTCAGGTCTTCTCTTCTGTCTCTTATAAGACACTTGTCATTGGATTTAGGGCTGACATTGGTACTTTAGGATGTTCTCGTCTTGAGATCCTTAACTTAATTACATCTGCAAAGATTCTTTTTCCAAAGAAGGTCACATTCCCAGGTTCTGGGTGGACATGTCTTGGAGGCAGGGAGCAATTAAAATCACTACAACAAACAAATTCACGTACAAAATTAAGTAGCAGCACAAATAGTGATATATAAATGAAGATAGGTTTCAGGCTTATTTACACTACTGTAATGTGAATAATGGAGAGTTGGTATTGAAATGAATAAACATAATGTTCAGTATTTTGCAATTCATATTATGTCTCTAGGACATTGATTCTCAAAAATGTAATGTTCACATAAAATCACCTGGGGTTTCCAATTAAAAATAAAGACATTTTAGGCTCTATTCCCAGAGATTTGGTTTTAATAAATCTACATGGGACCCAGGAATCTGCAATTGGATAGGCAGAAAGAAAGGGAAAAAAAATCGAAGTTTTATAGGACCTAATACAATTTTGAGAAGGGTCTTATGAAAGAAAATAACCCAAACTTACAAATATAAACTTAGGTACCATGTCACAGTAAGTATCCCAGAGGCTTATACTGGGCTAGCTTTTTGGCAAATCTGCCCTGTCAGTCACTCTAAGAATCTAGCATGTGCTCTGTAGACCCGACTTTGTGGTAAACGGCTTTAGTATACCTTTCCTACCTTTCTTTTGTTATTGTTAAATATCATTTCTTGCTGGAATGCTGTGTGTCACAAATTGAACTTCTCTTTGCAATCTTATCTTAAAGTTAATTATTGAGACAAAGCCCTGAATGTTGATTAGAATCATAACTGTATTAGGGGTAGATTGGTCCCTGGTATTAAATGTAAGGCTTGTGAACTTCAAAAATTCCTTTCATATAGTCCTTGTTGTTACTATTAGTATTACAAATTTATAGTTTCTTTCCTGGAAGCATCCTGAGGTGGAATAAGGCGGCATGGGTTAAAAATCCCAGGTATCCTTCTCTGAGACTCTTTATGCATGAAATGAACATCTCACCAAAATTTTCCAAGGATTGAATGTGGTGATGTATGGATGCCTGATACAGGGACTGCACAGATTCTTGTTAATATTTCTTTCCTTACTTCAGGTTTTGTTTTGTTTTTTTCTTTTCTCCCTCCTCAGCTCTCTCCACTTTTTCTAATGTAGCTTTGCTCCTAGGTTATTGAATAACAGAATGAAAAAACCTGTAAAGTTCTCTATGGAATTTTGCATTTTAGTTCTTACCTATTTCACATATGAAAAGACCAATAAAATTCTGTTACTGAAACAACTGGTTCATAATGAGAGGAGCAATATTTTTAATTTTTCACTGAGGCTTTCTCTAGGCTAGACTCTGCCATCAGTGCTCCATATACATTCCACAAGAAACCCATAATGGAGGTATAACAGTTATCGTCTAGTGTTTTATTTTATTGAGACGTAATTGACATGTAACACTGTATAATTTTAAGGTGTCCAACATATTGATTTGATACATTTATATATTGCCATATGCTTACCACTATGGTGTTAGCTAATACCTCCACACCTCACATAATTATTATTTCTTTTTTTGTGGTGGGCACTATTAAGATCTAGTCTCTTACCAGCTTTGACATTTATAATACACTATTGTTTTCTATAATCATTGTGCAGTGCATTAAATCTTTAGGACTTATTTACCTACTAGTTCCAAGTTTGTATCCTTAACAGATTTTATTTTCCATTTTTACAAAGAAAAAACTAAGGCTTACAAAGCTTTCTGTAACTTTTCTTAGAAGACACACAATGAGGAAGCAGCAAAACAAAGACACCTACACTGGCTGACCCAGAATCCTGCTCTTGGCCACTGCTACAATCCTGAGATAATATTCCTGAATTAGCTAAATCAACTTTATTTATAGAAACCAATTTCTATTACTTAACAATAAGCTTCTGTGTATATTAGCAGCCAGTGGTAATAGAATATGCTTTGCTTTATTTTAAATTGTACAGACCTATTGCAGTTGGGGTCACTTTAACCCAGGAAATTACAGAGAATACAATTTTCGGTGACTGGGTAGAAATGCTTTTAATTTCCATCTTCTTTTGGCAGTTATACTTTTTTAATAAAATTCTTTGCTGTACATTTCAGTTTTTACTAATGTGATTATGTGGTCTAACATCAAAAGGGTTCATTGCTTAATGACCAAGAACCAAGCATGTGAGGATGCAGAAGTTGGAAATGGTTTTAAACAAATCAATTTCAAGTGAATTAATCTTTGAAAACAGTGCTTGAGCATTTTCCATATGAAAGTCATTTCCATTACGACTTCATAGAGCCATTCAAAATGTCTTTTTGATGTTTATTGTCTCTATGGTACCAAGAGTAGCTACATTGCGTTATAATAACATGGTTTATTTCTGCCTCTAAATTGTCTACGGAGGAGAGTGGATTTATGTAGTTATGTACGTTTGCTAAGCATCTCTTCAGTATCCTTCCAGAATCACTCATACATTGCCTTTGGTTGTATATGTATCTTTGTGAAAACGACAGCAAGCACTGAATCAGAGTGATGTACCATTTACTCTGTGGGGCTTTATGTATTGTCACTACAATTGCATGCTCACAGGCAGCTTGGTGTACTTAAGATTTACAAGTCATTCGTTTGCTTCCAAGAAGTCATCTTCGATGACACTGTATATTAAAGTTGCTAAACAAATAATATATTTTTGTGCCTAAAACTTCAATGACTCAAGATGAATCTGCATCTTTCTTTTTTCCATCCTTCTTTCTCTTCTTTCTTTTTCTTTCTTTCTTTCTTTCTTTCTTTCTTTCTTTCTTTCTTTCTTTCTTTCTTTTCTTTCTTTCTTTCTTTCTTTTCTTTCTTTCTTTCTTTCTTTCTTTCTTTCTTTCTTTCTTTCTTTCTTTCTTTCTTTCTTTCTTCTTTCTCCTTCCTTCCTTCCTTCCTTCCTTCCTTCCTTCCTTCCTTCCTTCCTTCCTTCCTTCCTTCCTTCTCTATTGTTTCTGAGGCCCAACTTAATAATTTAAGTCTCAAAGTAATTCACACTTTTCAAGCATTCTCTTCATTGGTGTTATTAAGCTTAGATTTTATCTTTTCCCATCCAATCACTAGATTGATAAGATCAAAAGTTACAGTTATAGATGTGAGGGCTTTAAGAATAAATTTTCTAAGCACTTAGTGTACACAATAAAAGAAGCCAGGTCTGAGGAGAAAAAAAAAATATTGCTAGAAGAATCGAATATTCTCCACAAACTCATAAAATAATTCATGCAATTCCTATTTTAAAAGAACACACGAAATTCTTGTAAATATTTTATTTAAACATTTACAGCAAGCAGCTCCTTATTAAAAGGATATTTGAACTTTTTTTTGAAAAAACTTTTTGAGTAGTTAGTTGATTTCGCTCAAGCCAGCTTTCTGGCATTGAACCTGAAGCCATTAAGTATCCATGTTGTAATGTCAGATGGAGATATTTTAAATGTTTTGGCATTTACTTAGTTCCTTCTCTGTCTTCCAATATGACAAAAGTGTTGCTTATTATTTAATTCAAAGTAAAATTGTGCCATGATGACAGTGCTTTATGTAGAAGACAGTGAATGAAAGCCTGTATGCCACAGGCTGAATGATAGAAGCCTAGATCATATTTATAATTTTTGTTCATGCAATACTGCTTCTCATTCTGATTCTATATAGTTCCAAGTAGGTAAATACAGAAAACATAATAAATATTCTTTTATTTCTTCTTCCTTTGTTTCTTCCTGCTTCCTTATTTCTTCCCACCACAAATAGAGTTTTGAGTTAGAAATGAAAATACAGAAGTGATGAGTACCAGTACTCTAGGATTGCTTTCAGATGTAGACTTCTGGTGCCTATGAAGAACTCTGTCACACAATTCAAAGTCTTTTTCAAATTGTATAGGCTTTGAATCATCAAATTTGAAGGAATTTGGCAGTTATTCAGTCCTCCATCTGCCTCCGATAAAAGCTGCTTTATTAAGTCACCCAGTGAGATGGGAATCTATGCTTTCTTTTAGGCTTTGAGAGAAAATGATTCAATAATCTCTTTTATAACTTATTTCGGTGTTTAATAACTCGAACTGTCAAAAAAGATTTTTTCATCATTAGCCTAAATTCTTTTTGTTGTCATTTAAACCCAAGAATCAGATGAACAGCCTCATAGAATTAATCTATGAATGCAACATCAAAGGACACAATAATTACAATGCAGGCTGTTTTGCCTCACTCAAGCCATCCTAATTCTCAAAGTCCAGAACTGGGACTCTTATTAACAGTGGTTAAATTTTAGTATTTAATACTCCTAATATTTATAAAGACAAAATCTGTTGGGTATGCCTCTGAATGCCTAAAACCATATTAAGAATGTTATTTCTTAATAATATGCATCTTGTTACCCTTTCCATTTACTATGATTGAAATAATATGTCTCTGTTTAGACCTGCTTCCTCTGATCGATTCCTGAGCCCTTTGCTTCCGGTTCTAATCCTTCTTGTTGTGTGCCTCAATTCCAGCCTAGTCCTATAGCTCCAAACCTGTTAATTCGTCTTCCTTCCTGTGCCAAATTACAGGTATTCCCAACTCCCCCACCGATTTCTGTCATTATTGTTATTATACTATTAGCTGACCTACTGCCAGTCCTGGTGAACCTGTAGTTAATGCTCTCATTCCTTGGTGACTTTTATTGTTGCTGCTACGCTTACGCCACCTGGTCAGTAGGTCCCAGAACCATGAACAGGGCTGGGCCTGATCCCAAATAAGAACCAGAAGTATAAATGAATATAGTATCTATATGTTTTGCTTATATGTTTTATCCAAAATGGATCCAACTATGTTTAAAGAAAAACTAATACCTGTTAGATTTTACCCAAGAAAAGATGTATTTATCTGATTTTAAAATTCATCCGAGAGTATGACACATTGATTAGAGTGGTTGAGATTCCATGCAAGTGAGAGAAACCCAATTTAGAATAGCTCAGGCAGAAAAGAAGATTGGATTAGCCTACGTAATCAACTGATGTGAGGGAGGAGGTGCATCTGGCATCAGGAACATCGGGGATGAAGACAATAAAGTGATACCAGAATTCTCTCCATCTCTCCACCCCCTCTTCTTTGACTGAGGGATCTCTTCTCTCAAGACATGTTTCCTACACTGGACAGCCCTGGTGCTTCACAACTACAGCTTTGCTACTGGGGGGGGGGGGGGGGTATTAGAATTCTTTTCTTAGTTCCAGTATGGAAAATTCAGATTTTGATGAGATGATTTTTGATGATGGTAAGCGCGAGTGTGTTGTGACCTGTTTTACATCTTAAAAGGCTCACCTTGGCTGTCCTGTTTAATTGTGGTGAAAGGATGTTGGGAAGAAAAGGAAACCAATTAGGACGTCATTGCAGCAGTTCAGGTGAGAAATAATGGTGGCTTGTGTTTAAATAGTCAGGGTAAAGAGAGTGAAAATGGTTCAATCAGGATATGGAGGACAACAAACAGGTCAGAAAAATGGATTGGTAGTGAGATGGGAGGAATCAAAGAGGAAACAGGGTAACTCCTATATTTTTAGCCTAAGTAATTAGATGGTGATATCATTTAATGAGAAAGAAAATGCCCCAATATAAAATACGTAGTACATATGTAATACATATCTTCCAGCAAGTATTTGTAGATTACTTTCATAGAGTTAAACAGAGAAATACTGTCTTTATATCCAAAGAAAGACTATTATAAACATTCTACCCAATTTCAATTGATACCCAATTTTGCCTTTTAGCAAAACCAGAGTGAGTCAGAGTGACTGATAGGAAGTGCCTTATAAAACAAAAGACCTCTCCCCTCTCTGCCCGCAGATGATTGGACTGGTGGTGAACCCATATAAAACCAGTACTGTGCCAACTGGATACTTTAGTGTATGATTTGAATAAGTAATAAAAACTATTCCAGTTAAGTAGAGGAAGAAGAAACTTAGTCTTAATATGAGGATTGAAATGGTATGAAGAGTCTGGAATCACTTAAAGACTCAGTTTTGGGGCAACAGGAATTACAAGTAAGCAAATGAAGTGGCTCTGTAGAGAAAATCAGGACAATGCAACAGATTAGAAGCAAGGAAGAGAAATAAGATATCACTCTATGCTCTGAGAGAATAATTTGTTTTGACTCCTGAGTTTCCCCTTCAGACCTTGTATGAACAGCCTCTCTTTGGGTATTTGTGTTTCCTGTCCTAGATATATACTTGCAATACTCCCTTTAGGCAGAGTTGGAAATTCTGATTTAGATAAGAAAATTATCGGAGATACAGAAAAATATTTATGTACAGAGATATGTGTAGCCAAATCATTGAACAGGAAAATAATATCTTAAGCTCTCAATAAAGGGAAATTATTAAATTGTAGTATTCACACAGAGGAATATTACACAACCAATAAAATGATATATTCAGTGACAATTTGGTTACATATACAGATGCTCATATTATAGTGTTAAGTTAAAAGCAGAAGCAGAGTACAAAAGTGGAAGTAGCCTGGGACCCTAAAATATGATTCTACGTTATTTCTATACATTGGCCAACCTGTGAGAAAGCAGGGCTCTTAAGGTTCCCTCAGTTATCTCTGAGAGTTTCTCATGGGTCTGTCCATGCCTTATAACATGTCCTTCTCTAGCTTTTGTTCTGGCTGTCATGCCTTGACCTTGCTGCTGATGGACTTTGTGAGATCTCCATGTCACAGGAACTGGCTGCCATGTATTGGTTATTGTGGCTAACACTGTTGCCTCATTCTTGGAGTGGGGACTCCTCTCTTCTTCATACCCCACAGCACAATCACTCTAGACTTTACTAAACGGACTGGAATAAGAGAAGTAGAACATGGATTTGCTTCTGTCAGTGGTAGCTCTCAGCACTTATAACCTAAATGTAACCTTATATCTAGCCTTCTTGGAAGGTCCCCATGTACTACATCAAATTTCAGAAACAGGAATTTCCAGAGAGGTCCATATCTAGAGTTTCAATCTTAATGTACTGCAGCCATAGAGAGAGGAAGAAGACTTTTCGGCCTCAAGTCAGGTTTCCCTGAATATCCTGATCGAGAATGATTGATAGTGAAAATATAAAGGTACAGATATAAAGATACAAATTGATTTAACTGGCAAGACTGTAAGTGCAAAGAACCCTCAGTGTCTCAATCTGAAGCAAGTATCCCAATAACAACGGAAAGGTACCAACCAAATTCTCATTAACTACAAGCCTTGCAAAGTGGCCCCTTGAAGAAGGAAAATCCCCTTAAGGGAAAATTCATTTTTCTACCCTAGAATTCAGAAACTGCTTATAATCCCCAAAATAATATTATTAAAAAGGAAATAATATAAGTTGGAGTCTTCAGTGGTCATTTGTGAACAGTGATTATCTCTGGGAAATGAGAGTATGTTTTTAAATAATTTTCTATATTTTCCAAATTTCCTGTATTGAACATGTGTTATTAAAAAATGAAATAATTTTAAAAAGCTTATGATGGAGTTTACCTTAATTTACTGTAATGAGTAATACTTGTTTGCCTAACTAGCTTATTAATGGCTGGAATACCATTGACTTGATAGAGTTTTAAGTGAAAACTTCTCATTCTAAAGAAAACCAAATGCTTCTATTAGTATAGTGACAATTATGTCTGTGAGAATTTCAGTTAGAATTTCTAATAGTTAGGAAAAGAGATCAAAACTCCTAAAAAGTACCAAAAAGGTAAATCTCATCCCCCCTCCAATTAAATCAGAATGTTATTAATGGTGTTTTAATTCATTTGTGTGCAGATGTGGGTGTGGGTGAGTGGGCGGGAGGGGGTGGGGATTTCTGTTTTGATGGTGGGGGAAAGCTCTATCCAAATAGTGTAAATTATTGAATTACCAAATGAACTGATTTTGAAGTATGAAACCAGGGCTAATTCTATGGCATGGACTCTGAGGTCATCAAAAATTTTCAGCATTAATGAGATTATTATATCATTATGTTATCATTTGTGATAGCAGTTCATATCTTGGGTTTAAGTAACCATCTCAGCACTAAGTTTTGAACCAATTAATTATGTATGCCAACAGAATTCAAGTTGAGTTAGTTTCAAACTCAATTCCCTTTGACTGTGGTGGAAGTAGGCAAGAAACTTTAATTCAATTTTAAGTGCAAAATAATTAAATGGATTGAGTTTGTGAATGGAATCTCCTGATTAGAAATGCCAGGAGGTCAATCAAGTAGTTTCATAGGATTTCTGTGAATTAAAATAATATCTCCAAGTAATGTGATAAATATTCACTCTATAGGACTGAAAACATTGTTGATTTAATTGCCTTTCTTTTAAATTTTTTGGAGTAGATAAAACCAGTATACACTTTTGAAAGCATCATTTCTTAGTATATATTTGGTGGGGAAGCCTTTATCATCCCTTTCTCTTGACCAAAATAAGACTCTTAGGAGACATTTTATTTTTATTTTCAGTCTCTTTTTCTTTTCTTTTTTACTAATTAATGTTTCTTTGGGTTATATTGCAAAATATAGACAAACCATAGAGCTTTGGAAACTGAGATTCAATTCAAATGTGTATCCTCTATCTACAATGAAATATCTTTTTCATAAATGCCCTGAAAACAATGCTTAGAATCACACTTAAAACAGCATGATCTTCTGATTTGTTTGAGGTATTTTAAAACAACTCACATAGCCCTGTTGCCCTTGGACTCTTACTTCCTTCCATCTGTTGAAATGTCAACTTTTAAATCATTTCTTAATTTTACTTTCTCACTTTCTTTTTCAGTATGGAACTAATCCATCCTTTTACTGACCTTTATAAATGGTTTTCTTTGTTATAAGAACAAAGTAACAGTGCCCTCTTACTTGATAATTATCAGGAAACTGTGAGATCAAGGAAGCAATAGTTAATTTTATGTCTTCTTGCTCTAAATCCTCTATGCTCTTTGATGCCACTCCTTATGGACCAGAAAACAAAACAAAACAAGACAAAACAAAAGCCTACGTCGGTTAAGGGTACGGAGCAGCAAATACAGCTTCTGAATTCAGGGAAAGGCCATCTCTTAAAATAGGAAGAGAGTTTTCCTTTAATTATTCTTGAACAGGTTAACTACATATGTTTATTTTTTCTGTCAAGCAAATAGCAAACAGGTCAAATTGAAATTGTTTCCATTAAAATTCACACAGTTTTTGTAAAACTATATTGAATTTGCCTATGTTAATTAGCTGAGGACAAGTCCATTTCTTACAGAATAAATATATTAGGCCAAAAACTATAATCCCTGTCTTCATTTTACAATTATCTATTCATAGGCAGCAAAAGGAGTGAATTCATTGTCTTGGGTTTTTTTTTTTTTTTTTTCTAGGTACATTCTTAAGCATTAGGTAGCTATCTGTTCTGCTGGATAATTTCTGTTAATTAAAGTCGATAATCCCAGAAAATGAAGTTGGTTACATTCATCTCTTGAGTCATTATCGCCTCCTCTAAGTTTTGGATAATGAGGTCATCTGCTTCTTTGAAATGCCTCATGACTCTTAACTGTTCAGAGAGATTGTCCGTCTAAAACAGATAGCAGAAGGTAATGAGAACATTTTTTTTTTTGCTTAGAAACTCTATGTAGAAATGAAATTATACATCTACTATTTTATGATTAACAACTTTTTTCCCTTCAGGGTTACTGTTTTTCATATTTTTACTCTAATATGTCTTGTTAACAATGAAGCAGATAACACTACCATTTAGCTTTAATAACTGGCTTCTGAAAAGTGTAATCATTCACCAAATTTATTTTTTAATTATGGTTCCCTAGGCCATTCACAAATATTCATTGAAACAGTTTGTTAGTGTAAAAGTTAATTGTGGTATTTTCATTGTCTAGGGACTAGATAAAAAGACCTTCAAAAACTCCTTTTGATGAAATAAGTAATAAAATACAGAAACAACCAGATCTGTGGAATAGTATGTATGTGTCTGTGCTCCAATCTTTATGCAAATCTGAAAAACTTTTTATAGGTGTTTTTTTTTGTTTCTTGTTTCATGTTTTTTTGTTGTTGTTGTTGTTTTTTTGTTGTTGTTGTTTTAGAGTGAAAATATGCCATTGCTCTGGGCACACTTATAAACCCCTCTTGTCTTCAGTCTCATTGGCTATGTCCAATAAAGTTTGATGTCTCCTAAAGGACCATTATGGTTTATTGGCTTAATGAAGCAAGCTAGAAAAAGTTTTGTGCAGCACCGTTTCTGTGCTCTGGGTGTTTTATAAAATTGCAAAGTATGCTCCAATTTTAAACAATTCCCAATGATGGGTTTATTTCCAGTGTGGCAGAACTGGACCTGAGGGAGTAACTACATGAATGTCTAACTCATATACACACTAGCTCTACCATGCCAACTGCTCCAAAGAGTATCCTTCAAGCAATGGAGAGTAGAGTATTAATTTCCTCTTTTGGAAATTTGCCAGAATATCATGGTCAAGGTAATTGAATGAAGAATGGCCTGGGAATCTGATGACTAATAGTTTGTCATACAGAAGATCTTTAAAAAATAGTTTCATTTTTTATCTTGCAGATTCTTTCTCAATATATAGATTTTCACAACTAGATCATTGGTACTAGACACTGAAGAATTCTGGTTTTCCTCACTAAGATCAATTTCGAAAATAAAATTTTAAAATCTACTTCTTAATTTAGGGAAGGGAAATAAGAAAACAATGTACAGGTCTGCTTAGTATTTAGATAGATTAGGACAGATGGATCTGGAAAATGTCCTTCCAATAAACATGAATGGGAATAGCTTTTCCTTTCTAATTTGTTGCTGTGATTTTAAAACACGGATTCCTAGGCTGTTGTAACCTAAAGGCTAAATTTTAAATGATACTTTATTTCTTTATTTTATATATTTGTTTTCTTAGTATAAAATTATTATATTCGGGTATAATTTAAGAGCTTCTGGTCAGAAAATATATTCATCATTCCCTGAAGAAGTGAATAAAGTCTCCAAGACAACCTATTAAGTTTATAGAAACACCTGACTTGCATGATCTGGCTAGAAAGAAATAAAAATTAGAAGTGTCGTATTGAAAGATAATTCACTAAAAAGACAAAATCACAGCTCTCATACAAATATAAAATGAACATATATCAGAGATTTTATTTGACTCATTAATGAATGAGAAAACTAGTAAGATGTTACAACTAGTTCAAAGAAAATTTAAAAGAAACATCTATATGAGAATAAGGAAAGCTGAAATGAATGTACAAGTAGAGGCAAAACTGCTCTGTCCACAAGGCAATAATGAATCAAATTTCATGAGACCCAGTTCATTTGCATTTCTATAGATAGGAATGATTTGCATTATTTTCAGTTTCCTGCAATTTACAGGGTTATAAAATAGCTCCAAGACAATGAAAGGCAGAGGTAACTAAGAAAGGTGCACTAAATAGGACATCCAGCAGCCTTTTTGCCCTATTCAAGCTTTTCCCAATTTTTCCTGATAGTAAAAATGTTGTTCAAATGTCATCATCCTACAAGCTTTCTCACTGGGTGAAAACCCTGAGTTTTCCTATTAATTTTTAACAATAAAAGAGATGGCAAAAATAATTGTAAATTAGATTCAAGCCAATAAGAACTATGATTCCAAGATGAATAGAATATGCATCCTGCCACCCAAGACCATTTAAACTATGCAATGAGAGCAGCAAGGTCTGGCATGATGTGCTCTATGTAAATTATAAACTTCTGGGTGAATGTTGCAGAAGTTTCTACTTGGGAGGATCGGAGAGGGTGACAGTTAATGATTAAATTAAACATTGACCTATCTGCACGCTCAGGGGACTCTTTTCTTGTCCTCCATATCTGATTTTCCTCATGTCTAACTGTTGCAATTGAGGAGGAATCCCCTCTCCAGGAAGGCAAGCTAGTAGAGTGTGTTCGTTGTGCTATGCCTCAAACATATATACAAACTGTGAGCACAAAATGAAGGACCTTAAGTGGCGGATTTATAGATCCAAGATATTATGCTCTGAAGATGTAGAAAAAAAAATCATGAATATTTTTTGTTGTTGCTGTTAAATCAGAGGTGGAAGATGAGAAACCCACTTTGAAGGATGCTGTGCCCAAACCTAGGGTTAGACAAGTGTGGGCATGTCTGGTGAGGCTGCCAGTAAACCTGATGAATGTGAAAGAGCAGAAATTCTTTGAAATCAAAGACTATATGCTTTGTTTCTACTCACAAAGAAGGAAACCTTAGGTGTATTCTGAAAGACTTTAGTAAAATTCAAGAGTAACTTAAAATAATTTTCAGGATGCTACTGTAATCATTGAGTTCATTAGAATATATGCATATTTTTCTTGCTTTACAGTTTTTTCCTAGCATGTTAATATCAAAATGTATTATAGCAAACTTTACCCATGACCTTTTTTTGTAACAAGGTTTAAAAGTTTCCTGTGTTCATTTTACTGAGTTCAGGGATTCGGATGGTAGTAGATATAATAGATGAGTCCTGTCCTACTCATTAGTAGGGGCAGATGTTTCCCCAGGACTACTGAGAGATGTTCTTAGTAATAATAACTGTAATAAAAAAATCTCTGCTTTATTAAGATGTGCTTCTGAGCGAAAGTCTTTCATTTTAAAAGATAAAGAGCTTCCAACGTGTCCTATTCACCAGAATCTAAAAATCTAGTGAGTGCTGGTAAAGTGTCCTAAATACAATGTGTGGGATCTTTTTGTCTTGACTGGCATGGGTAAATTAGCAAAACAAATAAAGTAAAGGTGGATGATAAGTTAATTTTGTCTTTTGCTAAACTTTATGGTAGACTTTAAGTAATGAATTGTATATACTGATTACCTTACACTGTTGCTATTTCTAAAATTCTGTTTGTTGCCTAAATGTTATAAAGTGTTTTGGTCTAGTATAGAGATTGGATTTTTATTTCTCACATTGTCTATCCTAACTTTTGCAACTTCCTTCTTGATTGGAAAAAGGACAAGTGCTAGATATGGTTTTCTTTTGTTTTGGGCTAAAAGAATTTTCATTTTCCAATAGACAAGAGTAGGGCACATGACTAAAGAGAATTTTTGCAATTAAAGCTTTCTTAAAAATTTTAGAATGTTTGAGGGGCAACTGGGTGGCACAGCGGTTAAGCGTCTGCCTTCGGCTCAGGGCGTGATCCCGGCGTTATGGGATCGAGTCCCACATCCGGCTCCTCCGCTATGAGCCTGCTTCTTCCTCTCCCACTCCCCCTGCTTGTGTTCCCTCTATCACTGGCTGTGTCTATCTCTGTCGAATAAATAAATAAAATCTTTAAAAAAAATTTTAGAATGTTTGAGCACTGTAGATATGACCATAGAAATTATAGACTCATTTAAAAATCATCACCTGATAAAAATAAAGTTGATGAGAATCAATTAAAAACAATGAGATTTGCATCGGCACCTGGATTGCCACCTAAAAGGAGAGGTTGCTTATAACTAACTGATGCCTTTATAGACTGAATCACATATCTTCTAAATATCAGGAAAAAGATTATAGTATCATTCAGATATTATCTAAAAAACCACCAACATGAGATTCTTCTTCTATTGTGAGGTAATGTTCTAAAAAATGTTTTGGTTGCTGGTAATAAGGGATATAGAAAGCTGAAAGGTTATAAAGAAGTAATTTAACCTTCAGGTAAATATCCGTAATGGATATGTATATGGCAGGTAGAAAAGTGTACTCTGTAGTATAAAACTGATTTGAAACTTGATTTCAGAATAAGACCTATGTTGGGTGCCATCTTGCCACATGTTAACCATTTATCATTAGAAACAATGCTAAATCCTATCCTCTTTCCTCGTTTCTGAAATGAGTTTAATGATATCACCATAGTATTGTTGTGAGGAATTAATGAAATAAAATTACCTGGCCTAATGCCTGGCCTAATAAGTGTTCAGTAAGTATTTATTGGTCTTGACTCTTTCTGGAATCTGCTTGGAATGACACATGAAGCAATTCAGTTCCTTTTCTATGATGCTGTGATTGTCTTCCTTGTCTGTCTCACTATAGCAGAGAGGTACAGCTTCCTGTCACATCAGTAACAGAGGCATGCGCCAGCAGTTTCTGGGTGGTACCAGGATGTCTAAGGGAAGTAGTGGGAACTACAGAGATGACTAATTTGGGGGGGAAAAAAGCACTTCTCAACTGATTCTGATATGATTCTTTCTAATCAAAGAATTGGCATAATATAATTACAAAATTTTTCTGAAGGACACTGATGACAAGTAGAAGGCCTGTGAATGAAATGTGTAGTTTTTCTGTCTCTAGAAATATACAAAGTAAAATTGCCACATTATGATTGTGGATTATAATCAGTTACTGATCATCATTAAGACTCACATCTGTAGACCTGAGGACCCACAGCATCAAGTTGCAGTGGCCAGGGAACTGATTTTTTCCTACATTTTTGTAGAAACACATTTCTGAGTATAAACACATTTTTATCTACATTTCTGACTAGAAATGGACTGTACTTTTCTCTTGGTAATCTATGCTGTTCAATCAAGCAGCCATTTCAAATCAGAGATAGTCTTAGGCCCAGGTTTAAAATAAGTAACATCCCATCAGTGGAACTAGAAACCTTTCTTGAAGGCTACTTACTGGTTTCAAGCAAGAGGGAGAAAAATTTAATAACACAGAACAGACTTCTAAGTAAGTTGTTTTTCTTGGGCACATTGTATATGCTGAAAAGTTAATGCTGTTTTTAAAGTTAATTCATGATAATTGAACTGAAGTGCTTGGAAAGTGCTGTTAGAGAGTCTCTTTATGAACCCTGTGCCCTCTTTGTCCATTCAGTAAAAGCACCGTTCAGGAAAAGAAAGGAGAGTGAGCTGGCTGCATGGGGTGCACTTAGCCATATTTGCGTCCTTCCCCTCAAAAGTATCTGTTTTTCTAAGTGCTTTTTTCCTTTTAATCCATCCACCTCATTGAGTCAGCAGGCCTGTGAGGCCCATTATCACCCCACTCTGAAGACGGGGAAGGGCTGATAAAATGTACTTCTAGAGTGATTCACTGCAAATCACTTTTGCGGCTGGAGGCATAGGTTGGAGGCAGCAGTATAGGTTAGGAAGAGGAGAATACGTGGCACAAGTGAATTAAATAAATAATCGACTGTTTAGATAATCGCATTGACAAATATTTTAAATAGATACAATGCCAAGTCTTAGAATGGAGGATATTAATTTTTATCATGAGTGCTGCTGGGAGTGAGTCATTTATGGGGAGGGTATGCTTATTTATACCCAGCAATTCCATTTTATAATAGCAAAAAGTTGGTAACCACCTTTATCTTCAACAGTAATAGGTTAATTGAATTGTGCTCTATTTAAACAGTGAAATACTAAGTAGGCATTAAAATGATGACCTAAAATAATATTTAATTACATGGAAAACTATCCCTGATAAATTAAGTGAAAAAGGAAACTATAGACTGTATGTTTTGTTTTAAGGAAAGTATTTCTCTATCTGAAAGGAAAGAAACTATTAAAATACATATAATATTAGCAGTAATTTTTTTATTATGGGATTTTAAATTTTTTTATTCTTTTTACATTTAATAACTGAATTATAAGGCATTATAATGAAGTTATAATAATATTATAAATAAATTTTTAAAAAGGGTATATACATGTCAAAAGTCATGCTTGTAAAACAAAAAGAAATTAAAAGGTTTATTTCAGTATGTTTCTAATTAATTATGCAACTATATTACATTGTTTAAGAATTAAGTTTTCCAGAAACCTCTTTGCAAATAAACCATATTAAGGAAGAAGCATATATGAACCAAGAATGTGTAGTTGTGAAAAAAACATAGAAACTTCATCAGTGTGTAAAGGCTTAAAAAATAATTGAATTCACAATAGCGTCTTTGCCTGAAAATGAAATCAGGTGTTAATTATTTAGAGGTGATAAGCGAGAGTGTATTACTGTGTATATGTGATACAGGAGAGGAGTTAAGATGGTGAAGGAATAGGGGGACCCTAAGCTTGCCTCATCCCTCGAACACAGCTAGATAATTATCAGATCATTCTGAATGCCCAAGAAACCGGTCAGGGGACCAAGAGGAAAAAAAAAAAAAAAAAAAAAGCAAGTCTACAAGTAGAAAAGCAACCACATTCTAGAAGGTAGAAGGTGCAGAGAGTTGATTTGGGGGAGATAAGAACTGTGGGTGCTTGAGAGGGGAGGGAGCCGACTTACAGAGATTACTACAAGGTATTACAAGCAGCAGAGCGCAAAATCTGACGTTTTAGAAGTCTGCCATGGCAGGGGTCATGCCTGGCTTAAAGGTGCTCAGGTGGGGAAGGGGAGCAGAGACCTGGGAGTTGACAGCTAGTCTGAGGATCCCCTGGGTCCCAAGAAGAACGGGTGACACCAACATGCTGCAGTGTTCCCAGGCATAGGAGCAGGGACTCTGGCTGAGGGCAGTGAGCTTGGGTGCTGGGTCTCTGCTCTGCCTTGCCATAAACTCTGAACTGCTGCCCAGGCTTGTGACCACTTTCCTGGGACTAGCCCGCAAATGACAAAAGCATGGCTAGACCCTCCCGCAGAGGGTCAGCGCAGGTCCATATGGTGGGAGTCCCCAGAATTTGGAGTTTGGAAAACTAGTCGCACAGCAGAGATAAAACAGCTCGGACACTGGCAGGGATCAGACAGAAGCCAGGGACACAAGAGGGGTGATTGTTTGCTCTTCTGTGGGGGCTTCCTGGAGAGTGGCGGGCATGAACTCTTAGTTCAGTGGCTTCCTGCCACCATTTTCACATTGTCCATCAGCGCTGAAAGTCTTCAGGGAGCAAAACAGCTCCACCTAGTGGAGGCCAGGGGTGCTTACAGCAAGCCCTGCCCCTCTGCGCCCTGCAGGCACATCTCCACTAGGGCAAGTCTACCTGACAATTAGAGCAATACCCACTCTCCCAGAAAACTGGCCCAGGGGCGCCTGGGTGGTACAGCGGTTAAAGCGTCTGCCTTTGGCTCAGGGCGTGATCCTGGCGTTCTGGGATCAAGCCCCACGTCAGGCTCCTCCGCTATGAGCTTGCTTCTTCCTCTCCCACTCCCCCTGCTTGTGTTCCTTCTCTCGCTGGCTGTCTCTATCTCTGTCAAAAAAATAAATAAAATCTTTAAAAAAAAAAAAGAAAACTGGCCCAAACACCTCTCTTGCACCAAGCTTATTGATCATAGAGTGCTGCAAAGCTTCAGCTCCAGGGGAAATAGGATCTAGCTTTCTTTTTCTTTTAATGTTTTATTTTTTTATTATTTTTTATTTTTAATTTTTTTTTAAAAATTATATTTTTAAATTTTTTATATGTATTATTTTTTATTTATTTTATTTTATTTTATTTTATTTTATTTTATTTTATTCTTTAAATTTTTGGATCTAGCTTCTTTTAACAAGCAGACCAAAACACCCCCAGAATCTAGGTCAGTTTCCTTTCTACCTTCCCTCCTTCCTTCCCTCCTTCCTTCCTTCCTTCCTTCCACCTTCCTTCCTGCCTTCCTTCCTCTTTTTCTTTTTCTCCTAGACAAAAATGACAAGATGGAGGAATTTACCCCAAAAGAAAGAGCAGGAGGTAGAACTAACAGCCAGGGATTTAATCAACACAGATGTCTGAACTAGAATTTAAAACAACAATTTTAAGGATACTAGCTGGGCTTGAAATAAGCATAGAAGACACTAGAGAATCCCTTACTGCAGAGATTAAAAGAACTAAAATCTAGTCAGGTTGAAATTAAAAATGCTATAATTGAGATGCAAGCCCTATGGATGCCATAATGACAAGGATGAACGAGGAAGAGGAGTGACTCGGTGATGCAGAAGATAAATTTATGGAAAATTATGAAGCTGAAAAGAAAAGGGAAAGAAAGTTTATGGATCATGAAGGTAGACTTCAGGAACTCAGCAACTTATTAAATAACATAATAACATGCATATCATAGGAGTCCCAGAAGATGAAGAGAGAGAAAAAGGCACAGAAGGTTTATTTGAGCAAATTATTGCTGAAAGATTTCCTAATCTGGGGAAGAACACAGACATCAAAATCCCAGAAGTACAGAGAACTCCCATTAAATTCAAAACAAGCCAGCCATTGCCAAGGCATATCACAGCTCAATTCATAAAATAAACAGACAAGGAAAGAATCCTGAAAGCAGCAATGCTAAAAAAGCCCTTAACCTACAGGGAAGACAGATCAGGTTCACAGCAGATCTGTTACAGAAACAGATCAGAGACCAGAAGAGAATGGCAGAATATATTTAACGTGCTGAATGGGAAAAATATGCAGTGAAGAATACTTTATCCAGCAAGGCTATCATTCAGAGTAGAAGGAGAGATAAAGAGTTTCCCAGCCAAACAAAAACTAAAGGAGTTCATGACCACTAAATCAGGAGGTTAAAGAACATCCTACTAAAGAATGAGTAGACTAACCAGGAGATTAAAGAAGAAATAAAAAAGTACATGAAAGCAAATGAAAATCAAAACACGATAGTCCAAAACCTTTCAGATGCAGCAAAGGCAGTCCTAAGAGGGAAATATATTGCAATACCTCATGAAGCAAGAAAAGTCTCACACACACAAACTAACCTCATACGTAAAGGAGACAGAAAGGGAACAGCAAATAAAGCCTATAGCCAGCAGAAGGGAAATAATAAAGATTAGAGGAGAAATAAACGATATAGAAACAACAACAAAAACACAGTAGAACAGATAAATGAAACTAAAAGCTGATTCTTTGAAAGAATTACTAAAATTGATAATCCCCTAGCCAGACTTATCACAAAGCAAAGAGAAAGGTCCTAATAAATAAAATCATGACTTAGGAGAAATCACAACTAACAAACAGATATACAAATAATCATAAGAGAATATTATGAAAAATTATATGCCAACAAACTGGGCAATCTGGAAGAAGTGGACAAATTCCTGGAAACATACAGACTACCAAAACTGAAACTGGAAGAAATACAAAATTTGAGCAGACACCTAGCCAGCAAAGAAATTGAATCAGTAATCAAAGACCTCCCAACAAACAGAAGTCCAGGGCCAGATGACTCCCTAGGGGACTTCTACCAGACATTTAAAAAAGAGTTAATACCTATCATTCTGAAACTGTTCTAAAAAATAGAAATGGAAGGAAAACTTCCAAACTCCTTCTTCGAGGCATTACCTTGATTCCAAAACCAATGACCCCTTTAAAAAGAATTATAGACCAATATCCCTGATGAACATGGATGCAGAAATTCTTAACAAAATACTAACAAATTGAATCCAACAGTACATTAAAACAATTATTCACCATGATCAAGTTTATTCCTGGGCTTAGTGTGGTTCAATATTCACAAATCAATCAACACGATACACTACCTTAACGAAAGAAAGGATAAGAACCATATGATCCTTTTAATAGTTGCAAAAAAAGCATTTGACAAAATATAGCATCCAACTTGATAAAAACCCTCAACAAAGTAGGGATAGATGGTGCATACCTCAACTTCATAAAAGGCATGTATGAAAGACCCACAGCTAATACCATCCTCAATGTGGAAAAACTGAGAGCTTTTCCTCTACAGTCAGGAACAAGACAAGGATGTCCACTCTCACCTTTGCTATTTAACGTAGTACTGAAAGTCTTAGCCTCAGCAATCAGAGAACAAAAAGAAATAAAAGGCATCCAAATCGGCAAGGAAGACGTCAAACTTTCACTATTTACCAATGATGTAATACTCTATGTAGAAAACCCCAAAGACTCCACCAAAAAATTTCTAGAGCTCATACATGTATTTAGCAATCAATGTACAGAAACCTGTTGCATTTCTATACACCAATAATGAAGAAGCAGAAAAAGAAATGAAGGAATTGATCCCATTTACAATGGCACCAAAACCCATAAGATACCTAGGAATAAACCTAACCAAAGAGATAAAAGATCTGTACTCTGAAAACTATAGAACACTTATGAAAGAAATTGAAGAGGACATAAAGAAATGGAAAAACATTCCATTCTCATGGATTGGAAGAAAAAATATTGTTAAAATGCTTATGCTACCCAAAGCAATCTACACATTTAATGCAATCCCTATTAAAATACTACCAATATTTTTCACAGAGCTAACAAACAATCCTAAAATTTGTATGGAACCACAAAAGATCACAAATAGCCAAAGCAATCTTGAGAAGAAAAGCAAAGCTTATCTAGAGGTATCACAATTCTGGAGGCATCATAATTCTGGACTTCTAGCTGTATTAAGTAGCTGTAGTCATCAAGACAATATGGTACTGGCACAAAAACAAACACATAGATCAATGGAACAGAACAGAAACCTCTAAAATGGGCCCACAACTATGGTCAACTAATCTTCAATGAAGCAAGAAAGAATGCCCAAGGGAAAAAAAGACAGTCTCTTCAACAAATGGTATTGGGAAACTGGACAGCAACATGTAGAAGAATGAAACTGGACCACTTTCTTACACTATACACAAACATAAATTCAAAATGGATGAAAGACCTAAATATGAGACAGGAATCCATCAGAATCCTAGAGGACAACACAGGCAGTACCCTCTTTGACCTTGGCTATAGCAACCTCTTACTAGACACGTCACCAGAGGCAAGGGAAACAAAAGCAAAAAGGAACTATTGGGACTTCATCAAAATAAAAAGCTTCTGCATAACAAAGGAAACAATCAACAAAACAAAAAGGCAGCCTACAGAATGGGACAAGATATTTGCAAATGACATATCTGATAAAGGATTAGTATCCAAAATCTATAAAGAATTTATCAAACTCAACACCCAAAAAACAAATAATTCAGTTAAGAAATGGGCAGAAGACATGAATAGACACTTTTCCAAAGAAGACATCCAGATGGTTAACAGACACACGAAAAGATACTCAAAATCACTGATCACCAGGGAAATACAAATCAAAACCATGATGAGATACAACTCACACCTGTCAGAAGGGATAAAATTAACAACACAGGAAACAGATGTTGGTGAGGATGCAGAGAAAGGAGAATCTTCCTATGTTATTGGTTGGAGTGCAAACTGGTGCAGCCACTCTGGAGAATAGTATGGAGGTTCCACAAAAAGTTAAAAATAGAGCTACCCTACAATCTAGCATTCGTATTACTAGGTATTTACCCAAAGGATATAAAAATACAGATTCAAAGGGGTACATGCACCCTGATGTTCACAGCAGCATTATCAACAATAACCAAACTATGGAAAGAGGCCAAATGTCCATCAACTGATGAGTAGATGAAGAATATTGGAATATTACTCAGCCATCAAAAAGAATGAAATCTTGCCATCACAACGACTTGGATGGAACTTGAGTATATTATGCTAAATACACACACACACACACACACACACACACACACACACACTAGAATATTACTCAGCCATCAAAAAGAATGAAATCTTGTCATTCACAATGACTTGGGTAGAGCTAGAGTGTATTATGCTAAGTAAAATAAGTCAGAGAAAGACAAATACCATATGATTTCACTCATATGTGGAATTTAAGAAACAATATAGATGAACATATGGGAGGGGGAAAAAGAGAGAGGGAAACAAACCATAAGAGACTCTTAAAGATAGAGCACAAACTGAGGGTTGATGGAGGGAGGTGGGTGGGGGATGGGCTAGATGGTGATGGGTATTAAGGAGGGCACTTGTCATGTTGCGCACTGGGTGTTGTACTTAAGTGATCAAACACTGTATTCTACTCCTAAAACAAATATTGTAGTGTATGTTAACTAGAATTTAAATAAAAATTTGAAGAAAAAAATAGAATATGTGTAATATAAAATATTTACAATATAAAATATTTCATGAACTAATAGAAAATTCTGCAAAGACAGCTTTAGCCTGTGGGGGCTATTGGCTGAGATTCTTCACAGTCCATATAAAAGTGGATAGTGTGTGGGTATTGGGCTGGTGGTACTGGAAAAAACAGGAAGTTGGAATGGCTTTCCACTCATCTCGTTGGGCTGTGTGACCTCTTTGGACTTGGTTGTGTAATCTGAAAATTGGGGAAAATAATAAATACCTATTAAAGTTGTTAACTAAAAAGCATATTTAAAGTGCTTAGGAAAATGCTTGCCAAATAGCAGTGATTCAATGAATATTAGCTCTATACTTGAATTTGGAGTCTCCCTTGGTGATTCAAATTTAATTATTGAAAAAGCTAATGGCTTCAAAAGTAGCCATTTTAGAGAGTGAATTCACAGTGGGGAGAAAAACTCAAGCAGTTATTCTTTTACAGAACTCTGTGAACAGGTCTTGGGCCAATTTATTCAATATAGTGCCAAACAGCTGTGGAACAGTGAGTTTTCAAAATTCTATCATTTGTTTGTGTTCAGATTTGACTTTGATAAGTTCACAAGTGCATAGACTTTTTTAGCTGGAGAGCAAGTTGGGTTCTCATCCTAGAAACTTCATATTCAGTAGGTTAACTTGATTGGCAGCCATTCTAAGGTAGAGATTCAGAAGTAGAATAAAAAATCTGTGGCAATTAATGCCTGAATTACTGAATAAGGAAATTAGGTTGGAGTTTCGTCATCATGACATCTATTCATTTCCATAGTCTTTACCTAAGGAAAAAAAATGTAAAAACCTCTCTCTTTTCAAAAGAAAAATTATTGTAGGGGAAAGGAAGCGTTAAAACAGCTATATGAAATTACATTCTCTGAGCTGTTGTATAAAACAGTTTTCTCTGACATGTAATTTGCCTTTACACAATCCAGAAGAGTTTGAACGATGATTGTTACCTGAGTCTATCCAGATAGTTCGGGGATAAGGCAGCATCTGGGCTTAGCAATGCTTCTGTTGGTACATCTACTCGACGAAGACATGGAGGTGGGGTCTTCTTTTGGGGCCACAGTGATCCAAAGATTTAATTCAGCTTATAAAAGTAGAATCTTACAGGCTTTTGATCTTACTTCTTCTAGTCTGTTTTGTTTAAAATCATTCATTGCAGCCTAGATTTTCTGTTTACCTGTTTTGAAGTCACCATAATGCTGAAATAATCATTTCACCAACCACAACAAAAATGTCCTCTAAGGCTTTCAGGCTTCTCGATAAAACAAAGCAATTCTGATTATTAAAAGCTTTAAACATCTGAACTTGGTCTGGAAAGCCACACTGTGTAATATCTTTTCAGACTTGTAAAGCACATAGACATGGATAGTATTGGACATATGGAGTTGTTCATTTTGCAGAACACTTGCTATCAGATGTTCTTAAATAACAGGATGAAGAACACATGCTTAATTAGCTCGATTGTCTGTGGATAACTGTGGTGATGCTCAACTTTTCTTTCAGTTTCAAGTTTATGATGCCTTGGAAATTCTCTCTGAAATTTGCCATAGTGTATAATGGTTGCACATTGTGCTTTAATCAAATTATTCAGCCGTACTGAAATCCTGCTGTAGTCCATCAAGATATTTCTACTCAGCAATAATATTATCACATAAAGCTATAGCCAGACCTCAAACTTTAATTCTAGCAGCTGTATTTTGAAGATGTAATATTCTAGAATTTTTATTCAACTGTCAACACACTTTCCCACTACCTTTTATTTAAACAACAACAAATACCAGAAAACAAACAAAAAAACCCAACAACCTTCAGCTTTTTAATATTAGGCCTAATAATGTTAATATTTCTTTTGAGCTATCCAGTTATTGAATGGCTGTTTAGGTGTCATGAAGTTAAATGCTTCTTACGTTAACAATAGAAAGAGGTAGAAACTGTAGTGAACTGGGAAGTGCGCCGTTGCCACTTACTCCTGGGGGTTGTTGCGTTGTAGCAACAGAGCCCTGATGTGTGTATGTGTATTAGTTTCCTTTTGCTGTGATAAATTACTACAAACTTGGTGACATAAAACGCAAATATATTACCTTAGTGCTCTAGAGGGTGAGAAATCTGAAGTGAGTCTCACTAAGCTGCATTCAGAGTGTTGGCAGGTGCCTTTCTTCCGAAGGCTCTAAGGGAAAATCCAGTTCCTTACCTTGTCCATCTTCTAGATGTTGTCTGCATTCCTTGACCCCCTGCCCCCTTCAATCTCCGAAGTCAGCGGTGGCCAATCAAATCTTTCCCACCTTGCATCACTCTGACACTAATTCTTTTGTTTCCCTTTTCCACATTTAAAGGACTCTTGTGATTATCTTGGGCCCACCTGGATAATCCAGAATAATCTATTTTAACACCAGTTATTAGGAACCTTAATTCCATCTTCAACCTTTATTACTGCTTGCCACGTAAAATAAAATATTCACAGATTCTTAAGATTAGGGGATGGATTTTGCAGGGAGAGGGATCATTCTGCCTATCTTGGAATGTATCTGCATTTTAAAAAGAAGCTGGAAACCCATGGTTTAGGTGAAATATCTAGATATTTAAATGTTTAAAATCAACTGTGTGTGTGTGTCGTATATATGTAAACTCTATGAGATATATAGCATTTCAGTAAGTCTATTTTGGCCAATAGGTTACCATTTACAACCACTGTCTATGGCATACCTGACCCTATGCAAAACATCATGTCTCTTACTTATAGTTTTTCAATCTAATCAGGGAAGTAAACATTTAAGAATGTCTGTGAAGCAATGTATCAACAACATAGTACTAGGAACAGTGTAGGGGCTTAGGGAATGATCATTGTAGGGTGAAGCAAGATAGGTCTTTAAAAAATGTGATGGAGCTAGATTGGCAAAGGGGAATTTAAAAGACATTATGATGAACTGGAACAAGAAGACTACCAGTGGTATGAATAGGAAAAAAACAGAAGCTGGCCTTGCTGGAGTAGGAGGGACGAGATTGAGGATAGATTCTATGGTGCAGTGGTCCAGTTAATATACAGCTTTCAAGTCTTTCTTTAGGGTTAGGCTTTATTTCGAGATGCAATAATTATTTTAGTTTCTTTGGTCAGAGAAACAGGTTGATATAATATTGGCTAAGGAAGTTATTTTGAAAGTTATCATGACAGAAATGAAAACATGAAGACCAGAAAAATGACTGTTTTAGTTATCCAGGTGTACTGTAATGAGAAACCTACACTAGGGTGCTCGGTATGGGTTGAAAAAAAAATGTAAAGACATTGCAAAGAAAGGATCAGCAGGGCTCAGTGAAAGACTGGCAGTGAGGAACTAATGAGATAAAGGTAATGATGAGATTTGAAACATGAGGACTAGGAGGACAATGGAATCAATGGCTGAGGTATATAGATTTGGGTGATTAAATCCATTGAATTAGATGCATTTTTCCCAAGGGAAAAGAGCTAAAAGATGATGGAGTAGAAGGAGAAGGAAGAGCAGTACCATTTTAACACAGTGTCTCAACAGCCAAGGGAGGAGGGAGTTTTAGGATAGGAAAAGAAAGGATCCCATGATAACAAATACAGGGTGTTCTGTTCTGTTTTGTTATGTTTTGTTTTGTTTTGTTTTGTCTTTTACAGTGTGAGAATTCTTGGATTGATTCAGAAGTTGAGAAAGCAAGATAAAGAAAACTTGTTCAAAAGAGTTTGCAATAGAATTTGAGGCAGAAATGAAATGCTTGGTAATGGTGAGCTGATGAATTTCTAGGTTTGTTAGTCTCAAAGTGGTTACAAGACAGCAAAAGCCCAAGAGAAGAGTGAGGAGTAATGTTCCTGAAGAGGTAGGTATGGCAGACACCTTTGAAGTGTCTATAGCACCAGCTTCTCATATGAGATGTGCTCATCTTACCTTCAGGATGAGCCCAGGAAATGCCTCTCTACTCCGCGACCTCACCCTATTAGCTATAACAGATTTTCAGAGAGGAAATGAGCACCTCATACAAGCTAGGCCAATCAGAATCTGTTTTCTAAGACATGTGTTAATGACCCTAAGACATGACCCTGAGAAATGGGTGTTATGAAACGAGAACATGTAAACTCAGGCTCTGAAGGTGCTGTTCAGCTGTGTACACGTGCATCATAGTAGTGAGAATCGGTCCAGAGATGGGGGAGAGTGAGGAAGCAAGAGAGGCAGAAAGAAAGTGGGAGCAGAGGCAGGGAGGGACAGAAAGAGGCAGAACTTGACTACATTTCTGCAGTTTTTCTGTTCCTGCTTTGAGCTCCTTCTGGTTTTCCCTCTTCCTTAGATTTCAGTGATTATCCCATATCTTTTCCAGACATTCCTTTCTTTGCTTAAACTATGTTGAAGTGATTCTGTTACTTTTAACCAAAAGAGTGATGAATAAGACACTGGGAAAAATTAAATATAGAACACTAGTTGACATTTTGAGGGCATTTCTTCAGGTAAGAGGAAAGTGGAGAGATTTGGTACCATGAATATCTGGGAAACCAGAAAACCAAAGGAGATACTTTGGAATCCTCATATTCTTTATTTCATGATTAATTCAAGCCTCAGTTACTCAGATACTTCTTGTAAGAAGCCTTTCTTAAACCACTACTCTAGGTAAGGTGCTACTTTAATATGTTCCCTCCCATAATAACGTCCCCTATCACAGGATTTATTTTACTGCATTTAAGTTGTGGGTGTACTTGTCTACAACAGGCTCTAGACCTTAAGCTCTATAAAGTCAGGGACCATGTGTATTTTTTTAAGAATAGTTCATATCTTCCTGGTAGAGACCAATAATTTTCCATTTTGCACAGTGTAAGTAAAGCTTTGTACAAATGAAGCAGCTCTTCCCTGCAGCGTAGAAGCTGAGAGCTGCGCCATGCAGCGTCATGGGAACATGCCTAAAGATGGTGAATGTGTTGTTTGATTTGCTATTTCAATTATGCTGTGCTTAAAATTATTTGGGGAAGTTTTTGATTTCTTCAAGTATTAATGAATTACTTTCACAGCAATTTCAAAATTTAATATGTGATGATTTTAGGGATCTAGATCTACTAAATACAAACATGCAGGGAAAGAGAAAAGATGGCAGGTTCCTGATGATTTGTGACTTGTTTCATCAAAATAATTTTTAAGTGGTATAATATGCAGTTAGGGGACATATGATAACAAAATCAAGGGAGAAAATACAGGCATCTCATAAAATGAGTTGGGCACTTGACTAGTTGAGAAGCCTTTCCCCAGTAGGTCTTCAAGCCCATTGCTGCAACTAGTGATGTCCACCCCTCTAATTATGTCAAAGTACAGAAATCTCCTTGTAGCTCTTCTTCCCAATAAGGCCAGATGCCTTTGGTAATAAGAAAATGTGTAATAGTGATGTTACTATGGATGTAGTTCAGGTCCAACACAGACGATTTTGGATTTTTAAATTGTAAAAGAGATGGTATGCTTAACCATTATTTCCAGGGCTTGATTATTGTGGACTGACACTAGGCATTCGACAAATCTGCCATCCCATTAGAACTAATTTCAGCAGAATTGACTCATGTGTTTGAAGTTTTGAAGATTCAAAGACTTCAGTTCTGAAAATGACACATTCATTCATTCACACCCACACCCTGCTTTACCCTGTACTGAAAAGCAGCCAATGTGTAAGGGATAGGCCCTCCCCTTGTCTCCCACGTCATTCACATCAGTCTTGGCGGGTGTCAGGTTACCAGTCCTTCCTGGCCTTCCTGCGCACACTTGAGCTATCTGAATCATTTTTTCCTCCTCATTGAAACCCATTCCATCATCTTCTGAGCATATTGATCTTCAGTCATGCACATACTCATCATACTCTTCATGGTGTTTCTGCCTTCAGGCCTCCCCTTCTCATTATTTCTATATTGGTCGCTCTGTCCTCACAGCTGATGCCAATCACGTTTCTTACAAGTGCATTTCAAAGGCACTGAGCCTCTGGTGTTTCACTCACAGGAAAATAACACTGAATCGCTCCTTTGGACCTGTAGTATAGATTCACTTAGCTGATTTAATTTGAATGCTACTCAAAAATTTTAAGAACTTTTATAAAAGTACATGCATTTCAATCCCTCCCCAATACTCCCTTTCCACCCGATACACAAGTGAAAAGAGAAGAATTTCATGTAACAAGCACAGAGAGCAGTTGTACCACACAAAAAAGAAAGGATCAATATTAATCATGACCTGCAGTCGTACTACCTTCGGCTTTGATCATCTCGGATCTCCTATTTGAGAGGGGCCCAGCTGGCTGCAAATTTTAAATAGAGGACCCGGTGGGAGAGCCAGGAGATGGTCAGAAGCATTTCTGGTGATTCTGTTTGTGACACTGCATTCTGGCAATTCTGCAACTCTGCCTTTCTCAAGAAGATTATGTATTCTCACTGGATTTCTAGTAGAAATTTTCATAAGATTGTTACTGGGCTACTGTGGTCAATGTGCACTGATCCTACCTCACATACTGGGTAGATTCTTTAAGACATTTGGCTCAAGTATATTCAATAAAAACAACAACAACAATAGTAGTGAAACCTGATTGGAATCTTATGAAATGTCAGCTGCTGTGCAACCTACTTCATCTAATTAAATTCTCAAGAATGTAAATTAGCCTCTAGCCACGTAATACAGGAGAGTTGCTGTGGCTTAGAGGTATTGAGCATCATGTTTCGTCCGTTTTGAGATCCACGTATCTTAGTCCATTTGGGTTGCTGTCACAAAATACCACCAGCTATAAACAACAAACACTTATTTCTCATAGTTCTAGACACTGGAATTCCAAGGTCAGAGTCCAAGCAGGGTCAGGTTCTGGTGAAGGCCATCTTTTGGTTTGCAGACTTCCACCTTCTTACTGTGTCCTCACATGGTAGAGGGGCTATAGAGCTTTGCTGGTCCTCTTTTATAAGGGCACTGGTCCTATTCATGCAAGCAGAGTCTTCATGCCCTAATTACCTCCTAAAGGTCCTACCTACCTATTAATAACAGCACCTTGGTCATTAGGTTTCCAACATGTAAATTTGGGGAGGGACACAAACATTCAGACCACAGCACACATTTTTCACATTTTAACATCTCCCAAATTGAGTCCTGTCATACTGTTAATGTATGTTATAAAGGTAACTGGCAGTTTTGTTTTATTTTTCTGAGTGGCACATAAAATACTAGTATATCTTACATTCACTGGTGATTTCTGTTTTATAAAATGTGGCACCTTGTCCAAAGCCATCCAGTTAAAATGTGGTGAAAACAGACTGGAAATCCCATGCTATGTTCTCAAACATTGCACTTCCAAGAAAGAAAAACTGGGGATGAGGGGGCGGCACTCTAGCTGATTAGAAGCAGCATATTCTTTTTGAAGTTGTGACATTCTTTCCACTGCTAGAGTTGATATTGATAAGAGATTTGTAAAGACCTTTATTATTCTGGCCCCAGTTTTTATGGAGAGCAATTATCCAGGTTAAAGGACGCAGCCCTGGATGGAGAGGATAATAATCTTGGAAACTCCTTTCAGTTTTCTATCTTTCTGATTCTGGTATTTGATATGAGGATAAGGAGAGGACCTTTGAGTCTCTTTGTTTTTAGAATCTTATTTCTCTGAACTCTTTCTATCCTCTTTTCTGCAGTCCTGAGCAGTCCTTGAATATACAGGTATCCTCCCAGGACTCATAACCTAATTAATCAAAGACAAGGGCAGCCATCTCTTTGCTTAGGGACTGATAGTTTTCTGTTACACATTAGGAAATGTGTCTCAGAAGGCACTTATCTTTCTTTACTTGCTGTTCACATTGAAGAGTGAGAGAGTGAGAAGAGCAATAAATGGTTTCTCCTCTTCGAAGTGTTTCAGCATTCTTTGTGTGGCTTCTCATGTTCCCCTGCCTCCTGTTTTACTAACACTTCAGAATGTCTGCCAGTCTGTTTTAGAGACAGTTTATTGGCTGTGATGCTGAGAAACATGGAACTTATGTTTCTTAATTTTTTCTGCTCTATTTTCCTTTCCAAATTAATACCAGAAATGGCAACCATTTTATAAGTGGGAACTTGTCAAAAGAACTGGAAAAAAAAAACCATCCAATCCCAGACTCATGTGATATGATGTTAATGAAATATTTTGGTAAGCTGAAACCTTAATTTAACACTGGCCCGGTGAGTGAAACTGTCTTGTAATGAGTATCTTCGAGTCACAAAAACTCTTGAAATGTTTCCAAAGATAGAGTTCTGTAACACCAAATTTCATCTCAGGGTAAATCACATAGAGAATTCCAAATATTTAACACACTATGTCAAAGATCTATGTAAAAAGATCGAAATTTTTATTGGTCTTTGATAAAGGTGAATGCTGATCTTAGGAATCTTCATGTAACTGAGTCATTTGTCACAAGATGAATATTCTTAAAACCAGGAATTAGATGCTGTATTTGAATACTCTAATAACAGCTTTTTAGATCAAAAGATTCTTTTTATTTATGACTTGTGGGTTGTTTTAAGATTCTTTTAAAACCATTACCTTAATCTTTCCACCTATTCTTTACCTGGGGTTGGTTGGTTGGTTTGTTTGTTTATTTATTTAGTCCAGCTTACAAAAAGATAAAGGTCAAATTCCCAGTTGAAAAAAGTCGGGGAGTTTCCAATTCCAAATGGGAGAAATTATCTCTTGATTCATCTTTCTCCTGCCTGCCTTGTACTTTCTCATTACTTGTCTACCACCCAATTAATGCAAATCAGTTTTGTTTTGTCATCCCTGTTGAGAAATGTGATTGAGTGATAGTCCAATTTTATGCTATTACCTAACACATCACACATACGTAGTTGAAACAAAATGCTGTAGATAGACTTGCCTGACTTGTGCTTCAGTAATTTCTCACAGAGAGTTGATGTAAGCATCACTTCTTCAGAAACAAAGATAATGCATAATTTGTGGAGCTAAGTGAAAGAAAGAAAGAAAGAAAGAAAGAAAGAAAGAAAGAAAAAGAAAAAGAAAGAAAAAAGGCAAAGCCCCACATAGAAGTGAGGAAGTCAAAGTCCTTTTCCCACAGTTTGGTGGACAGGTGACTCCCAAGGGACTGCATCCTCTAGTGCTAGATACCTGGACTGGGGTGTGGACAAGAAGTGGACTGGTGGTTGGCAAGAGATTCCCATGAGGTGGACCGCTGAGTACATTGTGGGGCAGGCAGTCCACCTGAATGCTGGTGCATGCCTGACCTGTCTCTCTGTGCCTACACACAGGTTCCCTATCAGGGACCAACCCAGTCACCCCTGCCCAGGCAGAGAGAAGCAGAAGCCCATACTAGGGTGGGAACTGGTGTGGGAGGAGGAAGTAAGAACCTGCCCAGGCGTTTGCAGGACACTGTGTGAGTTGAGGCTCTAAGCTTGTGATCCATGCTCCCTTGGCCCATTGGATTTCACTTATAAAATGCAAACTCAAAGATAAAATGATTAAGAATTTCAAGATGGCAACCACAGAGCAATAAAGCCATTTGCAATTGCCCTGGTTGCGTGCCCTGGAGGCCTTCCTTGAATGATAACCACTCCTTCTTCCATGAACTACTTACTTCAAAAAAAAAAAAAAAAAAAGGCAGTAAGACAGTAATTGTATTTTTGCTTAATGTTTTGAATATTTATTCACAAGTATTTCTCTTTAGTAGATCCTGCACTAATGAGCAGTCTGGTAGAAGAAGTATCTTTTTTGGAATTCTTACTATTATATTTATGCACAAATTGATTTATTAATTAGACAAGTAAAACACAAAAATACATGACTCAAGGAATATTACTTAAACCCTATCTTCTAGTTTAATTATTACAGTAATGGGGCACTTACGTATACAGTTTTCTAATAGCTGCTTATTATATTATTTTTCAGGTTTGCAGGTCTAGAGAGTATAAGGAGGTTGGTTATTTCCATCCGAGGGTTGTTCATGCTACAAGTTGGTGGTTTTCAACCCTGGCTGCAGATTTCATTACCTGGAAATTATTTTATAAACACTGATGCTTGGGCCCTTCACTCAGAGTTTCTGGTTTCGTTGACTGTAAGTGAGAGCCTGGTCATTATAGCTTTTCAAAAGCTCAGAAGGTAAAAGGGGAGTGTGGGGAGGGGTGAATGATAGTTGTGGGCTGGGACTGTCAACCAGAGCCCCTACACAAGCCTCTCCTTCTCAGAGCCTAGCAGCTGGCTTCTGAGGGATCTCCTAAGAGCACACGTCAGGATGCTCAGGTAGGCTGCCTGTGACCTAACCTCAGAAATCCCAATGCACTGCCTCTGACATATCAAGCGAATCACTAAGGCCAACCCAGATAAAAGAAGAGAAAAATTAGACTCCACTTCTTGTTGGTGGAGTGTCAAGATCACATTTGAGAAGAGCATGTGGGATGTAAAATATTGTTGCAGTTATGTTTGGAAATACAATCTGCTGCAGAGGTCACGGACCCTTTAAAATCATTTTAAGCAGAACTGCAATATTAAAAAAAAAAAAAAACACACACAAGGAAAGAGCCCAAGGTGTAGCTTGTTCTCCACTTTGTTTTGTTTTGTTTTTTTTGAGTTCACAAAAGCTAGGCTTTTAAGGGTTACCAGCCTGTGATTCATTACTGTGGTTGTAAAAATTCTATTCAGTTTTGAAAATGTTTGTGATGATAAAAGTACATTGCTGAATTTTTAAAAATGAGAATAATGATAAATTAAATGACAAAATCTTTTTATTCTGCTTCATCTTCCTTCCTGGCCCCAATTCAATAAAAGCAATGTATAAAATCTAGGATTTGAAAGGCCAGTCAACCCAACTCTCTAGTTTTATATACATACTTTTGAAAAAAACAGGACACCGAAAAGCCTACATTTTATAAAACCTTGCTTTGGCACTACCTCTTGGTATCTACCACCTCAATTAAGAGACCTCACTAATTGTTTGTCCAACCTGATTCAACTCAGCCACCAAGTTTATATGGTAACAGGTGTTCATCCACACCTGCCTGGCTTTAGGTCTTTCCTGGGCATGGTGATGTTCTGGAACTTTGTGGAGGAAGATATGTAGGTTGAGTTTGTAGAACCATAATGCTATTTTTTTGATGTTATGAATGTTCAACAAAAGTTAGAAAACACTAACATATAGTTTTCTCATTCAGCATGTTTATAATGTCCATTGAGCAACCTAAACCCATTTAGGCAACCTAAACTGAGTGTATGGCACACATAATATATAGATATTTTATGAGACCCTAAGGAGTATTTATCTTTGGTGAGAGCATACTCAGCAGCACTAAATGCAGGCTACATAAACATCTGTGCATTTGTTTTAAGCTAGGTAAATTGACACATTTTCTTTCGAAGAACTATGAGCTATAATTAGCAGCAGAATTTTTGGAATATATTACCAGGTCAGTCTTGAAGAATTAAGTTGGTGCATTCTTTTCATGGGGAAAGATTCAGCCATAAGAAAGAATCATGAAATTATCTGCACTGCAAGTAGTCAGAGTTACAGACATAGTTCAGCTACTGATACAGTTAGTCTCTCATTAACGTTCAGAGCACTTTTTTTTTTCTAATTGAAGCTTTTCTTCTGTATTTCCATGTGGCCTTTTCTTACCTTTTTGTTGTTGTTATTAAATAAATAATCAATATTCTTCTCCCTTCATTCATCTTGACATCCTTTGGCTTTTTACAATGCAAGAATGAGCACCTCCCTACTCTCTACTTGTCAGTGTGTCCCTAAGTGGAGGATCACCTTCTTCAATACCACTTGGAGTACTCACAAAAAACATGTGGTTCTTGGACTTACTCCAAATCTCATGGGATCAGTAAAATGCCCACAGATCTGCATTTCAACAGGTTTCCCAGGAGATTCTTATTCACGAGAAATTTTGAGACCTCCTCGCCTAGAGTCTTGCTGCTCAAAGAACAGTCCGAGGACCTGCAGTGTAGACATCCCTAGGGAGCTTGTTAGGAATGCAGAATCTCAGACCCCACCCCATACCTATTGAATTAGAATCTGCATTTTAGTAGCATACCCCAAAATTGGTGTGTACCCAAAGTCTGTGAAGCACTGATAAGGAAGGCTTAGTCCAAATTCCTAAGCAAGCCAAACACGGCTCAACATAATTGTTACTACCTGTGTCTCCAGGTTCTTCCTCTGCCCCTTTCCCTCAGGTGTACATTCCACTTGAGTCACTCTCAAGTAGGAAAACAAGCCTGAAAAGTATAAATATTCTATCATTTTTGAGCTGCAAAATGGCAGTGTTCTATGGCTTAACCCAAAAACTTGCAGTTCCTTGTCTAAGAGTTGCTGTTTTATGATTCCTTGCCTTTGCCTTCTGCTGCAATGACTTCTTTTCCAACTTGGTGAATAGGTATTCATTCTTGAGAATATTTTTTTATAAAGCTTGACTTACATCTGTACAGCTGAGATCCTGGCAGTTTTTATCTGCCCATCACCAACTGCAATGACTAGAATATATGTAAGGAGTTCAATTAATATTTAATGAATGTTAAATGAACGAGTGAATAAGTGAATGAATATTACACATGTTTTCCAACTACCTTCTCCAGCACCACAAATCCACTACTGGTGATGGAAGCTTTGATTATAGTTTCCCTTATAACAGCTAATATCAAAAGAAAATAGAGTAGAAATATATTTTCCAATTTTTAATATAAAAGTGATATATAATACACTTTGCATGATGCAAAATAAATGTCCCTAAAAAATTGTCACTGATTATGGTCTTAGTCAAACAAATTATACCTTTAATGGAAATACTCATCTTTCTCAATTTGAACCCTATACTTTTTAATTAAGTGTTGACTCTTCTTAAGATAATAATAGTAATAGTCCCCTCTAAATTTACCAGTTTTGTAACGGTTTGTTGCCACCTCTACTGATATGGGATAGGGTTAGCAGAGCACTTCTGGTTTTATTCCAGAAGAAAAAAAGGAAGTTAGAGAACATCTTTACATCTCAAGTTTTTCGGCTGTGATATGACTATAACAAAGAACACAGCTTGGATCAGTTTCAGCTTGGCTAGAGAATAGATACTTCACATATGCTCTTTGACTTTGGCAATGCTATCTTGTGATTTAAGGATTTTCCTTGTGGTTGGAAAGTTCTTCTTCAGAAAAATGTATCCTTGATGAAAATGAGATCTTAATAAAATTTTAACTCAGACACTGTGAAATTAAACACATACTCTATTTTTAAAAAATGAAAAGAAATTTTCACTTTACACCAAATACTAACAGATAGATTCCCCCAGATTATTTGTGCAGAGATTACCTGAACAGTTCTGATTGTCCATTTTAATGAACACTTTCCTTGATTAGTTAGTTTCTCTGCAAGCAGAGAAAAATAATGTTAGTTTATTGTAAAAAACATATTAATTCTTTGGAAATATAGTAGAAAGTTTGAGTCTGTGATAATAATCACTATTACCATTTTAGCTTATATTCTCCCAGATTTATTTCTCTGTAGATACTACAATATTATATGTTATGATCCATAAAAAATACAGGCCACTGGATCTAAAATGAACTAAAGGGAAACTATGTGTTTCTTTTTTTAAAATATTTTTTTGCGGGGGGGGGACAGAAAGAGAGAGTGTGAGCGCACACAAGCAGGGGGAGTGGCGGGCAGAGGGAGAGGGAGAAGCAGGCTTGTCACTGAGCAGGGAGGGGCTGGATCCCAGGACCCTGGGATCATGACCTGAGCTGAAGGCAGATGCTTAGCCAACTGAGCCACCCAGGCACCCCAGAACCTGTTTTTTCCTGTCCACAACTGTGAAGTATTTTTGATTCAGTGGTTCATGCTATAAATGGGCTATACTCCTTGAGAGTGAGTGATGTACTTTTTATGTTTTTCATGCATATAAACATTGTAAATATTTTATTATATACTCTCAGTAAGAAAATATTATAAATTAATACAATGCTAAATGAAATGATCACTCGAATTTTATTTAACTCTATATCTTTTTCTGAAATGTTATGAAGTTTTAATATTGATTTTTTTCATGAACAAATGATTAGTGGGATTTTGTGAAAACTTATTGTTAAATCATTTTTCTCACCAACTGGGGAACATATCTAAACTGAGAGCACTAATTTGTCTAGGATTCTTTGAACTACATTGTTTCCAAAGGAAAAAAAAATGGAAGCTAATGGTTCCTTTCTAGTGGGCTTTATTAAGCAAGAAACAATGATAGGCCTTCTTCATTCTCATATTTTGAATTTCACTCTTTTTTTAATTTAAGAATAGCTTATGCCTATTTAATCATTGGTGTTTTCTATTTTTTTAAGGGTTCATATTCTGATTGCTTAAATTGTCATCATTATTTAGAAGTTACGATAAGTAAAAATTTCCCTTCTCCATTTTCTTTTCCAATATATGTGTGACTTACAAAAAATCTACTAAACCCACACTTATACACACACACACACACACACACACACACATTCACTTACAAATATTGGAAGCATATTTCGAGTTCGAGGTCAAGGCCTAAAAATTTCAATTGATTAAACTTAATGAGGATAAGGCATTTGAGACACTTGAATAGAGGATGCTATTCATAGTTCCAGTGATTGTATGATAATTATAAAAAGTGGACCCAATGTCCTTTACTCTGTGGAATTCTCTAAAGAAGGAGAAAATCAAATTATTATCCTAGCATAATATTGTTCTTTAAGATGACTCTTAAAATGGACTTTTCATAATAATTACCTTGGAAAACTTTTCAAATATGATTCATCAGTAGCTTTGGGCTAGATTTAAGTCTTGGATCAAGGTCAGAATAAAATCACTTTGCTCAGCAAGAATATTACCTTTGTGACTGAAATCTGAAAGGACAAATGCTAAGTATCTGTACTTGATTTCTCTCACGAGTAGGAAATTCTTCCTGTTTTTATTTCCTTTTATATTTTTAAGAAACTAAAATGTAACTGTTTTATCCTCTCCTTAAGACTGTGTGGTCTACATTCTGAAGAGTGAGAGGCCAAATTCACCTGTTTTGGTACCTCAAGCTTTGAAGAAATTGGATTTTAAGAAATGAAGCATGTTTCTTCATTGGGAAACACTTCCATATGTACCTTTAGGTTTTTAATTGTCTTAAACATTTGCTCAATTTATGAAAATAAGAAATATCTTAAATAAGTTGATTTTTTTTTTCGACAGTGAAGCTGGACGTTATAGTGCTTATTTGGGTTTGAATTGTTACAGTTTTGATGACCCTCTGTTCAATAATAACAATGGTCCCTTAGCATCCTTGAGTAGTCTGGAGATCTGAGACCAGTCAAACACAGGATGTTTTATTGATGTTTTGATATTTACCATGGAAAAAGGATGTGGTTTTTAAACTCAATAACTACATATACCAAGCAGTAATAAAAATACTTCTTGCCCTTATGGGGCTTTCAATCCGCAGAATTATAAATTGACATTAGAGGACACCTGGGTGGCTCAATTGGTTGAGAGTCCAACTCTTGATTTTAGCTCAATTTATGATCTTGGGGCTGTGGGATTGAGACCCACATTGGTCTTGAAGCTCAGTGTTGAGTCTTCTTGTCCTTCTCACTCTGCTCCTCCCCTCCTCACTCTCTCTCAAATAAATAAATAAATAAATAAATAAATAAATAAAATCTTTAAAAATAGATAATAAATAAATTGAAATTAGGGTTTATGAAGGAAATGAATAGGATACTGTGAGAGAAAATAATGGTGTGTGTGGATGTAGTGGGGATGAGCGGTATTTAACTTTGGTTATAGGTGTTAAGAAAGAACTTTTTGAACAGGTGTTGTCATAGATTGGGTTCCCAGGAAACAGACTCTAAAATTTGAGATCAAGAAGTTGATGGGGAGGGTACTTTTAAAGATGACATGAAGAAAGTTGAAAGCAAAATTGGGCAGAAGTTGAACTATATAGCACAGTTGCAACACTCTTAGACAATCCAATGGAAAGCACTGGAGCTAAGATAGCCCTTCAGAGTTGTCCGTGCCTTGAAGCAAAAGGGCCTGGCTTAGCTTTTATACAACACCCCACCACCACCCAGCACACAGGTAACTTACCAGATGTTGGGTAGGGGCTGCTCCTCCAGAGAGAGCATGATTTCTGACAAGGTAGCTCTTCTGAAACAGGGATAATTCCTGGTTAGGAACTCAGCTGAGAGTTCTCAGTCACTGACACTCCCACTGGCATAGGAATAAGCACCTCAGTTCTAAAGAGGAATCTAAGCAGTACACCAGACCATCTACTACAGTGAGAAAGCCACAGCCAAATGAAAATGGAGGGGAAGGGCTTTCTAGACAGTTAAAGCATCATGGGTAAAGGCCCTGGATTGACAAAAAGCTTGAGTTATAAGTAACTGGGTGGCAGTGGGACTACTGTTATTACTGTACGGAGAATGGGTTTAGTAGGAATTTGAATAAAGTTCATGGCATTACAATGATTCAAGGAAAATGAAATTGTGACCTAGATATGGTGGTAACAATAAATATGAAGAAAAGCATATATTTTCAGAATATATTTGAAGGTAGAATCAACAGAACTTAGTGATGGGTTGGGTGATGGTGATGAGAGGTCAAGAAGATTTTCCACATTTCTGGCTTAAGCAGCTAAGTGTTAGGTGGCGCAGTTTACTAAGATATATATAGGTAGTATTAGGAAAGGAATAGGTTTTTGAAGACTATTACAAAAAAGTGTTTTGATTGAGTTAATATAAATCAAAATACACATGCACCACACTTGTATTAGAATATTTTACAACCTTCATGGCTCTCCTTCCCATCACTAAAACATTTCCTGAAAAACAGGAGTCAATATTGAGAACTACAAGAGAAGTAACATGACAAGGTCAATTTTGTATCAATTTAGAAATGTTTGCCCTCCGAGGTTTTGTTGTATTCTAGAGTACCTGTATAAGATGACAACAATAAGAACATTCCAGATGGTTCTGGTCCCTTGGTATGGATGTCCAGCCACAAAGCATATCCCTTTGGACACCCATCATGTAAAACATCCCTATTTGATCACTTATTCAACTGTATTTGTGTGTGTGTGTCTGTGTGTGTGTGTGTGCCTACAAGTTACCAGAGAGAGTACTAAAGTGTTGGAGGACACAGTTCTGAACATGGCGGAAGAGGTTCCTAAGATTCTCATGAACTGAAAGCCTTGTTAAGGGAAAAAGATGAGAAACTAGTCAGTAACTAACTATTTAAATAAGATCATTTCAGATAATGGTTAATATATAATAATAAAAAAGGCAATGCAGTGAGTGAGGAGTGCTGGGTATAATGGGTAGTGCAACATGCCATAAGACAGACACACAGGAGGCCTCTCTGGGGGTGGTGGGCAGGTTGAGAACTAAACAGTAAGAAGGCCCCATCATGTGAGATCTGGATGATCATCCAGGGCTAAGGGAAAAGAAAACTCAATTACCTGTTGTGGGAACAAGCTTAACATATCCAAGAAGCAGAAGGAAATGCAGTGACAAGGGGAATGCCAGGAAATGAAGTCAGACAAGGAGACTGGAGGTGTCTTGGAACCCATGGAAAGAACTCTATCATTCAAAGAGTACCGGAGAGCCTCTGAAAAATCTAAGCAGCTGGGTAACCTGGCCTAATTTCTGTTTTCAAAAGGTCATTTGGCTGTTGTGAAGAACGGATTTCCAAGGGGAAATAGGTAAAGCAGGAGGTAGCTATTTAGGAGGACCTAGCAGTTGGCAGAAACATGATTGTGACTTGCACCATGGTGATGGTGGTAAGGATCGAGATAAATGATTTGAATTTCAGAAGTAAACCCAATGAGTATTGCTGATAGCTGAGATCTGGAGGTGAGGGAAAAGGTCACTCCCCAATTTTTAACTTGAGTAGCAGAGTGTGGAGTATAATAAGAAATGGAAGGCTGTGGAAAAAATGTTTTGCAAAAAGAAACCAAATGTTCTCTTATGGAGATGTCAAGGATGCTATTGGACTTTGTCTGGAGATGAAAGGAAGAAGTTCAAGTTGAAGTTATAAATATAGGCTTTAATGGATAGGTCGTAGATAATGCTATAGTACTATATGTCATCCAATAAATAAAAGAAGAACTAGACACCTAAAGGTCTGGTAGAAGAGTAGAGTCCAGCAAAGACCATATGTACTTTCTCCTCCTTTGGTGTAATTACATCTAAGAGTAACTTTTCATTAGGTAGTGAGCTAGGAGGAAAATAAGAAAGAGTCCACTGGCACAGAAACCAACTGGAAAAAAACGTTTGAATAAAGAAAAGACTGTTAAAAGTATCGGCTCCTACTGAATAATGTAGGCTGCTGATATGCAAGTCACTGCTGGTCTTGGTAAAAGCAGGTTCAGTGGAGGAGAGGAGATTGAAACCAGACTGCAGATGAGTGAACAGGAGGCACTGACATGCCTATGACAGTAGACCACTCTTTTGATAGGTTGTCTGAGAAAGTGGAGCAGAGCAGGGCAGTGGTCAATAAAGAAGGATGAGAAGACTAGAAATAGGATTTTTGAAGAGACCTTAGAGCAGTTTGCATGCTAGTGGAGATCCTCCAGCTGAAAGAGAAGAAATATTAATGCAGGATGTCCCCTGGAGGTAAATTGGGGAGAGAACCGGAGCTCAAGCGAGGGGCATAGCCTTACATCTGAGTAGGGGCAGAATGTGTCTTCCAGAGGAGGAAGGCAAAGAAAGTGGATACAAATGTAGAGAGACTGGCAGGTTCAGTGATGAGAAGGTGAAGATGTTCTTGTTCTGTTTCATCCATTTCTCCCCATGAACTATGAAGCATTAACAGCACAGGGGTGATGTGTTAGAAGTTCAGATCAGGACATCCTGAAACTATTCATATTGCATATCTTCTGGGAGAAGATTGAAGGGAAACATTCTCAGGTTATTAGGAATTAACCATAATTAATAGGTAAGAAACTATGTAATGATAGCCACCTATCATATGCTGTTCATAAAGAGCAAGCAATGCTCACCATAATAGTGTACACTGTTCCTTCAGGTCAGACTGATGCATTCCTACTGTTTCTCAGCAAATGTGACTGTTTCCTTTTTTCCCCAGAAGTCACTGTTTCTAATCATTAAAAATTATGGACATGTCCACTTAAGTTTAGTATGACTTTAAGAGAAGTCTCAAAATTTAGTGGGAGTATTTTCACCATCAGTTTTATTGTGACCTTACTGAAACCAAGAAAATATTTCTTCTTCAGGGAAGAGGGTTTTCAACTTGCCTTCTTCTTCCCCATAAATAGGGGATGAACACCCCTTTCAGAGCCCATGTAAGGTAGGTTATAAAGTATCTATTTTTAGGGCAATAAAACTTTCATGGAATGATCCTATATACCTCTGCTCGCTCAACTCATTTTCCTCTTTCAGCTTTGTGTGAAGATCACCAGGGGGACGCAGCCTGCCCACAGAAGAGCTTTTACAAGCAGATTTTATCACACTTGACAAAATTCCTGTTCTAGAACATGGTCTATCATCATGAGAGCAGATCATTCTGATGTTATAGTTTCTCAGGCATGGGTGTTGCACCTTTCTGATAACTCTGAAAAAGTAGGAAGGAAGATCAACTCTAGCTGGAAATAATCATGTGTTCTGTTTTTATTGTTGTTGCTTGTTTATTTAATAACTGACAGGAGGAAAGCAAACCTGGGTTTTGTGATAGAGGGGAAAAAAGCTACCTGCCCCAAATTTCTACCACCCAAAACTCTGTGTATGCGTGCATGTATGCGTGTGTGCATATGTTCCTGTAGTTCCCTTTCCTTGATGTTGGTTTTGTAAGGATGACTTTTTACTATGCAGCGTGATTGCTTCTCTCAAGATTATGAACATTTAGTCGTTCTGTTTATTTGTATTTTTAATATTCTTAAATTACAGAAAGTAATGAAAGGATTTAAACTACCACTTTATCCAATGCAAAAAAGAAAATGGGTGATGGGGGCTCACTGAAATTGATATTGAGGAAGTACAGATTTAGAACAACTTAGTACTTTTTACTTAAGTTTTAATATATTTTTTGAGAGCTGAGGTATGATTTACAAGGTGATAGTAATGGAAGTTTAGCTTAAAGCCAGTCTAACTTTGCAGAAATCTGAAATCTGTATCCTCTGGAGAAAAACAGAGGCAAACACCTAAAAAGTTGAAATGGTACTTGGGTACATAAGGTAAAGCAAATATGACCATAAAGTTTAAAGATTTATGGACTGGAGCCAATTTGCAAAGCATTTCTGAGTGTTCAGTGATCTTATTAAAATGCAGACTCACACACAGTGTTCTGTAATGATCTGCATTTAAGCATTAACATTGTATGCCTCCAAGTTTGTTATTCTCATCTGTGAAAGGGTTTAAATTACAAAATTCTATTTTTTAATTTAATAATTATTTTATGCCTGAGTATTAGAATATTTGTTATTGGTTAACACTTATGCTCATCATATGTACACATATTATATTCATGCTCTTTGGAGACATGGTATTTTATAGGTCTAAGAAATAAATATTTATCTATTATTAATGTATAGCTGCCATTGTATATTTATGATACATGATATTTTTCTTTGCTCTTTTAGAATGATTGATTTTTGTCTCTATGTGGTTTTTATAGTTAGATTGAGTGATGATTTTCTCTCTCAGAGGTGTCAGTGGAAACATTTCTAACTGCCCGAGGCAGTCATATGCCACAGCTGGCACCATATTTAAACTACTTCCCCACGTAAGTGCATAATTTTGTCACCTGCTGATAAAGAACAAAGAGCTACAAAAGGAAATTTTGCAAAAAATAGTCTCATTGTCACTTAACTAATGCTGCAACTCTATCAATTAGACCTTTCAAAGTAGATGAAAACATATGTTTGCAAATTAAATAACTAAGCAAATTTCAGCAAGACTCAGCAAATTTCAGAATGACATTTCTTAAAGATGCAGCCCCATTTTTGTTAAGAATAGATGGTCAGATACCACCTATGACATTTCGTGGCTCCTCAGATACTGAAAATTTTTAAGTCAAAGAAAAAGCAACACTCCTAACTAAGGAAGAACAAAAAAGATAAGAAGTGAAACCAAAATATTAAAAACATGAAATAATTTTTCAAGAAGATATATACTGGAGAAAAAAAGGTGAGAGAGATGATAAATTAACTTGAATTGGTAAATCTTTTCATTTTATATTTCAAGGTGTAGTTCTGATTTTTCTTGTTGCTAAATGATGACTTCTTAATGAAATAACAGAAATATTTTCAGTCTAGATTGACATGGTATCAGTAGTTTAGACCCAGGATGATGATTTAGTTAAAAAAACAAAAAACAAAACAAAATGAAACAAAAAACCAGACATCTGCTTAAAATGACTTTTGGGGAATTACCTTAAAAAAAATCTATTTTTAAAGTTTCATGCTTTTGAAATTATTGCCTATTTCTTAACAACCCCCTCAAGGTATGTTTCTGTTCCAAACAGAAAAAAAAAATGTGAAAATATTTATAGTCACATCATGCCAAACCACCATCTAGTATGATCTGTTTCCTTGCTTTCCCAAGGCTCTCTCCACTAGGACACCCAAAAGCCTGTTTCCATACCATTCCTAAGCTTTTCTCCCTTTCAGTCTTTGCAGTTCTGGGTCTCATTCCTTAGATTCCCTGCTTTCTGCATATTAATTTTTGCTTTTAATGTAAAATAATACCTCATTCAATGGGTATCTGACTCATTGAAAGAAAGAAATGTATCAGCAGACATGTCTGTCCCTATAGAAGCTGATGGAATGATTTGCAGCTCCTTTCCCCCTCTGTCCTCACCAAATTACGCTAGGTTGGAATCTGCTACTTTTGCTCGTGCATCTTGACCCTCCATCTCTCTACAGAGAATTGAACTGTCAGCCTTTGAAATAACAGAATAATTTAGGTGATGAGGCTTTTTTTTTTTTTTTTTCTCGGAGGATCATACTGGAAAACCTACTACTTTATATAGAGAGATAAGCCGCAAATCTAAAAGAATAGTAAGAACAACACCTCTTACGAATAAAGTGAATAGTTCATGTAACAAATTTGGGGTAGAAGTTTCTTTCAGAAAATTAATGGACAACCAGAAAATTAAGTTTTCTGGGGAGCAGAAGACTGACAGAAATAGAACAGTTTCTGATTCTGGATAGGCAAAGAAAATTGCTTAAATAAAGGATTATGATTATGTCCATTAGGAAGATGAGATACTGGATTGGAGGTCACTGAGCAACATTACTTTTAGGAAATGTTACTTTTTACTCTGAGTTCTGGGAAAAGACCCAGAATTGAAGTCAGTTTGCTATGAATGTCCTCCACATTCTCCCAGGCCACCAGTGGGGGTGCATACGTACAAGTATGGGGTAGCCAGGTTAGCTCTCAGCTGGTGGTTGATAGTTTTTCTAGCTGGACCAGCTGTTTGGCAGGCTAAAAACAAGAAAACTAGAAAAGTAAACTTTATAAAACAAAGAACTCAATAAGAGTTAATAGGAATTCAAGGTAATGCCAACACTTCAAATATTAAGGGAGGACCAACAAGTAGTGTAATCAATGCCAAGTTTCTATAACACATCAGTCCAGGCACAAGCTAAGCATTTGAGGCTGGTTGTTTACATCAAGGGCAATTGAGCAAAATTTCAGGGATTTGGGTTGCATGGAGCCTGAAACTAATCCAATGCAGGAAATCATATTTAATAAAAATAATCCAAAATTATGAATATGGAATTAGTTTTAGGGTTTTGGAATGGGCTCATGGAAGTGAGGGGGCCTCAAGCTTGCATTTCAGAGACTTCATGTTAAATCCATCTCTGAGGACAGAAATGGTGTCCCTTTTGGTTTTAAAGGCAGGTCAATCCAGAGGGAGTAAGAGCTGTTGTAGGAACAAGGCAAGGAGTTGACTCAAGATGGAATAGTAGTTCTCAACCAGAAGTGAATATTAGAGTCACTTGGGAGGCTTTACATTCCTGGGCTCCATCTCTACAGATTTCCACCAGTTTGGAGTGATGCCACGTAATTGGTATTATATAGCCCTTCTCCTCCATGTAGACCTGAAAATGAAGCCAAGATGGAAAGTTACTGATAACTAATAATAATGGGGGTGATAATGATTTTGTTGCTACCCTGGATGGAACATCTATTTTGTAGAAGAAGATACTGTATCAAACACTTGATATTATTTTCTTAGTATTATTGTATCATATTATTTTCTTAGTATTCATGAACCCCAGAGGTCTATGTAGCAATACCATTTTAACAAGGAGGATTCTGAGGCTCAAGGAAGTGCCTTGGATCACACAGCAAATGTGGGATCTAAATGCAGATGGCAGGATCTAAACTCTAGTCTGGCCAGGTCCCTGGCTCTTCTTATTGCCACATATTCTAGCTCCTTAGACAACAGCATCTTTGAGGGAACCAGAGAAAGTTTAAGACCTCACGGAAGGAGCTGACTACCACTAGAGGAATTTGTAAGAACTGTCTGCCAAATCAGTTCTTGGAAGTCAAGGAACATCCACACACACACCCATGGAAGCAGAGATAACTATTTCTGGATCTCCAAAGAGTTCTTATGGAGGCTTAAGTCATACTTTTTGTTGTTGTTGTTGTTCTTCTTACCACCATGCCCCCAACCCCAATACGGAAGGTTAAATTCACCATCAGGAACAGTGACACAAGACTTCCTCACATCTCTTCTCCTCATTCACATTCCTCAATCCCTTGTTCCTCACAGAGGATTCCTTGCTTCCCTGGTGATGTCACTGTTCCTGTCTATAGATTCATTTTCTGTATCCTGTATAATGCCTTCCATGCCCCTCTTCTTCTCTCTCTGCAACAACTGGAAGCTAATGAAGTGTGTTTATATATACCTTGTGAATACATGGATACATGCCCAGCTTCCCTCCTAATTCCTGGCTGAAACTATTGAGCTCTATTATTCAGCTACCAAAAAGTGGGTCTGCAGCTGTTCTAGATTTCTTATAGCACTTAATTCTAAATTACTTGCTTACGTTTTTAGTAACTCCCTTTTCCCTGATGACTGGACAATTTCATGTCCTAGGAACTAGATGAGTCCATACCAGGCCATGGGCAATTTGAGAAGCATCATCCCAGATTGCACCTAGAGTCACCTGTGGCTAGAAACCCCCAATCCATGTCCCTAGAGCAAGTTTATGCACCACATTTCATTTCCATCTAGCTGGCTAAGGGCTTTAAAATCAGACAATAAACTTATTGGCCAATAGAATTTGTGATGTTCATCCAAGCTCCCTAACTTGCCTGGCTATGAAAGAATTCCCATGGTGAATGTGACTTGGTGATTTGCTCTGGTTCTCTTACTCCATGGGTAAATAAGCAGGAGAGATGCAGAGGGAAGGGCATGGGAGGTAAAGTCAGAATCCTGGATTCAAGTCTGCCTCTAGTGCTTTCTGGCTACAGGATCTTGGGCAAGTTAGTTCCTCCGTCATCTCCTATATAAAACAGAAGTAGAATAACTATCTAAAGCAATTTTTAAATGTGGTCATGTGAAAAACTCTTTTGAAACATGATTGGCACAGGGGGATATCAAATGTATTTTCAAATTTTGTTTTTAAATGCAGATGCTTTCCTTTCATAGGAAAGGTGTCTACTATTCTGATTCTTTCACAGAAGTCCCTTTTTCTAGGAAATCCGTTTAAAAAAAGTTTGGTGACCATGGTTATGTTTCTCTTGTGTGATTTCAATAAGCCATCAAAAAAATCAGTGCACATATTTTGAGGGAGGAGGTGTAGATTTAGAGATTCCAGATATTACTAAGTTTTGTTCCTCGCGTGCTGATTTGAGGTCCACAATCATTCTAATACACAAATCAAGCGAAATCACTAGAAATATCTCAAACTCTCCTTTCTTGTTAGTGTAGCCGTGTAACATGTGTTCAGTCAGTACTGATTTATACACCATATTGAATTTCTCCTTTCTATTCTGAAAATGTGTTCTTTCATTGCTTTCAGGCAATTGATTAAATTAAACAATATTTATGCTTGAGTCTGTGTAGGGAGCAGAAATAATATATGATACTTCTGTATCAGATATATATGTTTTAGGAAAAAACAGAAAAGAAAGTAATATACATATTACATATTCACTCATTTATTGGGTTGGCAAACTGACCAAGTTCCTACTCTGTGCCAGGAATCGTTCAAGGTGCCTAGAGATATAGCAATGAAAAACCCAGAGAGAGATCCCTGTCCTCATCTAACATAAATTCTACAATTAAAAGGATGATTTAGAGGATTTGGGGATATGACTTTGGGAACAAGAACCATTTTCTAAAAATATTTTATATTAAAACATTTTTACATAAAATCTAATAACCTTTTAATGAACTATTTCATAGATATATTTCAGCAGAAAATCTGTAGATTGAGGGGAGACACACTTTTCTCTCATTTCTAGGACAGTAATGACTTTAGTTCTTATTATCAAGAGAAATTACTGAGCAGCTAAAACAGATTCCTTTGAATTGATTATGCATAACTAAATGCTGATAACATAATATAGTGTTCTTGTGGCCATGCAACCATAAATAACCCTATCTTTACTCTCTAAGAAATACCCTGTAAGAAGGAATGGAAAAATGTCTGTTTGAGGAAGCCAGAAACATAATATTCATGATTGAAAACTAAGGAAAATGACTTAGATCTCAAATATGTACACTCATATTTCCACACTGGCCTTCTTTATGTTACCTGGTTAGTGCCTTAAGAACTGTGGTATGGAAGTAGAAAAGTCAAGGACACTCAGACCTTGATTCCATTCCTCTCTGAGCAGTGGCACTCAAAATGAAGAAAGGAACAAGTCAAGTCACAGTGAACTGAATGCATGGGAAGGTTACTTAAGAAAGAAACATCATATGGGTTTGTTTTAATTTTTTTTAAAAGCTTGTACACTTGGCATATGATATGACAATTCATTTTTAGAAAGAAAAATTATAAACATAATTCTACCATACTAATGCTTTTACATCATTTTAATGTACTGGCCTCACTAGCTCCAAGCAAAATTAGAGAGGAGATATCATTTACCTCTGCAACTTTCTTATCATGTTCTTTAAATTATCTTTGTTATCCCATCAACATTACTTTTTTTTTATTTTAGTCTCTCCAACAATACCAAAGTTCCATAATGATTGTTTAGCTCTTCTCTATCTCTAGTGACTATCAGAATGCCAGACACATAGCAGGTGTTCAATAAATGTTTGTGGAATAACAGTGAAAACATAGCCTCATGTTCCAACTATTTTCCTTTCCAAGATTCATTTCCTTTCCCCACCTTACCCTTCCAATGAATGCTTGCTTTCTCTCCTGAGATATAATTTACATATCATAAATTTACATACCATAAATTCCTGAGATATAATTATATACCATATTATTTACATAACATAAAATTTACCATTTTGAAGTACACAAATCAGTGATTTTTAGTATATTCAAAAATTGTGTAACTATTACCACCATCTAATTCCAGAGTATTTTCATTCCCTATAGAGAAACTCCATACCAAGTGACTTTGCAGTCACTCCCCATCCTCCCCTCCCTTCAGCTCCTTGCATCCACAGCTCTCCTTTCTGTCTCTCCAGATTTGCCTATTCTTGACATTTTATATAAATGGAATCGTACAATATATGGCTTTTTTCTCTCAGGCTTCTTTCATTTAGCATAATGTTTTCAACATTTATCTATATTTTAACTCATATCAGTACTTCATTCCTTTGTATGGCCAAATAATATTCTTCTGTGTGAGTATACCACATTTTGTCTATTGTTTCATTTGTTAATGGAAATTTTATTCATTCATCAGTTGATAGTCATTTGAGTTGCTTCCACTTTTTGGCTACTAAGAATAATGCTGCCATGAATATTTGTGCACAAGATTTTTTTAGAGCATGTGTTTTTATTTCTCTTGGGAAGATACCTAGTTGTGGAAATTCTGGGTCATATGATAACCCTTAACTTTTTATGGAGGTTATTTTCCACAGTAGCTGTACCATTTTGCAGTCCCATTAGCAAAGTACAGAAGTACCCAAATCTCCACTCCATACCCTCATCTAAACCTTTTTCCACTAAAAAAAAAAAAAAATATATATATATATATATATATATTTATAGCTATCATAGTGGTATGAGGTGATATTTCTTTGTAGTTTTAATTTACATTTCTTTAATGACTAATGATGAGCATTTTTTCATGTGTTTATTGACCATTTGTTTATCTTACTTGGAGAAATGTCTATTCACCTTTTTTTTTTTTTTTGCCCATTTTTCAATTGGGTTGTCTTTTTATTGTTGAATTGTAAGTATTCTTTATATATTCTGGATACTAGACCCTTACCAGGTATGTGATTTGCAAATATTTTCTCCCATTTTGAAAGTTGCCTTTTCATTTTCTTTATAGCGTCCTTTGACACACAAAAGTTTTTACTTGTGATGAGGTCCAATTTTTCTATTTTTTTCTTTGGTGGTTGTGCTTTTGTTGTCAGGTTGAGAGAACCATTGCCTTGTCCAAGGTCATAAAGATTTATGTCTATAATTTCTTCTAAGAGGTTTTGTTTTGTTTTGTTTTTTGATTTTATCTATTTATGAGAGAGAAAGAAAGTGAGTGTATGGGGTGGAGGAACATAGGGGAGGTAGAAAAGGCATTCCAAGCAGACCCCCTGCTGAGTGCAGAGCCCAACATGAGACTTGATCTCAGTACTGTGAGATCAGGACCTGAGCCAAAATCAAGAGTTGGACGCTTAATTGACTGAGCCACCTAGGCATCCCACCTCTAAGAGTTTTATAGTTTGATATCTGTAGTTCTTTAATTTGCTTTGAGTTAATTTTTGCACATGGCATGAGGTACAGGTCCAAATTCATTATTTTGCATGTGTTATGTCTCATTATCCTGAGAGATAATGAAAAACACTGGCTTTTGAGTTTAAATTCTGAGACATTCCTCTAATTATTAAACCTTTCTGAACTTTGTATTTCTTGTAAAATGGAAGCCATTTTATCTACCTCATAGGATTGTTCTGAAAATTTAATGAGATATATTTATAGTGCCTAGTCATATATTGGGTTACCCAAAGAAATGCAGATATTATTACTTTTGTTACATATCGTATTGTTTTATCATCATCATCATCACTATTAAACCAAATATTTTGGCAAAAATTAAAATGCTTAAAAATCCACATATGATGAGAAACATTGGGTGTTCTGTTGACTGTTAACTGGCTCTTTCTACAGATAGTTTAAGAGTCTTGGCTTTAATGGAAACCGATAAGTAGTGTTCAGAATGTACAGATATTGGAAATGTGCTTGTGGCTCTCCAAAGATGCTTGTTGTCCTTTTCATATTGAACATGATCTTAATTAAGTCTGTTGGAAACACTGATTTATATTTTTAATAACCAGAGATATATTAACTAGAATCAAAATAGTCATGTTTCTTGACTAATCTGTTTCTCAAAATACCCTGCTGGGTTTTGCACATTTTCTTTGGATTAAGTAACATGCACTATGCAGGATTTGTAATTATATTTCTATAGAAGAATTCCAAAATACCTTGCAAACCATGATCCTCTGAGCACAGAGAAGTTAAGTTGTGGGAATTATTTTGTCACTAATTTTGGCCTAGTACACAGCGAATAATACATTTTATATTGCTAGCACATATACATTTTTAATTTTAAAAAAAGTTTTAACTTTGTGACGTGCAGTGCCCTCCCATATTTTCTGATCTGTTCTGCTCTATTCAGTTTCATTAACCAATGTCGCTAAATTGGTTTCACAACAGGTTAAAACGTTACAACTTACGATTGGATAAATACTTTGTTTCAAAAAGTAACCACTTCACTTCTGACTTCCATTCAGAATCAGACCAAGCAATTACTTGAAACAGAAAAAAGAATTTAACTATTTTGGTATTTATAAATCTTTGGTAGTTTATATTTTTTGCCAGACCATTTTCTTTGGTAACATGCTCCTCCTCCTTTCACTTTGTTTAAAGACACTCTATATACTTTTGTTTAAAATAAGAGTACAAAAGCATTCAAATGTCTGTAGAATTGTATTCACTTTAAGTATAAAAAAAATAATTCCCCTGAATCTATATTATGCTCTTTCATTTTTTCCTCCATGATTTCTATTTCTTTTCCTACATTTGATAAGGTTTGCATTTCATATTAAGTTCCTCTTAACGAGTGATTTGTATTGAGCGTCATGTTTTAAATGTAAAAAAATATATATTATTACAATGAAAAGGAAGCATGTCAAATAAAAGAGCAGACGGACAGGGTTGATTGATGTTCGGAAGTTATTTTTGCTGTGAACTCCCGTCAGCCTAGAAATCATAAAACAGAAAGGAGGCTTGGTTCAGCTCACACGCCCTTAGGGGATGTATGGAAAAGGATTTAAAATTCTGATAGAGTAACTTCAAAAATGTAGCAGCTGAAATAATTTATTTCACTACAGAGCGACCAACTGAACTTTTACATTGAAATTATTCTTTTTGAACTTGCACGTGTTAGCAGGAAGGCTCAGTGGTCTCCGCACCTCAGTGCTAAGGCTGCCAGGCTGCATAGGTCTGCCTTGCTGCCCCAAACCAAACAGTGGCTGCTCTGGTCGTTCCTGCACTTTCTCACTGACCCTTTCCTGAATGGGTAAAAACAACCAAAAGCCCATGATTTTTAAAATAAAGGTTGAAGAAGAAGGAGGCTGAAGGTAGTGAAGTTTTTCTTTTCTTCTTTAGGAAAAATTTCCAAAGGTTAGTTTGGGGCATTGCATAAAAACCACAGAAGAAATCTTGGGCTACTTGATACTTGAGCATTTTTACCCAGGACAACTACTACATTCAATTAGATATCCAAGGGTGTTATTTGATCTGGACAGGCCTTGAGGTTATTTTACAAGAGGAAAGACAAGGGCCATTGCTAGTTGTTGATACATTACATTCTTTTTCATTCTCTTCATTCTTTACCAAGCTATGCTTGGACAGTTCCATGCATCTCTTTGTTCTGAGTAACACTGAGATGACAATCACCAAGGAAAAAGAAATTCTGTCACCTCTGGACAATGTTTCCCAACACGACCCCATCTATGATAGTTGTATATTTAATCTTGGTTAACTAAGAATAAATAGAATAACAATGATGAGGCCAATAAACTGTGAATTTTCATTGTATTAGTCAAAAGCAACAGTATAGACATTTGACAAACAATGTATTTACCTATATATATGCATGAGTGTATGACCTGTCATGTAGCCAATATAAAAAAAAATCCAATCTTATTTGCACATAAGAATTTCCAGATTCTGCAATCATTCCACTTATTGCCGGTGGTCTATAACTCACAAGTTGCAAACCATTGCTCTAAAATTTTAAAGATCACTATTCCAGTCAGATGAGAAGAATGAAGACCAGAGATATCCCTGGGTTAGTCCTTTAAATGGTCAGAAACTAAAACAATAAAAATAAAGGGAAATTGAATAAAGAAAAATGTGTTTATCTAATTTGCCTTTATTGGTATCCATACCTTGAGACGCGTGGAAAAAGCCCAAAAGCTTGTTTATTTTTAGACGAACATTTTCCTGGAATCTAGCTTGTGTGTGTGTGTTTTTCCAGATGAGATTCATCTTGCTTTAGTGTAAAGAAACCTCAGAAATAAGCTGCTATGAATAGTATTTGTAATTTTAATAAATGCCTATGCTAATTACCTAAATATGTGATTTATTATTAAAAATTATGAAGGTCGATTATTAGGACAAAAAAAAAGATACCATGACAACAATAACAACAAAAACAATTTTTCACATACACTTCTAGCAAAGGTAAAAGAATTAGAATTATAGAATACAGTTTTAATTTACATTATTGACATTTTAGTTACAACATTTTTTTTTAATTTATGGAGGAAATATTTCCATTCTGAAAAAAGAAGAAAGTTTCATAATCGGGTACAGAACTTGAAACCTGGAAAATACTGCTTTGGGGTAGAGGTTAATATTGAATCATTTCATGGTTCATAGTTAATTAGCATTTATCTAATGTTGAATAGAGATAGTCCAACTGAAAAGCGATCTCTAGTTAACAAGCTTTTACAATTGAGGGTAATTTTTGTACCCCACCAAGGAATAGCTAGATTGCATTCTATGCTAATGAAACTGTTTTTCAGTGGAGCATACAGTGATTTTCATAATTCTAGTCCTGGCTGGGATGTTGGGAAAATGGTGCATGGCCAGAATAATTAAAATGGGATTTAAGGCCATACTTTGGAAGGCTTTTATTTTTCAAGATGGTTATGTTTGTGACTGCAGTTACTTCTGAAGTCTCAAAAATTTCAGACCTAAGAGTAAACTGGGTGTCAAGGAAAGTTGTGATTTTTTATTCAAATCCCAACTCTGCTACTACTAGCACTGTGCTCTTGAACAATTTGCTTAAATTCTCTGAGACTCAACTTCTTAAATGCAAAATAATGTGGTACTTACCAAGCAGCATTGTTAAGAAGGTTGTATATTATATCTAAAGTAACTGTCATGTTATATTCAATAACTCATAGTTGCCCTTATTATTATCATCACTAGTGTCATTACCAGTATAATTCACATAGTGATTATTATTCCTATGTTATTTAGCAGGTTCTCCTTTAAAAATGTATTGAAATAAACTCCTTTCTAATGAAAGTGTCAGATTAAATACATCCAACATGAAATTATATGAGTGGGTCTTTGAATGCATTGGTATGATGAGGCCATGGTTATGAAATTTGAAAATACTGAATTTAATAAACTGCCTCAATTTCTTTAACATGACAGAGCAGATGAGATTTCAGGGAGACCCAGATTGTCACAGACCTAGTTATTTTGTCACCATTAGAATCTGCCCTTTTTTGAATGAATAGTCCTGCTTTGGCAATTGCATGCAAGGTAGTAAAATGTCTATACGTTCTTCTGAATGTTCCAGCATCCCAGCCAGGGCTTCTTTATTAACATTGTCCAGACCACAGTAGTGGTTTTTCCATGTATATTCCAACCTACAGTATCCTTTCCATTGGAAAAATAATGTACTTCCTTTCTACAAAGAAAAGAGCAAGGTACGTGAAGGTAAAGGAAGTCCTGGTTTTGTGTGGAAAAGAAACAAAAGAAAAGCTTAGGACAGAGATTGCTTGGCTATGGTAGGTCTCTCCACAAGATGGCACTCATTCCCCCTCCTTTTTTTTTTTTAATTGATAAATATAAATTTGTCATTGTTTTATTACACAGTCATGGAACAAATATATTGTTGGGTTATGTATCAAATATAGCTGGTTTGAAGTATTTTTAAAACATTTAATTATACTTCTTATTCTTAGTGGAATAATTTTACCTTTAAGGCTCTGTTTGAATGCGAATACGCTATTAACTCTTAGGAGGACATACTTACCCCCACTCCCACTCCCTCAGGTAACAAACTCATATGAACCTTCTAACAGATTTCTACTGAAACCTCCATGGAGTATAAACTTTTAAATCACAACTGAGGACTAAAGACAATGAGAATGTCCCTCCATTTTGTTCTTATCATCACTTTAAATTTGAAGTAGATGCACCTTTCCATTTGAAAGAAAATAGCTATGATTTTATTTGGACATGAGTCAGAAGCGTATTTGCCTCCAAACAGTAAAGGACTCCTTACTCATTTTAATGATGTAAAGTGTCACAAATACATTCTTGCCACCTAGTTAACTTGAGGTGGCGTCTATATAATTATTCATTTTTAAAACAGGAAAAAAGCTGATTCATTATATGTTTTTTAAGATCAGATGTACAGAAATATATGTTACCTATTAAAACATTAGAGAAAAAAATGTTAGACTGTTTCATTAAAGACTTTGATCAGAAGTATTAAATAAGCAAAAAAAATAAGTAAATAAACAGAATTTAATTAACAATTTCACACTTGTATCTTTAGCATTTGTATCAAATTATATTTCCTGTCTACTGGTTTTCTTTCAAAAGAGTTAGAAGGTACGGAGTGGATGAAGGAGGACAAAATTACAGCGTACTTGATTTGTTAATGTGATGATAATGTAATGATCCCTTACTGAGAAACACTTATTCTGATATAGTTTCCAATGTCTAAATTTTCTTTTGGTAGATTTTAGAGTAGTTTAAGGTTTCCATAAGACAGATTGCTGGAGGTTATAGTAACATTTGGCCAGTCTTGATCATAGCCACTATTATTATGGAATCTGTACCTCATTTTTTAGGATACCGACACTGTGTTGGAAGCTGATACTGCAGACTGCTTGCCTCCCCATAGCAAAAGTCACACTTGGAAAGAAGGAGGCAGGAAAATTCTGAGAGTTCTAAGAAGAGAAAAATATTATTACAGAGAGAAAATTAAGTTTTATATCAGATTGCTCACAGGAAAACAAAGCTAACGCTCCAATTCTTTTAGTAAAAATAATCACTATTATGGTAATAACTTGTTAAGGACTGGACACTAAACTAAGCAATTCGTATTTCACATCTATTAGCTTATTTAACACTCCCCAAATCCCTATTGAGACCAAAATCATTATCTCCTTTGTTACAGATATTATGACTGATAACCGGAAAGGTTAAGTGGCTTGGATTGGGAGATAGGATTGAAACCCAGTTATATCTTGTTCTAAACCTAGGCCTTTAACCATTACACATCCCTGTCTTACTGCCTTGTAAGGGCAGAGAATATTAGAATTTGACAGCTGGCTTCAAGCATAAGTAATATTTTTATGATTATAGTTCAGTTGTTCCATCCTCTCATATTTTCAGGTCATTGAAAAGATACATTTTCAATGAACTCAGGAGAGATTTCAATTTGATATCTAGAAGTGCCTGATCCTTTGGGTGTGGACACAGTGAACAACCTACAAAAGGGGCTGTGTAGACTCTGAATGAGAGGTCTGCAAGAAGCAAGTTGTCCTAACCACCTGTCCTAGTTGTATGGCTCAGTCCTCTAAAGGACTTAAGGAACTGCACAGCTATCTCCTATTAGAGAGTTTATTATGACTGCAAACACCTTCACGTGAACGATCTCTCATACATATCGAACTCAATCGGCACCCTTCCACATTCACTTCTCATCTCTATCAGTATAAAGCCCTAGACCTTTAGCTACTTGGTGTTACCTGACATGATCATTTTTCTCATTAATTATGTTTTCACATTTTCATCAAACTAGGCACCTCATCTACTTTCTTCAGTTGCTATACCTTACTTTATTTAGCCATTCACGTACCGTTAGATATTTAGATTTTTCCATTTTTTGCCACTATGGGTGAGCATTTTCTGTTTCTTTTGGGGGAAGGCAGGGAGGGGTGTTTGAGAGACACATGCTGGTTTCTTTGAAATAAAGTCCCAAAGTAAAATTATTATATTAAAGTATATTAATAGATTTTAAAGTTTTGTTTAAAAGTTCAAGATAGCTTTTTAGAAAGAACAACTTTTTAATGACTCTGACAATGTGTAAATCATAAATCTCAAACTCAGGTTCTGAATAAGTGAGCTGGAAAACTCCGCCATCCCCCCACCCCCACACATGATAGAAAAGTGATTGCAGCTGCTCAGGTGTTGACCGCAGAGGGCGGTGGGGACCGCGCACATGCTTGGGCTCAGGGACCAGCCAGTGGGAACAGCAGCCTCTGCTCAGCTCTGCCTCGATGTTACCTTGTGCACATACAGTTGCAGCACTAACTTAGAACTTCCCATTTTTGTGGAGACTCTAGAAATCCAGGTTTTATATGAAATCTCACAATGTTTAAGCATTGGCAAAAAATTTAAAGTGTTTTTGAATATTGTGTGGGGAAAAAAGTTGCTGCTGGCTTGATCTTGCCCCTGGACAGGTCTCCAGTTGGTGACCTCTGAGGTATATATTCTAATTCCTCCAACCCTCATATTGAGCTTTATCATTTTCAATTCTATTGGCCATGTCATTGGGTATGCAACGATACTTTAATGTTGTTGTATTTATCATTTTCAGTTGTTTATAAAGCTGTGTTGCCTATCTCCTCCTTTGCCACTTATAATTTACCTGAAAGTTTACCTCCTTTATTTATGAGGGGAAGTCTGTGTACCGATGTGAATGACACATTAACCTTTATGCACTCACAAACGTGTGTGCATATGCAGGCACACGCGCACGCACACACACACACACACGTATGATAGTATGTTTTAATTAGATATATTTAGTGCATAGTCTCATTATGCTGCTTTCTTCTTTTACATGGAAGAGTTCAGATGCTTTAGTTTTACATATCGGCGCGCATCTGTCTTGCCTCTGTGCGATCCTAATATACTCCTTTCTTTTGTATCAGGAATTTATCCCTTCTCCATAGCTAGAAAGAGACTCCCCCCCTTCTAGTTTTCAATGAAATATTTAATTCTGACTCATCTGGAATTAATACATTGTGTGATATAAGAAAGATAATTTTTCTATACTGATATCGCATCAGCTCAATATTATTTATAAAATAGTAATTTATTTCTCTATTGTTGAGGATTCTTATAATCATTTGAATTGATTTTACCAATCTCAATTGTATTTCACCGGTCTGTTTTCTGTGGGTTTTGAACTGTTTCTTACTATGTAATTATTGCTTTGTGATTCTCATCTCTGACAGAATAAATCATACAGAGATATGTCAGACTTCTTTATTATTTAGACAAGGTGATTCCTTCATGACCTCTGTTTTCTTTTGCTAAAAAACCAAAAAACAAGAAAAGTGTTAACTTCTAAAGTGAACTAATCTGGTCAAGGAGAAATAAGTGTTATCAGTTGGGAATGAACGACAGTTTATATAGTATAGCCCATTTTGCCAAGCGAGTGGTATTATCTGATACAATGATGTGATTAACAGTTGTCATTGAGTCATTTTATGAATCTATGAAATTAGGAACTGAAATAGATGGTCTCTAAATTTCCTTAAAATGCTAGAGTTCTGTGATTCCCCCGCCCCCGAAATAACTATACTCATGTAGATGACCCCAGTGTCTGACAACATATTTCCTTGGTGATGTGAAGGCGATCTCCGCTATCTGCAGAACCTTCCCTAAGTGCTACCACAACCCCCATGCCCTAATCTCCCACAGCCTCTACTGCGTCTCCTCTTTGCCTACTTGGCACCCTGCACATATTACTGCAAAGGTCCCAGAACAACACTGTAGGAGAAGAATCATTTATTCAATGAATTCAGTCCGTGCAAGGCCTGTGGAATGAGTCTCACTGTTACAGCATTTCTCTCTGTAAGGTGGAAGCAAGAATAAGTTTCCAAACCTGGAAAGTTTGAGACTCTGGCATCACAGGAGTCTGCTGGGGCTGATTTCAGGAGGTAGTTTCATCATGGCCGGGTCTCAGATGTTTGAGACTGGAGTGAAAGTGAAAATGGGAATCAAAGTGCCTGATAACCGTAGTGACACCATGAACATATTGGATTCTTTGAGTTCTCTTCTTAGTCCAGGGTGAACAGCAGGATCTGTACATACATCCAGAATTAGAAACTTAGAATATTCTTGGTTCTCTTTCCAGAAAACTGTAGAGGATATCCTAAAGTTTAAAACAAAGCCACTGCATCTCTGCACCATTATTTATTGTTCACTGCCAGTGATTAACTGGCTGTTCCTGTTACAAGAGTGTGCTGTGCTGAGGCTCCGGGAACTATATTTATCTAGACAATGATAATATATAACCTAGTAAATAGAAATGAGATTTCCCCATCTAGCATGTTTTCTGATTACATCTTAAAGAAGAACATTTTGGTAAATATATCTAAAATGAAGGTAGGGATATTTTACAACTGTAAACCATCCTTGCATAGCAGGGATGTAGTCCATTAATTCTCAGAGCTCGAGGCAAGGCTGACAATTCATAAGTGGTAAATCCAGAGAGTTATGAAGATATTAAATCTCACATCTGGTGAGAAAATGTGTTATTTCACTGGGTTGATTGATGGACACTTTTCCATTACAGTGCAATTTGGGAAATTGCACTGTTAATTGCTAAGGTTTTAGCAAAGCTCTGTAGTTCAATTCCAATTACTTTCATTTTGAAAAACAGAACAGCTGGATGCTAAAATTGCCTGGAGCTGTCACCAAGGGAGGGCACGAGCCAGCAGCCCAACCTCTGCCATTCCTGACTTGGATTTTCTACAGAAATGTTAGTCAGTCAAATCAAAGGCTCCAGGTATATGAGGTCTCCTTACCACAAACTTTCTTCAGGCTCCAGAGCATGTCAGTTTGCTAACTTCTCAGGTAGTGGCCACCCTATCATAGGGGTGCTCCCATTATTACTCATTTGCTTCTCTCATCGCAGGACAGAGATAGGAAAATAAATTGCCTCACACCTTGATCCCTTCCCACAAGGTGATCACTTCCTTGCTTTAGAGTCAAGCAGGTTTGAATCTTTGCCTCAGAGATTTCTTTTGCTGTCACATTGACCTTTTGGGCCTCTGGCTATGGGGCAAATTACATGTCTCCACACACAATGTCTTTGTTTCTGGCTAAATATAGAAAGAACAGCTCCAGTCGTGGTTTGGAAATGACATGGTACTACCAGCAGCTAACTAATAAAATGGGATGATTCAGCCCTCAATTCCCACATCTACCCCAGCTCACCGACTATTTGAGCCAGATATGGATGAGATATTTTTTTGGTTAATGTCATATAGGCTCCAGGGGGCTCTGCCTTGGTTGGCATAGCTATGAGTATGTAAGGGACTTTCCTCAGTAATTTCAGGATTTAGGAGGCATAACGAAATGAGGGCATGGCAAGTCTGACAAAATCATGATAAGGACAAAGTTGGGGAAGGATTTCAAGGAGAAATATTTGTGAGGAGAAAGAAAGCTTTTATGCAGATGGGAAATTTAGAGAAAATGTGTCTTGCCTTTCCCGAATCTCTTCTTACTATTCAATGTACATTTTTGATATTGTAAATTCAGATTAATAAATTTTAATGCCCTTTCAAATCAATAATCTTGAAATATGGGTTCAACATATTTTGACAGGCCAGACTGAGGGCAGCCGCCAGGAGAGAAAGGACCTTTCCTCTCTGGTGGTTGTCCTAAGCAATGTACTCTGCCCAAGGACCTGTATAATACTCAACTAAACAGATACCTGCCTAAACTACTGGTACTCTTGGGGGAAATGTTTTCTGGAAATTACTCCCTCTCCCTACATGAGAGGCTTTGAATAAGTGACTATGTATGTGGTCTGTGCCCTGTTCTAGCATAATTATTAATAACCTCCCCCCTAGAACTCTCAAAGAGTCAGTCCCAAGTTGAATCATAAATTATATAGTCACCCTACTTATCAATGTATGTCTTCTGAACCATATGTAGTATGAAACCAGTCTTTAGATTTCCTGCTGTGTCCTTAGCTATCGTAGAACAGATATCCCCAGGGAGTGACTTATCCCTCAATCAAGCCATGCATAAAATCTCATACTCATAGAAGTTTATGCTGATGGGGCCCCTAAAACAAACAAATAAACAAACAAACAAACAAACAAACGCCTCTTGGCATTTTTAAAGGCTTGACGTACTTTGAAAAACTAAGGCTTCATATTGTACATAAACACTGGTTGTTTTCATTCGTCATTATTTCTCACTTTGCCTTTTGCATTGCTGACAAATCTATCTTCTGAAAAGTTTGAAGTACCACTGTTCTGAAGTGTTTTCTCCTGGAACTCTACTTCCTTCCATTAACAACCCCGTTACTTTCACTCTTCTCTTGTAGGTCCTCTTTTCCATCTTCTTACCCCTGTGGGTCTGTCCTGTTCCCTTTCCGTGTGGACCTACAGCTCACCCATCTTCTGAGGACCGGGAAGAGCCCTTTGGACGAGGTGTATCTGGGCTTGACAGAGGTAAGATTGTTTATGTGTGTGTACCTTTTTTAGGGAACCTGAACACTGCCAACTGCATTACTAATGTGCATTTTATCAATGAAGAGCCTGACTCTTTACTTCATTATATCCCTCCAAAGCCATTTGTTGAGGGATTTTATTAGTCTTGTTTAAGTGTATGCACTAAGTATTTTTCTTCACTGAAATTCATTTACTCCTACTCCTAATAACAGGGACCATTAATTTAGGTTCTAGTTTGCACTCAATCTTGATCTTCGTCCAGAAAGTGCCTGAGATTTAATTCTCTTCTGTTCTTTCCCTTTCTAGAACTGCTATTGCACAGAAAGTCGGGCCTTTTTTCTTAGTAACTTAGTTATTCCTAGTTCTGTAACTGTTTCCCACATGTGATTTCTGTTTCCCTAGCTATTTAAAACTTACTGGGGAGATAGATACTATGTTTTGTACACTTTTTGGATATCTTACAGAACTGAGCTTCTCATCAAGTACACAGAAAAATTGCATCAATCATCTTAGCCAAAGGTATCTGCACCCTAGCAGTTTACCATTCTTGGATACAGGACTTCTTTTAGTTAGGGTTCTTTGATTGAAGGCATCAGAAACCACTTCTAACTTACTCAGGCAAAAGTGAGAGCATTGCTGGGATCTGTTGAAAGTTTATGGGGTTGTCCAGAAAATTGAGGGAAAAATTGAAAACCTAGTCTCAGAAACAGCAGAACCTAGGGCAGCCCTAGGGTTCCATATAATTGTTATTAATGGGCAAATTTTTTTATCTTTGTTGTTTGACTGAATATTCAAATTCTAGAACTGAGCTCGGGCTTCTGTTCATTTTTTGAACAAGAAAGGGTGGACTTTTGGAATTGGTATCACCTTCATGATGGGACCATTGAGTGGATAAAGGCTTCAAAAAGTTCTTCCACTATAGCCCTCATCTTACCCAGAAATTTGTTTTCCCCGTTTCTTACCCAGGCAAACATGCATGTCCTCTCTACAACTTTACCATGCTTATATTTATAGATCATTCTATGATTTTTCTACATTTAGAGATATTCTTGTAAGCTGTTATATTCCTTTGGTATCTAATGGGTTTCTTTGCAGGTTAAGGGAATGAATGAACATACAAAGTTGCTAGCTTTAATAGAATGCTATTAACCAGAGAAAAAAGATTTCTATGCGTGATTTGAAAACTTGAAGTTATAACATTTTTATATCCCCTTTAAGTACGTTTTTAAAGTAATGTGCTATCCTGTTATTTTTCCCAGCCAAATTTTTAAATTTTCTCAAACTGGATGAAGGTAGATAAGCAAAAAAATTAAGAAATTTTTCCTCTGTCTTCAATATCACCTTTACTCAAGTGATATCTATCTCCTCATGCCTACAAATTAGCAGTGTCCAGAGTGCTAATACATAGGGTGTATATAACCGAAGGTAACCTCTTGGTGAGCATTAAAGAGAATGGGTCATAGACTCTGAATTCATTATGTCCTACATAGTAACATTGTTGCTTTATCTTTGAATCTTCAAGATATTGCATAAGATATAAAAATACCTTTTGTTAGTTCATGTCATATTTTGATGCATTTCATTGAGATTTTATTTATTAATGTTTAATATAATAAGTTATTGCAAAACTGTCAATTTTCCACGAATAGTAGATTTAAAAGAATTTCTGAATATTAAAGCATGATTTAATTATATTAGGGTGTTTTTTGGGTAGGACTTATGTAATTAAAAAAATACTTGTTATTGCCTTCCTAAAAAAGTTAATATTAACTTTTATTTGTAATGCAATTATGATCTCTTGAAGTACTTTTTTATCTATTACATCATTGTTTGCTCATAGCTGTGATGTGAGAAAGACAGGTGATTTAGGATGGGGGCTTTGAATACATGGTACCAGTCAACCTGGTGATAGAAAACAACCATGTGGGCAATCAATCAATTGTACTATATAATGCAGCCCCAATAAAAACTCTGAACCCTTGACTGTCAGGTGAGCTTCCATTGTTGGCAACACTCTGTGTACATTGTCACAAAATGCCAGGAAAGTAGCATCTCCTGACTCCATGGGGAGTGGATGATGGAAGCTCCGTGTTTGCTGCTTTCCTGACTGAGCCCTTTGTGCTTCAGCCCTTGACTGATACTCATCTGTATCCTTTTGCTGTAATAAACCGTAACCATGGATACAACTGCTTTCAGAGAGTACTGTGAGTCTTTTTAGAGAATTATCAGGCTGAAGGTAATTTTGGAATATCCCAAATATCCTTGCAATTAGTGTCAGAAGTAGGGCAGTCTGGGGACTATATGCCTTCTAACTCTGCAGTTGCCTCAACTCCCAAGAATTGGCCTAAACCCTGACAATAAGGTACTGATCCATTGGATTTTGAATCAATATAATATTGAAATCCTGAAGTTATTAATTTTCCTACCCTATCATGTAAGTTATTTTGTAAAATAAATGAATTATGTATTCAACTTTGGTATATTTATCCCAGAATTTGCCCCAAATTAATTATTTTCCATTTATTAAAATAAATGTAGAAACTAGTCAATTGGGACTGTAACACTTAAAAATCTTTTATTTTCTTTTAAAAATTCTGTTTCATTGGAACTTTTTTTTAAATAAATAAAGAGAAAGAGAAGAGAAGAGAAGAAAAGAAAAGAAAGGAGGGGAAAAAAGAAAAAAAAGAAAGGAAAAAAAAGAAAAGAAATTCCCATATCTAGTAGAAGTTCTGATAGTATAACACATTTAATCTGTTAGGAAGTAAACCTCCTACCCTCTTCCTCAATGGATTTTTTTTAAGTTTCTTGAAACAAGAATTACTTTTCTCCAGCTTCTTTTAGCTTTTACATTTATGTTTTTACTAATGTTAAAGGATGCTTTTAGATTGATTGAGGTCCTCAAGGTTCTATTGCTTGTATGTGAAATTTCAAGCCTAGATTCACTCACAATTTCTCAGCGTTCTTTCTGTTTCCTTATCAGTAATTAGCAGGCCCCACTTCATTTTGTTTCTAATCTCTATTTACATTGCTTCTTTATTACCCTTCTTTTCATGCCTGCCAGCTACCATTTCTTTCGCCTTTTTTGATTTGGTGCTGCTTTTAGAAACATTTGTCCCTCCCTTACCCAATCAGTTCAACTACTTGGTTATTGAGCGCCTACTATGAGTGAGACATCACTTCATATTTTGAGTGTCACATTAGGAAAAAATCCAAATCCTAGGTAATGAGTCTTTTTACTATGCTCTCCAATCTGTTATTAGATTTCGTTTGTGTGTGTACGTTGCCAGCCTTTAGGAATGAATTGTATGATCATCTCAGCAAATATCGTTATGTATTAGCTATAGAAACTGAGCAAATTAAAAGACAGCTAGTTTAAGGCAAAACAGGAACCAGGGTGCAGGTCTCTGGACTCTTTAGTTTACCACATTATAATTGCATTTTTGTTTTCTTTCTACATGTTTTTAGCTCAAAACAATCCCCGGACTCAAAACTTTCAAACTGGAGACCTGCAGGACATCATGTAAATTACCACTCCCCCCGAAATTTCTAATACAAAGCTATGTATTCAAGAAACAATGGGATTCATGGCTATAAATATTTAGATTATTGAGCAGCTCACTTAGGAATTATGAACACTTCTTTTTAATGTTGTTGCTAATTGATCTCTAACAGGTTCTAAGCAGGTTCCTAGTTGACAGAATTGAACACTGACCCTAAAATAGCTGTAAAAGGTTCATACCTGAACTTGTTTAAATCTGAGTAACTAAGGTGACAATTTGCATTCACAGTGCCAGCAAAATATGTGTCTCTGTGAAAGACACAGCAGACAAACAAGCTTTCTTTAATGGTGTGTTGCTTTAGGCTCCTTTTTCTCTTGATCTCCTTCTTTTTATTTTTAACTGATAAATCCAAACCTGATGAGGTGTTCAAGTTGCTTTGACTATTGGACGTACCAATTCTCTCCAGGTTTCAGATCCCATTCCTTCTCAAACATTTCCACTGAAATAATCTTCATGGTAGAGGGACTCTTACTCCCAGGTGTCTGGGTGTGGGGTAGAACAGCCTCTCATCAGCAAAACTTCTCTGAAGCAACAATCTTTTGCTTGTTTTAATTTAAAAATAATGTTTTACATCATTTTATTGACTAGTAAAATAATAATTAATAGCGTTATTCCAGGGATATGTACCATATTTATTTTGTAGTTTTAGGTATTTCTGTCACATGATAGTATATTCTTGACTCAGATGGATGTATACCCTAGTTTAAGAACAGAGATAGAATATGTGACTTTGGAGGCCATTAGACAAACAAGTTTCTGGCTTCAGATCTTCTCAGAGTTTTTTTTTTTTTTTTTTTTTTTTTTTTTTTAAGATTTTATTTATTTATTTGACAGAGATAGAGACAGCCAGCGAGAGAGGGAACACAAGCAGGGGAAGTGGGAGAGGAAGAAGCAGGCTCCCAGCGGAGGAGCCTGATGTGGGGCTCGATCCCATAACGCCGGGATCACGCCCTGAGCCGAAGGCAGACGCTTAACCACTGTGCCACCCAGGCGCCCCTTCTCAGAGTTTTTTGCCTGTTAATATACATTGAGAGTCAAAAGGAAAAGACCTACTAAACAGCATTTCCCAGATATATTTTACCTTAAAATTTTTTTCATACAGCTTACTGGAATCTTATGGAATGAGTGTTCCAAGGGATACAGTTTGAGAAAGTTTTGTCTAATTCATTCTTACCTCTTCATTTTATTATGGAAATAAATTTTTGTCTTAAAATAACTTTCTTAATTTAATGGTTAAGTAACATAAATATGAATTCTGTTGTGATATCAAAAGAGATCTGCCCCCCCCCCAGTTTCTTTCAAAGCTTATCACAAAACTCTGTTATTTGGGTAACAATTTTTAAAAGATCAACTTAGTGTTTGGAAAACAGTGTCATTAGATCACTAGTCTAGAAATTAGAAGAACCTAGATTCTGATACCTATCAGCTCTGGGATTCCAGGCTTTCTAGTCATATAACCTCTCTTTCTCTCAATTATTTAAAAATTAGGGGGAAAAAACCACAAAACATCTACCCCTCAAAAAAGAAATAGCACCTGTCTTATGCACTTCACAGTGCATTGAGTATTAAATTAGATACTTTGGGCACCTGGATGGCACAGTTGGTTGAGTGTCCGACTCCAGGCTTCAGCTCAGGTCATAATCTAACAGGAGATGGAGCCCTGAGTCTGGCTCCATGCTCAGCATGGAGTCCGCTTGAGATTCTCTCTCTCCCTTTGCCTCTCGCCCTGCTTGTGCTCACTCTTCTTCTCTCAGATAAATAAATCTTTTTTAAAAAACTAGATTGTTAAATTTACTGTATAAACTAGAATGTATAATAGCAATCTAAGGTGTCATCAGTATGACTACCATTATTATATGACTAGTCACTTCCATTAACATTTTGCAAGTGTTGGATAGAGTTGGTGGGATTTACAGACATGCTGAAACCATTTGAAGTAAGGAAAGAATGATTATTTGAATCAAATGTGAGTTTCTTCCAGTAGTTTCCTCCATCACCTTTTTAAAAGAGCCCTCTCTATATGTTTATATGGGTTAGATAGCTTTAATTTGTTTCTTCTTATTTGCTCTTGGCCATCACAGCTACCATTCCCATGAGAGTCTTTCTTTGTCTTATAATTTATTTTTTTTTTTTTTTTTAAAGATTTTATTTATTTATTTTGACAGAGATAGAGACAGCCAGCGAGAGAGGGAACACAAGCAGGGGGGAGTGGGAGAGGAAGAAGCAGGCTCAAAGCGGAGGAGCCTGATGTGGGGCTCGATCCCATAACGCCGGGATCACGCCCTGAGCCGAAGGCAGCCGCTTAACCGCTGTGCCACCCAGGCGCCCCTATAATTTATTTTTAAGTGAGATGGCAAAAATGTTTTAGTTTAATGCATTTTTTCTTCAGGTTTCCTATAAGTAGGATTTATGAGCAATTTCAGATTTATTCTGTTATAATGGCATTTTAAAAAGATTATCCTTAGGCATTATAATGGCTTTAGAATAAATCTAGCTAAAAAAAAAAAATTATCATTGTTGTGAAATAAAAATCTCCTAAATGTCTTTGAATGTAGTCCATCTTTTGGAGACCTTCTGTTTGGAGGCGAGTTTGTCTCCTGAGTATATTGAACAACAGTAATTCATGGTGTTTATTCAGTATTGTGTAGTTTCAAAGCAATTTGCAATCATCAATTCATTTAACCACCCAGCAATTCCAACACCGAGAAGCAAATGTAACCCTACCACCACCTGAGCTGGTATTAGCTCCCCAAATTGCCTCTGTGCTCACATCGTCGAGACTTGCTTTGATTAAAAATCACCCTTGGAACAAATGAAAGGCTAAATATAAGCTGCTCCCCTCTATTTCTTTGTCCATTATTCGCTTATAAGTGGAATAATCTATCACTTCTTCAGTGAGAGCTGTCTGTGTCCCCGATACTCTTTAGAGGCAGTTTGCCTGTATATATGAAGGCAAGCTGTTGTGGTAGGATCCTTTCAGGGAACTTTTTGTACTTACCCTTTAAGGTCCAACTCAGATGTTATTTTATAACTGAAATGTTCCATAAAACTTCTCCTTCTGTCTTCCCACAATTTAATTAATGCCCTCCTCCTGTGTTCTCACAGAATTTTATACACACTTCTGTTACAGCTCTTGCCACACTTTTGGTGTAGTTCTAAGTCTAGACTGGGAGCATGTCTATGGCCTGTAATCGTGTCTCATTTATTTATCTATCCTCATCCCTTATCACAGTTCTGGATTATATAGAAATCCGATCATCTTTAAATTCCATTTTAGAACTCACCTTCTCCAGGAGGCTTTTGCTGAGCCATCTACGCTTCGCTCCAGTTGATGTAAAGAGTAGAAGAGGGGCATCCAAATCAGATGGGCTCAGGGCAAGTCTCCCTAGAGGCATTAATGCTTTGGCTAATTTCTCAGAAGGATGAGGTGTTATGTTGGTAAAGCAGATAGGAGGGAACAAACGGGGTATGTAAAAGCTCCAGGGCAAGAAACAGCATGACACACTGGATGGATTATGAGTAGTCTTCGTAATAGTGGCTCTCACATGTCAGCATCCTTTTCATGACCACCATCGCCATTGTCATCTTACACTTAACATTTATTGAGCACTTTCTAGATGCCTGGTACTGTCCTTGCTGTCTTATGGACTTTACTTCACATGACAATCACAATATGATGTAGGAATTACTAGCATTGTACTTTGTCAGGTGAAAACGTCAGATTCAGAGAGACTAAAGACTTTCTCAAGTTCCTGTGGTTAGGAAGCAAGGGAGCCAGAATTTGAACCTTGTGGCATGAGGATTGTGTCTTTTTGTGTTGCATTGTGCCACTTGGATACCATCTCAGGCCTGCTTGCTTCTTGGAATACCTGCTGATTGTGTCGCTTCTTTTTTCTCTTTTGTCTATGAACCTGCAAGTGGTGAGCAGCCCACAGGCTACATTCAGTGATACTTTTCAGTTCTGTGATTCTGTTCAGAATCCACACATCCTCTAAAAGGCCTCCTATAGAAGGAGTCGCCATTAACTGCAAATGGAGCTCTGATCACAGGAGGAATGGGGACAGGAGCTGAGACCATTATTCTCTATTCTAAGATGTCTAAAGCAGACCATAACACCTTTTATGTTTTCATTCCTTGCTTTGAGGCCTACACCTTGAAGGCTACCTTTCTTCTCAGGTCCCCCAAATGGTTTTTATTCTCAAAATTATAAAAGGCAATGCTATTAGTTCATGCTCTTGCTGTTTAAGGAGGCAAAAACTTTTCAAATCTTGAGCACAATTACTTAGGGGGTGTTTAATTTAAAACAAGGCAGATTGAGCTCTATTGCTTGAGGTTAAGATGTGATGTGTTCCTTACAGTGCTTTGGACCATGTAGTGACTCATTGCAGAGTCAGCAGAAACCATTTGAGAGTTGCCCTACACAATACAGAATCACTTGCAATTTACATCAATCAAAGAAATCAATGAAATTTGCAAAACGTTGTGGCTCTCAGAAGACTCAGGTGTTATTTAAGATTCTAGCAAAGAGTGGCTTACTATATTGAAGGGTTCCATTCTATCTTACATCTCAAGCATACTATGTCACAAAATTAATTCAAGAGACATTTAATTAATATGAGAAGGATATGGAAGTGTGTGATCTGGGGTGGGTATATATATATATATATATATATATATATATATGCATTTCTGTCATTTTCTAGTGTGGTACATGTATTGGGAGATTCAGAAAATGTGGTAGGGATTTTTTTTTTTCCTTTTCCTTTCCTTTTCTTTCATTTATATTTTAATTCCCATCAGTTGCTTACATATTCTTGAATAGATCTTCATCCTTTGGCAACTAAAAATAATTATTTATAAATTAATCTTACATGATCCATCTTATATACAGTTTGTTAAAAATTTATCATTAAAAAGTACACATTCCCTCGATCTGGTCCTAAAAACTCTTTTCTTAGGTAGTAAAAGTCTAGGTTAGAGGGCATAGATAATGGCAAGGCACCAACCTTTGGAAGCATTGAAGCTTACAAGGTTCTTTACAAATGACTTCACTCTTGGTCTTGCAAGATTTTGTAAGGTGCCATCTATTATAAGATGATATTAAACTAAGAATTGGGGAGAAATGATACAGAGCATTGAATTTGTGACATTCTCACATTAATATAGAAAATGGATAGAAAGCTACTAATTGGTATTAAAATGTGGTGTTGAGTGCTATAAGATTTGTAGGTAGTAACTTGGACATTGTCAATCTGATTAGATTAACAAAAGCCATCCAGAATAAGACAAAAAATATGGTGGCCTTTCCAAAATACATGCAGGCTCTACGAAATAGTAACATGAATTTTAAAAGTTATGCTTTCTAAGGATAAAACAAATGAGTGTCTTTCAGGTAATGGCATGTGAATGGTGAGTCATGGAAGTTTCTTAATTGAGGTGGGAAAATCATAATCTTTTAATACATCAGGGAAATTTTAATAGAATGGTTGGATTTGAGAAACATTTTAACAAAGGGAATAATGATAAAGTACAAAGCAGAAAATATGTGAGATATATTTGTCATAATGATTAGGTTTCTGAAAAACTCTCAAGTAGGCAACTTAAGAGTTTGAGTTATTTGAGATTTAATGAGAAAATATAGGATTGGGGGATAGAGGTAAGAAGTAATTCACTGGATGCTCTTACATAAATATTCTATGAATATTAAATTAAAGCAATTTTAAGGAAGCACACTAAATATACATCATATTAATGCAATTCGTGAGTCTTAAAATTAGTAAAAAAATTTACTATATTTAAAAATTTCCATCTACCAATCCTTTCCCATAGTAAATATTTTACTATCTTCTTCCATTGTTTTAACAAAATGCTTTTAAATATACTGTACTCTGTTTCAGTTATGAAGTTATGGCTCCTCCAGCCGCCATCCCAAAATTTAATGGGTTCTGATTGAGTCACTTAGAGTTGCTGACCCTTTGTTCTAGGCTCTAGGGGTCTATTTTCTCTCTCAATCTCTCTCTCTCTCTCTCTCTGCCTCTCCCTCTTGATTTCTGGGATATATATATATATATATATATATATATATATATATATATATTTTTTTTTTTTTTTTTTTCCTTTTCAAAACTTTATGGGGGTGAGGGAGTCAGGGATCTCATTCTGCCTTTCCTCATTTTTTAAAATGAAGGTCCACAGCTCTCATCCTAATTATCCCCAATTGTAAAGTCATCTAGGCACATTTGAACAATTTTTCATAGTTACTGACCAAATAGTTAAGAATACATTTACAGGGACACCTGGGTGGCTCAGCCATTAAGCGTCTGCCTTTGGCTCAGGTCATGATCCCAGGGTCCTGGAATTGAGCCCCGCATCGGGCTCCCTGATTGGAGGGAAGACTGCTTCTCTCCCCTCTACTCCCCTTGCTTGTGTTCTCTCTCTCGCTGTCTCTCTCTGTCAAATAAATAAATAAATAAAATGTTAAAAAAAAAAAAAAAGAATACATTTACATATCTGGTACTTGAATTTAGAATAAAGAACTAGTTGGCAATAGATTTAGTACAGTACTTGTGTACTAACAAAAATAAATAAACCTAATTTATTCTCTAGAGCTCTTAAAGATGATAGTTTTGGAAAAATTTTCATTGTGCTAGGCTCAACATGTCATATATTTTTAAACATTACAGAATAACCTTCAAAGGGAGGAACTAATGGTTTGAAAATATTTTTAAAAATTTGTTGATGGGGTGCCTGGGTGGTTCAGTCAGTTAAACGTCTGACTCTTGATTTCAACTTGGGCCTTGATCTCAGGGTCATGAGTTCAAGCCCCATCTTCAGCTCCATGCTGGGTATGGAGCCTACTTAAAAAAATAAAATAAATTTAATAAGTAAAAGTTTGTTGTTGATATCAAAATTAGGCATTCACACCTGTAATTCATTCCATCTTTAAAGTTCCCAAATTCCAGCTTTTTTGCTTTCCCTTTTCCTACTACCTTCTCTCTCCATAATTTCACTTGTTTTCAGAGCATAAAAGCAGTTACAGAGCTTCATTGGCCAACGTGTGACCCCTAGATGCTATGACTTCTCTGAGAAAATATTCCTAAAAGGGTCTCAGAATTGATGCCCAAAGAACCTGGAGCTTCAACTGAAACTGGTCTTATGTGTTTCTGAAAGGTCCAGTTCAGTGCGGATGTTTGAGCTCACAGTTCTAGGGAGCTTAAGGTTGGTGAGGGCCTTTTTAAACTTGTGAAGGAATTTAGATGTCTTGAACAAAAAGATTAACAAAAGAAAAACAGTTTATTAATGCATGCAGCACATATCACACAGGAGAAAACTTTATGAAAAGTAACTCCAAATGGTGACTTAGAACTCTGGTTTATATAGCATCTTCAACAAGGAACAATAAATTTGTGGAGAAATGACAGGACAAAGGAGAGGGATTTTAGCCTTCCAAGGGTGGCAGACTGTGGGAAGTTGTAAATACGTGAGAGGGGACTAATGGAGTTAGGTGTATCCATAGACTCCTCTGGTGCCATCTCTGGGCTTGTAAGAGTCTGTCTCCAGTGAAAGGAGAAGTTATATCCTGCCTTTAGACATGTCAAGGGAGGGGGGAAAGAGCTTTTCCTGCATTTGCTATCTCTTAATTGTCTTCAGCTCAAAATGATTTTTATGTCAAAGAGGCAGATCTTGAGGTGATATATTTTGGTTTCCTTCATGTGCATAAGTGGAACCCTTATCAACGTACTTTAGAATAATGCACATTAGCTCATCTTAAATTATTAGGGATTAAGACTCCAAAAGCAGGTGATTTCAGCAGTAATTGAAATTCAGAGAGAAAAGATGGCCATTCCCCGAGTCTTTTCCACACTGAATTTTTACAGCATTGATGTCCGCATACTTTTTATGGTAACATCCACTCCCTGCAGTTATTCTCTCAGTTTATATTCAGAATGAGCAATGGCTGAGAGTCAGGCTTCTGGAGTCCAGTCCCAGTAGACTATTAATTAGTTTTGTGGTGTGTGCAAAGGCACTTAAACTCTCTGGGCTTTAGTTCCTACAAATGTAAAATGACTCTTCCTTCATGACCTTTAAGAGAATTTACAGCTTAAAAGGTCTTTAATTCCATGCATTTTTGGTCTTTAGATATATATTACCATCTCCATTAGGCCATGGCTTCTTTATTGACATCTAGAACAGTGCTGGTTATAATTTAGGCACTCAAGAAATTGAATTCATTCAAAGGAAATAAAGTATTAAAGAATACATTCCTGCTATAAGTTAAGGACTATCCATCATATTTCCTGTTCTCAGTGATGCATGTATTGTTGGCATATAGAATAGGGTTAACTCTGAAACTGTTTATATTGAGACCAGCCTTCTTCAGACTTCAAATTAAGATTGTCATAAGTGAATGTTTTAAGCCTGTGGGCTATTTGTCTGCACAGATAAAGAATAGAGTAGTAGTATTGGAATGAATTTGTAAGACTTCCTGCTAAGGCAATAGAGAAAATCTAAACTCCTCCTCTCACCCCCCAAAAAATCCTCCTAAAAATAAAAAATTTAATTGTAACTCATAGATAATCTAGGATGATCCATTATTCACCAGAGAATTGCAACACTTTATTTCACTTAATAGGGGATGATGTAACTGAAGAATCATTTTCTGGTAAAATAGCAAATAGAACTTGGTTTCTAGTTAAAGGATTTTCACTGCTCTTTCTTTCTTTCTTTCTTTCTTTCTTTCTTTCTTTCTTTCTCCCTCTCTCTTTTCTTTTTTTTAATCAAGATTTCCTGAACTTTGTTAGTTGAAACCACACCTCCCACAGCTACAATTAGGTGTGTGAGAATATTACTAAAAGTACATTTTCAGTGGAGGAAGTCTCCAGAATGTGTTACTGCTAATCTTCTGAGCCATTAGTGGTATTCATATGATAAAATGTTAATGTTTCTCTTCTAATTTAAGTGCGTTTCTGAACATACCTCAAAGCCAAGCCATGCTGGGTTGAAATGAGGAATGTGATTGGATTTGATTTTAATAGAACATAACATTGATGGAATTGAGATTGACCTCATTATGATTCTCAATTCCATACTAGATCTTTGCTTTAGGCATTAAAGAGCATATGGTAATAACTTCTACTTCTTCTTCTTCTTCTTCTTTTTTTTTAAAGCTTTGCTGTTAAAGATTTAGTGGAAAGATTATCTGGAATACTTTTTATCAAATATCTTATTTAAATAAGAAGGATTCTTTAAAGCATTAGCATTAAAAATTCACAGAACGTAAGAAATTAAAAATAGAAAAATCTATTAGGTTATCTTTCCTTTCCCAGAAAAGGATTACTTCAGAGAAAAGAAGCTATGAAATTGAAAAATCATAACTGAAACAATTATAATATTAATATTACAGACGAAAGAGGAAAGGAAGTATTGGATTGGTTAGAGAAATCAACTGAAATAAATATTTTATTCTTTAAAAGTCTTTTACTCCATTTTTATATATTAAGTTTACATGTCTGAAACATGCATCATTCCTTTTTGTTATTTTTAAACCTAAATGATTTTGAGGTGTTTTTATTACAAATAAGAAGCTGGAATTAAAATTTGATTGAAAATTCTTGATGCAAATCATCTGCTTAAAGTACATTGTGAATATGCTCTGCATTTTTTGTTTTTGGATTCTCAACACAGAATTCTGTTTAAGCACACATATATGATATTTTCCTTTTGTTATATAATATACACACAGATTGAAATGACTCTAAGTCTTGTATGTGTACTATAAAGAAATTATTAGCAGACTTATAAATAGAATTGTTTTGGATTTTATTTTTAAGAACTAAGGAGCTCTCATCCTACTGAACATGAGGTAGAGGGGTAAAGGGAGGTAAGACTTGAGCTTTTTTCCCCTCTATCCATCTTCGTTCATTGGCCGGGGCTCTGCAAATTAGACTGACAAAAGATATTAAAAGGAACATAGAGCTCATAAACAGGTACATTGTTCATACACAGAATTCAGTTATGAGTAACTCAAAGGGGTGGTTAAAACTTGGGCTTATAGGTCTGTCTTCAGCTCAGGTCATGATCCCATGGTCTTGGGATCAAGCCCTGCACCAGGCTTCCTGCTCAGGAGGGAGTCTGTTTCTCCCTCTTCTTCTTCCATTGCCCCTCCCCCTGCTCATGCTATCTCTCTCTCTCTCAAATAAATAAATCAAATCTTAAAACAAACAAACATTTGGGCTTATATAGCATCTTAATAGAAAAACAATAAATTTGTAGAGAAGTGTCAAGACAAAGGAAAAGGTCTTTTGAGTTTCTAAAGGTGACAAATTATAGGAAGGTAAATATATGGAGAAACTAATTGTAGGTATGGACCAGTTAGCAATGTTTGTTTGTGTAGACTCTCTTGGTGTCATCTTGTCTCCAACGATAAGGTTGTTATCTCCTTCCTGGTATGGGAAGTAGGTGGGGAACACCTTCACAAGTGGAACTCATATATTTATGTTCTGCTTTCAAGCATATGGTAGGGAGGGTAGAGCAGGCAGAGACGTTATTCTGCGTTTAGTTTTTCTAAATTGTCCTCAACACAAAATAATCTTTATGCCAGAGTGGTATATTTTGGGGTAGCATACTCTGAACCTCCTCATGTCTAGGCAACAAACTTTAAATTGGTCAACTTAGAGCATCACTGATGCTTTCAGTTTTAATGATTTCTTTTGAATGACTCAGTATCTTTTAGGAAAATGTTCAATCTTTTGGATACTCTCTACCCAATCCTGCTCCTCTCCAGCTGGGCATGTATAGTTTTATTTCTTGTGGTAGGGATATATCTTATTTAACAACAGTGAGGCTGGTCTCATCTTCTCATAAATCACAGCACCTGTGAGGTATGACTGGTTCCATCTAGACATTTGGGTGGGATGCTGGCACCCATGATTGGAGTCTATAGCCCAGTGAAGTGTCAACTCATCTTGATGTTCAGCGTTCTGTAGTCTGTTCACATTTCTTGTTTGATTTCAAAATGGTCCTACAGATTTAGGTAAAATTGATACTATGGGTCAAGCAATCTTAGCCCTGGAGAAAGAAAGATGAGTGAGATGAATAAAATAGATGGTCTGATTTTTAAAATAATGTTCGTTTTCATACTGGAAAGATTAAACTTTCTGTGTGCTCATAAACTTACATGTCCTCTTAAACTATGACCAAGCAAGCAACAAGGTCCTATAGGTTTTGCCCTACCTGTCTCCCCAAACTTGTCTTCCTCACTCTGTGATCTGCCGGCCACATTGGCCTCCATTCCATTACTTCATCTTGTCAAACTCCTGAGACATGGCCTTTGCACTTGCTGGCCTCTCAAGCTAGAGTGCTCTTTGCTTGGATGATTCCTTTTTATCCTTCATTGTCTCAGCACAAATGTCACCTCCTCAGTGGTCTGTCTTTAATTCATTGCTGTATCCCTAGTACCTAGAATACTGCCTGACATATGTCATCATATAGACTAAATGAATGAACTTTGAATGAATAGAATGATATCATTTAGTCTTCATAATAACTTGATAAAGTGTACATTTTTATCCCCAATTCACAATGGGGATACTGAGTCTCAGGGAGGTTAGGTGACTTGTCTAAATTTATCATACTAGTGTGAGGCGGGAATGGAATTCTAATTGAGGTCTATATGCATGCAAAGCACATCTTAGGACACTAAGCCATACTGTCTGCTCCGTAGTGCAAATTTTGTCACTTATTTCTAATAGCTAGGTTTATATGCTAATAGACTAATGTGTTGTTTTTTTTCCCTCTATGTGCTACCTAGCACAAGCATATTATGCATATAATTTGAAGTAGAGTCCCCTCCCTACATCTTATGTGAAAGCACAACCACATCTGCATATTCATTTTTCATAAAGCCTCATAAAAGGGGCTGTTGAATTGTGCTCTTAACAGTAAAGCTGAAAATGTCATATCCACTCAGGTATGGAAATAATTTTCATAAATAATTCAAAAAGATGGAAACATTTTTAGGTAGGAACAACTTTCTGCAAGTCTCAAAAATTTGAAGTTTTTTTAGATGATATTTGGCTTTTATGTTCAGCTCTAACTGGAAAATGCCAGCATGGTATAATATTTCATTTCACTGAAGGAAGAGTTCATGTAGAACAATATAGAGTTATTAAGGAATAACCAAAGGCTTTGCTGATAAATTAACATGAATTTCTTTGATTCTGGACAGAGCTCCAGGTCCTCTTCATGACCATGATTAGACACACAGCTGCTTGCTCTGTAGGCCACTGAGATGATTGCAGCATAGATGATGGATAACTCCATCAAAAAGATTTTATCACTCTTCTCATAATGAGAGATTTTGGGGGGCCTTTACTTGATATAGTTACCTGGAGTACTTCTGGCTGAATACCTCTTCTCTTTTTTTATGGATGAGAGAAGGAAAAATATAATGGTTTTTTTCCATCAAATTTCCAACCTCTACATGTTTTGCTTCAACTACTTGTGCAATGGCAGATAGAAAAGCTGAGCAGTTGCTAGGTAGCACATTTCTGTAGATCGATCCACAAAGGACAGAATAGAGTGCATTCTGAAAGGGTAGGGACTAGAAAACAAAGCCAAATCAGCAAAACAAAGTAATACAAAAAGCCTGAAGCAAATTAATCATGACAGAACCTATATAAAATCTAGAGAACAAGTTACTGTACCTTGAACCTTCAATAAACAAATTCATTTTGAATTTTTCTCGGATGGAAGATTTAAATGCAGACTGATTCTAGGGGTAAAATAAACTGTCTCATACAGAGAGATTGACTTTGAGAGAGATTAATAACAATAATTGAATACTTTGTTAAGTGTTTTACAGTTTTAAGAGAGCATTTACTAAAACATTATTATTGTAGGATCATAAAAGTGACAGACTTTTCTCTTCCTTAGGAAACAGCTTTGTTTTCCCTTATTTAAATGAACATGAGTCCACTAAAATGAAATGCTCGTGTTTGGTAAGATCATAATAATTTGGACTTAATTTTTGACACAGAAATTTTGACAGTTTTTAATACAAAATTATTATGTTAATAAAGAAGAGAAATTCTATCTATTAAAAAAATATAATTCTTGCTTTTTACTACCATTCTTTTCAGTTTGTTAGAATGTTTTCCATTAGTAGAACCAACTTTATTAGTAATCACTTACCCTGGTAACCATCTGTATTGATTGCATGGTAAAGAACATTAGATTTGCTTATTTGTTTGCTTTTACATCTCTTGGTGAAAAACCAACTGCTAAATTATTAGTGACATGCTCGAGGATTCAAAAACGTGTCTTTGTGACATCTTGTTTCTTCTTCTCAAACTAGTAACTGGTTGTAATTGAGTGAGAGACATACATGCAACTGTTCATAGAACAAAATTGACTCATGATAATTATATGCACAAGAAAATAGGTAAAATTATGAGGTAGAATTTGCTGAAATGCATATTTAAGTAGTGAGGTTAATGGCACTCAATAATATATGAAAACTCTAAGAAGATATCTTTGATATTTCTAAAGATATAGTCAGGAAACTGAAGATTTTGGGAGCATGACTTGAGGTCTCATTGCTTCTTTCAGTAAATGGCTGGGACAATAGAAGAGAGAGGAAGGTTTGGGAAATAAATGGTTGACTTTGAATTACAGAGGCTTGCCTTAAAAAAAAAAGTATCTGGATAAGGATCAAAAGAATGGGAGACTAGTTTCTTTTCTCACAATAATTCTCTAATAGTTTTTTTCTAAAAATGGAATGGGGCTGAATCGGAAGGTAAAATTCCTTATTTCTGGGAAATGTTGAAAACAATGAATAACTTCTTGGTGAAAGAATTGTAAAGAGGGTTCGAGCATGAGTGATAGGAATAGATGATTTTTAAATGTCCTTATAGTCTGAGATTTTATGATTTTGTTAATTTCTCTATATTTAATTTTTTTAGAAGGGTACAATTCTATAAAAACACCAGACCATTTAACCTAGGTTATGGGATATGAATATAAATTTCTCTCTTTCAAAAAGAGTTAACTTATATTTCCTATGTTCTAATCCAAAACACAGAACTTAATATTTACAGAATTGAAAAGAAAACTCATTTTATGTAACTCATCATTTCAAATTTAAGAATATTTGGAGAGTACTATTTCATGTGATTCCACAGTGGGGAATTGTGATATTACAGGCTAACTCTATTAGCCAGCTCCTATGAGGACAAAAGTAGAGAGCAGAATCTGGAACATGGAGAAGTATGGAGAAAGGACTAGATCTCCCAGGAGAGAAGAATGACTGATGAGGGAAGGGAATTTTCAGATGCTGGTAAAACCATATGCAGAAAGTGAAATAAACTGTTAGGCCAATGTTCCAACTCTTGTGAGGCCAAACATATTCTTCCATGACAATTGTCATAACACTTCAAGTTCGACTCATAATTTACACAATCTTTTAAGCCAGTCTAGTATAAATTTACCATGTGGGACAATTCTTTTGATTTTGTAATGAAAATTGATAGAAAATGAGAATAACTGAAAATGAGAATATAACTGAAAATGAGAATACATGTTTTTTGAGACATATTCCATAAAATTGAAGGATTTTTATTTTATGTTGCAGGACTGGATTTTGACATTCCTTAAAAATAGTTAAAAGAGTTATTTGAGTCAACACATTGTAATTTAATTAAACATAATTGAATAAGACTCAAAGGAAGTAAACTATAAGCTTTTGCCATATTTATTTTGAAATTTTTATTCTGAATCATTTCAAGGAAAATTAAGTAGTCACATGGAATATACTATAGCTTGGAGAACTCTCCTCATGATAGCCAATATCAAAGCCTTTGACACAATAGATGAAGTTTTGAGATAATGTATTTTCCATTGCCGTCAGAAAATAATCACTACTGCCATGGGCCGTGTTCTCCCTTTCCTCTTCAGTTTTGTGTATATCTCTAGTCTTAATGAATTGAATATGTCGTATGACAAAGATATTTCCACCCTGATGTTCTAATATTCAATTCTATTCTATGTTCCTTTTCTTGATGGTCTGCATCATTTTTTTTTCTTTAATAGGATTTACTTTTGTTGTTGTTGTTAATACTTAGCTCGGTGCTTTAGAAAATAGTTTTCAAAAGGGTGAGATCTTATGTGAAATCCTTAAAATTGGGTCAGTTTTTGGTTTGTTTTTTGTGGCTTTGTTTACTTGTTTGTTTGTTTTGCTAAGCATAGCCAGCCACCTTGCAAATGCACATTATCAATTAGTTTACTGAACACAGTTGGGGACATAAAGTGAAAAAAAGTGAGAAGAGCACATCCATCACCACTCCAAGGGAATCTGTTATAAACACATCTCTCAGCTACCAAGTGACCTCTGCAAACAGAGGAACCTCTCTTGTTCAATAAGATCAGGACTGTAGTTGGCTGCTTAATGGACACAGTGATTAGAGTATGAAAAGGCAAATAATACATACAACTAAAGTTAATGATACATACAACTTTAAGCATTTATTTTATTTTATTTATTTTTTTTTTAATTTTATTTTAATAATGATTTTTTATTATATTATGTTAGTCACCATACAGTACATCCCCGGTTTTCGATGTAAGGCTCGATGATTCATTAGTTGTGTATAACACCCAGTGCACCATGCAATATGTGCCCTCCTTACTACCCATCACCGGTCTATCCCATTCCCCCACCCCCCTCCCCTCTGTAGCCCTCAGTTTGTTTCTCATAGTCCATAGTCTCTCATGTTTCATTCCCCCTTCTGATTACCCCCCCTTTCTTTATCCCTTTCTTCCCCTACTGATCATTCTAGTTCTTATGTTCCATAGATGAGAGAAATCATATGATAGTTGTCTTTCTCTGCTTGACTTATTTCACTAAGCATTATCTCCTCCAGTGCCGTCCATGTTGTAGCAAATGTTGAGAACTCATTCTTTCTGATTGCTGAGTAATATTCCATTGTATATATGGACCACAACTTCTTAATCCAGTCATCTGTTGCAGGGCACCTCGGCTCCTTCCACGATTTAGCTATTGTGGACATTGCTGCTATGAACATTGGGGTGCATATGGCCCTTCTCTTCACTACGTCTGTATCTTTGGGGTAAACACCCAGTAGTGCAATGGCTGGATCATAGGGTAGCTCAATTTTTAACTTTTTAAGGGACCTCCACACGGTTTTCCAGAGTGGCTGTACCAACTTGCATTCCCACCAACAATGTAGGAGGGATCCCCTTTCTCCACATCCTCTCCAACAATTGTTGTTTCTTGCCTTGTCTATTTTTGCCATTCTAACTGGCGTAAGGTGGTATCTCAGTGTGGTTTTGATTTGAATTTCCTTGATGGCTAATGATTTTGAACATTTTTTCATGTGTCTGTTAGCCATTTGTATGTCTTCATTGGAAAAGTGTCTGTTCATATCTTCTGCCCATTTTTTGATTTGTTTATTTGTTTCTCGTGTATTGAGTTTGAGAAGTTCTTTGTAGATCTTGGATACCAGTCCTTTATCTGTAGTGTCATTTGCAAATATATTCTCCCATTCCGTGGGCTGCCTCTTAGTTTTTCTGACTGTTTCCTTGGATGTGCAGAAACTTTTAATCTTGATGAAGTCCCATAAATTCATTTTATCTTTTGTTTCTCTTGCCTTTGGTGATGTATCATGAAAAAGGTTGCTTTGGCCGATGTCGTAGAGGTTGCTGCCTATGTTCTCCTCTAGAATTTTGATGGATTCCTGTCTCACATCGAGGTCTTTCATCCATTTGGAGTTTATTTTTGTGTATGGTGTGAGATAGTGGTCAAGTTTCATTCTTTTGCATGTAGCTGTCCAATTTTCCCAGCACCATTTATTGAAGAGACTGTCTTTTTCCCACCGGATGTTTTTTCCTGCTTTATCAAATATTAGTTAAGCATTTATTTTAAATTAAGACGTATAAATATACTTCTGGTGATTTGTCTTTTAATGAAGGATTAAGACTTTTTCTTTGAATGCAGGCCCTCTCTGGGATGTTATGTGTTATATTTTTAGTGTAAACCACATCCATTTTGTACCCTCTCCATATCCAGTTTCATTTTCTTGAAAAAGAAGTGAGAATGTAAAGATGTTTACAAAGTTAAGTGAAAATCCTTCTGTGTTTTTATGACTTTTTTTCCCATAACTAATTCAACAGCATTTCTTCAACTTTTCACCTTTAGCAAGGCTGAAACTTTTAAAGAACTCTTTTAAATTTAATACTCAAATTTCATTTTTAAAATAACATGTAATCAAACTTACAAATATGTTCTAAACGAAGAACATAAATTCTTGTTGTGAAGATGTTCCCTCCTCCACTTCACATACCAAGAAATGGGTAATAATTTGATCAGTGAAATAAGGTGGCACTGAGTGTCTGTCTACACAAACAAACCTTACTAAATAGCCTTTACCTACCATTAATTTCCCCATATATTTATCTTCCTGCAATTGGTCATCATTAAAGCCTAAGACCCTTTTCCTTCATCTTGTCACTTCTGTACAAAATTATTATTCTTTGTTAAGATGCTATGTAAGCCCAAGTTATAACCACTTCTTTGAGTTACTCATCACTGAGTTCTCCAATGTGTATGTTCAATATATACAATAATAAATACTGTATATTTTTCTCTTGTTAATCTGTCTTTCGTCAGTTAATTTTGCAAGCCCAGCTACTAAACCTAAAAGGGTAGAAGAATTTTTTCCACCCCCACATAGGCATACAACTCAGCTGGTGGGTTAAGAAGCTAATGAGAGCAGTCATTAACTTGAGTGTTCAATATGTCATGGATGTCAGTCATTGTGTTTAAAGGAGGATATGGCTAGTGAGGGTTAGTTTGACAAATCACATAAATGGAAGTCAGTCAAGAGAATGTCTAGTGTTCTAATTTCTTTGATTTTAAACTTCTTGAATGAAGTGACTGCATCTTATACATCCTTATATAACCTATTTACCTAGCACAGTGCGAGGCACATAATAGACAGATGAATTTGTTTCCGCATTTGAATTAATACATTTTGGCAATGTAATTATCCCAACAAGAAACTGTTCCGTCTAAGGTGTGAGTGGTAGTTGTGTTCTGTTTTGTTTTCTCTCATGCTCACTGAGCAATAAGGCAATATTTTTTTTTAAAGTTTTTTTTTTTTTTCGACAGAGATAGACACAGCCAGCGAGAGAGGGAACACAAGCAGGGGGAGTGGGAGAGGAAGAAGCAGGCTCATAGCGGAGGAGCCTGATGTGGGGCTCGATCCCACAAGGCTGGGATCACGCCCTGAGCCGAAGGCAGACGCCCAACCGCTGTGCCCCCCAGGCGCCCCAAGAGCAATAAGGCAATATCAGCATCCTGTTTGTGTTTCATTTTGATTGCCATTTGGTCAGCTTGAGCCCGAGAAAATTTATGCACAGTGTTTAAGAGGGCTAGTTTATGCTGAAAGCTTTGGAATTATCTTAGAGCCATCTTGAAGCTACTGCAAATTACAATTGCAGTCCTAGAAATGCTAGAAATCAAATGAATCAAGTGACATTTGGTATACAGTGTCAAAACATGTTTGGATTACTCTCTTCAACACAAGCATTGAAAAGAGCTGGCCATTAGTGGATTATAGGATTTTTACTAGATGTTAGCTTTCTATAAAAATGTATTTGTATTTTATGAAAGTTGTACCTGTTCACAGTTTTAAAAGTCAGGGTAATACAAGGCCTAATATTAAGCTATCTGCTGACCCACCACTCTCATTCCTTGGTCTCTGTTCCTTAGACTAGACCTAATTTCAGCTCTCTCACAGCTGTTTCTTCTCATATATATCTCTGTTTCTAAATAATATGACCATATCACTGTTTTCTGATATTTCCATCAGGGATGGGGTGTTATGTGTTATATTTTTAGTATAAACCATCTTCCTACCACAGAAAATGTGGACTGAGCTCTCTTACTTCATGTCTAGCTCCACTCCACATTATATACATTTTTTTCTCTCTTCCATCCTCCAAAACTTATGTCACCTGTTGTTATTAAATCAGTATTTTGTTGTTGTTGTTGTTGAGCCAGTAATTGCTTCATTTTTCTTATTTGTTTATTTTCCTCTGTAACTAACACTAATTTAGCACAAACTTTCAGAGAAAACTTATAGGCCCCCTCCAGTAAGGTCAAGCCAACAAGGAATCTGTAACAGTCTTATTTTCTCTTCAGAGATAGTTCTCCTGGGGCCCTCTAGCCACTGTTCCAGTGGGGCTGGTTTCCCTTGGCTTTGTAACACAGTTGTTGCTTAGGATCTCTCTTCATCACTGCTTTGGAGATTGCTTCTCTCTTTCCCTTTTATTAGGTTCCCTGTTTCCTGAATCTCCTATTTCTTGTGAGAATACTTTTTAGTAACTATCCAGAAAGACTGATTGAGGGGTGAATTCCTTAAAATCCTTGCTTTCTCAAAAAAGCTTTCTTATACCCCCACAGGTAATTGATCATATGGCTACTTATAAAATACTAGATTGAAAACAGTTGCCCTTTACAATTTTAAAGACAATGCTGCCTTCTATTCTCCTCTCCTTGCTGGTTTGAGAAGCCTAAAACCTCCATTGTATCTGATTAGTTATTTTTAAAAGCTCTTCTAATTTTTTTCTTTCTACCTGGTGTTCTGAAATTTTACAATACTGTATCCTAATGTGGGTCTTTTTTCATTCATTTGTGCTCTGCACTTGGTTGATTCTTTTAATACAGAAATGCATACCTTCAGTACTGGAAAATTGTATTCTATTTTCTTAGATCATTCTGATCCTCTTTGTTTTCTCTTTTCTCTTCTTGGAATTCTCATTAATTAGATGTTGATCTCCTGGATTGATTCTCTACTGTATGTAAGTTTTTGGTCTCCTATTTTTTATCATCTTTTTTAATTTATATACTTTCTGAGAGATTTCTTCAACCTTTATGTTGGATTTTTTATTGGACAATCATTTTAATTTCTAAGAGTTCTTTCCTATTTCTAAATGCTTTTGTTTATTCTTTCCTGATCAAATTACATAGGTGCAATATCTACACATCTTTCCTTCTTTTATGTCTGAGGATACACATACACAAATACACACACACACACACACACACACACACACAAACACACACACGAGTTTAGTTTCTTCTTGCATTGTCTGTTTCCTCCAAGGTTTTTTGTTGTTTTTAGTCCTAATCTTGGTACCAAACAGCACAGAAAAGACTGATGGGAAGCTCCATATGTGTGTGTGCATGAAGGAAGATATCTTTGGGCAAATGAACAGGGACAGGGACCAGCTTCTTCTTCTTTTTTTTTTTTTTTTTTGAGGACATGCTAATGTCAGTCAGAATCTCTAGTTCTTTTTTCTTGGTCCATTTAGTTTACCCAGAAAAGAATCCTCTGCTTTCATTCCATATGGACGAGTATATTTAACCCCAGTTTTCAGTATAGTACTTCACCCCCACCCCCAGCTGGTGTCTCTGAATCTTTTCAGTGAATCAATTCTTATCTTCAGTGAGGGTGGGGAAAGAGCAATTAATTAGCTGGCTAAGTGGGAAATAGGATCTGAGGATCTGAATTTTCTCCTATGGACTTAAAAATAATCTTCCTGCTTTTAGTCCCACCCTGCACCCTGGACCTCTAAGGTCCCTGGTACCTCATTCCGAAGCCACGCAGGGATTGCATATCTGCATGTGGTTTTCACTGGACTGGTAAATACCCTTCCCCTCCTAGGGCAGGTGAAATTTCTCTGGCTAACTCAGTATCCCATTTCCTTCCACATTCTTCCTTCCAGAATTGGCTGCCGTATCTTGTCGGCTAATGTCCCAGCTCCTATTTTCTCTGAACTTTTGGGTTTATAGTAGAGCTTTTTATTTTGATTTCAGTAAAATTTGAGGGGGGAATAGGATAAAGATTATAAGTTTCTTCTCACACTAGTACTATGAAACTAATATTTGCTTTTTAAAAAATGCTAAATATATTGTATAGTAACTGCTATAATTTATATTTATTGGTTCTGACCTTTGGTTAATATATTTTGACTTTGGATATTAACTATCCTAAATCTGTACTCTTAAAACCACTACAACCATTTATCATTTATTTCCATAACCTGAAAAATAAGCAGTCTGAGAACTACCTTAATATGTGAACAGTTAATTTGCACACTGTTACTTTTGAATGTACTTTAGATTATGTTCTTTAGTTTATCTTATCTATTCTATAATAAGACATTTTAATGCACATCTGATTTCCTATCATTCTCACAAGTATTTGCATTTAATGCTTTGTTTTCTTTATCTGATTTACCTTATGAAATATTCCCTTTAGCAGAGATTAGAAGTAGTTTATTACTTATTTTCTGAGTCAATGAGATTGCATACATGTAAATACTGTAATCTAGTTATATGGTTAGAATACTTCTGCATACGTGCTTGAGTCGTTTTCTGTGCTAACATAATTTTCAATGGAAATATATTACTTTCTTTTGCAGATAAAATGTATTAAGGATATCTTCTTTTTAAATAATGTATGAATTATAAATCTGTGCTTATAAGTTTATGATGCCTTCAAGTAGGCAACATTGTCCATAGAAAAATTATTGCGTGAGTTTGTTTTTATGCTGCTAATAAAATGAAACTGTGTTAGGTAAGAATACATTAAAAAAGTGATAGTTAAAGTTAAACAGGAAACTACTGAATTGTGTTTGTGTTGAAATTGAAATAAAAAGCAGTATTACCCAGCATTCCCTGAAGCAACCATTCCAGATGAAGTTTTTATTGAACTTGGCAAACAAATGATGGCAATAATTTTTTTTTTACAATCATATTTTTAAGTAGAATAAATTGCTGGAAAAATAACAGTTCCACCTCAGTGACCTTTTATCTAGTCTTTGTTTTTACTTAGTCACATTTTGGCTTTAGCTAAGCTTCAGGGAGGACTGAATTCTCACCTGGCTTAAGTGGGAAGTTTAGTCCATACTACGTAGGAAGTGTAAACTAAGGATTTTCATTACTGTTCCTCAATTGAACTAGTTCAACAAAGAAGTTATTTGAAGAATCCTGACCCCAGTACCAAACAGTACAGAACCAAAGACAGTGTGATAGCCTAAGTAATGCCCACTACACCCACATTCCAATCCTCCAAACCCTGTGAATATGTTACTTTATATGGCAGTAGCAGAAGGGACTTTGCAGAAGTGATTACAGATTGGGAGATGGGAAGACTACCTGGACTTATCCAGGTGAGCCCAATGATGGAATCACAAATGTACTTATAAGGGGGAAACAGAGGAGCAGGAGACCACAGAAGAGGAGAAGGCAATGTCATGATAAGAGCAAAGACAGACTGGAGATGCTACACTGCTGGCTTGAAAGATGGGGGAAGGTGATATGAACTAAGGAAAGCAAGGAGTGCAGCTCTAGAAGCTGGAAAGGGCCAGGCGAGGATTCTCTTGTCGCGTTCCAGAGGGAATGTGACTCTCCCAACACCTTCACTTTAACTCAGTGAGATTGATTTCAGACTTCTGGCCTCTAGTACCATAAGAGATAAATTTGTGTTTAAATATATTTTGTTACAGCAGCAATAGGAAATGAATACAGAAAGTTGCTCCCCAATCACTACCAAAAAAAAAAAAATACAAAACCAAAAATAGGAAAAGAAAGCCACAAAGCCTCCATTTTCCTTCAGCCATTACCTAGATCCATGCTGAAGGAAGATCCAATGGAATATTTGCAAAATAGTCCAGCTACCACTATTTTTATAGAAAGGTTTTTGAGGAGAGTTTTCCATTAGGTGAAATATTTAGTGAGATGGTTTGTAAGTTATTGGAGGTAGCCAAGCTTGGAAATATCCTTAGGTTTAGCGACAGAACAATTCTGTTTTAATCCCTCCTGGAATTTTTCTTTTTATACCTTTTTCTCTAAGGAAAGTGAAGTGAATTATATAATTAGTAATTACAGAGGAACTTCAGGCTAATTTGTTTACTGACTTTTTTAGAGATGGCTATGGTAGTTGTTTATTTAATTATTTTCCTACAAGTAATCATGGCAGAACATGAGAAGCAAATGTACGGTATTTATAAAACTTAATGGGGAGAGACTGAACTGCAAAACACTTCATGAAGTGTTTTAATGACTTCAAAATGTGTTACTTACAAATTGCATACAACAGATATGTATGAAAACAAGTACAGTAGTCATCAATTTTTTGAATATCACATAAACTTCCATATCAGTTAACTTTTGGTACATAACAAACCACCCCAGGACTTCTTAACTTGAAACCATGGCTATTTATTTGTTCATGATTCTGCAGTTTGGGTTTGGCTCAACTGGTGGGTTCTTTTGCAGATCCTGCCAATGATCCTGCCGAGGCTCACTCATGCAGCTGTAGACATTTGACAACTCAGCCAAGGACAGGTGATCCAAACGAATCTCACAAGCCTGGCAATGACACGGGCTGTTGGCTGTGGCACCCTCCTCTATACTGCCTCTTATTTGCTGATAGGCTAGACTAGGTTTCTTCAGATGATAGTGGAAACATTCCCAAAGGTCAAAAACAGAAGCTGCAGTTCTCTCAAGACTTAGCCTGAGAAGTCACACAGTGGTACTTCCATCACATTCTCTTTGGGAAAGCAAATCATGCCAGCCCTCCCTCCCCCTTTTTAAAGTCCAGTCCATTTATAAGGGGTGGAGAAAGAGCCCCCATCTCAAGGGGCAGATTATATAGTCACATGGCAAAAGATACAGATATAGGGTAGTGTAGTTTTCATTAGGGGATACTAGTGTATTCATCTACCCCACATCTCTAAAGCACATGATCCCCATCTTTTATCTTTATCCCAGCAAGATGGGTTTTTCTGTGTGTGTGTGTGTGTGTTTTCTTAATTAATGAGGAATAATCGCAGGAAATAGTAGACATGGGAGGAAATTGTAGAAATTTGGTTTGGAAAAGCAAAGTACTTGAATATTTGAGGGCATGTATAATGGACACTTGTTTTCTGCTATTGTCTTTCACTACTTGCTTTTAAACATATTGTTTGAATATAGAAAATACAGAAGTCTTATTCTGTTTGTATTTAGAAAATGCTGTGAGGTTGTTCAAATTACTTGATAGAAGTGTATTGGAAACCAGAGTGCTCTGATGTCTCATTCTATGTGTTTGTAAAGGAAAAGTGGTTAGATGTACAGTTTGGGAAAATAGGCACTAAAAATACATGATGGGGCTACTAAGTGATTGCTCTGGGGCAGTGGTTCTCTCAACCTTTCTGCACCTTATAAAAACATTGATGCTTAAGCCCAATCACATCAGAATTTCTAGGTATCCATATTTTGTAAAAGCTTCCCAGGAGAGTCTAATGTGCAGCCAGGACTTAGGACCACTCACTGCTTTAAGGGTTAGAGATTTGAAGGAATGGTTTGAAATAATGAGGTTTGGGGATATAGTATAGAAAGGTTGGGTTTGGACAGGGGCCTCCAGCCAGAGCTGATAAATTGGCAGTGCCTCAAGGTGGAAAAATTATTAACCTTCCTGTTTGATTGGATAGAAGAAGAAGTGTCCTAATTTTCTGACAGGGCTCCTAATTTTTTAATATATTTGTAGAGGGCAAAATAGCATCAGTGAGAGGACATTATTTTGAGCTAATATAAGTAATTGAAACTCTGATAATAGAACGGCTAGAGATAAAATAATGGTAAAAGGATTTTCGTATGCCAATTGCTTTTTTATGTTCTCTGTTTAAAAGAACAAATTTTATAACTAGAGATTTGTAATTTGTACTCTTTCCCCAATGGGATTATTCTTAACTCATTTATAGCTAGAGTTGAAAGTACATTGTTTAAAAGTTGGCGAGGCTTTTCAAAGGAGCAAGGGACTATGTTACTTTCTTTTAATAATTCTTAAATATATTACCCCCAGGAAATGGAAAAACATATTTGCAAATAGTATGCAAACCATTTGTCCAGTTGTATGGTTTTGTATAGGAGAGAATTCTTAGCCACTGTAGTTGGGGAATTTACAAGGCTCTAGAGTAATCTGGGATGGATAGAAAAGTAGCTTGTATAATGATGCTGTTGCAATTTTGCTTGTTATTAGCAAAGCTCCTTTCTCACTAATACTTTCCATAGCCAACAGAATAAGTGTTTGTATCTGAGTTACTCACAAAGGACTGAAATAATCGGACTATTCATTTGTTGACCTTCAAAAGTAGCTGATTAAAAACAGTGTCTGGATGGCTCAACACTGTCATCCCAAATCAAGACTTGATTGTGAGTGGGTAGACTAATCTAATACTGTACCTGAAGTGAAAGATTAATGTCTCAGACTGGGTGAAACCATCAAAGAGGTAATATTTCTTTTTTTTTCTTCTTTTCTTAAAAAGTAATTACTGGTGGAGTAAAGAATACAGGCATTCAAAGATTTAAGATGACATGAAATCTTTGGAGTTAGAGTTATAAAAGTTGATTTATTCCAGAAGATGCAGAAAAATGGTTCTATGAAGCCATCTCTGTATATTGAGACTGCTTCAACCCAAGTCTCCAGGATACAAAAAGAAAAAAAAAAAAATCAGCATTGAGAGGAAAAGGCTATCTAAGAAAAAACTCTTAGTTAAGGCCGAGAATTAAAAGTAAAATAAAAAAATAATCTCTTTGACCCTGAAGGTAAATCTAAAATAATCTGCAGCAAAAGGCCTTTTTGTTGTTGTTGTTTAAGGATTCTTAGTCCTTTGAGGTGAGGTGTGTGCTGTGTTTAGTAAAGATTATGTGACTGATTACCTTTCACATACTGTCAGCTCTCTGTGGTGTCTTTATGTATATGTGTGTGGGGGGGCATATATTAAAGTTCAGTTTCTCTGTGTGATGGTCATCTGTTCTTAAAAAGGTATGTATCAAACTTCCCTGGAAATAATGTAATAATGTAGGGGTCCACAGCATAATGCAGACACCGATGAGACTGGTCTGCATGTAATCCATACAGTACTGTGAACAGCAATGATGTGGGGGGATAGGGCCCCAGGCAAGGTAAGAGATCTGTTCAGTTGTTATACTTCTCAAGAATTATACTGAAACTTAATTCTGATTATGGACAAAGCGTTATGTCCTGAAGTAAAGATGATGAGTAAACAAGAATGAGAAGGAATCTTCTTTTCTGTGATGTGTATGCATAAATGAGCTCTACAAATTTATTTTATTTCCCTAATTAATTTCATGGAGGAATCTTATTGAGTAAATATGGGAAAAGCAATTTTTACACCAAACCTTAGCATAAAGTAAGTAAAACAAATGATTACTAGAGGTCCTCAAGGTAATTATACTACAAGGAAATCAATATAAAACCATATTGCAATGTTTACTTTCAGTTATGGACTTGTATGTGTATGGTTAGAAATTGTTGCAATCTTGCTATAAACTAAGCTGAATTTTGCTTTCAAAATAAAAAAGTATAAATATCTTCTATGTCAACATCAAAAATATTTAAAACCTGAGATCTGATAACATAATATAAAATATTTGTTTAAATATTTCTAGTATAATAATATGACTTCCTATGGCCTGTGCAAAAGCTAGCATGTTCTTTCTCTTGATTTTTTTCCCCCTTTACTTTCTCATCACATTACATTTGGGGTACCTGTGTTTCTGTCCTCCAGTCATTACTCTGTCTTTACATGTCCTTGGGTTGTCTTGACTGTTATTTGGGTTTTAAAAAACCAGTGTTTTCAAATCTGTTATTTCCAATTTACCATATTTTAAATCAAGCTCATTGTCTACCTTCTTTAAACCTCTTTGTGTTTTCTCTATTGCTCTCAGTCAATGGCATCACAACCCCATGTTCAGACGAGCTGGAAACCCAGTTGTCATAATGTGTTCTCCCTCCATCCCAACACCCAGTCTTCAGCCTCTGTTGATATTCAATGTTCTTTCCCTTCACTGCTATAAATCCAGATTCAGGTCCTCTTCCTTTTCACCTGAACATTGCCACTGCTTTCTAACTAATCGCTAGCATCTTACAACTTCTGGTAAAACACACGCATTCTCTGGCATTGTGTTCATGGCCTGTCCCAGTGTGGCCTGTGGAATCCTAGTCTTCCACCAGTTTTCTGCATCTCTCCCCAGACCTTCCCTCTTACTTGTTCTCTGGTGATAGTGAGCTTCTAGGAGCTCCTTAAACTTTCACATCTCTTGACTTTGCACATCCTTCTCCCTCTTCTTGGAAGGCCCATTCTATTTTAATTACTCATTGGTGAGTCCCTTTTCATCTTTTGTGTCATTAGTTCCGCTCTTTCACCCCACATCCCACACATCATTTTTTACTGATGGTCTGTGCAATGATGCTACTACGTGACCTATGTCCTTTGAGCAAATGCTACCTTGACATGAAACTTCTACAAAGAAGTTAATGTTAGTGAAATGTTGGTTGGGAATTAAAGCAGTGTTTTGAGAAGTGAAGTCCAATGACCTTGTAAAGAACTAGAAATTGTTAACAATGGTGATCTCTCAGTGGTGCAGGCATACTTGAGGGGTGTAGTGTCTCTACCAGGGTCTGAGCTCGTGGTGTGTTGGGCTGAGGGGTGGTGAACCTGGTGGTCCTAGTGGAGGTGGGAGAACCAGACAAGACAGGTCTTCCTGTCTTAAGAAAGGTAAAAGCCAAAGAAGCAAGTATAAGACTGAGTTTTTAGAGAACACTGAAGATCAAAGATAAGGTACAAAATGCAGAAACCAGATTTCAGTGTTGGTTGCAAGGTTGTTGATGAGTTGAAGCTAAGCTGGGAATCAGGTAGAAATGGAACTGAGTAGGAGCAGGGAGGGAATGGAGCAAGGGCATTTCTGGGCCACAGTCAGTATCAGGGGTCAGATGTCCTTAACTTGTCATTTTTTTTGGAGGGTACATAAAGCATGAAGCTTGGGCACATTGAACTGACACAGGCCACTGATTTCATCAACCTCTGGTGTCCCATTTCCAAATTCAGATTAAAATGAAGGCAAATAAGTCCTGCTTTGCTGTCTCTAAATAATTGGGATTGGAATTGGACTACGGGGCTTATTTCTAAGGTATCTCTCAGCCATACTGTGTTACACATCTATGATTTTATTTTTATTTGGTTATTTGATGTGAAAAGTAATTGCATTTTGCTAATTTCGAAATAAGTCATGTCAGCATGATTTTTCTCTGTAACTTAGTTTCTGTTTTCCTTTTAATACTGAAAGATTGTGATACATATGTGTAATATCCTAAATAGAAATTACTCAAGTCTTTAGAATTTCTTGAAATTATACAGTACGATTTTTTGAAAGCTCTATATTTTCTAAAGTCAAATTTGTCAGGTGAAGCTTTAGGTATTATCAAGAAATTCAGCGGACTTATGTTTTGACAATATACCTTAGATTGTGTTTTTATACCTTTTTTCTTTTGGTAGCACATACACATATATGCCAACATTAGATGGACTATATGGAAGTGCAGGCTTTGTAAATACAATTTGACAATGCAGAAAGTTAGACATTTAAGTCTGGAATGACTGCTACTTACTAGTTGGATGAAACTGTGTAGTTGAATTTCCCACATGATGGAAATGGGCAGTAAAGAAATAGCTGTAAACTGAATCAAGAGTTGCTGGATGTTTACTTGTCACTACAAATTATTTTGGAGACAGTACAAATAATCTGAATGGAAAATTGTCCCAGAAATGTCTTCCTCTGAGCCATTTATACCAGCTCTTTTGTAAAATGTTATTTATCCAATGATTTTGTTGTATCTTGTCTTGCCTTTATTTTTTTTACCTTCTTCTGCTGATTCTCCTGACTTCAGACCTCTGTAAGAACTTCCAGATGCACTCTCCTGGCCCATGAAATCAAGTGTGGGTGAGACCTGGTGCAGAGCAGGAAGGCGACCCATACTTGGTTTCAGAGGCTGCGAGAATATCTACGGTTTTGAATTGAGAAAATGCCACACCTCTTTATACAGGACTTTCAAAGAACAAAAACTTCTGGGCAACCTAGTTTCATTAAAGACAGAGACAACGGGCGCCTGGGTAGCGCAGTCCTTAGGCGGCTGCCTTGGGCTAAGGGTGTGATCCCCGTGTTCTGGGGGGATCGAGTCCCACATCGAGCTCCTCCGCTGGGAGCCTGCTTCTTCCTCTCCCACTCCCCCTGCTTGTGTTCCCTCTCTTGCAGGCTATCTCTGTCAAAAAAAAATCTTTAAAAAAAAAAAGACAGAAACAAATAAGAAACAGAGGTAAATTCATAATGTAATTCTTACACTTCTGGTCCAATAGAATTTTTTAGAAGTTTTTAAATAACAGGAACCAGGTTGACAGATAATGATTTGACACCTGTCAATGATTTTTAAAACATCATACAAATATGAAGCTTCTACCTCCTTAAGGACTCACCTCCTCTCCCCGCATTGCTTGAGCTGTGGTGGTCCATTTGCCCATGGTACTAAGCTAGCTCCTTGGGAGCCGACAGAGATGCAAGGGCAAGAGAACAGATTTGGCTGGGGCCCTCATTTATCCTTTGGCATCTATCCATCCTTTTTCTAACCACATCTTTTCCACATACCTAGTCCCACTCATAGCCGATTCTCTATAAGACCAAATATCCTGAGTTAGTGATCTACTAGAATTTCACCTTTTTTCCCCCCTGTGGAAGAGATTGGAATGTATATATTGATTGGAATATATATATATATATATATATATATATATATATATATATATATAATATACTTGGCTGCATTCACTGTATCTTTGCTGATAATTCATTTATAGGCTATAACTGTTGAGCTGGTATTTGTTAATTTTTGTTTGTTTATCCTGTACTTTTTATTTTTGCTTGGGGGGGGGCATGGTTGTGTTGATAGGGGTTGTCATCCCTTAAACTATAGGAACCATTTCAAAATTGCTTTTAATTTTTTCAACCAGAATTCTGAAGACCTGGATCTTTGGCATAAAAATTTAAGCTAGAAAAGCAAGTTCTGTCAAGTATATATTACATACCTCCTGGCCATGGATTTTGGTAGGCTTAGTTAGAGAAATATGAAAGTCATTTCCAATGAAGACTTATTCTATATCTGTATTGCCTTACTTGATTTTCATATTTGTAATACATTTTCTATTTACAAATGGTATTCTTTTGTTCCACTTAGGATAGTTTAATCTATAAATATGCAAAATTAATAAAAGACACATCTCCATTCTGTTGGACTCTGATACTTACAGCAAATTCTTTGCTCAGGCTTTTTCTTGGTTGACAAATGGAGTTGGAGCAACTCAGCTCCCTTTGAGCTGTTTTCTCAATTAAGGAACCTCTCTTAGATGGTCTAGAGAAGTGCTGTCCAGTAGATTTTTCTGCAGTGATGGAAGTGACCTATAATATTTTAGATCTAATATGGTAGCCAGTAGCCATGGGACACTTGAAATATGGCTTGGGCAGTTGAGGAACGATTTTTTTTTTCCATTTACAGCTACATGTACTTAATAACACTGTATTGGACAGCACAGTTCTAGAATATGGTAGTCATTTAGACAATTTCTTTTAGGTTAAAAATTCACCAAATGCATCTTTTTCAGTTCTCTTATGAATGTGGTAGGTTTTGATTAGTAGCCTAAGTTTATATATTTTGGAACAATTTTAATTCATCACCACGTGCTTATATAATAAACTGTCCACAAAATAGTGGACTGAAATGATTTTCCAATTTTTACACTATTTCTATTGATGTCACTTTGTTTTTAATAAAAACACTCATCAGATTTCTGCTGAATGCTGAAAGCTAGCCAATTACCAAACAATGATCACACAGTAATTGACTTTAGCCAGTATTGCATAAACTACTCTTTAAGTTACAAAAAAAAAAAAAAAAAGGATTTGATGTGATTCCTCTTTTCAACCATCTTACAGTATTGCTGGAAAGACAAAACTAGCAGGCATGAAATAATTAAAAATCAATCAGTGCTAAACTCTATTATGCAAAATAGGAGTGTAAAAGTGGGTGAATCAGTGTAACCATAGTAGCCAATTTCTGTACTTTAAGGTCTAAAGGATCCTTAGAAATCATGTATTCATAATTTTATACATGATAAAATTGTAGTTCAGTGGGTTTACCCATTTAGGATTTCATAACCAGGTATGACATGTCCAGAATATGAATGGAAGGTTCTCCTGACCCTCAAATCATTGGTCTTTCCTCATTACTTTGCCTTTAAGACTGCTGTCCAGAGAAGATTGTTTTTAACAATTCACTAAAAAGAAAGCTTAAGGTCAAGCAATTATAAAGCAAGTTCCATTTTAAATATCAGTTTTCTCTATCAGAGTGTTCCCTAAACTTTAGTTATTCACTTAACACATTCATAAGTTTTGCCATATCCTTCTACCATCTGTACTATTATGTTATTTTATTTGTTTTAAATTTAAATTTATTACGAGGAAAATGGAAAACCAGTACCATTTGTTGTAAGTAAAGGTAAGTGGGAAATAAATACCTGGAAAATAAAAACTAAACTATGCTATAAATTCCCAGCCAGATACTTTGTCTAAGCCAGAGGCCTGTTTTCTTTCTTATAAAGGAGATTAGTGAGTGTTGGAAAAGCATTAGATGTAATAGTCACACATTATTATAAAAAGAAATTCATTCCTTCACTTCCAGTTTTAAAACTGTGAGATTTACAAGGTCTCATTGCTGAATCTAATACCTTTCATTTCACACCCTCACAATCATGGCTGTTTTGTTACTGCTGAAGGAAGAAATTAGCCAAGGACTCTTATGTCTGTACCAGCACACATGCATGTCCGCATGAATTTATGTATGTGTGCTGCTTGGTGGTGGGGTTAGTGGTGGTTACTTTTTAAGATTGTATAATAATTGTGTTAAGTGTTTTGATTTGTTTTCTTGGCTGAAAGAAAGTTTGTTTTATCTACTGGTTGTTGCTTTTATTGTGGTCTTCCTCTATAGGGAAAGTAATTACATAATTAAGTAATTTTTTAAAAAATGTTAAGTAAATGGTATTTGTATAGATTCTCTCTTTATCTACAAACATGTGATTCTTATCATTCATTAAGTGGAAAAAAATCACGGTTGTTAGTATAGCAGTCAGGAACCCACAGGTAACTCTGTGGCTTATGGAAGTGGTCTATTAGGGGAAAAGATGACATGCATATTTCTTTTAAAAGTGGAACGTTTGTCAAAGTATAGTTAAAAAGTCTTAAAAAGTTGACTTTCATACAAGTTTCAAGTAAGGATACATTATAGTTAATTTAACTCATTAATGAGATAATTCTTAGGAGATAGAGCTGGTTCAAAGAGCCTTGGTGGAAGAGAGACTATATAGTTAGTTGGAAAAGATGTGAAGTTTGCCAAGTTAGAGAAAATACTGATGAAAGTCCAATAGGGCAATAAAATCATAACCTTTGAGTATATCTTTTCTACCAGAGAGAAATCATTTGTATCTCTATCAGACAAAACAAAAACTAAAAAAGCAATTTGACCAGTTCTGGACACTAACCAAGAGTAAATAGTAAATGAAACAGTAGAACATTTCCCAAGAGCGGTACTTCTTGTACTTCTTGGAAATCTGGGTGATTTTGCCCCAGGCAGATATTTGGCAAAGGCTGGGGATATTTTGGGTCTTGGCAACCTTGAGGGTGCAACTAGCATCTAGTGGGAAGAGTCCCATGCTAAACATCTTACAATGAATGCACAGGACAACTCCCCTGCCTCCTGTTAACACTCCCAGGAAAGGATCATCCAGCCCAAAATCTCAGTGGTGCTCCAATCGAGAAACTCTGCCCTAGAGAATTGAATAACCTTTGTGCAAGCTTCTTAGGATGCCAGTGTGACCCTGAAAGGAGCCACAGTAATTTTTCTTACCTCCTTTCCAAGTTTTGGGTAATTTTTCTCAACCATGCAATTCAAATATTGTGGATTTTTTTAAATAAACACTTGATTTGTATATTCTGAACATACCTAGAGGAAGTAGACATTGTGAGCTGGTCTAGAGCTCTGCCTTTCACATTTCTTATCCCTTTCTTTCATTCTATGGCTGCTTTCTTACATTTGATATTTTTTATCTTAAAATAAATGGTAAAGAAATGTTAAAACATGCATCATCTGTCACTATGACCATTTTAATGAATGCTTCATTCCATTTTCTACAGGACAACATTTTTTCTCAGCTGACTGTATCTTTTCCTGATTGACACTTACAATTCTTGAAAAAGAAATAGAGACTGATGAATAATAATTCAGGATAGGAAGGAAGTGAATATTAGTAAAGCATAGGTTCTCCCCACTTCTGACTAAATTTCCTCTATAGTTGGGAAGTTAAGGAACTGACATATTCTCTATAAGGAAATATGGAGTTGAAAGCATCATACCTTAGTCTTTTTAACACTTCAGTGGATTGAACTGAGAGTGAGAAATCAAGGGCAGTCTTCTCTTATACACGTAATTTAGTGAAAAGTTAAAAGCAATGGAAAATTCATTTACAATCTACTTGATAACCCAGCAGCAGCCATTATCATTTTTGTGGATTAGTTTAAGCTTTTACGAAGTACTAGCTTCATGTGTTTTTTTTTTTCCTTCTTAACTTAATGTGGTTTAATTCAACATGGGCTTCTTGGATGAGACAGAGACACACAAAGATGAAGATGATAAGGATGAAGACATCAAAAAAACTCTTAGACTAGTACCTGAAGTTGTAATTATGGAAAAGATGCAATTTTATAGACTAGTTTTTCAGTTAACATTACACTATCAGCATTTTTTTCATGTTGCTATATTGTCTTCCTGATTATCATTTTAATGGTGTGATTTAGATGGATTTAAAAACAACTCGTTTCCCATGGAAAATATGGTATAATTTATGATTACCTCTCTGTATAAATCTTAGCATTAGGATCAACACCCTTAGACAAGAGTAAAATTCTCTTCCAAGTCATAGCATGGCACCTGCTACTTGGTAGGTGCTTAGAAGATGCTTGTTCCTTTTCTTCTGTTCAAATCCTACAATTTTTATACTGGAAGGAACCTTGAACACATTAATTAAATGAAGCCTATTTAATTTAACTGAAGTAATGTCGAGCTCTATACTTGAACTGAAAAGATTGGATTCAAATTCTATCTCTGCCCCTGATGACTGCACGATGTTAGATAAGTCACTTTACATCTTGGGGAATATTTCTGTATAAAAGTGGGGACAGTTGCACTAGAAAATGTAAAACATTTCTTTAAGATGTAACATGTTTTGCTTCTATCCAAGATGTCATGCTAACAAAATTAAGATAAAGATCCATGGTCTCTTAAAGAAAAAAAAAACTAATAAAGTGAATCTTAATCTATCAAATAAGCTCACCATATGAGGAACCCCAGAGTATTATAAAGTAATACACATTCATTTAGAAACAGAAAAATTCACATCTTAAGAGCCCACTATATATTAAGGAGACCTTTAAATTTTTTATATGGGTTTTCACTATTAATCCTCAGTTATGCTCTCAGTAAGTAGCATGCTTCTCAGTTTATTTGAAGAAACTGAGGTTACCACATTGTCCCAAACAAACCATCAGGTATACCTCACAGTATATCATGCCAACGTCTAGAAAACGGATGTGTTCATTTAAAAACGTTACTTAAACCTGTAAGTAGCAGTATTTTTCTTTACTTTTTTAAAGCTCTAAAAGGACCTTTTGAGAATGGTTTTGTGGACTATGCCATATTTTCAAGAAAGTGGGGAATCACTTCTTTTTTATCTCACATGAATTGTTCCTATAGCAAGGAGACTGTAAAAATCATTTTTCAGGAAAATGTCTGGGTGTGAAGACAGGGTGGATCTCTGAACCAGAAGCCCAGCTGATGTAGCAGAAAACATGCCAGAGTTGAGGCCAGTGCTCTACATTTCCAAGAAAGGTTCATCCAGCCCAAAATCCCATAACTTGGTGTGTGAGATAACTAATTTCTAGAAGGCCGTCTGTAACTGAAGGAGATATGCCAGGTGATCTCCAAGACTTTACATTCTGTCTTCTGCCTCTCCTTGTGTAACTTTCTCTCTCTCTCTCTGTCTCTCTCTCTCTCTCTGATGTTCTGTGTGTAGTGGGCAATGGGGTCCACAGTTCTGTTGGCAAGCTTTCAGGGAATCCTCTGTTTATTAGTCTCTTATCTGATACTAGAAGTCCCAAATCATTTTAGGTTTTTGTCTGGCAACTCGCCTTTCTGTCTAGACTTTCCCTTTCTGTGACCACTCCAGGTTTTGACTTCCACTCCTTTTTTGTGTTTTCTCTATCTGCTCAAAATAATTGTAACAAGAGCTGTCATGCAGAGATGGCCCATTCCTCATTCTCTTTTTTGTGGTAGGTTTTATTATTATTATACATTTCCAATGATTTCAGTGTCATTTCTGAACAGAGAGGAGATGAATACATGTAGGGGTACACTATGTTAGTGTACCCCTTGGGAAAAGTAAATGGAGAGTGGAGATTATTGATAAATTGGGGTAAAAGGCAAATAATGTAACTGGAATGTTCCAAAGGAAATGTGCCTTGGTGGGTGGTGGGTGGTGGGCATGGGGGGAGAGGGGGCTGTCCATAGATGGCTAGAAAGTATCAAGAGGAGAGGGGGAAATTAAGATGAACCACAAAAGAACTATAGACTTTTTTTTTCACTGTGAACATCTGGGTGAGATGGTAAAGTTATTCGTTAACTCAACAGATAATTACTGACAGCCTATTTTATGTAAACTCTAACCCTGACTGCCCATGCTGTGAAGACCAATAGGCACAGCTTCTGTCTTCCATTTGTTCATGGCATTGAGGTAGAGTTAGAGGCTTAAACAAATAGAATAGAAATACAACACAGTAAGTGTTAAAGAGGAGGTATTATAATTTAGAAGTAACTCATTGCCCAAACTGAAAGAGAAATCTTATAACACATATTTTGGTTAATATTTTATAGAGTAGATGCTAATTATTTTTAAACTAATCAGGGGTTTGAAAAATGTTCATCAAAGAGTGGCTTCTATAATATGTACATAAACTAATCAGGGGTTTGAAAAATATTCATTAGAGAGTCGTTTCTATGATACATCCAATCTAAGATTAATATGTGGCACATGATTCCAAGAATCATGTTTTGAGTATCTAATCATAAGGCATATGAGATGTGGAGCTTTAGAAGGGAGAGTTAATTATGATTGGGATTCATTCCTGTTTTGGAAAATACAATAAATAAAAGGCAATGATGCATCATTATGAGCCAAGTATAACGGCTCAAGGAACGGACAGTGCTGTATGAAGAGGTGCATTTTAATACAAAGATAGTGTCTTGCAAGGGTGGAGGGCACAGGTTTCTCTTGGTTTGGAGGGGAACGTGGGTTCTCCAAAGGGTAGATTCTCCTGAAGCATTCCTAAATGCCATAACTACTTATACCCAAGCTTTGAAATGCTGTAGAATATGCCTACATGTAGATGGGATCTCCTGGGAGGAAGAGGTAACTGAATAAACATACCAATGTTACTAAATTGGGATTTCTCTGCCTCTTACTATTCCATTATCTGCTCACACAATTTCCCTTATCCTGTAACAGGAAAGGGGCCACCAAGGGCCATAACCATGTCTCCCACCTTCTTCAAACTCCTTCCCATAATCAGGAGAATGAAGCCATGAAATAGGAAACATTTACTTTCAGGCACTGCCTTTATTCATTTTTAATAAGGAATTATTAGGAGCCACAACTCATGCTGTTATTAATTTCAAATTAAAACTCAGACTATGTATGACCTCTTTAAATCAGCTATTTTCCAATTCATTTATTTTGGCTGTAATTATGACTGATTGCTCAATTCTTATTGGAATAGCTATGGTGTGATTTAATTTTAGCTGAGGCTTTTACAGTAATAACTAGGGGATCTTCTCCACATAAATGTAGAAGAAACTTATTTTTACCTTATAGCATTAAGATAACAGACTTGGACACCTGACATACTTGCCCTTAATGCATTGTGGAAAATAATTTGTCTGTTTATTCTGTGGCTATGTCTAGGCAGCTCCAAAATACTGAACTTTGATTTAAAAAAAAAAAAAGGAATGAAAACATATCAGCTACGATATGTTCCTTAATGTCAGTACTTAATTTATCGATATTATATGTATATATGAGTACATATCCACATGTAAGTACACACAGTCACTTATATTAAGATACCCAGAGATTG